>NC_134157.1:11802585-12453016 GCF_033958435.1 Carettochelys insculpta
AACAAAAACTGGGCAAGTTTAGAGAAGTGGGGACTTGATAAGTCTGCAAGTGGAAAAGTTTAAAGGACTTTTTAGGACAGCGACCAATTATACTTCATGTCCACTGAAGTCAGACAAAGGACTTTTCTACACTAGCCCCCTCCTTCGAAGGGGGCATATAAACGAGCCCGAGCAGTAAACAGAAATGAGGTGCTGTGCTGCATATGCAGTACCTCATTAGCACAATTGTCACCGCATGAACTTTGAAGTTGCTAACTTCAAAGCGCCAGCAACCTGTGTAGCCGCAGGCACTTTATTTTGTGAGTAAGGGCACTTCGAAGTTGTGTGGGTACTTCAAAGTGCCCACAGCTACACAGCTTGCCAGTGCTTTGAAGTTAGCAACTTCGAAGTTCACATGGGGAGAATTATGTTTACGATGTGCTGCATATGCAGCGCAGCACTTCATTGCTATTCACTGCTTGGGCTCATTTATATGCCCCCTTCAAAGGAGGGGGCTAGTGTAGATGAGCTGGTAAGGGGCTAAATCTGCAGTGGGAAAAACATTCTAATTATAAGGAAAACTAAGAATTGGAATAGGCTACCTAGTGTGGTTGTGGAATCCTCCATCAGCAGAGATTTTTAAAACCAGATTAGCAACGCTCAAAGTATACTTGGTGTTCCTCCACGCAGAGGGATAGATTATATTACCTCTCAACATTCCTTTATAGGATTCTTTAAAATTGTACATTGTTATTAATTATGTTAATATTTTAGTATACCACAGAACCTCAGAGTTACAAAGACTTTGAGAATGGAGGTTCATAACATTGAAATGCTCATAACTCTGAGCAAGACATTATGATTGTTCTTTCAAAAGTTTACAGCTGAACATTGACTTAAATACAGCTTTGAAACTTTACCATGCAGAAGAAAATGCTGCTCTCTCTCTCTCTCTCTTTTTTTAAGTTGTTTATGTTAACGAAATAGTATACTGTATGTGGCTTTTTTTTAGGTCTCTGCTGCTGTGTGATTGTTTGCTTCAGGTTCCAAATGACTGATCCATTTGTAACTCTGAGGTTTTAGTATATACATATTTTGAGTGACTTAAATTCTCCCTCTCTCTTTCTAATGAACATTTTGTGGTCCGCTATATGCAAATTAGCTCATTCTGGTAAAAGGTAAACATTTTCACGGTATGATCTTAGTAGTACCCAGGCACCTCTACAAAGTGCAATTTTGATGCCAGCTAGACTTTAATAAAGCCTTTGACATGGTATGCATGACCTTATCAGTAAACTAGGGAAATGGAACCTACATAGGGCTACTGTCAGGTGGGTAAATAAATGATTGGATAAGCATTCACAGAGAGTAGTTATTCACAGTCAGACTGGAAGGGAATAACAAGTGGGGTTCCACAGGGTCAATTTTGGGGTCAGTTATGTTCGATATCTTCAACAATGATTTAAATAATGGTACAGAGAGTATACTTATCAAGTCTGCCAATGATGCCAAGCTGGAAGGGGTTGCAAGTGCTTTGGAGGATGGGATCAGAATTGACAAACCTGAGAAATGGTCTGTGGCAAATAAAGTTCAATAAGGACAAATCCGAAGTATTCTACTTAGAGAGGAACGATCAGTTTCACATACACAAAATGGGAAGTGACTTCCTAGGAAGGAGTACCGCAGAAAGGCATGTAGGGGTCATAGCAGACCACAAGCTGAGTATGAGCCAACAACGCTGTTGCAAAAAAGCAAACATGATTCTGGGATGCACTAACAGGAGTGTTGTGAGAAAGACATGAGAAGTCATTCTTCTACTCTACTCTGCACTGATTAGGCTTCAATTGGAGTATTGTGTCCAATTCTGGGCACTGCATTTCAAGAAAGATGTGGAGAAATTGGACAGGGTCCAGGAAAGAACAATTAAAATGATTAAGGTCTAGAAATATGACCAATGAGAGAAGATTAAAAGAACTGGGTTTGTTTAGTTTGGAAAAGAAAGGGCTGGGAGGTGGCATGTTAACACATTTCAAGTACCTAAAAGGGTATTACAAGGAGGAGGGAGAAAAATTATTCTCCATAGCCTCTGATGTTAAAACAAGAAGCAAAGGGCTTAAACTGCAGCAAGGGAGGTTTAGGTTGGACATTAGGAAAAATTTCATTACTCTTCAGGGTGGTTATGCGGTGGAATACATTGCCTAGGGTGGTTGTAGAATCTCCATCATTGGAGATATTTAAGGACAGGTTAGATAAATATCTAACAGGGATGATGTAGATGATGCTTGGTCCTGCCTTGAGGGACAGGGACTGGACTTGATGACCTCTCAAGGTCCCTTCCAGTTTAGTATTCTATGATGCTATGATTTTATGACTTCATATCCCAGAATTTTTGACCTAAGATGTGTCAATGGACCATACTAATCATGTGCTTCAGGGAGACTGAATGATTATGCTTCACAGAATTCAATTTTTTAATATTATTTCATGCACTTTGATGTTTAGTTTAAAGCTTTTTTGACTACTTACTTTTCATAGTTTTCATAGAAAGATTAAAAAGATTGGGCCTTTTCAGCTTAGAAAAGAGGAGACTAAATGGAGATATGATAGAGGTCTACAAAAACATGACCGGTATAGAAAAAGTGAAAAAGGAAAAGTTATTTACTTGTTCCTATAACATAAGAGCTAGGGGTCAGCAAATGGGCAGCAGGTTTAAAACTAACAAAAGGAAGTTTTTCTTCATGCAGTGCATGGTATGCTTATGGAACTCCTTGCCAGAGGATGTTGTGAAGACCAGGATTTCAACAGGGTTTAAAAAAGAGCTAGATAACTTTATGGAGGTTAGGTCCATCAACAGCTATTAGCCAGGATGGGTAGGAATGGTGTCCATAGCCTCTGTTTGTCAGAGACTGGAAATGGAAGACAGGAGAGAGAGCACTCAATGACCACCTGTTCTCCTCGCTCCCTCTGGAGCATCTGGGATTGGACGCTGTTGGAAGATGCAATATTGGGCTAGATGGACTTTTGATGTGAGCTGTTCTTAGCTGTGGGAAATTATGGGTTGGTCAAGCAATGGGGGCGATCAGACAATTAGTGACAGAAGATGCAAAGATTCAAAATATTGAAACTATATAACTATTTAAATACAAATTGTCAATGTCACATGTATTAGTATTCATTAGGATGGGGTCAGGCAAGATAGCTACAAGAAAGTAGCGGAACACAGGTATATTAGCCACAAGTTAAACTAGTTCCTGTTTCCCTGGAAATCAAACAAGGTCTACCCCAGGTTAAGACAGATGGATTCAAGCAAGAACTTGCTCGAACCAGTGGAGATAGATTCATTAAGATGCTGAGATGCAATCTACAACCTGCTAGAGCCAGCTGGGAGAGATGTGATTGGGACACCTGGAACCAATCAAGTACCAGCTAGAACTGATTAAAAGCCTCCATTTTAGTCAGTTTAGTTGCATGCCAGGAGTGGTAAGAGGAAGATATGCTGTAGGAGAACAGGAACTGCAGTGACATTAGCAACTATCAGGTGGGAACTTCAAAGGTACAGAAGTGAGGGGTAGGGAAAGCCCTGCCCAGATAACAGCTCCTTTGGGCCCCAGAAGTCAGAGGAAACTTAACCCCCAGGTAGAGAGGGAAAACTTAAGAAATCTACTCTGTTGCCTCTGCTGCTGGAGAAGCTACTAGAAATGAAAAGTCTGCTATACTAATGAGGAAGGGCTAAATCAGACTTGCCCCTAAAATAAAGAAGTCAGACTGAGAGCTGTAGTGAACCACTGAGGCAGGCAATTAGAGTGGGAGTTGCCATTTTCCCCAGAAAGGGAGAGAGAACTGCCACCCAGAAGCATGGGACACACTCTGTAAAATTAGGGATCTTTGTCACAGTTTCCTTAAATGAAGCTCTATATTCTCCAGTAATACATTTCCGATTTCAACTTCGCTAGGTAGAAATAATTTGCCAGTTTGTGTGTACAGTGAAACTGTTAACTGATATCTATATTACAAAAAAATCCATCCTTCTTTCCAATCCTATGGGTAATTCATACCCTCCAATGAATGCTGAGGAGTACCTAGAGGCTTCTCCCTGTGTAATGTTTTCATATGGAAGTAGCTTCCCTGCAGACATCCACGTTCTAGGTACTTGCAGCCCTTTCTATGCAAATCAGAAGAACTGCAGTAAATGGTAAACATATGATTTATACCAGAGACAATCCAAGCAGACATCTGAAGCCAGTTATCAAAGAAGAAAGACAAACAACTTACACTCACCTCCTCTGAAGATGACAGCAACAATAATAGATCTTAGGATGTTCAGACAGAGAATGAGGCTGGTTCCTCTCGATATGCTTCAACAGTGCCTACCAAGACAACCCTAGGAAGGAGAAGAAGGTAATTTTGTGTGTCTGACTCTTTCCGTACCTTGTTTCTCATTTCTGAGTGCTAATAAGCATGCCCACCCATGGTAGTAACAATTGCTATAGTGCAGTGATGTTTCTTTCCTCTTGGCAGCTATTCATATAGCAAGCAGGACTGGAATATTAGAAACAGACTTTCCAGAATGCTCTGGGCCAGGTGGGAGTGGTAACAGATACAGCTGGGATTTCAGAGTGAAAGAAAGCAGCTGGGGAGTGGCTTGGGGAATTTGGCTGTTGGAATTTGAGAGGTGAAAATGACAGCTGTTAGTAGGCATGGTAGAGAGAAAATTAAAGTGTGTTGACAACAGTAAGACCCATCTGAGGGGGAGATAAGGATCAAGCAGAGAGATTTTACTGAGGTGTTTGGGTAAAGTGTGTGAAAAGAGCAATATGAAAAGCAGGCAAAGAAAAAAGGGGAGAGCAAGAGAACCAGGAACAATGCAAGAGTCCAGAAGGTGGCAGAGAAAGAGCAGACTGAGAATTCACCAAAAAAGATGAGCTTCTTGTTTGCTCACTCTGTACTGAGCATATGAGGGTATTCAATAGCCTTTTGATCCATGTTTAAATAACTCAGTGAGCCCTGTGCTGTGGCTGGGGGGAGGGGGCAGAGGGAGAATGTTTTTCATACAAAATAAAATGTTTGAATCCATGTTTTAAGTGCAAAATTGAACTCAACAGTAATTCTAGAACATAGTCTATAATCAATATTTAGTCCTCTAGGCCTTTTGCTATCTCAATCAAGTTAAATCAAGAGTGGGCAATAATTGGTCCATGGATCAGATGCACTTCCCAGAAGGCTGCCAAGAGCTTTATTTCCTGACCATCTGCAGGTACAGTCACTGGCAGCTCCTGTTGGACATGGTTCACTGTTCCTGAATGGTGGTTGCTGCAGCAAGTGGTAAAACCATAATTGGTGAATCACGACCAACAGGAGCCTCAAATAGCTGTGGATGCTCAGATAAAGCATCTGGTGGCTCACCAGCTGCTAACCCTGGCAACCCATGTCTAAATCATTTATTGCCCATGCTGAATTAGATGAATTTGAAAAGCTCTCTTAATGCTTACTGAGATACAGACTAAGAAGCATTTGAAGTTGGCCCTACTATGCTGTAGGCCTGCAGGGTCCAATACGCTTACTGTTCGCCGCAAGTGGGGAACTGGATACTGCAGGGTGGCAAAATGCAGTGCCTTGGAGCCACACATGTGGAGCACCCTCCGCCCACTCTGCACACATGCCACACCACTTGGTGGGACACATGCATGGTGGCTGGGGCAGCAGCTATTCCTGCAGCACAGCCTGGTGGCTCCAGCAGTGGTATCATGGCCTCAGTGGATGCAGCCTGACACAGTATCGCTTGTGCGGCCTGGCCCAACTCAACCCTGCAGCTCTGGTGAATGGGTGGCAGTTTGTGTGGGTGGAGGGCCTTGGTTCTGGGCAAGGGCATTTATTTTGAGGGGGGGTTGCAGTCCTTAGACTTCTATGGGACACCACTGCTCTAAGCCTTTTCAAATAGCAATGAGGTGGTAGTGACCTGTACTTGCTGTTCACTTGCAACTGGATAGGAACTGCTATGTGAGATCTCCTCCCCCTATTGCAGATTCTGAGAGTTAGCCCATGCCTTTCAATTTAATCGTTTCAAAGCATATTACGTTTTGGGTTTGGGCTTCAGCAAGGCAAAGCACACAAAGGAGCCTTGGCACAGAACAACTGTGGAGCAGCCCAATTATTGACATGCCCCTGAAACCATTTCTGGCCAACCTTAGCACAGAGCTACTGCTGGCGTCCACAAGAAGACGCTGTCTTCCTGCTCTGACAGGGAGGATTTCAGACAGTGTGCACGAGATACACTATCCCTGGGACACGGGCAGTGCTACATAGCCACTGCAGGCAGCTGCTGTTGTGACTAAGCTGCTTGCAGGGGGAGAACACGCATGCAGAAGCCACTTTGATGGGCCGCGACTGAGCAGAATAACTTCGGGACCATCTGCTGGGGCGTTGACGTAGCCCCATTTGGAGCAGGACAGTTGCATCACCTGGAGGCGGGGTGGCCTGGCCCACCCCTCCCTGCGCACAGCCGTCGAAAGCAGCCACGTGCGTGAGGTAGCGCGCGCCGAGCACAACCGCTGCAGCGCACGCATCCCCGCAGCTGCGCGCGCTGCCGTCCTACTTTCCCTCTCGCGCGGTCCTTCAACACTGGGGGTCTGCAGCCCTCCCCCTCCTCTCACCCGCGAGGCGCGGCCAATAGGGGCACAGCGTGGGGCAGGCGGCAAAGGCGGAGCCTACAAGGAAGCTGGTGCGGCTGCGCACAGAATTGCCTGTTTCGTATGTTCAGGACGGGAGGGGGTATCTACGCCTGCGCATAACAACGCTTGTCTCCCATGCCCGAGAGTGGTGTTTTCTGCGCCTGCGTCTTGCGCTTCCTGCTCCCCAGTGGCCGGGAGGGGGGGCTTGCTGCGCGTGCGCAGTGTGGCTTTCGTACCTCTGTGCCCCGAAGGGGGGGGGTGTTGCGCCTGCGTACAACGCTGCCCGCCCCTCGCTAGCAGTAGCAGCAGGAGGAGGCGGTGTTGGTTCGGCTGGGGCTTTAGCGTGAGGGTGCCCGAGCGCCGCTGTTGCACCCTTTTATCCGGGAGCCCCAGGTCCGGGCTGAGGAGGAGGGAGTGTCCCGGCCGCGGAGGGAGTTCGAGCGGCGGCAGCAGCAGGAGTCTGTGCCCGGCCCCCCCGCTCTCAGTCCCGTTACAGCCCCCCTCCCTTCGCGCTCCGCAGCCACCAACATGTCGGCGCCGGCGGCCAAAGTCAGTAAGAAGGAGCTGAACTCCAACCACGATGGGGCCGACGAGACCTCAGGTGAGGCTAGGACGGGGAGGGAGGGGAATGGCGGTGGCGGCTGCCGCCGCGGCCTTCTCCCCGCACGGCGCTGCACCGACCGCCATTTTTCCCCAGCCACACGGGCTGCGGCCGGGCCGGAGGCGGGAAGAGCGCGGGGTCGGCCGGGCGGATGTGCAGGCCTCAGCCGCGGCAGGAGGAGGCCATGTTAGCGCCCTTTTGTCTGTACTGCCCGGCCTCCTTCTCCACGGGCGCAGGCGGGGCCGGGCGGGGGGCGCTGCGGCCTGCGCGGAACAGTGGGACCCCCCCCCCTCCTGGAGCAGCATCCGCGGAGCCTCATTGTGCTCCGCCGCCGCCATGATGCTTCGCCGCCTTCTGGTCTCGGAGCCGCCACTGCTACATGCTGCTGCCCGGGCCGCGCAACACGGGGATGGAGCGGCGCTTTCTCCGTGGCTGGTGGCGCCCGCCCGACTGGGGAGCCGCGCGCTACTCGTGCAAGAGAGGGATGGAGCTGCCCTCCCCTCCCCACGTGGGAGCCTAACAGTCCGTGTGCATAGTGAGGTCGGTACTCGGCTCTCTGCAGGGACAGCTTGCCCCCGAGTAATGCCTCTTGATTCCCTCCCCACACCGCCTGGAATCTTGGCCTCGTGTTTCTGTTCCACGCGGCTCGGGGTGTGGAGCTGCTCTTAGCAACGAGACTCCCGGAAAGCAGCTCTTCCCTGTGCCCGGTTCCTGTGCTACTTTCACACACGTGCTTCTCGCACCTGGGAGTTCCTGTGTAACGGGATGGGGATGGACAGACGAAAAGTAACATCAATCGAGCCGTCCCCGGCCCCACGACTGTGTTAGGGCTGGGTCCTGAGATCCCTACAGGAAATAGCTACCTCATAACTCGAAATCATCTGTTTTCGTAAATTAATCGGGGGGAGGAGTGCCTGTTCCACACTTTCGCAGCTGCTTCCCACTGCCTTTCTTTAATCTTAAAACACATTAAACAAACAGCCATTTCTTAAAGAGCTCCAGCAGCCTTTGCTGAGTTAAATTTTTAAGTAGAAAATACACACTTCATAGTGGTTTTGAAATAGTGACTTGAAACTCTTCTTAAGCATGTCCTTTAATTGTGGAGAAAACAATATGCTCAGCTGTAGTGTCTTAATTAGTAATGTAATTTTTAGTTTACTTAACAGATTAAATTTTTTTATTGTTCAGTTTAGAAATAATGATTTGGTGTCCAGTGTTAGTATCTCATTAAACTAATATTGTTTCAATAAATCTAGTATAAAATTACAAGTGTTCTACAGAATATACATAAAATATATATTTTGAATTAGCTTGGTATCTAGTTTGATTCCTTTAAAAAGAAAAAAAAAAAACAAGCAAAGTTTTACAGTAGTCTTCATGAATTTCGCTTAGAAAATTCAGTTAGTTTAAAAAAAGTGCAGTTTCACAAGGTCTGTTGAGCTTTATTTCCAGTTGAAGCTGTCATAATTTAAATCCCACCCAGAGCAGTGATAAATGTTTTAAAAGTAAACTTATGATTGTTTGTCAAGTGACTTATAACTGAGACCGCTTTTTAAGAACATACGGAGTTTGGATTAATTTTTTTTTTCCTCCAGAAAAAGAGCAACAGGAAGCAATTGAACATATTGACGAAGTACAGAATGAAATAGACAGGTAAACTTATTTAAACACTTTTCAGCAACTTATGTTAGTGTGTTTTTTAGCAGAACTGGGAGGAATCTTGTAATAAAAATACAATAGCAACTGAAGTAGTTTATGTAGTTTTAAAACTTTCCAAAAATCTCAAAGCTATACTGGGGTTTGACATGATTAACAGTATTTATGTATACTCAAAATTTGAAGGAATAATCTTGTGTCCTGGTTAGCTGCATACCGGCAAACTAACTTGGCCTTGAGATAAAACTTTTTAACACTTGAAATTCATTTTGATCAGTGTTTCCTCCAACTTTTTCCATCCATGTGCAGAATATGGTTTCTGATGTGAACTAAGGCCTGTGTGGATGTGCACCACCAATAGAAACATATGCTGCCCACTGTGAGTGGCTGTGGGCACTCTGCTAATCAGATAGGCAGCAGCTGAGTCTCTCCTAGACAGTGGCCCACATGCTCACCTTTCAGGGAACACTGATTGTGATGACTGTAACATGACTTTGTCAGTACAGGTCTAGCCCTCATTGCCTCTTGCAGGTAAATACTTATTTTTTTGTAAAACTTCACTTGTTTATGAAAAGCAGAACTGACAGTTGACTTAGCAAAATTACCAAGATTTCATTAAAAGTGGACACACAACTCTAGAATTATGTGCTATACAACCTTACCAAAATTGACATTGGAGAGGTAAGCTGTGTATCTTCTCAGATCCATGTTGGCTTCGAGCCTAATGTCTACAACCTGTTCCAGGCAGACACTAGCCCCCTAAATTGACTTGTGAACTTGCTAGAAGCTCCTTCTAGACAGACCCCTGTATTCACTAGTATAACATCTTTTTAGAGCAATGTGTGATCTAAATTAAAAGGTTCTCTTTGTGGCACAAAAGCTTGTTTTGATTTCCCTTTTATCTTGTTTCTTTCGCAAATAGGAGGAGCAATGATCTTGAGTCTGATCCAGTATCATGTGTACAAGTTCACCACTCTTTCTAAACTAGATATTTAGAAATTCTAATAGAGCCTAATAGTCCTGTAAGTGCCATGGATCTTATGGTTTACTAGTGATGTGCTTTCAGTCAAGTCAGTAAGACACAGTGCTTGCAGGATCAAGCCCTTTGTTTCTGTTAACCCAATCAGCCCTGCTTGAAATATGTCTAAATAATCCATTCTCGTTTTGGACTATACTGAATTTGCACCTTGTTTCAACTTCAGATTTTCATGCTAGAATACAGTTAACAACCTAGATCTTTCCTTTGCATTAGACTGAATGAACAAGCGAGTGAGGAAATTTTGAAAGTAGAACAGAAATACAACAAACTTCGCCAGCCATTCTTCCAGAAGAGGTCAGAACTGATCGCCAAAATCCCAAACTTCTGGGTAACAACATTTGTTAACCACCCACAAGGTATGTTCCCAGTTCTTGGGTGGTGGGGAGGGGGAAGTCTAACAGAAGTTTGTTACATTATGTGTGTCTTTGATTCTTTGCTTTAGAAAATTGCCCTTAGACTTTTGTTTGCCTAGATTTACAATATATGCCTAGTATTTCTTTCAGACACAATGACGCTATCAAATTGAAGCGGTTTGTCCATTTCTAATTCTGTGGTCTGGAAGCGTTTCTTCTGCTTATGTTTTGAATCCAAGAACAAGTTTGGTCACCTGTTATAGTTTATACGATATTCTTAAATGGAAAGGAATACATATTCAACAGTCTATTTTAGTGCTCTTTTACAAAACTGTATTGCAGCGGGTATTTGCTGACCCCTTAGGAGCTGAGTGGCTCTTGCAAGCTTTCTTTAATGATGGGCAGCGTTAAGTGGGGCATGTGGTGTATTGTTCATTAAATAAACTTTCTGTAACAATTACTTATGTCTGCTGCAAAATAACCTGTATCAATTATGTTGTAATGCAAGAATACCAATTCTACCATAGTATCTGCACTGTTGGGGGAAGAAGATGAGGAGGCACTGCATTATTTGACCAGAGTTGAGGTGACAGAGTTTGAAGACATCAAATCAGGTTACAGAATAGATTTTGTAAGTATGATGGACAGTCTTTTTGTTTACTGTTGTGCCATTTTTATTTGCATGTGATCTACATCAAAGAACGATAGCCTAACTTAGTATTTCAGAACATTTTTAGAGTAATAAATGGCATGCTACAAAATATGCAATCCTAACTTTATTCTTTCCATTCTACAGTATTTTGATGAAAATCCATACTTTGAAAATAAAGTTCTCTCCAAAGAGTTTCATCTGAATGAGAGTGGAGATCCATCTTCAAAATCAACTGAGATCAAATGGAAATCTGGGAAGGCATGTATCTGTATTTGTATTGAGAGGATGGGAATTAAATCATTGTTCCACTTGAACCAGTGGTTCAATGTGTGCTGTCCTGCTCCCCTTTTGCAGTGCTTTGATTCAAATATTTCACACTCCTCGTCCATACTTGCTAGATGAAACCTGTGGATATGGTCATTTCATATCTATGTTGAGGCTTGCATTTAATTCTTTCACATTGGTCATGTCTACACTAGCCCCAAACTTTGAAATGGCCATGCAAATAGCCATTTTGAAGTTTACTAATGAAGCAGTGAAATACATGTTCAGCCCCTCATTAGCATGCGGGCGGCCGCGGCACTTCGAAATTGACGCGGCTCGTCCCGACGGGGCTCCTTTTCGAAAGGACCCGGCCTACTTCAAAGTCCCCTTACTCCCGGAGTAAGGGGACTTCGAAGTAGGCCGGGTCCTTTCGAAAAGGAGCCCCGTCGGGACGAGCCGCGTCAATTTCGAAGTGCCGCGGCCGCCCGCATGCTAATGAGGGGCTGAACATGTATTTCACTGCTTCATTAGTAAACTTCAAAATGGCCATTTGCATGGCCATTTCGAAGTTTTGGGGGAGTTTAGACATAGTCATTGTGGCAAACAAGTGGAAGTACTAATGAAGACCAGCCATCAGTACTTCTACAAGTATGTCGGTTCAACTGCTCAGAATAGGTGTAGAGATTAGTGAAGTGTGTGGTTTTTAAAAGAAAACATTCATGCTAGCACGCCTGACTTTTTTTAGAGGTTTCTGTAATTGATCTAATGTCAGTGCTACTCACTGTTAACAAGGCCTAATTCATACTTTAGGTTGCAACTACCTTTCCCGGTTGCAATATTATCATAATGCTAAAAGTTCTGGTTTACCACTTGATCTTTAACAAAAAAAAATTGCAGATTTCTTTATAATGAGAGATGAATTGCTAGCATTGGCCAGCTTATGCTTTTTGTAGCTCATGAATTACATGTTCATCTTATGGAACTTCTGAATTAGGAGCTCGTTTCCTGGACCTCACAAAAGTAAACTACAGTATTGTAAATTAGTTGGTTTGGCTCTCTTGGAAAACTGCATTACGCTTCTTTGAAAGTAGTAATGTTTTCCTTTCATATTCTGGGGATTTCCAGCAATAATTTATATACAAGTTGCAATACTTTAGTGCTGGCTAATTATTATGAAAACAACCTGAGTTATTGGTGTCTCCCAAATGGTGTAACTGAGTATGTCCTGGGTAAAGTAGCTGAACAAAGCAGCTGCTAGAAGTTTGCACACATTGTGCCTAAGTACAGGGTGTCCAGAGTTAGTGCAGGATAGTCACCTGTTTTCCAGGTGTATAAGGTAGGACTTAGTGGAGGTATTGGTTCCAAAGGGGGTGAGGTTAGCTGACTATCCCTCTTGCTAGTGAATGTTGTAGTAGCTTAAAAAGTGAGCTGTGAGGGGTTTGTGGGTTTTTCCCCTCCCCCATGGCAGTTGATACAGATGCAATTTAAAAGGGGGGAAACTTGAAGGATAGGACCTAAATCCTTTATGTATATATTTATGAAAATACAGGATGTCTGCTGTAGGGAAAGAGGAGATTTCAAAGACAGTATCTCATAAAAAGGCCTCCACATGATTGGAGGGTGTCTTAAATTGCTTACTGTAACTGGACCCGTTCATGCAAAATGATAGCTAGAACTCAACAGCTATGTAGTGTCAACTGGTGTGTGCCTTTGGGGTTCCATATGATCTGTCTCCTACACATCGATCCTTGAAAAAGAACAGGTGGTATGTGGTTGTGTAGATAAGCAGGTCTCCAAATGCATCTTGTGAAACATGTTCAGGAAATTCATGGAAAAATTTTTTAACTTTTGTCTCTTCTTTTTCAGGACCTGACAAAGCGCTCAAGTCAGACGCAAAACAAGGCCAGTAGGAAGAGGCAGCATGAAGAACCAGAAAGTTTCTTTACTTGGTTCACTGACCACTCTGATGCAGGTGCTGATGAATTAGGAGAAGTCATCAAAGATGACATCTGGCCAAATCCATTGCAATACTACTTGGTAAGTGTAGAGTTGAGCTGTTTGTCGCAGTGTTCTTGTGGCTATGTCAGAATTAATCTGATCATTGCAGTAACATTGTACGTGCGCTTCTGATTAAGGTTCCTGATATGGATGATGAAGAAGGTGAAGGAGAAGAGGATGATGATGATGATGAAGAGGAAGAAGGATTGGAGGATATTGATGAAGAAGGAGATGAAGATGAGGGGGAAGAAGATGAAGATGATGATGAGGGAGAAGAAGGAGAGGTGAGAACACTTTCCCCCAAATTAAAGAGGTGAATAGATCCAATTAGGAACCACTCTTTTCAGGAGCAACGTTGAATAGCTTGTTAATGAATTGTGAAGGAATTATTGACACACTTTACAATTGTCTGCTGTTATGTTTTCAGAGGGGAGCTTGCATACAAGGTAACCATTCTTACAGTTTGCAACGATTTCAGTGGATCTAGGTGGGGTGGGGGGGTGGGAGGGACAAGTATTGCCTTAAGTTGAAGACAGATGGCTTTAGGAAACAGTAAAAAATGAGGAAAAGTGGTATGTTTGTGTTTATATTCCCAGTTCATCCAAAAACCATTTTTCCCTCAGCAAACTGACTTGTTAATAAGTTACATGTACCAGTTTTACCTACTCTATAGTTTACACTGGACTAATGATAATTTTTGTTTCCTCATTTTGGGACAGCTAGGGACCTCCTCACCTCTGCTACTTTAACAACCTCTAGTCATTTAAAGTTTAGAATTCTTGTGCAGTAACTGGGAATGTTGCACTGTTTTGTGATTTAATTCATGAAGTACATTTTGCTTTTTGTTGCTGAGGTACGTGTAACTGACTTTGGAGGCAAACAATGCAAAAGGCTTTGGCTGTCATGCACTTGATTTTTTAGATGCCTGTAACCAAGCTCTACTGAGCAATATTCTTGCTGTCCTCTAAACAGTACTTTTTTATCTGTTTGTTGAAATTTTGAGTTGTGTAGTTTTAGACTTTTATTACTCTTCATGACTGCCCATTCAGATATCTGGGTGCCCTTAGAAATCTTTTCAATATTCACTGACAAAAAGTTCTGTCAGTTTTAATCCAAGTATGTCCTAGCAATAACAGGGATATCAAATCTTATCCAGCAATTACATGTTTTCAATATAGAGGTGGCAGAAAATGTGAGCTTTTCAACACAATCTGAACACTAACCAATCAACACATTTTAGAGTGACCAGAATTTTTAGATAATTATTTTTAAAGTTAATGCTATCTAGAGTTTGTGCTGACTCCTGCATCTTCTATCCCCCTTCACGCACCCCCCCACCAAAAAAGTGGCTAGTTTTTAACTGTTGCTTTTCTTTTGACAGGAGGATGAAGGAGAAGATGACTAATTAAACACTGATGGATTCCAACACCCACCTCTCCTTTTCTTACCTTTTTAATTTTTCTCCAGTCCCTGGGAGCAAGATGCCGGTTTTTTTTGTTTTTTGTTTTTTTTTTCCTTGTGCTCGGTCGCCTTGTTCTCTTGAGGTCTCTTTTTCTCTCCTCTGCACCATGCTTCACAATTTATTTTGGGGGAAATACCATAAGCAGAAAACAGTGGAAAAGAAAATCTCTACCAATTTCTGTTCCAAGCTCATTTTTACCCCTTCCCGTCTCAAAACAAAAACTGTTTATAGAATCAACACACCATGTTCTGTGGGGAAAAAAGAAAACCTTCTGCTCCCTTCACTGCTGGAAGCTGAAGAGTGCTAGGCCCCTGTGTAGTAGTGCATAGAATCTAGCTTTTTTCCTTCTTTCTCTGTATATTGGGCTCAGAGATTACAGTGTCTCTATGTGAATATGGACAGTTAGCATTTACCAACATGTCTGTCTACTTTCTCTTGTTTAAAAAAATTAAAAAACTAAAAAAAAAAAAAAGGGGGTATAGATGGTCAGGAAGGGTGGGTTTCAGATGTTTGGGTGGGTTAAGTGGGCATTTTGACAACATGGCTTCTTCTCCTTTGGCATGTTTATTGTGATGTTTAACAAACATCCTTGCAGTTTAAGATGACACTTTTAAAATAAAATCTTCTCCTAATGATGACTTTGAGCCCTGCCACTTGATGGAGAATCAGCAGAACCTGTAGGATCTTATTTGGAATTGACATTCTCTATTGTAATTTTGTTCTTGTTTATTTTTAAATTCTTTTTTTTGGTTCACTGGAAAGGAAAGAAAGATGCTCAGTTTTAAACGTTAAAGTGTACAAGTTGCTTTGTTACAATAAAACTAAATGTGTACACAAAGGGACTAATGGTCTTCACTGAACAGAATGTTTGTCTGATTTTTCTTGCATTTTTTTCCAATATATTAAACTTGTTTGTAACTTCTAATTTAATACTTATTGGTATGTGGTCAATATGTCTATTGCAAGATTGCCTCATTGAAAGAATACATCTTTGTATGGATTTTCAGTTAAATTTAATTTCCATATGTGAAAAGTTGTTTAATTTGGGTGTAATTTACTATGACACATTGGATAATAGCAACAAGTTATCAAAGTGCTGATCAATCATCACTACAAATTGGCAGTCATTACTGTAATATTTGCATTGTTTCTCTTTATTTTTGTTTGATATCTCCACTGGAATGGGTTGTGGTTACAGTCCTTATGTTTAAATCAGTGATGTCTTTAAATGTTCCTCCTTGCACCAAAAAGAATCTTCTGATCCACTAATAAGACATTTGCAGATTTAAACACTCTTGATAGTGATGTAAATGTGATACCACATCTCTCTGATCGCTAATTAGCTTTCTGAAAAGACCATACAAACTCAAATTAAATGATCAAAGGTTAATGAAGGCCTCATAGTAGTAGAATTTTTTATAACCATTTGTTAAATGGCTTTCTCAGTTGAGATTTTAAATCAGTTTCAATTACACATGCAGAGTGATATCTTCAAGTGCAGAAGAATCTTATTCTGCTAAATTACATTCCACAAGGAAATTTTGTATGTGAAACTTCAGTATTGTACCCCCCATCTAAAAACAATGCTGTTTATTTTCAAATTTTTGAGCTAATAAAGTGCAGCCTGCTCTGATTTAAAAGTAGTATTAAAAATTGACATCTAGAACTAAGTGGAACAGCAAGATGGTGTAACAAAACCTTTCCCAGCAATAACTAGCATTTATAAAATTACTTTAAAAAGTGTGATGCCCTATAAATTAACTTCATTTAAATAGATATTTAAAAACCTATATAGAATAATTTTGGTATTAAATCTGTCTTCCCTTAGTAATGGGTTCTGAGGACTGATGTCCTCTTCTGGGGAAAATTGTTTTTTAGCTTGTCACAGAAACCTGTGTAGTTTTGTGATACCAGAAATTAGAGCTATGAAGTAAGGTTATTCTCCTGAGTGATGTCCACATGTAAATTCAAGGAGAGATGCTCCTTAAAAGTCATGACAGTTGGATTGGACACAATGCCCCAGTCCACGTCCATTTTATGCATCAATTTTAAATAACCATCCTTTAATAAATTTAGTTAGTGCTAAAACTGTAGACAAATATGCTTTGCATGTTGTGTGTCCATTTATGTAGTGCAATGTAAAATGCTACTAGACTAATGGTTCATTAAGAAATCTATATGCTTCTAGGAGAGTGCATAAACTATCTCCCCCTATATTGCAAGATGTCTAAAGTTGTATAATAGGCTTTTCACCAGAGCGCACACAATAAGGCTGTACAGCTGAATATCAAGGATGAAAAGTAGGGTAGGTGATCAAATATCCCTCCAAGCTTGAAAACAAACAAAAAAACAAATTAGTAGTGTTCCGGTGGCAAAACAATTTCACTGATGTGCAGACAATATTGGTTTAACTCCTGGCAAAATTATGAGTTTGGTTTATTCATAGCACCAGTAAGAGAAAACATTTTGAGTTAAGATGATCAAGCAATTGCATGATTAAATATAAAATATTAATCATGCTGTTAATAGTTCCATTTTAAATAGTTTTGGATATTTTCTACATTTTCAAATGTATTGATTGTAGTTACAATACTACAGTGTAGAGTGCTCACTTTATCTAGTTTTTGGTTACAAATATTTGCACTGTAAATTGTACGTCAATTCATCTACAAACCAATGCAATTTCTTTATGAAGGTTGAACTTGCACATGTAGAATTATGTTCAAAAGAGTGAATTCAAAACTGTCAAACATTAGAGTTTACAAGTCCACTTCTCTTTCTTTTTTGGCCAATCATTTTCAATCAATTTAGGCTCCAATTTGCAGGAAATAATAACTGCCAGCTTGTTTTACAACATCACCTGATACACAAGATTATTTGCAAGGCACTTTTGTATAAACTGGACATCTGTCTGTCCCTGAATGAGTCTGTTCAAAAACTAAACAGAGGTGGGATGACCAAATTTAGTATGCAGCTTTCTCTTGCCATAACTTAAAGCAAGGTAATAATTTGGTTGTTTCTCATAAAATGGAAGCAGGGGTGTGGCAAGAGAAATCTTCTGGTAGGAGGTGTAGTTATACTGTAGAATGATCACAGGGATGCGGCAAGGAGCCAGAGATTGGGAATGGGACAGCTATAACCCCATTGAGTAGGCAGGGTGGAGAAAGGGACAGCTATCCTATGTTTCAGTGTCTCCCAGCTAGGGCACATACACCCCCGCCCCTACTGTACTTGTTGCAGCAGCCATTGGTAGGTGCATCTCACTTGGCTACAAGTTGGTGCAATGACAGAACTGGGCTTGTCCTTTGTCCCCAGGGCAGCTTGCATACTGAAATCCCCATCCCATCTGATAACAATGATTAAAGTGAAGAACTTATTTAGGACCTGAGCAATGCTGGGTAAAATTTCAATTTGGTGTTCTATTGCTTAACAGTGATTAATTGCAATTAATAATTTTAATTGTATGTGAACTGTGATTGACAGCCCTACTTTGAATATTTTATTAAACTTTATCAGTTAGTAACAGAGAAAATGTAATTTGAGTAGGGATTAAAACACTTTCCACATTTAAAAATACAGTGCCCGTCCAGTGCTCTAAGCACCTACTTGGAAAACATTGAGTCAGTCACCTATTTAGAATGTGTCCAATCTTTGACTTGTTTTGTTAGGCTTAGTGGCTTGATGGGTATGTTTTTAAGGGATAGTAATAGCCTTGTGATTACAGGATCAAAGACAAGTTCTGCCATTCTCGTAAATTAAAACAGGAAGAGGAATCTTAAAATGTAAACTTGGGACTTTTATTAACTACAAATATTCTTGATTGTGTAGCCCATATTCCACCTGTTAAGTTGTGGAAAGCTGTGTATCACTTCAGTACAGAAATAATTTGATGGAATAACAAATAGCAAGATATCTTTGTGGCTCTAGAAAGAGATCTTTAAGGATACACCTCTCCCACCCCACTTCACACTTAAGCTAAAATTCCTACTTGAACTGATTGCAGTGCAGGGGCTGAGACTGAAGTAGATCAATTTTGTTTCTGTTCATGAGAGTAGTGTGAAATACACACTGGGTAGTTCACTATACTATTCAAAACTGTAGTCAATATTTTTTTTCTTAAATATTTTGATCCAGAGGTTCAAATACCATATGAATCCAGGGCCGCACTCCTGGATCTACAAAAACTATGTAATGGAAGAAGTAGTAAAAAGAAAGTATTGAAGAGGCATAGGTTACTTTCCAACTTTTAACATATTTCCCAGTAAATAACTTTCCTAAGATGGAGTTAAGTATTTACGTAATTTAA
This sequence comes from Carettochelys insculpta, assembly GCF_033958435.1. Taxonomy (NCBI): domain Eukaryota; kingdom Metazoa; phylum Chordata; order Testudines; family Carettochelyidae; genus Carettochelys; species Carettochelys insculpta. The sequence continues at coordinate 11,821,564 of NC_134157.1, forward strand.
GGAGGTATGTTAAGAAGACATCTTCGTTTTCTCATAAAAACAAATTTTATCAAAACAGAACATTGAAAATTAGTGTTATACCTAAAATTGATTGTGATGTAGAATTTAAATTGAATATAGAATGATTGTAATGTAGAATTTAAATTTAAAAGCATGTCTTTTTTTAAGCAATGTATCAAGCTGCTCAATTAAGCCCTTTATATGTAGTCACCAAAGGAGAACTTTATTAAGCTCCCTGAAAAGTATATGGGTTTCCAAATGTATGTGTATTGTTAGTGAAACCCTCTGCACAGACACATAGCTACTCTGGGACTGCAGCAGGGTGAGGGTTCACGCATATATCATAGACTGGTACATACAGAACCAAAGCCATATGTACTCCAAACTAGATCCTCAATTTTATGAGTAACAGAATTAGATTGTGCTTGTCCCTCCAGGCTGCATAGTAGGGAAAAGGCAGTGTGGAGAACGGGGAATTGTAATCATATTAGAGAAGAAGATACAAGAAATCTTTTCCCCCCTTTCTTGAACAGGGGCATAAACCCTCTGTACAACAGAAGCACAGCTGATTGACTGAGCTACTGCCAGCTCAACCCTCCCAAAAGGACCAGGAAGAGAAAGGGACTTGCTCCCTTCTCCATGCCAAACTAGCCTTGTAGAGAGGAGCACTGCATGCGTCTCTATTTCAGAGGATGTCTAAGAATTCTGGTGAGTCAGCCAAAGCCTTTAAAATTAGTCTGTCTTGTGAGACTTTAAATGTTTGGAGTCAGAGTCTGGCAACCCTCATACAAAATTTGTAATAAGAATGTCAAACAGAAGAGTGGCAAGGGTGGAAGATACGGGAAGAGTTAAGGCTGCCTGACCTTAATTGTGCAGGTCAACACTTTTCAATGCTCAATATAACTTTAACATCATATATCAAAGAACATTTACATGTAAAAAGGGCACAGTTTCCTTAAAGTTTATTTTTTCTCCCTAAAACAATTGATGAATAAGTTACAACCTTCACTCCATCTTTCTTAATTAAGTCTTTGCCTGGGTAATATGTCTATATTTAGGAAGCACCTTAGAGCCTCTTCCTTAGTTACTTTTAGACGCCTTCCATCGTGAACCTAAGACCCCTTACCCCCGAGTGTTGGATTTATGTATCCCTCAGATGCAGTTGGATAGCTGGATTAAGGGAAGGTGGCACAGGACTGCTGCTTTCCCCAGCAAATAGCATTAGAGCTCTGGATCAGTGTCAGGTGGGGCATTTGTTACGCAGGTCTCCAGCAGGTGAGACTAGATCTCTGAATCCTCGGCGGGTGCACTCAACTGCTGATTCCGTGGCAGGCGATTGGAAATCCAGAGCTGTGTGTCGGGATTCCGGTTTCACAGCAAGCGGCGCTGATCCCCTTGAAGGCGGGGGATAGCCGATCTCCGCGGCCAGGGGCGCTGGATTCCCCCGGTCTCGCGGGGGGGGGGGTGCTCTACGTTCCAGCAGGGGGCGCTGGCTCCAGGGCTCGCGCGGCGCTTCCTTGACGGGGTTAAGGTTGAAGTTTGAAAAGTGCCGGTTGTGAGGAGGATCGGGGGCACCGTCTGGAGCCATGGCGGCGGGGGAGTCTCTCCAGGTGAGCGGGAGGGAGACCAAGCTGGTCCGGAGACAAGTCCCCGCCCCCCTCCCCCGGTCTCGGGGTTGACTGCTGCTGGGCGTGACTGGGGAGGCGGGAGAGGCTGAGGGGATTTGGGGGGCGGAGAACCCCGGGTGCGGAGCGGGGGAGAGGCTGAGGGGATCTGGGAGGGGCGAAGAGGCCCGCGGGCGGGGCCGGGGGAGAGGCTGAGGGGATCTGGGAGGGGTGAAGAGGCCCGCGGGCGGGGCTGGGGGAGAGGCTGAGGGGATTTGGGGGGCGGAGAACCCCAGGTGCGGAGCGGGGGAGAGGCTGAGGGGATCTGGAAGGGGCGAAGAGGCCCGCGGGCGGGGGCGGGGGCGGGGGTGAGGCTGAGTGGATCTGGGAGGGGTGAAGAGGCCCGCGGGCGGGGCCGGGGGAGAGGCTGAGGGGATTTGGGGTGCGGAGAACCCCAGGTGCGGAGCGGGGGACAGGCTGAGGGGATTTGGGGTGCGGAGAACCCCAGGTGCGGAGCGGGGGAGAGGCTGAGGGGATTTGGGGTGCGGAGAACCCCAGGTGCGGAGCGGGGGACAGGCTGAGGGGATCTGGGAGGGGCGAAGAGGCCCGCGGGGGGGGGGGGAGGCTGAGGGGATTTGGGAGGGGCGAAGAGGTTTGCGGGCGCGGGGAGGAGAGGCTGAGGTGATTGTGGGGGGCTTGGTAACAGCGGGGGAGGAGAGGCTGAGGGGAGATGCTGAGGGGTTTGGAAAGGCGGGCGAACAAGCAGACTGTTCACATTAGACTGTAGTTCAGGAGGGAGAGAAGAGTGGTCCCCTGGAAAAATCAGCTAGTGTCTACCCCCAGCTCTTTCCCATTGCCACCTGGGAACGCTCCCCTTTGGGGTGGGGGGCGGCCTTTCCTCCCATTCCTCAGGATGGCCTACTTGCCTCAGGAATTCATCTTGCCTTCCACATCCTATGTCCATCAGGGGCTAGAGCCTTCTGACTTGCTTGAGAAAAGGGAATCTGGGGCTCCTAACAGGTCCCTTACCTTGAGACCTTTTTTTGTTTTCCTTCCTCCTCAGGTTGAGCTGGTTTCTCCACCCAATATGAAATAGTCTTTCATCCTGCTTTATTGCATATAGCCCTTTTTTGTTCATCCAAGTGTAGGTGAGGGCACATTTCTCTAACCAGAGTAGATCCTGTCACAGACAGGGTTGGCGCTGAATAATTGAGTTATCTTACACTGAGGTCAATTATTGGGGTAATATCTAAAAGCCCCAGTTAAGGTGTTTTTTTGATAGACACCATGCATGCACACAATGAAAATGTATTCCTTGCCCCAAAGAGAACCCCATGAATATAGGTGGGTTTACTGGAAGGTGGCTATGGAAGGACTGATGGGCCTGCAACTTAAGGATATGGTTTAGTTATTTTGAATGGTAAAAGGGTTTATTATAACCAGGACAAATGGGATGAGATGAAGAAAGGGAAAAATGTAAGGTGAATAACAGAAAGCATTTTCTGGAAGTGGGAATACATTAGTCTGTGTAATACTCTCCTATGGGAAGTGGGGTATGTTCCCCATCACTTTGGAAATTTTTAAAAACGAATCTAGAAAAAAACTAATTTTGTGGGCAAATTAGTGGCACAAAGGTAAGAGGAGTTTAATTTCATTTGTAAAAATTGACAATCATGTTACCTAGTTGTTGTCTCTGTGGCCTATCTCTGCATTTTTCAGTTGGTTAAAAATGTTGATATGTCCTTGGAAACGAGTTGAGTTGGGTGCCGTCCAAATGTCCTTTCTTTCACAAACATAATAGTGCCAAACTGTTCCATAGAATCTCTCCCTGGGTAATAATTCCATGGTTTAATAATAAGAATATAGTAGTAGGAATATAGTACCTACCACCTGACCAGGATGGTGATAGTGACTGTGAAATGTTCAGGGAGATTAGAGAGAGAGTTGAAATCCCACCTTTTTAATTTTAACAATCTACATATTGACTGAACACATCACCTCAGGATGGGATGGTAGAGTTAAAATGTCTTAACACCCTTAAAAGACTGCTGTTTGAGCAGCTGATTTTGGAACCCACATGAGGAAAGGCAATTCTTGATTTTGTCCTTAGTGGAGCACGGGACCTTGGACAAGAGGTGACTGTAGCTGGACCATTTGGTAATATAATTAAACATCTCTGTAGCAAGAACACAACCACAACAGCACAATACTGTAGCATTTCATTTCAGAAAAGGTAACAACACAGAAATTGAAGGGAACAGTGTCAAAAGTGAAATCCCTACGAGCTGCATGGAAACGTTTTATAGGTAATATAATAGAAGCTCAGTTTAAATGTGTACTCCCAAATTAAACAAAAAGGTGTCACTGTGGTTAAACAAACTACAGTGAGAGGCAAAAAGTCATTGTCTAGAAAGGAAAAATTAAATCCTTGCAAGGAAAATAGGAGCATTAACTCTGGCAAATGAAGTGTAAAAATATAATTAGGAAGGCAAAAAAGGAATTTGAAGAACATCTAGACAAATACTAAAAAAAACAGTATTTTTAAGTGTATCACAAGCAGGAAGCTTGCTAAACAACCAGTGGGCCCACGGTACAATTGAGATACTAAAGGTAACACATCTGAGGAACTGTCCCAGACTGAGGTGTCAATAGAGGAGATTTTGGAACAAATTGAGAAATTAAACTAGTAAGTCATCAGGATCAGATGGTGTTCACCCAAAAGTTCTGAAGGAACTCGCATGTGAAATTGCAGAACTACTAAATGTGATCTGTAACCTATAATTTCATTACCACATCCGTGGTAAATCAGCTTCTGTACCAAATGACTGGAAGCTGGCTAATTGTGCCACCAATTTTTAAAAAGGGCTCTAGAGATGATTGTGGGAATTACAGGCCAATAAGCCTGACTTCAGCATTGAGCACACTAGTTGAAACTATAGTAAAGAACAATATTATCAGACACATAGATGAACATAATTTGTTGGGCAAGAGTCAGCATTGTTTTGGTGAAGAGAAAATATGCCTTCCCAATCTGCTAGAATTCTTTGGGGGAACCAAGAAGCATGTGGACATTGCGTACTTAGATTTTCAGAAAACCTTTGATAAGTTCCCTCATCAAAGGCTCTTAAGCAAAGTAAGCTGTTGTGGGATAAGATGGGAAGTCCTAGCCTGGACTGGTAACTCCTTAAAAGATAGGAAAGGAAGGGTAAGTACAAATAGTCAGTTTTCAGAATGGAGAGAGGTAAACAGTTGTGTTCCCTAGGGGCCTTTTCTGCGCCCATTCCTATTCATCATATTCATAAATGATCTAGAATGGGGTGAACAAACTTTTTAAGTCAGGACCCACTTTTCATCCCTGCAATTAGCAGTGCCCTATCCCCCATCTAATGTAATCCAAACCAATAGAAATTTTGGTTATGTTCATATGAAAACCCTTTCAGCAGGCATAAGAGAATAAGTATTTAGAATGTAAAAAAATTATTAATTGATATATAAATGTGAATACATGTACATAAAAACAATAACATTTAACAAATTTTAATGAGATGGATGAGTCAGAGACCTAGCAGCTGATTGGGCTGTGCCCCCACTTAAGAAATTTCACACACCCCTGAGGGTACCCACCCCCCCACTTTAACTCTGATCTAGAAAAAGGGGTAAACAGTGAGGTGGTAACATTTGCCGATGATATAAAACTACACACTAGCTTGTATGTCAAGTTAGAAATATTAAATGGGAGCCTATTAAATAACCCAGGTAGTCTAGTAAATGCCACTAGGAATTGGATGGCTGGGAGATCGTCAATAACCTGTGAATTGTTTTGTTTTTTCTGTAAGCCCAAACTGTGATTGGTCCTACAAAGACATGTGGCCAGGCCACCTTGTGCTGGAAACCATTTTGGTTCTGGTACTTTTCCACGGAAGGTGAGAGAAATTTGATCTGAGCGCAAAGAATTCCAGCTTTATGCAAAAGTCTATAAAGAGGAAAAACAAATGAGGGGCAGTCACCAGATGCCAGGAGAACCCCCACTTAATACCCAAGATGCCTGCTGAAACATGTAAGACTGACCAAGGGGAAGGACTGGCCAAATCTAGGAAGCAGCCTAGATTGTGAAAGAGATGATTAGAACAACTGTTGGGGTAAGAATTTGCTTGTAACAGATTTCTTAGTGTATTAGAATAAGCTGGCATGTTTTTTTTTGTTTTTGGTTTAGCAATTTACAGGATAATGGGCTAGATGGACTTTTTTGCTCTGACCATTCTTATGTTCTTAGGTAAACATGACAAACCTAGATAAACTATGTAGATATGTATTATAGAAAACCTTTAAAAATTAAAATTTAAATTATACCTCAACAAAGGTGTGTTACTTTCATAAAGAATCTCTAGTGAGTCATCAGAGAGTGGCTGGCTGGTGGTGGGGCTCTGGATGTTGCCACAAAAGTTCCCATGCAGGTGCTAGGCACGGCTTGCCTAGCCTTCCTCTTCTGGCTCCCTTGCCCCTTCCCAAAAGAAGCCCAAATCACCCCCTCCTTGTGCTAGCTTTAGTGCTGAATGGCTGGAGGCACAAGTTTGAGGCCCCAGCCCTGGTGGGTCTGAGCCAGCACCCTGGGTCCAGTGCTTGCATAACTGGGCAGTTCTGACTAGCCCTGAATTCTCCCTGACAACCCAATCCCCTGCCCTGAGCCACCCTCAGACTTAACCTTCTGCTGACTCCTGCACCCCTTCACCTCCTGTCCTGACTCCCCCACACATCCTACGACCCCCTGTCTTCTACATCACTCCCACAACACAAACCCCACCCTGACTCTTGCATTCTCCCCACATTCCTCAAATTCTTGCTGTGAACTCCCTGCCCCTTGCTGTGAACTCCCTGCCTCTGTCTTGGGCCCACTTACATTCCAGCCCACACTTAAGTTTCTTACAAAACAAAAAAGCAGTCCAGTAGCACTTTAAAGACTAACAAAATAATATATTAGGTGATGAGCTTTTGTGGGACAGACCTACTTCTTCAGATCAAACTTCCCTACCCCCTTGGAAGAAATTTTCTTTCACTCAGGTGTAACTGAATTAATGTTTTAAAATGATTTCAGTTAAATTGGGTCCTGTGCTGCTGGAGCTCATTGGAGGTTCTGGGTTTAACAGCCTAGGAGACTGAGCTTCTTGGGATCTACTGGATAGCTGCAGCATGAGCAGTATCAGCTCTTCACATCTCACCTGCATTCCCTTTGTAAAACAGTCATAAAATGTATCAGGTGAAAAGCAAATTCTGCTGTCCCACCCTTTTCTATGTTGATAGACTGAACAGTATTTTACGTTCTTTAGTGCAATCACTGTTAACACTGGGGTTTTTCTGGCCAACGGGGTAGAAAGAGCCTGTAAATCGTAATACCCTAAAGTGTATGTGTTCTAGATATATTTAGAAAAGGGACAAGGCAGACAGTTGATATTCAGCTATGTGGTTGGCAGGGAGTGGAGAGGAGTGGGAGGAAGCTTGCCCTGACACTGCCCGCACTGTGTCTATTCCATGGATAAATGAACGATGTCCGTTTTCAGGGCACTCAGCCCTGTATCTTTTGACAACAATAAGTTCACATCAACCAGCCACCCTATAAGTTCGTCAGTACAAATGTGCTGGTAGGACCCCATATGGGTATCGTGTAAATCTATCAATATGGTTTAGGGAGAGGAGAAATAGGCTCCCTTTTTTCCAAATATTTCTTTAAAATGTAATTTAAAAACAAACTCCTTTTTAGGAACTTACTGCACACTGTGGACAAAAGATTTTTTTTGATTTCCTGACACAGTTTGCACAGTTTGGCTGAATGACTCAAGGGTTCCATGAAGTTCCTTTTGATGAAACGTTTATCTCCGCCCCCCCCCCCAGGAATTTGGCTAGATTCCTGGCCTTATTAATTGGGTAAGAACTTCCTAGGGTCAGGACATTAAATCTGAGCCACTTTGTTTCACTACCAGTCCTTACGCTTCCTTTTCAGGTTGTCAGGTCTGTAGTACACCTGTAAAAAATATTTTTTTTCTCTCTATCATTTTGCTGTTTAACTGAAATTTAAGTAATACCTGATTAGTGACAAATATCAGATGGGTAGTCGAGTTAATCTGTCTTCAAAAACAACAAGACGTCCTGTGGCACCTTATAGACAAATAGATATTTTGGAGCATAAGTTTTTGTGGGCAAAGACCTGCTTTGTCAGATGCACGTGTGGGAGTTCCAGAGGAGGTCCTAAATTTTATAGGCTTATAAAAAGGAAGGAGTGCCAGTCAGGAAAGGCCCAGAGTTGACAAGGTCAGTTCAGTCCTGGAGGATGTGGCGTAATCAGCAGCTAAGGTGGAATTGTGAACATCAAGAGAGGACAAACTGCCTTTGTAATTGCCCAGCCACTCCCAGTCTCTGTTCAGTCCTTGGTTGATGGAGTCAGATTTGCAAATGAATTGCAGCTCTGCAGTTTCTCTTTAGAGTCTGTTTTTGAAGGGATTTTTGTTGCAGGAGGGCTACTTTTAAATCTCCTACTGAGCGTTCAGGCAGATTGAAGTGTTCTTTTACGGTTTTTTGTATGTTACCATTCCTGACATCTGATTTGTGTTCCTTTAGTCTTAGACTGTCCAGTTTGGCCAATGTATATTGCAGTGTGGCAGTGCTGGTACCTGATGGCATCATATTATGTTAGTGATATGCAGATGAATGAGCCCCTGACAGCCTGGTTGATGTGGTTAGGTCCTGTGATGATGTTGCTGATGTAAATAGATATGTGAGCGGAGTTGGCTCCGAGGCTTGTTGCAGGGATTGGTTCCAGGTTTAGAATTACTATGGTGTGGGCGCTAGTTGCTGGTGAGAATTTGTTTCAGGTTGGTGCTCTGTCTGTGGGCAAGGACTGGCCTGCCTCCCAAGGTCTGTGAGAGTGAAGGATTGCTGTGCAGGATGGGTTGTAGATCACTGATGATGCGCCAGAGAGGTTTTAGTTGGGGGCTATATGTGATGGCCAGTGGTCTTCTGTTGTTTTCCTTGTTGGGCTGTCTTGTAGCAGGTGGCTTCTGGGTACACATCAGGCTCTGTCAATCTGTTTCTTCACTTCCTTAGGTGGGTATTGTAATTTCAGGAAAGCTTGGTAAAGGTCTTGAAGGTGTTTGCCTCTGTCTGAGGGATTGGAGCAAATGTGGTTGTACCTTAGTGCCTGGCTGTATACAATGGATCGTGTAGTGTGCCCTGGGTGGAAGCTGGAGACGTGTAGGTAAGCATAGCAGTCCGAGGGTTTCCGGTATAGGGTGGTGGTTATGTGACCATCGCCTATGTGCACAGTAGTGTCCAGGAAGTCGATCTCTTGTGTGGGCTGGTCCAGGCTGATGCTGATGGTGGAGTGGAAACTGTTGAAATCACGGTAGAACTCTTCAAGAGCCTCCTTCCCATGAGTCCAGATGGTGCAGATGTCATCAATGTAGTGCAAGTAGAGGAGGAGTGCTAGGGGACAAGAGCTGAGGAAGCATTGTGCCAGGTCAGACATAAAAATCTTTTGCATGCTGTGGGGCCATGGGGGTGCCCATACTTATGCCACTGATTTGAAGGTATAAATTGTCCTAAAATCTGAAATAGTTGTGGATGAGAACAAAGTCACAAAACTCTGCCACCATTTGTGCCTCAGCCTCATCAGGGATAATGTTCCTAACAGGTTGAAGCCCATCTTCATGTGGTGTACTGGTATAAAGGGCCTCTACATCCATGATGGTCAGGATTGTATTTTCAGGAAGGTCACCAATGAATTGTAATTTCCTAAGGAAGTCGTGGTATCTTGAAGAAATCCTGGGAGTGTTGGGGGTGTAGGCTCTGAGGAGAGAGTGCACATATCCAGACCATCCAGTAGTGAGAGTGTTAATGCTTAAGATGATGGGGTATCTGGGATTCCCAGGTTTATGGATCTTGGGTAGTAGATGGAATAAGCCTGGTTGAGGTTCTAGGGGTGTGTCTGTGTAGATTTGTTCCTGTGTTTTTGTAATTAGTGAAGAAATATGCCTAGCTTATAAGCCTAGCTTGGTGGTATGCAGCACAATAATATTATAATGATCCAATGGCTATATATTTCTGAGCTGTTGGTACTTTGTGAAGTTTCTACTGTCCATATCAATAATGCAAATCCTGATTTGGTTTGTTGCTATACGTAGTCTGATGTTAAGGGATATAACAGGGAGAAGGTCTCTTAGGGTCTGTTCCTAGTTTGGATAGCAACTTTGTGAGATTAGCAGAAACGTTATTTTGCTGCTTTTCATTCATTTTGTGTAAAAGTGAGGCTCATGGTAAGTAGTCAGTCAGTCTTTGGCTATATGCATGCACACAGATTTACCTGTCACTGCTCAGGTCCGTAACTCAATTTTTTTAAATAAAAGGGAAATGTACATGATTTATTTAAATGGTTGTGTTTTTTAAAAATAATTATTTTTATTAAGTTAATAACTATTTTGGATTAAAGATTTGTTAAATGTTTTCCATTTAATTTTTTTATTAAATATTTAAGCGAGAATTCCATCAAATGTATCTTTTTCTTCATAAACTGTTACAGTTTGCTATGTTTTTAACAAAAAAAGGACTATAATTAATTTGGTTTCCAATAACATTCTTCTAGAGTTCAAACTTTACGCACTGTGCCAAAATGGAGCACTACACCGAAGTTCCCCATTTTGTTTCTCTTCTGCAAAGTTTACAGTATTAAGAAGCCATCCTGTTCCAGATTCATCCTATTTCTCTGGCTGATCTTGGTTCTGTCTCTTTCAACATTCACTGAGTTGTGTCAGTTCTGAGGATTGTATTTGATTTGGTGATTGTCTCTTTTCTGTTTGGTTTTGTGAGAACCATTCCCATTCCAGGCACATCCCATTTTCCTGGCACAACCAAACCCTTACATTGCTTTAAGTTACGATGGAAGATGTATGCTGATTTTGGTGAGCCTAGTGCTTACTGTTTAATAAGAATTCTTGATCAAATAGACAAACTCTAACATACATACATGTAAATCCTGTAGTTTGTATCTGGCATGGATCAGGTCCTTGTGAGGGTACAGATTTCAGGGCTGGGGGTTGGGAGATATGGGGGAGGCTCAGGGCAGGTGTGAGGGGAGCAGAAATCAGGGCAGGGAGTTGGGAGGTTTGTGGGGCTCTCCTGGAGCTGCCCAGGGCTGTTCTGCCCAGCTAACAGCTGTTCTGCAGCTATTTGGGGGGATGACGGCCACGTTGCCTGGACACCAACTCCCAGAGATGTCTGGGGCAGCAGGGAACTTCCCTCGGAGGCATTTGCTCCACAGCTCTCCTGGTCTGTCGTGGCAGCATGCCTGCCCCTCCCTTCTCCATGGTCATTCTGGAGTAAAACTGTTCCTGATACCAGAGTTCTCCCTGTCAGTTTGTTGAGAACCGATCACTTTCCATGCACACCCTATTGTCCTGGCACAACAAAACCCTTGCCTTCTTTAAGTTATGATAAAAGGAAGCTGCATAACAATTTGGCGGTCTTAGCTCTTACCATTTAGGAGGTGTTCTAGAACAAACTGATTCACAGATGGACAGACACACAAATTGTCTCAGATATATAGCAGATAGTTTTTCTGTAATTTCTATGGAGCCCTTTATCCAACAGCAGGTCTCTGTGGATGGGCTCTGGGGTGCCCTTGCATAGATGGGAAGCCCAGTCATGCGTCTGTAGCAGGGGAAGTATGTGCTGTCTGAGCTGTATCTGTCCTGGGGGCTGTAAATGGAGCCTGTTAGTCCAGACCTATTACCAGCGCAACTTGCATCAAAACAAGTTTAAAATTGCCTTAAAAAGCAAAGCTAAGAGCAGACTTCAATGGTGCCAGGTCAGACTAAATGTGAGCAAAATTTGAAAGAAACCATACTGCTTGCAAATCATAGTAGATGGAGGTTGGAACTACACACTGTAGCTGCTCCCCCACCCCCCCCAGGTATTGCTTATACAGCTAACTTTTTGACTCATTAATTTACAAATGGGTGTATGAATTAATTTGTCTCCCTCAGTGAAGAAGTCTTGGTCATGCATTCACTGAAAGTTAGGTGTGGCTATGGCTCTGACTGACACCTCTAAAAGTTTCAGTTGGCATTTAGCTTTGGACAACTGGCATCTTAAGCCATATTAAAATAAAGATCTGCACCTGTTATGTAGTGCTAAATGGAACTCAGTCATAATCATGATGAGGGCAAATCACAGCTTCCCTTTGGTACTCATTCAAGTCAGATAAATATAAATAGACATTAAATAACACGAAGATTTACCTTTATGGGACTCATCTCATTTGTGAATTAAGGCCAAGTTGGAGTATATTAAGATGAGATCCAAACTGCAAAGAGTTAAAATTTAGATCGAGTCTTCCTCAGTTTGTGTTGGTGGTTGGAGTCAAGGTTTTGATCTGAGACCATCTGTGGTTAAGATGAAGGGGAAGAACACTGGATATGTTGCACACTCACTCCTTTGCTATAACATAAGATGTCGAACTCTGTCTCCTGTTGTACTGGTTTTAGGGCACATATTACCTGCAAATAAGCAATGGGGTGAACCTCTTGGATCCAGGGTTCCAGCAGAAACTAAAGGATGAAAAGGAACTAATTCGTCGAGCTATCCAGAAGGAACTGAAGATCAAAGAGGGGGCGGAAAACCTGCGGAAGGTGACAACAGATAAAAAGTGCCTGGTTCGTGTGGAGCATATGCTGAAATCTTCCAATAGGAAACTGGAGCAGCTGCACTGGGATCTTCAGGAGCTTAATGCCCGGATTTTAGTAACAGAGAAAGGGGACAGAAAAACAGGTAGGTCTTGGGACACAATTGTTGGGCATCATAGGCTCATCAGTGAGCCTCATTATAGCCAAAGCTTTAATTTCCATTCGCCCCCCCGTGGGGGCTAGTGTGAGGGAACTGTGAGAAGGAAAAAATTGTGATTGACAATAATCAAAATGAAGGGAGGTGATAATAGAAATCAGTATGGGCAAAAGACTGAATGAGTGTGTTACATAGGATTGCTTCCTGAACTTTGTCTATTCAGACTTTATAGCTCTTGAGAGAGACAATAGGGCCTTTCAAGTAGAAGCCAACATGCAAGTTCCTGTCAGAGAGATGAAGGTGACATTGGAAGTTGTTGGTATTCTTAGCTAAGGCCTGCTTCTGAAAGCAAGCAGTTCTCATATTAGGTCAATAGTAGGTGAGGGTATGCAACAGCTAGGAGAATTTATCCTTCAGTTGAGTTGTATTTTATATGTGTCCTTGAAGATGAAGTCATCATTTGTACTCTCCTCCTTATCTTGTATATTAGCTTGTGAGGGAGCCACTAGAAGTAGGGTAATGGAATTTACTGTGTTATGGCATAGATGGTTCAGTGTCCCCGGACCTTTGTCTTTGGGAAAGGAACCCAAACCTGCTGGCAAGGAGGATAGATGCTCTAAAAAAGCAGCTGCACATTGAGATGAAGGTGAAACAAGGAGCTGAAAACATGATCCAGATGTATTCAAATGTAACATCAAAGGTAAGCATTGCTGAGCAGAAATAAACAGGGAGTGTGGCCACCTTGGAACAATATTTCTGTTAAAATTGTAGAAATACAAATCTGTATGTCAGACCTGGGTGTGAATGGGAAATACTATAAGGCAGAGTTATTTTAAGTTGCATGACTAAGCCCCTCTGTGAATTTATGAGCTGATGTATATTCCTGGGACAACATGGTGTAATATTCATAATACTGTTTCCTCCACAAAATCCTGGTTGTGTTTAGATGCATTACTACAGAATGTCATTGAGGCAATAATTTAGTACAATTCAAATTAGTCTGCCTACTGTGGGGTTTCTTGCACCTTCTTCTGAAGCATCTGGTGCTGATCCTTAAAGGTGGGGATCTGGACTAGGTAGACCGGGGATCTGCTCCTCTATGGTAATTTCTATGTTCCCAGACTTCAGATACTGATTATGCTTCTGTTCTCTGATATTAGTAACTAGTAATAAACATTAGAAAGGTTATCAGGATCTAAAACTGGTGGTAGTGCCACTAAATTAGAAACAGATGAGAAAAAATAACATCAGATCTTGTGAGGCACAGATGTGGAATACTGCCCTGAGAAAAGTCAATCCAAGCACTGTAAGTTGCAGTACAGGGAGAGGAGCTAAAACAACTAACCAAAGGTTAGAAAATAAAATGCTTTGGAATATGACCCTTAATGTGTGACATTATCCCCATTATTCTGTTTCTGATGAGACGTAAGAAGTTGGTGCAATACTATTTTTATTTCAACATAGACTTAAAGATGAAGCAAAGTAAATGGTATCTTTGTGTATGTGTTATTTAAGAGAGAGCTTTTTGGAAAATTACTGCTTTCTTATTCATCATGCCTGTTGTGTTTGGCATAATCATATTGAATATTTGGGAGGAGAATAAAAATAAAATTATTTTAAAGAGTTTAATTTAACTATGGGCTTGTCTACACTACCACCTTCCTTTGAAGGGAGAATGGTAAGTAGGGTGTTGGGAGTTTACTAATGAAGTGTTGCGCTGCATATGCAGCACTTCATTAAGCAAATTCCCCCCCGCAGCAACTTCAAAGTTTGAGGAGTAAATTTTGAGGAGTAAAGGGACCGAGCCGGTATTTCAAAGTTTTAAAACTTTGAAGTTGTCGCAGGGAGGAATTTGCTTAAAGAAGTGCTGCATATGCAACGCAGCACTTCATTAGTAAACTCCCAATGCCTTACTTACCATCCTCCCTTCGAATGAGGATAGTAGTGTAGACAAGCCCTATATGAACAAGATTTTTAGACCATCTGGTTTATATGGGTAGAGAGTTGAAATAACTCAGCCAGCACAACTGATGAGTGAAGTACAATATTTAATCATTGCAACATCAGGACATACTCTTAGTTGAATGTACCCACAGGGCAGGACACTGTTACCTAGCAAACTCCTCAAATCTTTCATAGGTGTCACAGCATATCATATATATCTCATCTGTATTTACAGTGGTTGGAAATCATCAGCCCTGTTGCTTAAGCATTTCCTTTGCACAACTGGGCATTGTGTTATGTTTTAAGACTTTCCAGGACCCTTTGTATGTTGTGGTACTCCATCATTAAAATCCACTTGTCTCCTGTAGTCATCTGTGCTGTGTTGTCAGGACCGAAAGCTGCTAGCAAGAGCTCAGCAAATGCTCCAGGACAGCAAGACCAAGATTGAGTTGATTCGCATGCAGATTGTAAAGGTATCTCAGTTGGTAGGTGGAATAGAGGAGGCAGTAGATCCAGCAGGTAAGATGTTTTAGATATCTGAATTCACTCAGAGAAGATGTTGGTGAAGCATGAAGACCCTATGCCTCAGAAGCTAGGCCACTTGCTTGTCTAATTGCTATATCTATCTCCAGCCTCACCAGCGAAGGTGAGGGCCACCATCAGTCTCCTGGAGCTACGCGTTGAAGAATTGCGACATCACCTGCATATTGAAGCTGCTGTGGCTGAGGGAGCGAAAAATGTGGTGAAGAGCCTAGGAGGCAGGCGGGTACAGGATCGCAAAGTGTTGGCTGAAGTAAGCCCCATTGCAGTATTGTTACTTAGAGCATTGGTGGTGAATGCTCCAGTGTTGCTGGATAATAGTACGTTTTTCTGAAGACTAGCTGTATTACAGCTGTTGCCCATTAATGCCCCAACCTCGTTCTCTGCAATTACATGGTGGCTCTTTTACTACTGTGTCCCATGACACTGATCAGCACTGCGATAATACTGCAGTGCTGGCTCAGAGTTGCAGCAGTTGCTTTTACCAGCAACTGTAATGATAGAAGGTGGTGGTTTCCTCATATAACTGTTGTCACTGACTGAGAGTGTCATGGTTGTCATTGTTATCTGAGGCATTGCTTGTAATAAACGATTACTGTTTTTCAAAAAGCCACATATGAATTGTCCCATCATATGCTGCTCTTGTAAGAGACATATTTTCAGAACTTGCCAGCTCACTTGCATAATAAAGCTAGAACAGAAAAAAAGAACAAAGAAAACGAACGAAGAAAACTAAACAACATTTTTTTGTATTTCTAATGGTCCAAACAGAAAAATATGAATCAGGAATTTAATTCATTTGCCAAGTAACTTTGGACAAATCAGCTATCCTTTCTGTGTTTCTGTTTACTCCTCTGTACAATCAGGATAATGCTCACTCATCCCACAGGTCTTTTGTAAAACATAGTTAATGTTTGTAAATAGCTTTGGAAGGCTGCAATTTAAAGGCTCTATATAAGTTAGTAACAGTAATTATCCAACTTAGGCATTCATTATGCTAGTCATTTTTAATTCGAAATCTCTTGGAGTCCAACTTGTAGCTGCTTGTAGTGAATTGGCATGTAAGAAACCTGTGCTGGATTTTTGGTTCTAGTCTAAGTCGGAAATATTGTGTTGTGATTTTGTTCAGGGCAAAATCTCCCCAGTTTAAAGCAGCAGTGGCATATGTTGAATGCGTGGTGCTGACAGTCCGTTTTCATCCTTCATGAGCAGAATGGTGCCTGGCCTTTTAAAATGGGCAGTTGGATTGCTTGTGATGTGTTAGTAGTACTGTGATCATAGCAATGGCTATTCAAGCAAAGGCTATGTTAACTTTTTGTCTGCTTCTTGTTACTAGGCTCAGAGTCGCTTGCAAGAATCATCTCAGAAAATAGATTTGCTGCGCTTGTCCCTGGAGAAGCAGCTTAACGAACTTTCACCCGATCACCCAAAGCGAGCACTCATCAAGCAGGAGCTCATGAATACTTCCTCTCTAGGAGCTCAGCATGTCACCATCCAGCCCTTCACTTCACTGATCAAAACCACAGCCCTTACAGGTATCTGAGGCTGCAGATGGTGGGGAATATTTCTTCATTATATAATCACATGACAATAGTACTTTTGATGTGGGCACTTGGTCCACTAAGCACTGGACTAAGTCCTTAATTTGTAGGCCACCAAAAAGCTGTCAGATTGTAATTGCTTGAATGGCTGCTGAATTAGACTGTATTCAAAGTGTAAGATACCTAGACAACATAAATCTAAAGTTTCTGATTTTTTTTTCTGTGTGAATTTTTCTTAAGACTAAGGCTATGTCTACACTATATGATGAAGTCAAATTTAAGGCAGTTGGCTTGTTTTTTTTTTACATCATCACTGTCTTCACTGTAAATACCATTAGCTCGATTTTTACAGAGCACTAAGATTGATATAACATCATTGAAAGCAACTGGGTGCAGTGTCAAGTTCAAATAAAGGATAATGTGGAAGTGCCATGTCCTAAAATTTAGCCTCAAGAAGTGTCCCATATGTAGCCCACAAAGCTTCATGGTTACCTGCTATGTATGGCCACTTCCATCTCTGCTGCTCTCCAAGTGCACAGGAAGTAGGTCACAGAAGCCCGTGAATTTGAATTCATCACCAGCAAGCCTGAGAAATATAAGGGATACCCAGAAGCTATAATTTTTTACCCATCACATCGGTAGCCATCTCTTGCAATCATGAGCACTCAGGGTAGTAATCTGTTTAGCTCTTAAGGCCTCGAGATCTCCATCATGGAGCCATCAGGAGATTCTGGATCTCCTTGCAGTCTGGGACAGGAATCAGTGGTGAGCAGACTTCAAGTGTCCAGGTGAAATGAAGACATATTTGAGAAAATGTTGTGCAGGATGATTGCCAGAAGTTACTCCCAGGACTCTGTGCAATGCTCGGTGAAGGTGAAAGAACTCTGGCAGGAGAATCACAAAGTCTGGGAAGCCAACCAGCAGTTCAGGTAACTGCAAAGACCCACCACTATTATGAAGAGCTGCATGTGCTTCTTGGGGGAGACTTGACCACATTGCCCATTCTTAATTTCATTTTGGAGGCCCTGTTCCGGAGTCTGGGGTGAGCCGAGAGGAGCTGTGGGGATAGGAGGAAGAGGCCAATGGAGAGGACGACAGGGGCAACCAACAGGGGCCCAAGAAGCTGTTCCTGACAGCCCGGAGCTCCTCACCGTTGACCTGGAGCTGGTCCCCTCTACTCCAGTCCCCAAGCCCTTGGGGCCCAGCTGTTCTGTTGCATATTCTTTTCTGATTGCTACAAGTGGGTTGCAGCTGGGTGTATGTATGGGTATAGGTTTTCCATGGATCTTTGCCCCTCAGAACAGCAGAACAGTTAATATTCTGGGTATGGAGTGCTTATCCTTTTTGGAGATCGTCAGGAAGGCCTCGTCCAGGTACTCCTTGTTTTTTGCAAGAGGTTTTTGGGCAGGCCTGATGGTAGCACATCTTGCCATGCCAAGCAACCAGATAGCGATCTGGTATCATGGCACCACACAGCATTTTGGCAAATTTTCCGGGCTTGTATTCAAACAAGATGAGCATCTCTTCTTTTTCACTGTCCTATTCTTAAAAGGGTGATGTCTTCTTTGGCAACCTAAAGAAGCATGGGAATTTGGATTGGATTTCTTTGCAATGCTCTCTGTCCTTTTACATTTCCCTGGAACGCATTGCCACACTATGGACATCTACCCTAGCCCAAAACTTTGAAATGGCCATGTAAATGAAACAGCAGATAGGAATCGGGGGATTTTGAAGTTGCCGGGGACCTTTTGGAAAGGACCCCTGTCTGGATGAGCCGTGCGGTGGTGAGCCGCATCGATTTCAAAGTGCCGCGCCTGCCAGCATTCTGATGAGGCGCTGAAGGTGTATTTCAGCACTTCGTTAGTAAACTTCAAAATGGCCATTTAGAAGTTTTGGGCTAGTGTAGACACGGCCCATGTGTCTGGCAGTGCTCCATCTTCCCTGCCGTCCACATGGCTGGCAGGCTCTCTGGGCCTTCTCCCCTCCCATTTCCCTTTGCTCCCACATTTCTTTTCACGTTACAGGGATCCCTCCCCACTTAGCAGTCCATATGGCTGGAATCAAGCTGTTCCCTCTCGCCACATGCCTGCCAGGCTCTGTGGACCCTGGTCCTGCACACTGGCATGTCCAGTTCTGGTTTTCCTTCCTTTATGTGGCCTTTTCCCTGATGAGGGTTGCTTTGGGGACCGCCAGGAAACACTTTTCCCCCAGCATATGTCTGGAAAACTTTCCTCCTGCGTTGCTTTTCACTTTCCAGGGATCCCTCCACACCCAGCTTTACATGAGGCTGGAACTGAACCTTTCCCCATCGCCATGCAGCTGCCGGGCTCTGTGGACCATGGTCCCACACACTGGCAAGTCCAGCACAGGTGGGTTTTCCTTGTGGAGGATTGCTCCAGGGAACAGCCAAAAAACTTTTCCCCTGCTCCAGGACACTGGTCTGCTTTCCCTTCTTTGCACCCCATCCGCACTACTAATAAAGAGGATACTAGCGTATCATGTCCACAGTGAAATGGTGTTAAGTGCTAGCTTGTGCAATCCATGGTTTGCATCCTTGTCCTAAAGAAGCCCTAAGTGGCCTTGCAGAAAGAAAGTTTCACGGATTGTAAAGACAGAGACCCGTTCATTCCATGGGTAAGTACTTTGTGTGAATTGTACCTGTTTTCACCTTCACTTTCCAGCAGGCATCCTCAGCTTGGGAGACAGGGAGAGGAAGCGCAAAAGGTCCAAGCAGGACTTTATTCTGTAGCACATGGAGTGGACTCAAGCAGAAACCAGTGAGAGCAAAAGGGACACAGTACAGTGTCGGCAGACTGTGCTTGAGTTCAGGAGAGAGCAAATGGTGTATCTGAGGGAGGACAGGGCAAAGTTCATAACTTCAATGAGCGACCAAACTGAGGTCCTGCACTTCTTGCTGAAGCTGTAGAGGGACTCCCTGTGCAGCGCTGAGGGCTTTACTAACTGCTGCCTGGACTCCGCTGAATACAAGTCACCCACCCTCCATCATCGCAGTCCCTGAACACAGGGAGGGAGAGAAAGGACAGTCTGCTCTACAGCCAAGAGCCACTGCAAATGGCTATTCCACCACCCTTGACACCCCTTCTTTTCTCTACCACTTAATCTTCCCCCCCCCCCCAAATAAACTTATTCTTTTGATGACCGCCACAGTGTGATTTGGGTTTTTTTTGGTAACCATGTGTGGTGGAGTGCACAGGGATGGAGAGGACTGATAGCACAGCTGCCTGCCACTACAGAGGGACCTGGGTGGGGGCAGAGAAGGCTGGTAGCACAGCTTCCCATCTTTTTGTGTAAATAATCCTCCCTTTACATCCATTTTTCTTCCTGCAACTTAATACCCTCCCCCCAAATAAAAACATTATTTCTGTGAAAGCCACAGTCTGATTCCTTGGATCACATATGGTGGGGAATACAAATCATTCTGGGGTGTGGGAGTGGTGATATTACAAGAGTGAAATACAGTGCAAGCATGTGTCTGGCAGACCATTCATGAAGGTGTTTCAAAACCTCCCTGGTTGCTACTGCCTCCGCATTGTTATTGGAGAATGGCCTCGTAGGCAGGTGTGCATAAGCCCTGCTCATGGCATCAGCCTCTATGTTCCAGGTGCTCATAAAGTTCTCTTGCGTGGATTCACAAATGTTATGCAAAATACAGCACAGTGTAATCACAGTGGGAACATTAGTTTCTGAAAGGTCCAAATGGGTCAATAGGCACCTGAACCTTGTTTTTAAATGGCCAAAGGCACATTCCACCACCATTCTGCACCTGCTGAGTTGGAAACTGAAGGTATTCTTGCTGTGGTTCACAGCACCTGTGTATGACTTTATGAGGCAAGGAAGCAGAGGGTAAGCAAGGTCACCCAGTATTACTATAGCATCTCCACATAACCAATCTTGGTTTTTTTTGGTCTCTCTCCCCCCCCACCCCCCGACTCTGGGGAAAAAAAAAATCCCATGCAGGAGTTTTCTGTACAGCTCAGACTTTCTGAAGATGCAAGTGCTATGAACCTTCTCTGACCATCTCACGCTGATGTAGGTGAAATGACCTTTGTGACCTACCAGCGCCTGTAGCACCATTGAGAAATACCCCATTTGGTTTATATAGTCTGAGGCCAGGTGGTCCAGGGCCATGATGGGGATGTGTGTGCCATGTATTGCCCCACCCCAGTTAGGAAACCCCATGGCAGCAAAGACATCTGCTATGGTCTGTACATCTCCCAGCGTGACAGCCTTCCTCGGGAGATGCTGACAGGTTGCATTGGTTACCTGCACTACTGTGGCCCCTGTTGTACATCTGCTTACCCCAAATTGATTTACTACTGACCAGTAACTGTTGGGTGTTTGCAAACTTCCATAGAGTGATTGCTACTCACTTCTGAACTGTTAAAGCTGGCCTCATTCTTGTGTTCCTGCTCTTCAGGGCAGGGATCAACAAATCACAAAGGTCATAAAAGTGGACTTATGCATGTGAAGTTCTGTACCAACTGCTGGTCATCTCAGGACTCCCAATGATGTGATCGCACCAGCATGTGCTGGTTTCACAAGTCCAAAACGGCCGCTCCACTGTCAGCAATGCATCCCATGACAGCCAGCATTTCTGAGTTCTTGGACTGCAGTTGAATGATTTCTGCCTCAAAATCTTCATCACCACCCTCAGCTATTGTCTCAGCCCACTTCCTTTGTAATGAAAAGTAAAAGTGCACAACATTCTGGGAAGTTGCTGTGATGATCTGTGCAATGACTTGAAGGAGTTGAGGATCCATGCTTCCTCTAGCCCTGTGCCTGAGAAAAAGGTGTGATCCCCCATGTGTTCTCATGCATTTAGTGGGTGCTCTGAATTCTGGGAGAGTGCCTTGCATTCTGGGATAGTGACCTTCAACACCTTCAGGCAACTGTGGCAATTCATTTTCCCCCCACAACTCTGTAGTGCAAACCACCTCCAGAATGCAACAGGGCTAAGACACTGTGGGATAGGTACCCACAATGCATTTTCATGCAGTCGAACTTGGACATGGCAATGGAGATGCGGTAAGTTAACACAGAGAAAAGGTAGGTAGAATTTCCAGGAAGTCTGAGGACAACTAAATTTGAATTCATAAGAACGAGGCTAAAAAAACTCAAATTTATTAAACGTTGATTTTATTTTGTAGTGTAGGTGTAGCCTAACATTCTTTGGTGAAATTCCTCAGGTTCATTAGAAGTTAGACTGATGGGATGTCAGGATCTGTTGGAAAAGGTACCAGGACGTTCCCGAGTGATTGGTTCATCTCCCAACCATGGGAGCCCAAATGACATGAAGTCCTTGACCAGAGTGCAAGCCGGGATGAGTATTCATGGTTGCAGTACTGCAGCAAAGCACTTGCGGAATGAGGAATTGTGTAGTGAGTATGATATTCATTGTCAAATCATTGATGGTGTCTTCTAATGTGTCTGCCACTTTTCATTCTGGTGTGAATTCAGTGAGAGTAAACCTGGAAACTTGGCTTCTGAAACAGAAGCTGACTCATTTGGTCTCCCGTCTCCTATGGCTACACAAGAGTAATTTTGAAATGACTTTGATAGCGTCTAGACTACACATATGCTATTTGGAAATAAAATCGAAATAGCAAGTGTGTTGTTTCAAAATTGGTAACCCTCAGTGCAGGAGGAATAAAGCCTATTTTGAAGCTAGTGCTATCAAGACACAGAACAGCGCTATTTTGGAATAAATCAGAATGGGCTTCAATGGCACTATTTCAAAATAATGCTGTGTGTCTGGAAATGCTATTTCAAAATAGTTATTTGGCAATATCTTATTTCGAAAGAGGAATGCAGTGTAGCCATAGCCTTAGTGATTTCCTCTGCGGGAAATCTCCTTAGATTGTTTGGTCACTCTACAGCAGTAAGTATATTCGGACTATTAACCCTGTAAAAAGAATTGTAACCTGCACTTTTTTTCTTTTGTCCAGATGAGGTGCTTGCTGTGCTCAAAGTAGACAGTAAAGTGGTCGGTCAGACAAAGTGGGGCCCAGTTAATAACCAGGCTTGGGAACAAAGCTTTGTCATTGAGCTGGATCGGGTAAGACCATATCTCCGTAGGATGATTGGAATTCTAGATCCTCAGATCCCCTGTGTTGTGTTTGCTTGTTCTTTAACTTTATTTGAATTATTTATGTAGATTTGGTGATGTACTTGCCATTCCATTTTTTTATTCATTTATCTCCTGGAACTAAAAATGTAGCTTCTCTATCCTTAAATCTACTCTAAGTATGGGTTACCTAGTAGCACTTCAGTCTGAACAGTATTTAATGCCTCTCTTCTGTCTCCATTTGAGTGGCCATGCTCCATCTTTTACCTGCAATACATCTCGCTTCAGGATATATGGGATGAGGATCAGTCTTCTATAGGAGCAAAGTGAAGAAATAACATGAAAATGAGTGCTACTTGACTGCTTTTTGTTGTGAAAATGAGTAATCTTTAAAGAAAGTTCTAGCTTCTGAAGATCTGAAAAAATGAAAGAGGTGGGAAGCAATAGGTGTTGAGGTACTGCCACCTCTTCCTGGAACATGTTTCTTATATACTGCATTGTTGAGTTGCATGGGATTGCTACAAGGCAAGAAAAGGAGCTAGCATCAGAGCTAAAATGCAGTTCAGAATGTGTCTGTGCATGTGGGTGCACGTGCACGCAACAAGCCATTGGCCTGGTCCATGACTGAGCTCTCTCTGCCTTTCTACTTTCAGTCTCGGGAGCTGGAGATTGCAGTTTATTGGCATGACTGGAGACAGCTGTGCGCAGTGAAGTTCTTGCGCTTGGATGACTTTCTTGATAATGAACGTCATGGGATGTGCCTCTCTCTTGAACCCCAGGGGATGCTTTTTGCAGAGGTAAAGGTCCAGATTTTACCTTTTTCCTCTAGAAGAACTCCTGCTCCAGAGAGAGGGATGATGAGCACGTGTAATTCAAACGGTTTCCATCTCCCTGTTTAGCATGTGGTACGTACCTGGAGAATGCTGCTGATCTCAGAATGAAAGCAGTGAATAGGGAGGGATCTGTTCTGTACACCTTTATTTAAACATTTTTATATAGTGTACCTTACATTTATTCAGATTCTTGACTCTCTCTCTCTTTTTTTTTTTGGATGGGAATGGTGAATGATGTATTTTGTTATTTACTAGATTGACTTTTGTGATAGAAATTAAAAGTAAATAAAAATGCACAAAATAGCATTTTTAAAGTTTTTAGTTAAATATAAGTCCCTTAAATTTGTTGCTACAATTTAAACACAGTTAATGAAAAAGTTAATGTAAAAATGTTTTGCATTTATGTCTAATTGATTTATGTATTAAACAAAGAAAACATGTTCTTTGGGGAGTGATTTGAGAAGTCAATTTCATCCTCCACCTAATTTTGACTGGCAGATTGAAAGAGGAAAACAAGTTTTCCTGCACTTTCAAGTCCCATTGATCTCATAATGTAGAATATGCTAGTCATTAAACTGAACTAGTTGAATGAACTAAAATACTTTCTTTCTGCACCTGCTCAAAAAGCTGCTTTAGCTGCTCAACAAATCCTGGTGCTAGTACTTAGCCATTGACTTTCACCATTTCAGTGTGTATGACTTTCTTGGCAGCAAACACTTGCTACCTAATATCATAAGTTAATATTTAATTTAAATTATTTAAATACCTAAAGGCTTAAAACAAAAAAGCAGTAAAGTAACACTTTAAAGACTAACAAAATAATTTATTAGGTGAGCCTTTGTGGGACAGACCCACTTCTTCAGACCCTAGCCATACCAGAACAGACTCAATATTTCTGTTCTGGTATGGCTATGGTCTGAAGAAGTGGGTCTGTCCCACGAAAGCTCACCTAATAAATTATTTTGTTAGTCTTTAAAATGCTACTTTACTGCTTTTTTGTTTTAATAGTATATAGACTACCACAGCTTTTTCTCTGTTATTAAGGCTTAAGTTTACTATAATGTAGATTGCTGTAATTTAAAATGTAGTATTTTAAATATATTTTTAAAAATAAACCTTTAAATGTTTAAAATGGATTTAGAATAAAGATATGATTTTAAAAAATAATTACCCACTCTAACTGAAAAAGAATAAGTATGTTTATAGCCAGGAGTGACCCTTAGAGGGCCCCATTGTAATTACTTGGGCACTAAATAAAAGCCTTGGTTCTTTCACTTGTTTTTGTTAGGAGTTATCAGCAACACTTTACTAATAGCTTACTGATTCAGTCTGAATTACTGAGATTGTCTGGAACCATGTCAAATCCCATTAGGTTGAGCTCCATATTTCA
Organism: Carettochelys insculpta; assembly: GCF_033958435.1. Taxonomy (NCBI): domain Eukaryota; kingdom Metazoa; phylum Chordata; order Testudines; family Carettochelyidae; genus Carettochelys; species Carettochelys insculpta. The sequence goes on from NC_134157.1 coordinate 11,846,325, forward strand.
TCTTTTGAGATAATAAAGTGCATGGAAGATCTTAAAGGTAACCCTTAAAAATTACAGTCCTGTCTCCTTTGCAGGAGACAAATACCTGACTATCTTTCCTAAATTGGGGTCTGACCCAGTCTCCACAGCCAGAATTTCTCCTCTTGTGTTGTGGAGTTACTGGGTGCTGCTTCTCGCTTTGGAGGTAGCTGCATTTTAGCAGTGCTTGTGTATGTAATGTGAAAAGTATGCTGGCATCAATTGAGATGGACGATACCCTAGAAATGTTATGAGCCAATCATTCTGCCTTTGTCAGGTTCTCTGTACTGCACAGGTTGATATACACTTCCAACTTAAAAAAGAAGAAAGAAATAACATAGCACCCAAGTGGAGTAAATAGTATAACTCACTTTGCAGTGTGCTTTCATATGTGACTCCCAGTTTGCTGAATGGATGTGAATGTTCTTTTGGTCAGAAGAGAAAGTGATCATGTGTCCAGGAAGAAAGTGAACTGCTCTGTAGAATCTCCTCTGCTTCCCTGGCAGGTGACCTTCTGTAATCCTGTGATTGAGAGACGATCTAAGCTGCAGCGCCAGAAACGCATTTTCCCAAAACAGAAAGGTAACCAGCCTGTGAACTGACAGCCACTCCAATGAGGGGCATGTGTGATGATGTGGCTGTGAATGGAAGGATGCTGCAGCACCTCCTGGCTTGATGTGGATGCGATCAGGTGCAGTCGCAGAAGTTCCATTGGGATTATTCCTCACTGTGCTGATCATGCTACTGATGCCATCTTCTTGCTCTCTGGGACTCCCCACCATTGTCTCTTGCTAGGCCAGATTTTCTTATCTTCCCCCCAGACAAGGCACAGAGTTGGGTTTACGCTTCAATGAAGAGCAATGCAGTCACTGAACTACTTTAGTTCTAGGAGGTCTTTGTTCTAGGGCTCAGCACCCAGGAAACCAACCCCCAAATAGGACCACAGAACCCCCAAATAAATCCATCTTTGTGTAAAAGTTTTACAGGGAAAGCTTATAGCTAGGTTTATCAGTGAAAGAGAGCTGCACGGTGGCTGCACCTCTGAGGTAACAATTATTTACACTAGGCCTGGTAGTAAACAAAAGTGTTTTTATTCAGTACAAACCATAGGCTTGGAGTGGTTTCAAGTGAAAACAGATCAAAGTAAGTTATTAAATTAAAATTTATAGAAAAACATCTAAGTTACTAATAAATTTGTTACATGAAATATCTGACCCTAAACAGCTGTTCTTACTTCCAGCATAAGCTTCAAGTGAAAGATGATCTTTTACTCTGATTTGAATTTCCAGCCCTGAACATTTTTTTGTTTCCTCTTAGAGTGTGCCAGGTAGTTTCACAAGACAGCTTACAATCAGATGGAATAGCTTCCCATTGCTGAAATAGACTCTCCCACAGGGCAGGAATCTATTGTTTTTTCATCCCTTCCCCCCCGCCCCACTTCCCATAGAAAAACAATGGATTTCAGTACCAGATGGTGTGGGCACCATGTCTTTCTAGCACCAGCCACCTTCTGGACTTAAAGGACAAACAGGGCTATTTACAAGTTGTTGAGTTGATCAGCAAGCCATTAGTCTTCCAGGGCATCAGTAAAGGCTTTAATTAGTACATTTAGAATTCTAAACAGGTTTACACTTCACATTTCTAACTTTACTTACAAGAACGACACGTGCACAAAAATAGGCTATACAGATTCAGCATTTTAAAATTGATAGGTTACATGAAGTATTTTGTTTAAAGCCTCTTTGAGTTATGCATATTCATATTCACGAGCTAATTTTCGTAGAGCAAAGGGAGGACCATCACTGTTAGGTTTAATGGCTCTCAGCACCCCCTCTGTGTGTGTTTTTTAAAGTCCAGCTCCCCAGGTTCATGGTTCATTTTGGAACACTGATGTGTTAATGTATATGCAGAGGTCAGGTGTAGTCAAGTGTGGCAGTTTCTCATACTTCCTGGGAAATGGTGGAAGCAGGGCTGTAATGTGGCAAGTATATGTTGTGGCATTGTTTACATCCATGTCTAATATGATTAGAGTGTCCTGGATATGATTAGAATTTTTTGAAAAAGATTGTTGTTCTCAGGCTCCAAGTCTCGATCTATGCGTGTTCTACCACCTGTGCCACAGTAGAGAGAGAGAGAGAGTTCCCAGAAAATTTAGATAAGGCCATGGTGTGGACAAGGACACTAACTGACCAACAAGGCTTTAAAGCAGACCATTCAGCAAGGTGAATGGCTTGGTGGGTGGCATAGCTCATGTGCTTTCTTTCCAGCAGAGGTGGTAGGAAGGAAGAGAGACAATTTGCACACTGAAAGCTCTCTACATTTATGAAGCTTTGATTCTGCAGGAAACAGTAAAAATCCTGGAAAGACCCTAAATATTTAGAATCTACAATTTTTTTTCACAATTTTTCTGTTCTCAGGCCATGAGACTTAAATTCATCATGAGAGTGGGTGTTGAAAAATGAGAATATAGTATCTTCACTTTTATCTTTTGGCCAATATCTAGTAGAGTATCAGTTGAATATCTGGTACATCTTCAATGTGAGGATTATACCTTCCCATTGCAGGGGCTGGATGTGATGAAGTCTTTTACAGCTCCACTAATAGTACCTTATGAAAACTTTCCTTGTTGTTAATCCTGTCAGCTGTTCTGATTGTCTAGCTGGATGTAGTTAAGGTGTCTCTTGGTCCACCATCCACAAATTGGGCCCTTTTTTGGGGGGGCGGGGGAGCCAATGGGCATCTACATGAACTAAAGTCAATGGTTCGTGTCGTACTTGGCATGGTAACCTCAGTAATTGGGTTTCTCCTCCTCCAGGAATGGAGTTTCTCCGAGCTTCTCAGATGAACATAAATGTTGCTACCTGGGGCCGTCTAATGATGAGCATTCTTCCTCCATGCAGCTCCATGAGCACGCTAAGCCCCCCACTTCATACTCCCATTCATACGGACTTTACCTCACCAACGTTGCTGCAGAATCGAACTGATTCAATGTCCATGTTGAGCAGGTAAGTCTTATTCCAATTGATGCTATTTGACAAACTGGAATGGGCACAAAATTAAAACTTCATGAAACTCCACAGGGTGGTGAAAGACCTTTTGTGTGAAAGGTCTATGTGTGAAACTCAGCTTGGGCAATTAAAAAAGCTAATACTAGTGAGATGGTGTGACTTTTATTGAACATTCAGTATTTTAGGGCCACCCCTGATTTACTGTTGACCATTGGATAGGTTTGTATTCAGAAGCCAACAAAGAAGTTAAAAAGGCTGTAAAACGGGACAAGAAGAACTTTGTGGAAAACCTTGCACAACAAGCTGAATAAGCTGCAGTACAGAGAAACTTGAAAAACCTGGATAACATGTGGAAGCTAGCTGGGTCATGGTATACAGTGGATCATCCAGTACAGGATAAGGAGGGGCATATGCTAACAAACCCAAGTGAGCAGCTCAGTAGATGGAAGGACCGCTTTTGAAGAGCTACTGAACCGCCCTGCCCCCATGGAACCTCCCGAGTTACCACCTGTGAATATACCATTGCAAATTGACAGCAGCAGACCTACAAAAGAAGAAATCAGAAAAGCCATTGCCCATCTGAAAAGCGAAAAAGCACCTGGTCCAGACAACATCTCTGCAGAAGCAATCATGGCAGGTAGTGGGACATCAGTCAATATGATGTATAATCAATATGGGAAAATTGGACAGTGAAGAGATTCCACAAGACTAGAAATACGGATACCTTATCAAGCTTCCAAAGAAAGGCAACCTGAAGGAAAGCAAGAACTGGAGGGGCATCATGTTCTATCTATTACAGGAAAAGTGTTCAATGGGATTCTCTTAGAGAATGAAGACAGAAATTGATGGACAGCTCATGGAAGAACAGTCTGGCTTCTGAACAGAGAGATCCTGTACTTATCAAACAGCAATACTGAGAGATCGTAGAACATTCAGTCCAGTAGAATTCACCCCTGTACATAATTTTAATTGAAAAGGCCTTTGACAGCATTGATAGACACTTTGTGGAAACTGCTGCAACACCATGGCATCCCATTCAAAATTGGCTTGATTCATTCAATGTATGAACCCTTGACATGCCAAGTTATTCACAATGGTGTCATGACAGAATCCTTCAGCATACTGTTGGCAGTGCTACAAGGGTGCCTATTGTTACTTTTCCTGTTCTTGATCACAATGCACTGGATCATGAGCAGGACAAGAGATGGCCATCAATGAGGCATTCAGTGGACACTTTTCAGAGAGCTAGAGGACATTGACTTTGCTGATGATGTCACCCTCCTTTCACACCAACATGAAAGAAAACGTCACAACACTAGACAAAACTGCCTCAATGGCTGGACTGAGCATTAACGAGGGAAAGACTAAGACAATGAGGATCAAATAGTCCAATACCACCACCACCACCACCATCATCGCACTGAGAGGGGATGGCCCACAAGATGTGGAGCTGTTCACCTACTTGAGGAGTATTATAGATGGAGGAACAGATAAGGATATCAATGCCAGGAAAGGGAAAGCAATAGCTGCATTCAAGACTCTCCATTCCATATGGAATTCACAAATAACATCTGTGAATATTAAACTGCAGATCTTCAACGTAAAGTTTGCTCTTGTATGCGAGACCTGGTGTACTAAAAAGTCTTCAAATCGCAAGCTACAGACATTCACAAACAGATGCTTGAGGCACATCCTTCACATCAAATGGCAAGACCTCACAAATGAGGAGCTTTGGAACAGAGCAGGACAAGAACCCATCGACATTGAAATCAAGAGAAGAAAGTGGGGATGGCTAGGCCACACTCAGAAAACCATCATCCAGCATAGTCCGTCAAGCTCTCACGTGGAACTTGCAAGGAAAATGCATAAGAGGAAGATCTCAGACTGTGGGGAGAAGGTCTGCTGAGACTGAAGAATAACAACTGGTGTACTCCTGGAGTCAGCTGAAAGTTTGTAAAGTGGAGGAGACTAGTAGATGATCTATGCCCCACATGGAGTACAAGCGTTTAGTAGTAGTCGATTGGACAGATTTCCAGAATACCAGTTCCTCTCTGAGTATATATGCCTGTATGGGCACAGAGTCCAAAGATGTGTGCCTGTGCACTATGGTTCTATGTGTACCTGGGCCAGGGCATATAGGCAGGTGTGCATCTGTTGCCACTCCTGTTCCTTCACAGTTGCCTTCAGATAGAGATTATTCAAAATCATGAGTGCTGTACTCTCAGATCCAGAAGGTCAGGTGGGCTTGAACTTGAGTGGCAACCCTGAGCTATCGCAAGTCTGTCCTATTTCCAGTGAAAATTATACCTCCAACTGCAGTGCTGACAGGGGGAATGGATCTTAGCATGCTGGCCATTATTCAGTGTGGACCAATAATTTGGCATCTGGATTCATAGTAGAAGGTTCTAGTCAGAGGATGAGGTGGTGGTGGTGGTTTTCTTGCAAAATCTGAGTGAGCACCAGGAGACAACCCTTTGTAAATAGGAATTGAGAGGCTCACATGAGGAGGAGTGAGTTAACAGACTTTCATCTAATGATGTAAGGCCAATTCTCACTTTGCTAAATTTAATTCATGGTTGTTTTTCACATTTCTGCTCACTTCTTATGATGTCAGGTGTGACTTCAGGAGTTTGAATGCAGGGGGAAAAAGTCAAATCCTGCTTTGGTGCCCTTTCACCTAATGTCAAAAGCTGCTTTAACTCTTATCAGTACTAAATATAATTTAGCATTTGAGCAAATAGTTATCTAGATCCAAACTCAAATATGAAACAAGTTCTCTTCACTCTATAGTGCTCATATAACTAGCCAGAATTTAACTGATGCTGGTATAGAACATAACCTTCTTTCCTGTGGTTGAAAATAATCTAGCCACCAGCTTGAATGTGTTCCAAACCTACATATTTTATTTTTTAGATTTGCTACTGTAGAAGCGGATATTTTTCACTGGTCCACCAGCTCTTGTAAAGTAGGAAGATCATGTTAGTTATTAAACTAAACTTCCGTATTGTGATACTGTCAAAAACAGATGTTTACTTTAAATTCGTCATCAGATGACCATTTTAATTATAGGCATTGCGATGGGTTTCATCACTCATGTCAGAATGCTACGTATCCTGACATGGGTATAAACACCACCAACGTAATAAAGGTTTATTTTGTTACAGTGCATTTTAAAGGTGTGTGCTGTCTGTTGAGATCTCGGGGTAAGTCTACACTAGGAGATTAGGTTGAATTTGTTACAGTTGACATTTTAGCACCCGATTTTTGTAGAGTCAGGTGCATGTCCACATTGGCAGATGAAGTTGATTGGGTCCCCATTAGAACTGGCAGTTTTGATTTGTCAGTAGTGCATTGTGGGTACCTATCCTACTGTACTTACTGCCCTGTGGCATTGTGGATTAAGCTCCAAGTGTCTGACATGACAAAAAAGGGCTGGTGGGGGTTTGTGTCTGGGTGTGTCAAAAAGCCTCCCTTCATGCACTTATTTCCTCCCCCTCCATTTGGAATGCAATGGTTTAAAAAAAAAAAAAAACCTTCATGCCCATGTTTTCACTGGGTATCTGTGCAGCTGCTGTTGCAAAGCTAGCATAGAACACAGCTTCAAACTATTGTGGCAAAGTATTTATGAGCACCTCATGCATTTTGCAGAGCCAACCAGCCTTCAGAGCAATGATGACTGAGGAGGATACAGACACCCAAACATACTGGAGAGGAGGAAAGGGGAGATTCTGGCTGCACTCAATTCTGTGTATGCAGTGGAGTGTGCCAGTGGTCTGGTGCAATGAAACAAGCTCAGATTGGTGGGACCACATCATTCTTCAAGTATGGGAGGATCAGCAGTGGCTACAAAAATTCCTCATGCACAAGGCCACTTTCATGGAACTTAGCAAATTGCTTTCCCCTGTCCTGAAGTGCAGCAATACTAGAATGTCTGAGAACTTTATGGAGATGTGCAGGGAGGATTAGCACTCCATCCCCAGACGTGTTAACAAGTTGTTCTGGGGAGTCCAGGCTGTGTAGGTACAGTGCCTACCACAGATCATCCCCTATTGCCTTAACCCACTCATGGAACAATTAAAAATGAGAACTCACCAGAGGTGCCCTCCCTGCCAACTGGGTCCAGTTTACGAAACTTCCTGGGAGGAGGTGATGAGATCCAACCTTTAAAAAAGAAAGTCCTGGCCATCAGTGAGATCAATTGCTCTGTTTGCCTGCTGATCATTGTTGTCCTCTTCCTCATCCACCTTGTTTTCCCTGCTGTTGCCAGAGGCTGCCTGAGGAATCTCTTTGGAATTATTCACAGACTATTTGGGAACAGTGGTTGGGGCCCCATGTTAGCATCCCATGCAGCCACTCATAGAAGCAGCATGATTGCAGCAATGACCTCAAATGTCCGTTTGCTTCCTTTTTGTCTTCTGGTACACCTTCCTGAACTTTATTTTCACGCAGCACTGCTGGATGTCCCTGGTGTATCCTTTTTCCACCATGCCCAGTGAGGTCCTGGCACAGATGTCCGCATTTCTTTTGCAGCTTTGTAGTTCTGCCAGCACAGCTTCATCTCCCCACGAAGCAATAAAGTACTGTATCTCCAGCTTGCTCCATGCTGGAGCTCCTCTGCAAGCCTGGGAATTCATAGCCAGATAGTCTGCTGAAGTGTCCTGCTGCTCCACTTGCTATGATGGACAAAGAGGAAATGAACTTCAAACCTTCCTGGGCTGTTTCCTGCATAACTGGAGAGAAGCAGAGCTAAAAAGTGGGGCCAGAGCGGTCACAATCGGGCGCCATGGGACAGCTCCTGGATTCCAAGGATATTGAATTTCAAAATGCTCTGTCTGCACTAGCCTAAAGTTGACTATGCAAGGCTGACTTTGGCATTACCGCTCATGAAAAGCAGGAGTACCAAAGTTGCCCTTAGGAGCCCTTAAAGTCAGTGGAATGGAACCTGTAGTGTGGACTGATTTCTTGGAAAATCAACATGTCAGCTAAGTTCAACCTAACATCCTAATGTAGACCAGGCCTTAGAGGCTTGAATCCCAAATCTGAACCAGGAATTTTGAATCAGGGAGTTTTACTGTCCAGTGCTTTTGGGATTAACTAAACCTTGCTTGGGCAATTTTGGCACTGAACTGTAGAGTCCTCCGTACCATATTCTGTTCCACGGTGACTTTTTAAAAAATGTTTCTTCCAAATGCAGTAACAATCCGGTGGCCAAACTGACATTTGGAGAGGAGCCGCCTCCTAAGCCGCCATGCCTTTTTTTGACAGCAGATTCCAAAGAGGTTTCTCCATCTTCTGCAGACTCTCCGGTAAGCATCTGGCTTGATAGAGAGACTTTTGTGTGTCGATCAAGTATCTTCCGTGTGTTGGGACCTACCCTTTCTTCTCAAATCCAAGTTCTTTTTGATTTGTAACTCAGGAAAATAGTGACGCCTTAGGCAGATATTGATTTTAAGACGGGCTAATCTCTAAGGATTTGGGGTCCAGTTGGGTGGCTGGGCATCAGGTATTTAGTCACTCAGAAGTGGGACAGATCTGGATTCTAAGGGGAGGCACATCTTTCCTAATCCTATCAACTGTCTCCCCTTGCAGAAATAAAGTGGAAGATGGGATTTCAGATCAGAAATGGGGAAGAGGTATCTGCAGAGGGAAAGCAGGGATGCAGAATTTGCAGGTGCTGTAAAACAGAAAGGTATAGATTACCTGCATGGGAAGGAAGAGAGGATCTCATGCATTGAGAGGAAGGAATAGTCACTGAGGCTACATCTACACTACAGAGTTATTTCAAAAGTGCTATTTCAGAATATCTTATTTCTAAATCACACAGCTACACACAAAATGTATTTCAAAATAGCACCCAGCTATTTTGAAATAGAATTTCCAGACACAGCACTATTTCAGAATAGTGCCATTGGATGCCGTTGTGGATTATTTCAAAATAGTGCTATTCCATGTTTTAACAGTGCCTGTTTCAAAATAGTTCTTTTGAAATAGGAGTTATTTCTCCTGCAGAGAGGTTTACCAATTTCAAAATCTCACCCTCTATTTTGAATTAGTATGTACGTAGTGTAGATGCTAGCAAAGTTATTTTGAAATAAGAGCTGTTTATTTTGAAATAACTCTGTCGCGTAGATGTATCCTGGGATTGAGAGGGCACATCTACACATAGCTGTTCTCCTGGCAGCTCCATGCTAATGAGCAGTCTCACAGTTGCAAATGGCTACTCATAACATAATCACGTGGCTAATTAGCATAGCCACATGAGAGCTTGCTGCTGGCAGTAAACAGGCCGTGTAGACGTGCCTCTTCCAGCAAAAGCCCTCTGGCACCAGTCCCTTATGCCTGAAGTTTTTCAGACATAAGGGACTGGAGACGGGGGGTTTTAGCCAGCAGAGGCACATCCACATGACCTGATTACTGCCAGCAGTGAGATCTTGCACAGCTATGCTAATTAGCCACATGATTATGCTAATGAGCAGCAATTTGCAATTGCGAGACTGCTCATTAGCGTGGAGCTACCTGGAGAACAGCTCCATGTAGACATGCCCGGAGAGAGGTACAAGCTTTCAGTTCTGTAATGATTATAGACCTGTCCCCTGACACATACTAGCCTTACACTCCTAGTTTCTGTGCTTCCTTAGGTAAAAGTGCATTCTGTATGGTCACCAGGGTTTTTTAGAATTGCACTGTCATATATGAAGTGACTTTCTGAGAAAACCATGGTTCATTCTAGACATTTCAAATGGGCACCAACTAAATTGAATAGGCTTGTTGTATAGGTCAGTACACAGAAGAGGTCTAAATAGCCATAGCAACAAAGGGTCCTGTGGCACCTTATAGACTAACAGAAAAGTTTTGAGCATGAGCTTTCGTGAGCACAGACTCACTTCATCAGATGCATCTGATGAAGTGAGTCTATGCTCACGAAAGCTCATGCTCAAAACTTTTCTGTTAGTCTATAAGGTGCCACAGGACCCTTCGTTGCTGTTACAGATCCAGACTAACACGGCTACCCCTCTGATACTAAATAGCCGTAGACATTGCATTTGTTTGTGCTCTGTGGGCCATACTCTACTCACAACAGAGACAATCCCTGTTTATGTCACATGAAGAACATACTCTAATCACTGTTAGGTGACAGAGATGAAGACTTGGGTGTGGGTTTTCCAGTCTATTCTGATCTGATTCTGTGGGACTTTGCAAACACCATTCCATAGAACTGGATGTTATGACTTCCTCTCCTTTCAGCGTCTGAAGAGGCTACATGTGGAGGAGAGGACACAAAGCTCTGCTGTAATAGAAACAATAAACTGGGATTCTCACAGGTATTTGTAGACAGCATGGGGCTCTCTTAGACACAAGGGAATAAGATATTGACCTGAAATATTTGACCATCAGTCTTAAGTTCTGTTGAATAGCTATTATGACCTCTAAGAAATTAATTTCTCAGTCACGCTTGTCATACTGTATTTCTGTAGTACAAGGAAAACTCTCTGTATGTCTGCATAGCATTATCTGTATGACTCCTGATCATTACCTTATTAACCGACTGTGCAATACCAATTGAGTGAATCCTTCTAGTACAAGGTAAAATAATGTAACTGCCCTCAAATGTCTCCTCAATGTTAAGAATTTGAAATTCACCAGGGCTTAAATATGAACTATTTAAATCTCTCTCTGAATACTAAGTAACATACTTCAGAAGCACCCTGACATCTATTTGCCCCAATCCCTAAATGGCCACCTCAAGGCTTGAGCTCACAACCCTGGGTTTAGCAGGCCAATGCTTGAACTACTGACCTATCCCTCCTCCTATAAATATAATTGGAGATACACATCTCCTAGAGCTGGAAGGGACCTCGGGAGGTCATCTAGTCTAGTCCCCTGCCCTCTTGGCAGGACCAAGCACCACCCCTGTACATCCCACCCCTTATTTATTGTAGTGATGAACAATCTGCTGGTTTATCCTCATGAGTGCTCCCACAGGGTTGCTGACAATGCCAAACCAGTGGTGCTGCCCACAGAGGGAAGTTGAGATTAGGAAGGTTCAACCTGTAGCCTAATGCTGCTCTGGAACTATATATATCACAGATGCAGACTAGGAAAATGCAACTAGAAAATGCTAGGTAAAAAACAATAACAATATTAAACCATCAGTGGTGGAAAAATGCATGAATAACAAAATAAACATGCATGCAGCTTCAACTATTTCTTTATGGTAGGAGCTTTAATATGTCAGTCCTTTGATCCTTACTCTAGAATTCTGAAGCTTGATAGCAAGGACACAGTTGAGATAAGTTAGTGTCCATTGCAAGGGTGGTATATGTCAATCAATAAAGTTGCTTGTACAGGTTGAACCTCCCTGGTCTGGCACCGAACTAGGGCATTTGCTGGGCCAGGGGAGGTCAGTGGTACTTGGGGCTCCCCTTTCCTCCAGCTGCCTGGGGCTCCACTGCTGCCAGGGGTTTCACTTTCTCCAGGCCCTCCACACTGGCCCACTTTACCCTGGGGGCTCCACTGCATGGGGACAGGGGTGGGCCTTCGCTTTACCCTGGTGGCACATGAGGGCTCCATTTTCCCTGGCAGCAGATGGGGACTCCACCTTCCCCTGGTGGCAGGTGTAGGCTCTGTTGCTTCCAGCTGCTGAGGGCTCTGCTGCTCCCAGCCCCCTAGACTGGCACTGCTCCTGGCCTCAATCTGCTGGTTTGTCCTCATGAGTGCCCCCACAGGGTTGCTGACAATGCCAGACCAGTGGTGCTGCCCAGAGAGGGAAGTTGAGATTAGGAAGGCTCAACCAGTAGAGTCTGATGCTGCTCCTGGACTGTATATAACACAGATACAGACTAGGAAAATGCAAATAGAAAATGCTAGGTAAAAAATACAACAATATTAAAACATCAGTGATGGAGGGGGGAATGCATGAATAACATAATAAATATTAACTGATCTACAGCTTCAACTATTTCCTTATGTGGGAACTTCAATAGGTCAGTCCTTTCATCCTTACTCTAGAGGTCTGAAGTTGATAGCAAGGACACAGTCAGACACGTACATTGACTTATCTACCTTCGCTCTGAGGAGGATAAATAATTTAGTCCTTCCATTCTCTCGTCAGAGAAGAGGATAATGTTTGCTTTCAGTAAACAATGTTCCTGTACTATGCTTTTTAACTGCCTTTTTATTTTTTCCAAGAGATTCTTGAACCTACATTTTGTTTCCTTGATAACAGCATATGATCAGCATAATGTTTTATGGTATCTGTCCACTTGAATATACATTTTGTATCCCCTTTTTTTACTTCCCAACGCCTCCACTTTTGCCTCATCACTACCTGCCTTAAGAACTAGAATGCCTTTCATTCTACCAGCACACCATGCTCGGCCTCCTCCCATTCCCCCACCACAAATCTATTTATTTTTTCTTTTAATCTTTGTCCGGACAACATCTGTATATTTGTGGTCTGGTCCCACCAGCTATCCTCTAGCTTTCTTAGGCATAGCTTCTTGCTGTATAAACCACCACTTTTTTGCTATTTATTTCTGACCTTTGTGTTTGTGTCTTGTTCCAGCATTGCTTTCTCTGTTTTCCTGCAGGAAAAGGGCTATTCAACTTCAGGATTTTTGCTGCATCGCTGTGTTGGGACGAGGGCACTTTGGAAAGGTAAAGTGGGAATAAGGAGCTTCCTTGGAGGGAGCGGGTGCAAATTTTCCTCTTCTGTGTGTCATAATTTGAGTGGAAATCTTCCAAAAGGGGGAAGAGGCTTCCTCCACTGTAAATGGAAACATCAGCTCCTGCCCCACAAGGAAACAGATTATATTACTGTTAATAAAAGGGTCTTTCAGATGTTTAGGAAGTCTCAAGCTGTAGAGAACCTTTGAGGGCTGAGGATCCTCCATCTATTTTCTTGTCCCATACAGTTCAAATGCCTCTTGCTCCAGAGCCAGTCAAGGTCATTCCTTGTATTATCTATAGGGGTCACTAGACAACAGCATTAGGTGTTCTTCCTCCCCAAAGATTGAGCTCACAGCTGCTGGGTATCTGGAGCACTGAATGGCTATAAAATCATAGGACCTGCTCTTACACCCCAGATTTTAAAAATAACAAAATTTAAAATGAGATCCATCTGGAGCAGGTCATTGCAGTGCCTGGAGGAAAGTAATAAACCCACCTCGGTTATTTGGGCTTGTCTGTGACGTGACTCTCTGAAATGGATGGAAATAGTTATGAGTGCCCGCTGGCTATGTGACTGGCAGTCCCAGTAACCAGATGAGAGAATCTGAGAATCACTGGGAGTGCTGGATTATTGGCTTTTTGTTATCTTTCAGGTGCTACTAGGTCAATATAAGGCAACAGGGAAGTTATACGCTATCAAAGCCCTAAAGAAACAAGACATCATTAGCCGAGATGAGATTGATAGGTAAGTCTGTCTAGAGAAGGCATTTTCACCAGAGGCTGGGAGATCGTATCTCTAATCATGCCAGTTTTGGCACTAATGTGATAGTGGATCTCTCTTAAACATCAGAAGGCTAGAATAGAGGTTTGGAGAAACGTTATAATGGTGGTACTCTTGGCATTTAGCAAAATAACACATCTGGGGAAAACAGAATGAAACTGGAGTTTGGGAAAGACATGATAAATGTTTACCTGTTGTTTTTTTTTTCCCTATAACTAAGTGTAAAGATATCCCCCTATGTACTTCCAGTTCCAAACATAGGCTTCTCTAAAGACCTCTGGCCCTGACATTTTAATTCTTTGAATCCTGACAGCTTGAACTGTGAGAAGCGAATATTTGAAGTGATCAGTTCCTCGAGCCACCCATTCATGGTGAACATATTTGCATGCTTCCAGACACCAGATCATGCATGTTTTGTGATGGAATATGCCCCTGGGGGAGATCTCATGTCACGCATTCACTCTGATGTCTTTCCAGAGCATGTAGCACAGTGAGTTACCTTGGTTCAGGTTTCAAAGTACTTAGATGTTTGACTTGGTTCTCAAGTCTCTGTAGTAAAATCCCTTCCTCTTTCTCAGGTTTTACACAGCCTGTGTAGTGCTGGGACTCCAGTTCTTACATGAGAAGAAAATTATTTACAGGTAATGTAATCTAACAAAGTGTAAGATACCCAGCAACCCAAATATTAAATTGCTCTTTTAGCCACATGTGAAGTTTGCAGCTTGCTGCCATGATTGATTTTCTTTAGAATTCTATCCAGCTAATCAGCTAAGGGACATTTCACATTTTCCTCCCACTTCTTCTGCCATCACATTCAAGAGTTTAACTGGATCCTTTCCACTGTTGGCAGTAGCAAGTTGGCAGAAATACAATACATCCAAACCTGTGTTCATATTGACCATACCAATTTATTCTTAACTATGCCAGGGAATTATGATGGGTTGGGGCCCCCTTGGGGCTGTCATATGATGTGCAGACATACCACTGACTCTGCTTCCCCTGACAGCCTGTGCATCATGTAACTGTTTTGTTGAGCTTCGCTTTCCAATCGGCTTCAATTTTCCCATCACTCAAGTACACAGCCCCCCCCCGCCCCCCCCCAGGATCTGAGCTCCAGATAAATCTGTCTTATGCTTAATAGAAGTCCATGTATATGCTCATGAAAATTCACCCTCTTTCTCAATGTAAAGAGAGAGGTGCACAGGCTTCTTGACCTCCAGGTAATAATTGTTTACACTGGATATATTAATAAATTAGTGATTTTTATTAAGTATAAAAGGTAGGATTTAAGAGGTGGTACACAGACCAAAATAAATCAGAACTTGAAAACTAAGCTTAATACACTAATAGAATTGTTTACATGTAAGTTCTCACCCTATATGTTCTCATAATCTCTACATGGACTGGAAACCCTTCTTCTCTGAGTCTAGTTGTTCTCTCCGTTTAGTGTTAGGCTTTGTCTACACTTCCAAGTTCAAAGCGCTGCTGAGGCAGAGCTTTAATGTGGCAGTGCGTAAATGGCAGCAGCACAGGAGTGCTCTCCCAGCACTGTTAATGACCTGAAGGTTTGCATCTTACTGAAGAGGAATTTTCATAACAGATCATAAAGAGAGGCTGCCGAATTTTTTTATATTCAAATTCAACACATTAACATGTAGTTTGAACTGGGATGAGAATTTTTTAGGTCATTATAGGGGTTCTTTTGCATACTTGGCTTAATCTAATTCTTGACCTCCCCCGCACCAACTTCTGCCCCTCTACTCTCTGATTTGCTCACCTTGATGATAATTTTCTGATTTGTCAACCTTGATTACTATTTTTGGTTCTCCGTGCCTTAAATATTGAGTCTGTTCTGGTATGGCTATGGTCTGAAGAAGTGGGTCTGTCCCACGAAAGGCCATCAGCTAATAAATGATTTTGTTAGTCTTTAAAGTGCTACTGGACTGCTTTTTTGTTTTTCATAGAATATAGACTAGCACGGCTTTCTGTCTTACTTTACAACTTCAACTATGTGAATAACATAGCTGGAGGTGACTCACCCTAAGTCATGTTGCCAGCAGGTATAGTCTTTGGGGGTGGGGGTCAACAGAAATCTCCTGTCAACATCTCTTGGACTTCTTGCTTCAGTGGAGTATCGGAATCGATGAGAATGCAATCAGTGGTTGGTTTATTGGTTCTTCACTAGACCTGCTAAATCGACATGCAAGGGATCGATCACAATAGCAGTGATCCCCTGGTAGGGTAATCATGCCCATAATATTTGAGCAAATGCAGTCACTATTTAGTATTGATTCTACTTCCTCTTCCTGACAGCTATGATTATGCTAGCTTGCAGACTTCATTCCCTGTTGTCCTCTTATTCTATTTGCAGGGACCTGAAGTTGGATAACTTGCTTTTAGATGCTGAGGGCTTTGTGAAGATTGCAGATTTTGGGCTGTGTAAGGAAGGTGAGCAACTTTGATAGTACCATCTTCCTTGCTTGAAAAACTGAGTATTTAGGGTTTGGTGACATGTTCACAAGCACAGCTAGTTGAATTCTTGAGCCAATGCAATTGTGTTCAATCCCACTTAAAAGAAATACTATCTGATCACAATGATGTTAGAAGCAGTTCTTGTTCCTGTTTTCTGGGTAGTTTATAAAGAGGTTTACAAGGCACTTGACTGTTCAGAGGAGCCAGGATGCAGCATCTTACAGGCCTGTTTTGCTTCAGATGGCTTTGTCCTCGCTATGTAGTTTACTATATATTTTAGAATGCATCTGTCTGCAGTGCTATGTTTGATCAGGAATCCCTCATAAACTACATGAGATACAACCACAAAATTTGGTATGCATCTTCCTCTTATCCCAACTTAAACTAAGGCTAGTGTGTGTTTGTGCCTGGAAAGTGGGAAATGCCTGTAATCCCAGGATTTCCCAGAACATAGAAAGGGAAGGGCACTGGCAGGAGGGATGACATACATGAGGCTCACCACTGGGAGCAGTGGGGGGCGGGAAACAAAACCCTTCAGTTAAAGACCAGAGCAAACCCAGGTACATTTGTTAGTCTTACCATAACTGGGACTGCAGGAAATGTCTTTGCCTAGCTATTTAAATATGTCTTTATATTCTTTGTGTCCAGCTTGGAAATACTAAAGAGGTGAGTGGGTAGTGTCCTTAGTGTGTGGATGCTGACTTCCTCTCTAGCTTGGGTGGGGTGGGCATTATTTCACACACACACCCTCCATGCTAGGCCCTGCCTACAATCTGCCCATGCCTTTCCTCTTTCCTCGCCCTCTTCCGAGTGCACCCCATCCCAGCTCTTCCCCCTCCTTCCCAGAGCCTCCTGAACAAGTATTGAGAGGGAGGGGGAGCAGTTAATCAGTAGGTCTGCTGATGGGAGGGAGACGCTGGGGAGAAGTGGGAGAGTTGGTGGGTGTTGAGCACCTGCTAATTTTTCTCCATGGATGCTCCAGCTATGTTGTTCATTGTCCAGTATCACCTGTATGTACTGCCAAT
The DNA here is from genome assembly GCF_033958435.1 of Carettochelys insculpta. Taxonomy (NCBI): domain Eukaryota; kingdom Metazoa; phylum Chordata; order Testudines; family Carettochelyidae; genus Carettochelys; species Carettochelys insculpta. Next base: position 11,863,298 of record NC_134157.1, read on the forward strand.
CTCTGCTGTCATCACCTACATTGCCTTTTGTGCTTCTGAAAAATGTGAGGATGCATAACCAATGTGGCCTGTATGTGATGTGTTCATAAAGACATTTTCTCCACAGGGATGGGTTTTGGAGACTACACTAACACTTTTTGTGGCACCCCTGAATTTCTGGCTCCAGAAGTCCTAACAGACACCTCATACACCCGGGTAGTGGACTGGTGGGGGCTGGGTGTGCTCATTTTTGAGATGCTTGTTGGTGAGGTAAGATCACTTTTCTCTGGGGCAAGGGAAAGGTGGGCCTCTTCACATGATGGGAGTGGTAATGAGATGGTACATCTAAGTGCACTTCATTTATGTCTTTAAAATAAGCAAATAAAAATGTATCTTTGGGGTCCCCTTGCATTCGAAGTGTGTTTTGTCTGATTGCTTTTGTGGTGATTTGAAACTAGCTGCAACAGCCTGATAGTCCCAGTCCTATTCTCTCCAGTAATGATCTTTAGTATGTCACATTTTCATCATTCATAGCACTTGCACACAGTAGATAATCCTTTCAAAACTCTGAAGTGTTATCATCCTCTTCTTATTATGCAATAAATACAAAGTGTTTGTTTGTATCCTACTGCTTATGTCTGATAATGTCTCCACTGCAGTCTCCATTCCCTGGAGATAATGAAGAAGAGGTCTTTGAGAGCATTGTCAATGAAGAGGTGCGCTATCCGCGATTCCTTTCTTCTGAAGCACAAGCCATACTGCATAAGGTACTGCAATGTCATCTCCCTGGAAGCCAGGAGACTGAGCAAGTTTTACTCAGGCTTAGCACAATTAGAATCAGAGGCTATGTCTTCACAGCAGTCTTATTTTGAAATAAGGTAAGATATTCTGGAATAATTTTATTTCAAAATATCACTGCTACATACAAAATGCCTTTCAAAATAGTACTTACTTATTTTGAAATACATCTACACACAGAGCCTATTTCAAAAGAGGATGCACTATGGCTTATTTCAAAATAAACTCTATTCTCTGTGGCTGCCGTAAAAAGGAGTATGCAAATGTGGCTGATCAGAAATGCAGATATTTCAGGAAGAAGGGTGCTTTTGAAAGCAGTGTTTCTTTTTCAAATGAACCCCGTCTACACTGTTTTTTTTCCTGAAAATAACACTTCCATAACAGCAAGTGGCTGCCATTATGCAAATTAGGCACCTCATTTGGATTTTCAATCGGCTGCATTTGCATTCCCCTTCCAAAAGGGGAATATAGTGTAGCTGCAGCATGTCTTAACAGCATCTGTTTCAAAATAGCTATTTTGAAATAGGCACTATTCCTTGTGCAATGAGATTTTCCATTTTCAAAATAAGCCAACCACTACTTTGAAATAATTTTTGAAATAGCAGTTGCATTGTGTAGACACTAGCTAGGATAGTTATTTCAAAATAGCAGCTGTTATTCTGAAGTAATTTTGGTGTGTATACCAATCCAAAGAAACCCTCTTCTAAGTGGATGGCATTTCTACTTGTGTGTCTGAGGCTACATCTACACTACGAAATAAAGTCAAATTTATTAAAGTTGACTTTGTAACACTAGATTTCTATACAGTCAAAGCTGCGTGTCCACAACTGCTCACAAAGTCGTCTTGGGCAATTTAGTGGAGCTGCACTAAGTTCAACTATTGCAGCAGTGCATTTTGGGCACCTATCCCACAGTTCCTTCAGCCCCGTTGCATTCTGTGTTGTTTTTGCTGGTGCGTTATGGGGAAAAAATGCCCTTCGAGTGGTTGTAGGTGTGTGGTGTCATCTTCCCAGACTGCATGTCCCTCATTCCCTCCTGCTGTTTAAAACAAATGGCCATTTTTCAGAAGTGTCTTTCCCCAATGAGAGAAACTGTGTGAATCATCCACATTATAGAAAGAGGCAGCTTTTTTTTATGGAAAATCATATTTACCAAAAGAGGCAGCATAGTCCACGCTGTCCAGCTGCCATGTGGTGTGGTGGTGTGAGGGCTATCCTGCCAGGTGCATGATGTGGGGGCAGGGCAGCCCCTGTAAAATGTGAAGCTGAGAAAACAAGTTTATTGCAGGGAAGAAGCCTTCACTCTGCAAAATGTTTGATTTTATGATTTTGTTGTTTTCGTGTTGGAAGTGCAATCTATCAATTATACAGATGATTCTCTACGGCACTCTATAAAACCCAAGGGAGCCAGGAACCGGGGCAGCCTGGTTCCCATCCCCTGCCCCCCCCACGCCAGCTTGCATGAAAATTTGAGTTATGCACGAATGCACCCCCACATAACTCGATAGTATATAGACTAGCACAGCTATCTCTCTATAAGTTGACTATTTACTGTATATGGGTCCACAAAAGTGAGGAAGAATCAGCTGAGACTGGGGGTACACACCACTTTCCTTGAGCATTGCTGCTAAATCCTGTGCAGGGAAAAAGCCCTCTTTGGCACTGAAACCTCTCAGAGGGCAGAACATGCTTTCACACCTCTACAGATGGGTGGGGCATTGAGGATTAAGCCAGGGTCCGTTTGGAGTCTATCCTGCCACTTTTGAAATGGATAGATGTTAAATTACTTTAAAGTAGGGATGTCAGACTCTGAATAGGGCTGAATTCTATTTTAGGGTTTATCAGTGGATCAGCATATATATTTATCTCTCTGTTACCTAGAATCCACGGTGGATCACCCCACTGATACAAATGTGTGATTTACAATGGACTAAACTTGAGTTTACCATTGACTTATGACCCTGCAATGAAGGGAGAATATGGAAGAGACTGGAGGGTTATTGCTTGTTTTTTCTTTTTGGAATATTGTTCATGTCCCACCTTGTTCCATGTGTTGAATTTGTCCATTGTTTTTTCCTGCAGCTTCTTCAGAAATGTCCAGAACAACGCCTTGGGTCAGGAGAAAGGGACGCAGAAGAGATTAAAACCCAGCCTTTTTTCAAGGTAAGAGCTCAGGTCCCGCTGTGAATATATTCCTGAGTTGAAGGAGAGCTATTTGCTTTATATTGCCATTGTACAGAGCCAAACTTTCCTGTTTCTCATTTTTAACCAAAAGGATCTCAACAACAGCTTCTTTGACACATGGCTGCTATAGCCAAACACTGATCTCCATAACAGGTCACTTTCGGAACCTCCTGATTTTCAAAAAAAAAAAAAGTGGTAGGCTTCCAGACACTTGACTTTTATTTCAATATGTGGTGCTCCAAACTGAATCTTAAATGTCTACTTTTTAATTTCAGGGATCAAATTAAACATTTCTCCAATACTGTAGTTAATGGCAATGGGTAGACAGATTGTCTGGCAATCACCCTCTCTGAATTCAGGAGGCAGAGTTGTGCAATTAGAATATGAAATTTGAACTGTCTGTGTATCCAAGGAGGAATATGAATTCTGAATAGCTGAGGGTGGAGAGGATGCTATAATCGATGCACTGTGAAGGAAGGCCACAGAAAACTAACCTTTTGAATACTGAAACTATCTGTATAAACAGTTAAACTTTATCCATGTCCAGGCCTATCCTGTCGTAAATACTAAAATTTGTAAAGAGTAACGTCAAAACAGTCTTTTGGATATGCCCTATACAGAGAACTGTGTAATGGTATTCTGATAAGAATTTATGGATCTAGCCCACCCCCCAAGTTGTAGCTTTGTTTCTTGGCTGGTATTCTGAAGAGCTGTCTTAGGTCTCATGGTAGATTCTCTGGGTTAGTGGTGATCTTTTTTCCTGTTGTGCATCTCATTTTAGTTATCTTGGCACTTTCTCTATACATGTAGAAATCAGGCATATTGTAGATGATCTGGAAGGGAGGAAAGAAACATCACTCTGTTTCCTATCTACTGTCTCACAATTTAACTGTCAATTCCTAGTGCCAATCTGGTTTTGTAATTTCCTCTATTTACAGGAGATTGAGTGGGATGCCCTGTTTGCCAGAGAACTGAAGCCACCTTTTGTGCCCTCCTTAAGAGCTCCCACAGACATTAGCAACTTTGATGATGAGTTTACCTCCCAGAAGCCAATTCTGACTCCTCCAGATGAGGTTCCTGTTCTCACATCTGAGGAACAGGCTGCCTTTAAGGACTTTGACTTTCTCTCCAGACATCTTCTGGAAGTCTGATTGCTGTGGTGTAAGCACTGGATGATTCAGACCACTACCACCCGGAGAGATTTTAGAGATGGATTTGAGACTGACTGTTTTGAAGGTCAACTTAATAGTAGGCATAAGATTATTTATAGCTCTGGTAGTATTAAGAATTCTTAGAAAGCAGACTGTTCTGCAAGCCTTGTTGCTCTACTGTATTGTTCAGCGTGCGCACATGCTAGTAGGGAGAATACTACTGCATGTGATCTTCAAGAAGGTTCATGCTTACCCTCTGTGTTGTAAAACAGTACCAGGCTGTGCCTTTTGGATAGTTGTGGGCACTCACAATATAAACTGAATTTCATTTAACAATGTATCTAAATGAAATAGAGCTTTCCTTCCTCCCCAAACAAACTCCTCTGCCTCGGCAGTAGGGCCTTACAAGCTGCCTAGTGTCTCAGCACTAGGTGATCAGCCGCAAAGGAACTGGTGCTTTCCACTTGTTTAAGGGAAGAAATGTGGGACTGTTTCTCCTTTGTGAAAGTTAGGCCTGACTGTGTTCAGCTTATGGAGTACCAGGGCTGACTACACCCAGAATGATAAAGGTTAAGTTTGGAAAATGTCCAGGCATTACACGCTGAGATCTCAGTTTTGCTTTGTAGGAGAAACAAGATTTTTTTTTCCTACTCTGCTGCTACTGTTAAATCTCAATTCCTGTCTTTAGCAAGAACTGACAAACTTTGCACATGTTTATGGTAAGTTAGAGACTCTACTTACTGATCAGGGCTTCTGACGGGAGGGTGGAGGGAGGGGGATAAAGAGGCAGTTGTGGTTGTCCTGAGGCCTGGCAATCTAAAAGGTCCTCTGGCTCCAGTTGTCATCACTATTGCAGTAGCAGGTCTCTTGAAATAGCCACAAGAGCCCCATATGGCATGGTCCTAAAGGTGCTGGGGGCTGGCTGTGTCATGGCCTGGGTGGTGCTGAAGGCTGGCTGACCCTAATACAGTCTCTTTTGCCTAGGGCCATATGCTTTCCAGGGGATGGAGCTGAGACACTGTTCCCCCCCGCCCCCCGTTACCCATGCCAGCCCTGCTTTTGTGACTAAACTTCTGCCTTGCATCCCCCTGGCTTGTTAGAACATCTCAGGAGCTGGGAGAACACATCTGCTTAGCAGGGAGAGTGTTCTTCATCTTTGTAAATTTTATGTTAATACCTTCCTCCATAAAGTCTCGTCATGCCAGCTGCTTGGATGCGTCCCTTGTTTGTGTTGTCTTTACAGGGGCCATATATGTCACTTTAATGATTGCACTCAGGCTATTTCTTCACAGTTTTTATTTACACTTACTATGTATGTTCTGCATTTTTCTCAGATACTATAAAATATTGTGGCTGTTTTATATTGGAATAAATATCAATTGTGAAACAATTCTGGCTAGAAAACAACCTAAATATAGAATAATTTTTTGGTGCTCAAATACAGAAGTGTGTGCGTGTATAAAAAAATTAGTGGGTGTGAGGTTTTTGTAGTAGCAATGCTATAACTGGCACTTACTGTTTACATGTCAAGCTCTGTCTGTGAAACTATTGCAGAACGTTGTCTCTTTCCTGCTAGCCAGCATGACTAACAGGTCAAAAACAGGAACTGTTTTTTAAACATTTTCCTAGCAAGATGTATGGGGAATGAGTGTCATTCATAAACTATGGGGGCATAAATATGCTTGCACTTGAAAATGCAAATTGGACTGCCATGCATTTATGGTTGTTACTCTGTGTAGGTAACAGCACTTTTGGATAATGGACTGGAGAAGAACATATTGAACACGTAGATACTTTTTCAATCCTTCACCTACAGGGATAAACAAGTGTTTGTACCAGTAAAAAACTGTTCTTTCTGAAGATAGGATCTGGGCACAACCAGATAGGTGTCCCCATAAAAATCAAGAATGGCTGAAGTGCTCAAGGAGTAAGAGCTTTAGTGTTTGTACTTATGTGGAAGAAAAACAGCCAACACTGATCTTAGCTCACCTAGTCCCACGGTTAGGTACAACTACTGCTGAATCTCTTGTAAAAGGAAACTGACCCACACTTCCAATTACTTTCTCCCAAACTTAAAGCTGTTTTAAGGCAAGGTACATGTTTGTACTGAGCCTTGTTCAAACAGCCATCTTCTGCTCCCATTTGGTTCCAAATGTGTTTGTAAAAATTTTATAAAGTGTCAAGTGTGGCATGTTTCCATATTTTACATTCTAACAGATTATAATATGCAGGATCATGCTACTGCAAGAGAACCAGATGACTATTATTGAATATTAAAACTGAAAAATGTACAGAAAACAGCAAACTAGTTTTAATTTAATTATTTTTGACAGATGAGTATTTGAAAATGTAAACTGCAAATACCCTTTAGTCGCAGACCAGACTTTTAATATATTCACCACCCCATCAAATGTATTGAGTGTATTCAGTTTTACTGACAATTTTTTTTTCATGTGATAACAGACCAAATACAGTTAAGCATGAAGTGAATTCTGACAAATACTGCTTCAAAACTAAATTCTGATTTCAGAATCCTTTCTTACGGGTGACATACAGTCCAGAAAGACTCCATCTTGACAGTCACCATACCACTGTGCTGATAGTGTGCTCTGCCCTGTACAAGACACAGTCCCAGCCCCAAGGAATCTGCAATGATTTTCTGGTGTCGGACACAAACATATACCATCCTCCCATCTTCGAGTTGCCCTTTTAGAGCTCAACAGTATTCTGTGAATTCTTATCTACCTTGAAACTGGAGTGACAACCATCCATTTGTGTCAAGTGTTAATCCCTGAGTCATGAAAGATACTAAGGCACCAAATAAGCATCAGGTTTGTAAAATTTTAGGATAAGAAAAATTTTCAGGACTAACATTCAGTGCAGCGTGCTTTCCTTTTTTGAAGTTGAGGACTATGGACAAATCATCTTTACATTAGCATATGGAAACTTGTAACTGAAACTAATTACAAGTTCATTTCATTGTCCATGCTCCTTAAACTGAAGAAATTAAGTCTTCCATTTTAATCTAAAATGACACTTGGTAACAAGTAATATTCACTGTATCAATACAGTACTTCCACCAGTTTTAATTCTTTAAAAATAAAAAGGAGCTAGTTTTTGTGTAACAAGTACAATAAATTGAAAATGTATTAAATTTGGTAGTGGAGAAAAACATAATTAAGACATGGTTTTAGCAGTGCTGTTATCAGTGGACTTTGCACTCAAAACAAGAGCAGCGGCTCAACACACTCCACATGCGCTGCCTTAGGCGCATACTCGGTATCTCATGGCAGGACAAGGTCCCCAACAGCGCAGTGCCTGAGAGGGCAGGCACTGCCTCCATATTCACTCTTCTCAAAAAGAGGTGTATGCACTGGCTGGGCCACGTCTCACGCATGACGGATGGCCAAATACCAAAGGACCTCCTCTTCGGTGAACTGATGTCTGGAAAGAGGCCGAAAGGGCGACCTAAATTGCGCTACAAGGACACGTGCAAGTGTGACCTCAGCACGCTCTCTATCAGTGTGAACACCTGGCATTCGCTCACCTCAGACAGGCATGCCTGGAAACAGGAAGTGAAGGAAGCTCTTGTTATGTATGAAACTACCTTGGTGAAGGAAGTGGAAGACAGGAGAGCCCTCAGGAAGATCCATGCCTGTGATACCAAAGCGACATCTGCCTACTGCTGCTCACAGTGCGGACAGGACTGCCACTCCTTGATTGGATTGCACAGCCACAGAAGACGCTGCTCAAATCGGTCCAACTGGGGCGCAAACCCATGATCCCTCGGGATCGAAGGATGCCTACTACTACTACAACTATCGGTGGTGCTCCAGCTAGGAAAGGAAATCAGAATTCTGCAGCCCACTATTACCAGTTAAAAACCACCTTCAGGCCGGCAGAAATGTCTTCTCTTCAGTGCCATCCACCCATTTACTATTTTAATTTAAGAATATAAACACTATTTTGAGAGAAGCTTTTTCAAAACAAGCTATAGGCAAAGTGCTGAATAAGTGACGTGCACAAATAATGCAAGTGACAAATCTTTTTTTCTGTTCACAAACTTTTAAATCTGAAGTCCACGTTTACTGAAATCTTATGAATTTCTGTATCATAACTGAGTCCACAGTCTGCTTAAATATTTCATTGTTTAAGTCAATGGTATTTGTTTTGTTGACTTGTTCATAACAAGTAGCCACATCACTATAAAGCATAATTTTAACACTTCAGAATTGGAATTTGGTATAAAACAGCTGTTTCTCAGGCAGATTAGCAGTAGTAAAGCTCAAATCTTTGTAGAATGCCTGTCTCTCCTACATGCAGTGAAACTGTTTTGATCATCCCAATATTTGCCCAACTCTACTACTTCTTAAGTACATTGGCCCTTATAGTAAGAATCATCATGAAGAAAGGCCACATGGCCTAAACAAGGGATGTCCAACACATGGCCCACAGGCCAGAATCCAGCCCATGGAGCCTTTTATCTGTCCTGCAAGGATGGCTGCTGTGGCACTGACTGCTGCAGAGCCCCAGTAGCCGGGGTGTGGAGCTGTTGCCAGCCCCGGGCACAGAGCCCCAGCTGGGGCATGGAGCCAGTGGAAGAGCAGTTTGGGGCCGTTGGGGGGGATAGGTAAGTGTGAGGGTGGCCAGGGGACAGTTTGAAGCTGAGGGGTGGTTTGGGGGGAGTTCTAAGCCTAGGGATGAGGGGGCAGTTTGGAGCTGGGAAGGGTTTAAACCGGGGAAAATAGTTTGGGGCTATTTTGTGTTCGGCCTTCCTGGCACGCACACAAAATTGCTATGTGGCCCTTGATGAAAAAAGGTTGGATAGCCCTGGCCTAAACTGACTCTGGCCTGACTCACACTAATGAAGTTTTTCCTTCTGATGCTATTTCCTAAAGTGGATGTGGTACCAACGGGGGAGGGGCAACTGAGAAAATCAGCGGGAGCACCTCTTCAGGCAGTTTCTGCATTTGCTGCAAGAGGTTGATGGCTATGATTAACAAAAAAAAAAAAAAGGTAAAGGACAAGCATACGTGTCCAGTTACACCAGAAATTACCCCCTCACTGTGCTCTAGAACCAAGGAGTTTCCTTTTAGAAGAAGGGTTTTTTAACCTGGATATGAATAACCAGGGAGCCATCCTGCCACTTAATCTTCTTGTAAGCAGAGTTGCTCCTGTGGATGGTATGGTTATACATGTAGTTGCTGGGTTTATTATGAACTGAATTTTCATTCCACTGAAGCAGCAGGAAGTAGGTTACAGCATGAGTGCTTTCTCTAACAAATCACACAATTTGTTCCTGAGAGTCCTACTGTTAAATTCCTTTCTTGAAGCCCTTAACACACATGCACCATGACAAGCAGCCTCTTTGCCACCTGCCTTGACACATCCTTGATTAGTTAAAACCTGAATAACTAATGCAGCAAGAGGAACTTCATGTTGCCTCATCCTCTGTTTCTTTTCCCTTTTGTAATCAAACATGGATGATACCATTAAATTCTGGCTCAATTTAAATTCTGTAATTAAACAGGGTCACTGTCCTCTGGAAAGTATATTTTCTCCCAAGTAATCAGGCGGCAGGCACAGAAGAATCTCCAGATGTTGAAAATGACACCTTGGTCAAAGGGGTTCTCTGATTCACTGTGTCGGAGGTAGGAGATACGATGGCGTGACATGAACTCCCACGTGGTCGTGTTACATGAGACTAGGTACAAATGTGAAACCAGCAGCAGCATCACTACAATAGTAGATATGACTATCACGAGGAAGGATAGGAGAAGGAAGATGTTGTGCTTCAGCCACTCCCAAGACTGTTCAAAGTAAAGGCCTGACCTTTCAAGTAAAAGAGAAGCATGGCTAAGTCAAACTGGGTTGATTACAGAACTGAAGTTACGTTATGCAAATATTCAGCTTGACTCACAAATACTGCATTCCTGACGTGCATGCTGATAATATTTCTACCGTATTTAATATTTTTACAACTTCAAACCATTGTATAAACTTTGCCAGCAGTTACAGCACCAAGACGCAAAGTTAAGTTCTGAATCCCCTGTAGTTGATGGTGGGAAAAAGGTCTTGGATAGCTAGCATTTTATAAAAACTAAGCTCCCCCTGAAAGTGAACTGGAACTTCAGAGAAAGAGCTCCATGAGTACAATTGCAGGATACACTAACAAAAGCTGGTTTAATCTGCTTCACGTTTATAAATATATGTTGCACAATAATTGAGGAAAAGTTAGTCACCAAAGTTATTTTATTTATTAAGGCTGGGTCTACACTACGAGTTAAATTTGAATTTAAGGCAGTTAGCGTGATATTACCACATGACTTTCTTCACTGTAAATACCATTACCTTGATTTAGGGAGCAATAATATCGATACAATATCATCAGAAGCCTGGGGGTGTAGTGTCAAGTTCTAATTTAAAATTTTTGATTAAAGGCCAGTATGAGAGCACCATGCCTTTAAATTGAATTTATTAGGCTCCAGATGTGTCCCATATGTATCACACAAAGCTATGCGGTTACCCACCATGTATGGCCACTTCCTTGCCTGCTGCTCTCCATCCAGGTGGGTGTGAAGGTCAAAGCATGTCTACAAGGTTTAGATTAAATTTTGAATTAATCAGCTCCCAGGTGGGCAAATATAAAGGGCATAAACAAGGAAAAAAAAATTCTTTTCCCCGTGGCATTACACTGCATCAGTATCCAACGCCTGCGATCATGAGCACGCGGGGTAATGCTTTGTCTTAGTAGTTCTCAGGCTTGCAAGAGCAGTGCAGCATGGCCCACCAGGAGATGCTGGATCTTCTTGCAGTTTGAAGAGAGATGAATCAGGGGCAAGGAGATTTAGGCTGGCCAAGACAAATGCGATAATGTATGATCATCTGTCACATGAGCTGACCACCAGAGGTTACTCCTGGGACATGCTACGCAATGCTGAGTGAAAGTAAAAGAACGCCAGCAGACCTAGCCAGGAAGCCAACCAGTGGTCTCCACAGATCTGCTGCTATTATGAACAGCTGCACGCGCTTATGGGGGGATGACACCATCACAGCCTGGTATTAATTATGACACTTGTGGAGGTCCTGGTCTGGAGTGAGCCAAGAGGAGCTGGGGGGGAGGGGAGTGTAGGAGGAAGAGGCCAATGGAGAGGAGGAAGGCGGCAACAAGCAATGGCCAAAGGAAGCTCTTCCCGACGGCCCGGATCTCGTCACCCTAGCACTGGAACAGGTCTCCTCTATGCTGGTTCTGGGATCAAGATGTTCTGGTAAGTATTTTTTTTTCCCCCTGAATACTAGAAGTAGGTTGTGAGTGGGTATGGGAACAGGGTTCCACCCACCCACCCACGGAGCTGTGCCCCTCAGAACAGCATGTTAACAAACATTTCAATGGAGCATGTCTCCTTTCTGGAGGCCTCTTCAAAGGCCTCATAGGCACTCTTGTATGTTTTTGCACACAGATTTTTAAGCAGGCCTGACTTATTGCAGCATCCATGGTAGCACACCTCACATCAGGCAACCAGATAGTGATCTGGTGACACAGCACCACACAGCATTTTTGGCAAATTTTCCAGGCTTGTGGTCACACAGGATGAGCAGCTGTTCTTTGTTGCTATGCTAGTTTTAGGAGGGTGATGTCTTATTTGGCAACCTAAAGAACCAAGGGAATTTGGATTGGATAGTTCTTCCCATGCTCCCTGCCCTTTTACATTTCTCTGGAGTACACTGCTGCACAACATGGCTGGTGGGCACACCATTTCCCCCCCACCCTGCACAGGTTGCAGACTCTCTGGCTCTTCTCCCCTCCCATGTCCCTTTGCACCTGGAATTTCTTTTTACTTTACTGGGATCCCTTCCCCCAGCCATGTGGCTGCTTGGCTCAGCGGACCCTATTACCACAAACTGGCATATGTGTGGCACAGGTGGATTTGCCCTCCTTTTCATGGTCTTTTTTCCTTGCTGAGGGCTGTTCCAGTAAGTACTGAGAAACTTTTTTTTCCCCACACCCAGCAGCTGGCAGCAAAACTCTACTCCCTCTCCAGCATTTCTTTTTACTTTACAGGGATCCCCACCCACCTAGCCATCTATGCAGCTGGAACGGAACCTTTCCTCACCTTCCCCTCTTGCCCTGTGGCTGCCAGGCTCTGTGGCCTTTGCTCATTGCAGAGGATTGCTCCAGGAACAACCAAAAAACTCTTTTCCCCTGGCCTAGGACACCATACAGGTTCCCCTGCTTTGCAGCCCTCCCTGTTCGTCCAGAAAGCGGACACTAATTTATGTCCCCAGTGAAATGTTCTGGATGGATTGTGCAATGCATGCTTTGAATGCCATCCTTAATAAGCCTTAAGCATCCTTGCAAAAAGAATCTTTCCCTGGCAAGACAGAGACCCATTCATTCAATGGAGAAGCTCTTTGTGTGAATTTTATCTCAGTTTTGACCTTCACTTTCTAGTTAGCATCCCCAAACATGGGAGACAGGGCAAGAAAGGAAAAAAGGTGCAAGCAGGATTTCATCCTGCAGCACGTGGAGCAGTCTGATGCAGAAACCAAAGTTCGTAATAGCAGTGAGTGACCAAACTAAGGGCCTGTGCTCCATGCTGCAGATGCCAGGAGGGACTCCCAACACAGCACTGTGGGCTCCCCTGTCTTCTGCCCGGAGTCCTCCGAAGACAGGGCCCCCACCCCTGCATCATCACAGTCCCTGAACATGGAGAGGGAGGGCAAGGACAGCCTGCCATTCTAGTTCCCAAAGGCCAGTGCAAAAATCTATTCCACCACCCCTGACAATGCTTCTTTTCCCTGCCCCTTAAACCTCTCCTCCCCACAAAATAAACATTCTTTTGATCTCAGTGTAATTTTTTGGCGTGCACGAGTGATAAGGTACACAAATTGTTGCATGGAAACCAGGGAGGGGGAGGGCCAATAGCAGAGCTGCCCGCCACTACATCAAAGTATGCAGAGCCTTCATGACAGCCAGAACAGGGCAGGGATGAGGTAGATGGATGAAAGTACAAGTGCCCGCCCCTTCTCCAAAGTCTGCCAAGGACTCATGGCAGATGGAACTGGGTGGGGGTAGAGAGCTCATTGGAATAAGGGGACTTCGAAGGAGGCGGCGTCCTGTCGAAAAGGAGCCCCGTCTAGACGCGCCGCGCAGCGGCAAGGAGCGTCAATTTCGAAGCGCAGCTGCCGCTCGCATGCTAATGAAGCGCTGAATATGCATTTCAGCGCTTCATCAGTAAACTTCGAAATGGCCATTTGCATGGCCATTTCGAAGTTTGGGGCATGTGTAGACACGGCCATGGACTGTTAAACCCAAAATATCCGACTTCTTAACTAACCACCTCAGTTCCATCAACTGTACATCACTATTGAAAGTCCCTTAGTGCTGGCACAAAGTGGAAAGAATAGCAGCTGACTAGCTAAATGCAATATACCGAAAGCCAGATGCCAAAGCCTGATGCCTTTTGTCCAGGAGTTGTGATCACGTAACCTCTAGAAAACTCAAGGTTATATTAACGGAAGAAATACTATGAGGGCCCCCCCTTTTTTTTTTTTAAAAATCAGGGAAATGTCTGTCCTATATAGCTGGTTTTAAGTGATGTAGCTCAGATAATGTTGTTTGGGACAATTTAATCACGTTTCCATCATCAAACGATCCCCAGTTCTAGAATTTTCTTGTCCATATACTCTCACTGCCTGAATAGACTCAGGCTTTAAGTGTTAAGGTAGTGGTTCTCAGTTAGGGGTATGTGTAGCTCTGGGGTTACACAGAGACCTTCTAGTGGGCACATCAGCTTATCTAGATATTGCCTAGTTTTACCAGAGGCTACGTAAAAAGCACTTACAAAGTCAGTACAAACTAACATTTCATACATGTGACTTGTTTATGCTGCTTTATATACTATACAGAAAAATGTAAGTATAATATTTATATTCCAAGTACATAGTAAAAATGAGAGAGTCATTTTTTAGTAATAGTGGGCTGAGACACTTCTGTTTTTTAGGTCTGATTTTGTAAGCAAGTTGTTTTAACTGATATGAAACTGAGGGGTATGCAAGGCAAATTAGACTCTTGAGAGGTGTACAATAGACTGGCACTGTAGAGAGCCGCTGTTTTAAATAACACCTTCCTCAAGTGGCTATGTTAAGCCTCAGTGGGAATAATCAGAGTAATGCTATCAGGAACACTAGTTATATATAGGGTGCAGGCAAAGATAGAAAGTGTCAGGTTAACTCAAGGCATTGCTACCTAGTTCTACTCAAACAAGTCAGTAGGATTTTGGAATGTCCAGCTTCCATCAAAACTCTCCAGACTTCAAACACTGAGGCTATGTCTAGATTGTCGAGAACTGGTGGCAAAAAATAAGCAAACTGCACAAAGCATTCGCATATATTTTGCAGGCAGTTCTGTCCTGAGAGGCTTTTCCAATACCTGGCCAGTTCACATGGGGCCAGGATTCAGAAAAAACCCTCTGTCGAGACATCCCTTCTTCCTCATGGAACAAAGTGTATGGGAATGTTGCAAGAACACACCCGACTGGCAGATCTCTTCTGAGAGATCTGCACTCTGAACGCATGCTCTATCGACAAAATTTCTGTTGACAGAAGTTTTGTCAACAGAACCCTGCAATCTAGACGTAGCCACTTCAAGTGCTTACCATGCAATGTGAAAGGCCCACAAGAGAACCACAAGCTGCACAGCCAGGTAGATTACAAAGAATGGATGGTTCCTCTCTCCTACGCAGTTCTCAATCCAGGGGCAGTGATGATCAAAACGACGTACACAGTGCTGACACTGCTGGCAGTGTTTGGCTCTCATTGGTTGCTGTAGAGTAAGCAAATACTAAGAATAGTCTAGCCATTTGCAGTGCCTTATTTCACAGAAAATAGCTGGGGCCCATCCAGGTCAATCCTCCTGCAAAGTGAAACTGTTCTCTCTGTTATCCCTTGAAAAGCAGTTATGTTAATAATGCTTGCACAAGGTCTTACAAAGGACATTGTCTCCCCTTTTACAGATGGGAAACTGAGGCATAGAGGTTAAATGACCCATGGGAAGTATTTGATATAAAAGTTCCCTTAACTAGTTATAGGCTATAGCTGCAAATACATAAGGGAAGGAATCATCTAAAACAAAAGCTCAATACAGTGAGTTGTGGATATTTATAAAAGAAAGTTGACCAGAGTGTAATAGTGAAAAAAAACTAGGGCACCTCCCACTCAAGGGAATGTTTTGAGTGTGTATAAGGAAAGGGTTTTTTTTGTGTGTGTCTTCCTGGGCATGTGGACGAGAGGGTAGGAAAGAAGTTCTCACTCCTCCCCTGATAAGTGGAGGAAAGCTGGAGAAGGGAGAACAGGGGCAAGGCACCTGTTGACATGGTCACTTCTCTGGCTTTCCTTCACATAGCAGGGGAGGAGTGGATATTTATTTCCTACCCTCTCATCCACATGCCCAGGAAGACAACAGACAGACAGACAAAAAAAAACCCAACCAAAACCTGAGTAGATCCTTGAAGTGGACATATGCTCTGCCAGTATTATTTATTTCATCACCAAACTGGCTGACAGTTCCTTCTGTGGTCAATCATCAGGTATTTACAGAAGCAGGAACAAACAAATTGTATGAAACTTAGGGGGACTGCAATGGAAAACAGGCGTTTCTGGACTTTTGGGACTGCGTGCTCACCTTTTTTCAAAAGCTAATCTAATGGCATGAAGGAGGAAAAAAAACAGCAAACCATGCTTTTAACTGTGAAAACTACCTTTTCTTTGCTCCTAAGTGTCTGAACAAGGTCATAAACTTCCAGAAATCTGCTCACACTATGGCTGTGTCTACATTACAAAAAATAACTTTGAAGCATCTACACACACCCTACTTCAAAGTAGGGCACTACTTGATTCCTGGGGATTGGAGTGAGGACTTCAAAGTTGGGCTCCCTACTTTGAAATTAACTTCGAAGTAAGGGAAAAATGCGTGTAGACTCTCTGCTGGCTACTTCGATGTAGTGCACAACTTAGAAGTTAGTTCCTAGTGCAGACACACCCTACATATTCCATCCAGCTGAAAGCCACCTTTGGACCTTACTAAGATACCTTTAAATGAAGTCTTTGAAGATGGGGGAAGGCCTTAGTTGACATGGCAACCAGAAGCAGGTTTTCCCCAATATGGAGTAAGAAGAGAGCAGCACTTTGTTTCTGTGAACTGCCAGGGATATATGTAAAAAAATTAAGTTTTCTATTTTAAAATGTTCAGATAAGTACACTGCTTGAGTAACCTTTCATCCCAGGCTTTTACCTGAATCAAAGTTTGTCTGTTCCTGCCTTTGCTTTTTATATCAAGATGATGATAATGTAAGTTTACAAGAAATGAGTGATGCCTGTAACCTGTTCAGCATCTGAGTTAATCGGTAATCATGACAGTGTGACAGAGGTAGCCACGTCATTCTGTATCTTCGAGAACAACAAGAATCCTGTGGCACCTTATAGACTAACAGATATTTTGGAGCATAAGCTTTCATGAACAAAGACCAGTTTCATCATGCATCTGATGAAGCGGGTCTTTGTCCATGAAAACTTATGCTCCAAAATATCTGTTAGTCTATAACGTGCCACAGGACGTCTTGTTGTTCTCATACCAGTATGCTGAACAATAACACTACAGCCTCACCAAGCAGTGACCCCACTCCCTTGACCAACTGTTGCACACACATACCTTCAGCATGCAGTATCCACATCGTCGCAGCCGAACATTGCTTGGAAGTTGAGGGATCATTACTCTTTGCTCTTCATTCATTCCTGACTACACGAAAGATGAGAGAAAATAGGAGACTTAATTTTCAATATGCCAAGCTAAGGTTGTGATTCCCAGTTTACACATACATACACATGCTAGCTGTCATCAAGCTAGCACAAGCATAAATAGTAGCACGTCCATTTAAGATCAGCAGCAGCAAAGATGCAGCTTACCAGGGCTGACTAAAAACATATCAGAAACTGGTATTTGGCATGGCTCCTGTTTATCCTTTGCACTAGCTCGATAAGTGCTAGCACAAGTACATGCACATGAACTGGGAATCACACCTGTAGCTCATACTGTAGACATAGCCTAAGGAGGAGCAGTGAAGTTGGTTTGTATTCCAGATATTGGTGTAAGGGATGGGATGTAAAGTGTCTCAGCAGCTGTTAATTAGCTTTTTTCCACGGTATCATAGTCACCACCAGTCCCAACTCTATTATAATTTAGGAACATTAAACATAGAGAACAATTCCTTGAGAAGTAAAGGATAATGCAACACAAGTTACGACAACCTCAGCAATGCAGAGAATACTATGAAATCCAACTTAATACAATTCATACACACACAACTGTTTGGAGAATAGGGCTATTTTAGTTGTTTATTTAGCTAGTGCGTGCAGATAGGTTGAAAGATTTGGCACGGAGCCACAGAACACACCATAGGACATAAGTAGCAATAAGACTGCTCTATTTGTGCCTGGAAATGCATGGGATATACAGTAAAACTTCAACTTTATGTACCCTCATTTAGTGGACTTTAGGAACCACGGACATCCCCCCCCGTTGTTTCTGAAGTCCATTGGGGTCCATAAAATCACACCCAACCCCTCCCCACCAAAAAAAATTAACTTACCACTGGTGCAGTCTGAAGGAGCCACCACCACCTCCACCAGAGTCATCATGACTATGCACCAGTGGCACCTACAGGCTTTGCGGCGGTGCCTCTGGCTGCACTGCTGGGTCCATCAGCACCAGTAAGCAGCAAGTTTTTTTGGGCGGGCAGGGGGGGAGACAGTGGTTGGGGTTGGGGCTGGGGGAGCCTGGTGGGTAGTAAACCCTCACAGATAATGGACTTTCGGGAATAGCGGGCAACCTTTCCCCACTATAGTCCATTATAGCGAGGGTTTACTGTATGCATTTGGACTATAAGCAGTACTAATTGTTCATAAACACGGACAAAATTCAGTTACATTTTGCAAGATTAATAATGGATATTAAGTTGCTTGCAGAAAGTAAGATAAGGTCTCTGTGTTAAAGAAGAATATAGAAAACTTGGAGAGATTTCCTTCTAATTAAGGCACATGGGTCTGGTTTTTGTACATATCTTTCAAGAAGAATACATTAACAAATTAATCACCTTGTTCAGTAAATACAGTGACAGAGATAGCCCTGTTAGTCTGTATATTATAATCTATCTGTCTGTATATATTCTATATTCTACATTGATCTGAAGAAGTGGGTCTGTCCCACGAAAGCTCATCACCTAATAAATTATTTTGTTAGCCTTTAAAGTGCTACTTGACTGCCATTTTGTTTCAGTAAATAGAGTTAGCGTACATTTCTTCCAGTTGCACCAATTGGCAGTAGTGAACATAAGGTCAGCATCTGTTCTACAGAGCACTATAGCTCACTGAGATAAGTGAAGGCATCAGCTCAGTAAGACAAAGTGGAAGAGCATGCGGATGGTAGAGGATATCCAGAAGGGGGATGGTATGATATATGCACCTAGCAAAATTTGTGATTCCTGAGGTTCACTTTATAGAACCTCAATTCGACCTCTTTTGCCTTCATGTACATTTGTAAAGGTCCCACATGTCAAAACTGTTTATATTGCATATTTTAATCAAACAAGTTGGGAAAAAAACCCAAAATCTATAGCTTTTATAACCCTTCATTCAGTCAACTATGATTCATGCAAGCAGAATGATTTACCTTCTCTTCCTCATCAGACTCAACAAAGCCTGGATCCATGAGAGACACTGCAAAGTACAGCAAGACCGAGCACAGAACCAGTAAGATAAATATCAGTGGCTGCAGAAATTCTCCATGCTCTTCCTGCTTTTGCAGATCTGAAAGAGGCCGTTATAGAGAAAGTAAGTCCATGTAAAATGTTTAGGGCAACAAGTCATTCTCCTGGACTCCTAGAATTCAAAGAGGGACTGAATTCCATCTCAACATGGGAAGTCTGCAGCTTAGGAAGTCAGGAAAAACAAGCAGCTGTGTGCTCGTCCTCTCTGTAAGGGAAACTGACTCTTTAAAAAGTGCCCTTACAACAGACTTAAGGGATCAGCAAACAGTTCCGTCCCCCAACTCTATCCATACTTGTCTCTTCACCTTCTGCTGCTGTTCTGCAGTGTGCTCTGTCTATTTTAGAATTATTACGATAGCTGCATTTCACCATTTCATGCTCCTCAGAACTCAAAAATACGAGTTTTGCCCCCATCAAAAATTTGAACCTCTTCTTCCAAGGCACCGAACAAAGGCTGCCTTCTGCTTTTTGACCCTTCGACAGTTCGTACTTTCAATTTATTCCCCCAGCTTATCCGAGCCAAACGCTTTTTTTAAATGAAAGCTGCGATTCTCACGATAACGTGACTCTACGCGACGCGGCTGGAGGAACAGCAGCACACACAGCCGGCTTTGGACTCCAACTGATCAGCCCGAGATGGGGCTGGACTCGATGACCTCCTGATGTCGCTGCCTGCCCCGTGATTCTATGGCTGAAACCGGGTGAGTGACGGCGGGAGGGAGGGAAGCCAGGCCCCCTCCCCGACATGCTGGAGACTTCAGCTTGAGGTCCCGCGGTCCGACAGGCTCGTGGCTGGTGCTTGGGGAGCGGCCCGCGGGGACCCCGGCCCCGGGCGGCAGAGGGGAAGGCGGCTCTCACCTGTGCGGTGCAGAAAGAGCGCGAGCGTGACGCCGCCGCTGAGGCCCGCGTACACCGCCCTCATCAGGTAGCCGCCGCCCCCCGCAGCCCCCCGCGACATCCTCGGAGGACAGGGCAGGGCGGCCCCAGCTCCCCCCTGCCCCTGCGCCAAAGCCGGAAGGGCGGCCCCGGCCCAGCCGCCCTCCCGAGCGAGGATTGGCTGGGATGTTTCCATGGCAGAGGGGGTGGGGCTTGAGCTGGAGCGGGAGGTGATAGTTAGCGGCGGGGCGGGGCGGACCTGCAGCCTGGGGGCGGTTCTAGGCCTGTGCTAAGCTGCGGACGGGCTTTGCTCCTTGGGAAGGGCCAGAGCTTGGTCCCCGGTTAAGCTCCTGTGGTGCAGGGCCGGGCGCTCCTTACCGGCCAGTGGCCGCGGGGGGGGGACTTGGTCTCAATCTCAAAGATGTGTGTGAGAGAGAGAAATGTAGACGCGGTTTGGGGTTTTTTTTTTATTTGATAAAAGTTTGCTTCTGTTTGTTGTTTTTGTGCATATCCCTCAATGCTTCGTGCGCGTGCACAGGCAAAGGCCCTGTTTAGTTTCCATGTCTCAACATTTCCTCGTGTGTGTGTGTGTGTGTGTGTGAGAGAGAGAGAGAGAGAGAGAGAGAGAGAGAGAGAGAGAGAAAAAAAAAAAGAGGTTCCTCAGAAGCTGGAAGTGGCCTGGGCCACTCTGGCCCTCTAGGGCCCTGCTCTTCGCTGCACGTCTGGTAGCTCCAGGCACTTTCAGCCATGATACCCAGTTCTCCCTCACATCCCCATATTTGCTTATGATTACACTTGGGCTGTGTCTACACTAGCCCAAATCTTCGAAATGGCCATGCAAATGCCCATTTTGAATATTACTAATGAGGTGCTGAAATACATATTCAGCACCTCATTAGCATGCCGCGGGTCACGGCTCTTAGAAAATGGCCGCATCACGCTGCCGCGCAGCTCGTCCAGACAGGGCTCCTTTTCGAAAGGACCCTGGAAACTTCAAAATCCCCTTATTCCTATGTGCTGGGCTCATGTAGACGTAGCCGAGAAGGCACGCTGATACCATGGGCATTGTGGCCACCACTCAGCTTTTTCTCAATGTTTTTCCATCATGAGGTCTCAGTGCATTTTTCACCTTAAGTCTTTGTGAACAGGTGCCAGGAGAGGTCTTCACTCTTTCAAAGCAGAACCATTTCTTCTTGTCTTTGACCAAAATATTTTGAGAGACACATTACATGTAAGCTACTTGTACCCATCACATACACAAAATAACAGGCTCTGGGAAGGGAGGTCAGAGCAGAGGTTTGGAATGCAGGAAGGGGCTTGGGGTGCTGGCTCAGAGGGGAGTAAAGGTAGAGGTTTGGGGTGCTCGTTCCAAATGGGGTGTCGGAGCTTGGGCTTGAGATTGGCATGTGGCCTCCTCCCAGTTGGTACTTACCATGGGTGGCTCCTGGATGGTAGCAGACCCCAGCCCTACAGCCAGAAGGGGCCAATGTGCTCATCTGGCCCCTGAGAGGGGGAGCAGGGGACATGGGGTTCCCTGTGCTGCCCCTTTTTGTCAGCACCACACCCTCAGCTGTCATGGTCCACTGTTCCCATGCCCAGCCAATGGGAGATGATGGAATGGTGTTTGGCAGGAGGGCATGCAGAGACTCATTTCCCCTGTGAAGCTACATCGGCCACTTAGCAGAAGCCCTGCTCTACCCCGGGTTGCTGACCCCTGACCTATACCATGACTGTGGCTGTGTCTTTTACCTACGTGTAATAAGAATAAAGTTTTGAAAATGCCCATTGGCAGGTATTAGTCCGACTGAGAATTTTATCTATGACCACTTGATCCCATTTGACTGCTAGGTGGAGGATGGCTAATGTGACTACATTATTTGAGGCAGCAAAGAGCAGCTGAGGGTGAACTACAAGTTCAGGTCTCCAGTTTTGCCCTTCTCTGAGACAGAAAGATGCTTTCACTTTGGCCATGACTTGATCTGTAGAGCCCAGCAAATCCACAGCCATTCATTTTATATCTGTGGGTATCTGCATTCATGGATATGTACGCAGATATTCACAGCTTGTTTTGTGGATATGGAGGTAAATTCAAATTTTGTATCTATACAGGGCTGTACAGACCTGCTTTTACAATATTTGTGGCATGCATTAATGCAGATACCAAATCTCCAAGCATACACAATAAAACAGAGCAGCTATCAAACACAAGTACCTTGTGTAGCAAATTCCCATTCTTGAAGCTCCATCCCAAGTCTGTTGCATCATTTGATTCCAGAACATACTCCTTGTCCTTGGTGTGTTCAGTCTCCGGGGAGGTATTGATAACCTAAGCCAGCTTGCTTTGTAGTTTGTTTGCCGTGCTAGAGTCCAGCTTTAGCATACCAGAGCTTCTTCGCCATATGTTTGAAACCCAAGCCAGTAAGCCTCTATGGCCCCTTGAGGCAAACCAGATAGTTTCTGATCATGGAACTGAAATGCTTCAGGAATGTATCCTCCACCACACCCCAACTAAGATTCTGCAAATGGATATCAGGCTAGATCCTAGCACAATCAATGTTTGTGTTTGTTTTTGTTTCAATTTAAGCAGCCATTGTAGGAAGAAAAAAATTAGGATGCGAGCAACAAGAGTCTGCACTGCATAACAAGGGTGCTCATGAAGGTCAAAGGTGCATTATAGCTACATGCAGCAAGGACCAGGTATCATATACTCATAATGAGAAACTTCCACTAAAACTACTCACAGGCATGCTTGAAGCATGGAATACAGGATGCTCAAGCCCTCACAGCAGAGCATTTGCAGTGAAAACTGAAGGTCTGTTTTATTAGATGATCTCTGGAATGCCCACCACTGTTACACCTGGGCCTCTCCATTCATCCTGCTGATAAATTAAACAAACTGCACTGGTTCAGCTAGACATGAACTAGCTCAACCCAGGCAGACAAAGCAGTACAGAGCTTGTAAAATGTCTGCTACCTCATGTGTCAGGACCCAAAGCATTGTACAGGTGTTACAAAAAATCTATCCCAATACCTTTTTGTTTCTCATGTAGACAGTGTCCAGCTGACAACCACGATTTTACTCTTCAGCTTTCACTCCATCATAGATGGAATAAAAGACATTAATGCTTGAAAATAACATTATTCTCCCTGCACGTTATCCTCCTCTACATGGCATGGTTGCATCTGATGAAGCGGGCCTTTGCCCACGAAAGCTCATGCACCGAAATATCTGTTAGTCTATAAAGTACCACAAGATGTCTTCTTGTTCTGTATGGCAAGCAGCTGATTCTTTCCTGTTATTGCGTATAAACTATACTAAATGAATTCCCACTTCTCACCCTGTCTGTCCAGGGCCTGACTGAGAACCTGGAACTTCCACTGAGCTCAGTGGAAGATGGAGTACTCAGCAGCATGCAGTATTGTGTCCTTTACTGAGGAAGTCACAGTGACAAAAAAGCAGTATGCGTGTCCTTCCCACAGTAAGCTGCCCCACTCACTATAATTATATCCACAAATACTGGGCATATCCACTGCAGATAAGCCAGGTGACACTTCCAGGCAATCAGTATAACTGAATATTGTCCTGATTTTCCCATCCACTTGACAATAGTCTTCTTTTTGCACTTCACAGTGACAAAAACGATCATATCCCTTTGGAGTAAATGAAAGCAGAAAGTAACTGAACTTGATCAACACACAGCAGCTCCTTCCATGTTTAATTAGACACATGACAACAAATGGAACAGTAACTTATCCAAATAAACCATATTCACAGACAAAGGAGCAAGAGATTGTTAAGCACTAGGTTTAATACAGAGCAGGTCGTCCCATGGAAACAACAGAAAAGTTAGTTCAATCAGAATTGTAAGAAAACAACAGTTACGCATTTTAAGTAAGTAATTAGTTTGATTTCATCATGTACAAGTGTTCAAACCAGACCTCTCAACATCAGGCTGTTCAATGGACACAGTGGAAGCAGAAGCTGCTTTAATTCAACACAAACTTTTTTTAAAATAAGGAAATACATATTTGGTTAATTGTTAGCCTTACCTAAAACGCATTTATTTTTTTTTAAAAGGAAAGAATGACAATCTCTCAGCAATGGTTATTCGGAGTAAAAATTCCATCTGTAAGAGAGGTATTTGAGTGCAGCAGGACTTCTTCCAAGGACTTTACTTACAAGTGTTCCCTTCCTAGCCAGCCCCCTCTCTTGCTTTCTATCAATCACTGATAAACTATTGTTCCTCTTGTTTTACACATTCTGGTTGTCTTGGAGACAAGTGGTTCCTGCTACTTTTAATTCTATCTTTTTCAGCACAAGCCATTGTTTAGCATCGGATTTTGAGCAAACCCCTTTGCATCATTCCAGAGGCCAAATATGTTGTTTGAAATGGGCTCTTAATGTAGTGTCCACTGGCGGCTACTATTGCTGCCTTACTCCTACAAAAATTATTCTCCTGAAGGGAAAGTGAACCACAGCCAGTTCTGAGACTGACTTAAGAGAGGCTCCACTAATTGGAATGGAAAGGTTTCATATTGAAACGTGTGGTCAGCAAACTCCTCACATTCACTTCCCTAGAAAAAGACCCAAACAACTGACCCAACAAGATGGTAACCCAAGCACCAGGAGTAAAAAGAAAAAATCCCCCTTTGTCTGTATGTTTACTGACCCACAACCAGGTACTAGCGGGGGGCTATGCATACCCTAGTCTGGACTGGGTGTTCTTCAGCATAGGAACCAGATGGTCCAGTTCCCAGGATGGAGGGAGTTCGGCTAGCAGGGACTCTGGAGCAATGAGCGTGTGAAAGGGGAAGATGAACTATGGGTAGTGTTAATAAGTATTCATAGTCTCAGATTATCAGAGCTGTGCTGATGTTTTTAACCTGCACAAATTAACTATTCTTGTGCTAGTTGGTGCTTCTAGTTACAGCTACTCATCTCAATGGGCCAGTACTTAGTGGTTATTACTTCTACAAGACTTGCTAGGGGCTGAATGCCTACTATCAGGCTATGTCTACGTGGCGAGTGCTATTTCAGGATACAAAGGTATCCCGAAATAGCTGTTTGTGTGTATGCAATGTGTCCATTGTCTTGAAACAGTTTTTGAGATAACAAGCGCATTACTCTGGCATCCCTGGAACTCTCATTGCATAAGGAGAACAGGGATGCCTCAAAATACGGTTTTATTTCAGCATGTGGCACCATGTAGACAGTGCCACATGCCAAAATAGCCTATTTCAAACTCTATTCAAAATAAACTATGCAATTTGCATAACAAAACTGCATAGTTTATTTTGAGGTTAGGGCACCGTCTACACGTAGCCTAAGGTGCCTTTCCAGTTAACTGTGATGGGAATGGAGGGAAACCAGCACTTCGGAGACTGGAAGCTAAACGCCACTCTCTCTGACAAGTGAGACTTATAGCCCGGGTGCAGGTCTTTGCTAAGAATAACTGATTGATGCACTCTGCTTGCTCTTCTGTTTCACATTCAGTAAAAACTGGGTCTCTGTAGAGGAAGGGGTTAAGCCTCATAACAGTGCCACTCTGGTTAACTGATACTTCCAGCTAACTGGAACAGTTTTCAGGGTTGCACTGAGAAGACTTTACTCAGGTAGAGCAGGAAGGCCCAGCAAGCTTTATCTGCATAGTATAGTCAGCAACCCCAGGGCAGCACTGAGAGTTCAGCCTCATTTTATGAAGGCCAGATGCTCCCAGAGACAGTCACAAAATCAGGATTACTCAGTGTTGTGTGCTCTGATGCGAAATAGCAGGAGATGACCGGTCTGTCCCAGCTCTGTCCCCTACGTATAATAATTACTTCATACCTATTCACTTCCAGAAGTGCTTCTCTGTCATGGATTAAGACTCCCAGTGACCTTAGGGAGCAGGCATATAAATATGTAAAACCACAAACCATGCCTTCTATTTCTTTGGGCCCAGCTGAACATGTGCCAAGCCAATGCAAACTGCAGTACAAGATCTCAGTCACATGTGGGGAGAAAGTGGTATCTGGCAAAGTGAAGCAGATGTTCCATTTCTCTCTGCACTCAGAAGTAAGTGGAGCAGCCAAGTCACAACACAAAGGACAAGCCATGCTGTGGAAGCTATGAAGTAGGAGGGCTGTTTAGCTGTGAATCTCCTTAACTTTCCCATTGAGTTACTGATTCCTCTTGAGGTCAGTTACCTCCATATAGTGACTGGCTTCTCATGAAACAAGGGATATAATCAAATTGTGCGAAACAGCAGCTTCCTATAGACATGTCCCAGAGCTGGTGCTCACACATTTCCTCTGGGCTTCCAGATGCACTTATATTACAACACAGCAGACCCTGACACAATACAGTCTCATAATAGACAGAAAAATGCCATGTTTTAACTGTCTTTCCAAAACACAGTGCCATCCTGCTAAAAATTCAAGGCTAGACTACGGTTAAAGCATCATTTGGTTTTGGTTATGCAGTAAGGCCAACTAGTGCATTAACCAAGGTTGGAAAGTACTAAATGTTATCAGCTCCATCAACATAGCAGTTGTTAGCAGGCAGAGTGGACCCAATGAAGCTCCTTATTGCTATCACATTTGTGGTACGCCAAGAGATGAGCAGAACTGTGAGTGCTTTTAGCTATCTGCATCAGCCTCTCAGCACTGAATGGATAGCTGCCTGGACAAATGCTCAGCCCACGTGCAAAGAGACTGGTGAGCAATTTTTGTAGCCCCATCTAGTTATACATCTAAGTAAAATATTGGCAACAGCAGGTACAAACACTTTGAAACCACCCCTCTGTCCCGAAGCATAGTCGGATGCAAGTCTTTGGGGAGGGGGAAAAAGAGAAATACATTTGAAGCAAAGAACCTCAAAAGTCAACTTTTCCCAAACATATGAAAACAATCAAAAATTATATAAGTGTATATTTATAAGTTTGAAAAGTACTCATAAGGAAACAAACAAAAGTCAACATACAGATCTCACAATATTAATACAAGTAACATAGGGTTAAAAAAATTACCACCATTTGGGCAGAAAAACTAAACCTCTTTGGGGCGGCTGGGTTCTGTAGAAGTGTCACCACTTGGCTCTAAGAATTGTCCAGGCCATGCACAAAGACCACAGGCACCACTCAGCCTGAGGTTTAGGAGAACCTCAGCCTAGCAGCGAATCAAATCAGAGTGCAATGGATAAGGGGAAGAGCAGAGAAAACCAAGCTGGCTTACTGTGCTGTCTCAGTGTCCTGGAAAGTCCCAGCTGAAATAGGACAAATCTCTCTTGGTTGCTCCTGAAGAGAGACAGCCATTTCTAAGGAAAAATGATTGTCTTAACTGTGAAAGAAACAGAACGAGCCACGGGTTCGCAAGTGTGGGCTCTGCAGTTTGTACAATGAGTTGCTGGGGGATCTAGATATAAGGCAAACGTTGGTGAGTCACACAGATGGAGACACTGAACTCAATTTCCCTCTCACTTGTACCAGTGTCAATCAGGCATAATGCTCCAGAAGCAAACACAGTTGTATTGGTTAGTACTGGTATGAGTTGGAGGAGAGCAGGGACTTTTGTATCCAATTAGACATGGAGAGTGTGTGGGGGAAGTGGAATTCCGATCAGCCTTCTTGACCTTAAGGTTTGTGCTGCAATGTGCCTGACACACAGGGAGGCTCAGTCCCCATTTAACCTGGCAAATATTAGCCCAGAGTTAAGAAAAAGAGACAACCCCCAATCTCTTACAAATTCCAATGTCACCAAATCATACAGTAGTGACTGGCCTGGGTTCATCCCAGAGCAAGTTGGCCATGAATAAGGGGAAACCCACCCTCTGGTGTTTGCAGCCTTTAATACAGAAAACACAATTAAAAAAAAAAGTGGTACACGACTTGCATGGAGAGCCAGAAAGCTCGAACTCCTCTGTGAGTGAACCTGATTCTTTATTACCTAGTATCCCTTGCAGAAAAACACCCTCCATTCTCCAGACAGGAAAGCTGGTTCTTCTGGCTTTTCTTTCACCTTGTGGTGCCAGGTGGGTTGGAAGGTACCACTGTGGCACAACTGGCTTTTAAGAGTTAATGGGTATGTTTTACAGCAAGGAACTTCCAAATGTGCCTGATACAATCCCTCCAGCTTCCACTATTTAGGACCCCCACACAAAAATCCACTGAGTGACTGAAATGGCTTGAAGACTCTTTCTCCCTTTACTATTCCACATCTAATATTAGGATCCCTTTGGTCTCAATCTCTTACCATTATTTTTCTCTTCTAGGCAAATAAATCATTGATCAGTGCCTACAGCCTCGTAGAGATGTGGCCACCCTGCTGCTGAACTGGCTGTTCTTGGGGACAGGACAGGCCCTCATGCAATACAGTGAATGAGAACTGTCTAAAAGTGTGAAATGAAGAAAAAAAAGTCACAATATCAATCACACAGCTAGATCTTCAAGCTCACATTCATTTGAGGCTTCTCATGTGGTCTAAAAAAGGTCAAAAGATACATGTTTTGTTTTGTTTTTTATACAGAAATCATATACACACAACTTCAATCTGTACTCCGTAACAAAAAACCCACTAATTTCAGGAAAACATTTGTTGTGCAAAAAATCCCCCCACCCCTGTGCACCTTTGTCTACTGAGGGTCTCTCTCTCGCTCTCACACATGCACACATACACATATACACACACACACACTGGTTCCTTCCAACAGCCAAGCTGGTGAGAAAGAGTCCTCTCTATATACAGTGACTTAGAGAGAAGCTGGATACAGTGCTGGAAAGAGGCATTGTTAGATCACAGCCTCTATCTGGAAGTGTCCATGTTCTCCTCCTTAAAGTTACTGCAGTGCTCTATAACTTTCCTATGAACAAAATAAGGACAAGGAGAAAAGCTTTAGTCCAAAGACTAGAACAATCATGAAATGGTCTACAAGCATAAGGCCCTGTCACCTATGTTTGAATGCAGTGTATGTGTCTAGCAGCCTGCTATCCTAAGACATGTATCAACTCAGTACCTGTGGTACAAGTATATCTCAAAAACAGCTCTAATTATCCACTTACCATCCACCCTCCCAACATTAGTATATATCCAGAGCCAAAACTGTCCATTTATCAGCCCACCCATTGTTTACTATCACACCCGCATTTCCCATCCAAATATATTTGTCATCCACACATCTAATAATCTGCTTGTCCAAACATCCAACAACTTTTCTGTCATCTTCCTTTGTTTCCACACGTCCACAACTTAGTTATTCCTTGTCATCTACCATATACTTACCATACTATTCATTTATTCATATGCCTTCCCAGTGCCTTTTTTGTAAAAGGAGAGGTGCCGGCGTTCAACCAGCTCTGCGCACCTCCCTTGTTCCAATTTCATGTCTGGGTCTGCCAAGGTGCCGGTACTCAGTACAGGCAAATACCGGCACAAAAAAATCACCGTATATTTCATTCACCATTCCTCCACTGTTCCTGTCACTCATGCATCTTCTGACCCACACGAAATCTATCTCTGACACTGTCTTCCATAAGCATCATTCATCTCCAGATTTTGACAGCCCTTCAGCTACTGGAAGTGTCTGTCACCATGGCTGCCAATGGGAGGAGGGAGGAAACTGCCCCAGGGCCTGGCCATTCAAAAAAGCCTGAGGGTCCCGGCCACTACCACTGTGGCAGCAGCAGCATCCAGCATGTCAGGCAACAACTCTGGGTGGCACCAAGGGCAGGGGCAAACACGGCCCCGTTCTTGTGGTGCTGAGGGCTGGCTACCCAGCCCCATCCATTCCATAAGCACAGAGCTGCCTCCCACCCTTGCCTAGGGGCCCAGTAATCCCCTCAGCCTCCCTATTTGTCATCTACGCACAATACACATATTTCCAGCAAATATCTATATCCCATCCATCTTTTCAATTTCCCCTCTCACTATGAGGTCATAGCTCTCAACTTGCCATGCACCAGATATATACAACTGGCTTTTAAAATCCAAAAGAATGACCTAAAAGAAAGGTTCTGATGTCAAACGTCAGAGGAAGAAGCTAGGGAAGAGGATAGATTCTGTTTACCATGCAAGACATTCTCCATCCATTTTGTCATGGGATTCAGCTTTTCTGGCATCAGTGATG
The DNA here is from genome assembly GCF_033958435.1 of Carettochelys insculpta. Taxonomy (NCBI): domain Eukaryota; kingdom Metazoa; phylum Chordata; order Testudines; family Carettochelyidae; genus Carettochelys; species Carettochelys insculpta. The sequence goes on from NC_134157.1 coordinate 11,893,206, forward strand.
TACAAGAATAAATAGTGAGATAAGACAGGTTTGGGGGATGGAAATACACTGGAGCTATCCTCTTAAAGCTATGAGGGGGAGGCCTTGTTCTAGACTTGAGTTCAACAAACATGGAGGAACTGGTTGAGAATTTTAAAGTGGAAGGCCACTGGGTGAAAGCAATCATGAAATTATAGTGTTAATGATTCTAAGGAATGGTTGGAGAGAGAACAGCAACATAAAGACAGTGAATTTCAAGAAGGAAGACTTTAGCAAACTCAAGGAATTGGAAGGTAAGGTCCCATGGGAAACAAATCTAAGAGGAAAAGCAATTGAAGGACGTCTGACAATTCTTCAAAAGGATATTATTAAGGGCAAAAGAGCACACTATCCTACTGCATAGGACAGATAGGAAGTATGGCAAGAGACCAGCCTGGCTTAACCAGGAGATCTTGAATCTAAAAATCATTAAGGAGTCCTACAAGAAGTGGAAACCAGGTTAAGTTGCATGGAATGAATATAAACAGTAGGGGCAAAATTAGAAAGGCCAAAGCACAAAACAAGCTCAAATTACTTAGAGATATAAAGCGTAAAAACAATCTACAAAATTATTAGAAACAAGACGACGACCAAGGACATGATAGGCCCATTACTCTATTAAGATGGAAAAACAATAATAGAAAATAGGGAAATAGCAGATGTGCTTAATGAGTTCTTTATTTCAATTTTCACCAGGAAGGTTAGTGGCGACTGAATGTCTAACATAGTGAATGCTGGTGAAAATGAGGTAGGTTTAGGAAAAGAGCAAGTTAAAAATTACTTAGATGTGTTAGGTGTCTTCAAGTCACCTGGGCCTGATGAAGTGCATCCCAGAAGACTCAAGAGAGCTGATTGAGAAGATATCTGAGCAATAAGCTATTATTTTAGAAAAGGGCAAATACAATGCCCACCTATAAAAGGGGAAATAAGGGCAACCCAGCTAACAACAGGCCAGCCAACTTAACCTCTGTGCCAGGAAAGATAATGGAGGAAATAATTAAAGAATCCATTTGCAAATACCTAGAAGACAATAAGATGATAAATAACAGTCAGCATGGATTTCTCAAAAACAAATCATGGCAAACAAACCCAATAGCTTTTTGATAGGATAACAAGCCTTGTGGATAAGAAATAAGTGGTAGGTGAGGTATAACTAGACTGCAGTAAAACATCTGATACATTGTCTCATGACCTTTTCATTAACTATGAAAATACAACTTATATGAGTTACTATAAGGTGTGTACATGTTTTGTTGCATAACTGTTCCCCATCTGACAAAGTGGGTCTTTGCCAACGAAAGCTTATGCTCCAAAATGTCTGTTAATCTATAAGGTGCCACAGGATTTCTTGTTGTTTCTGAAGATACAGACTAACTTGGCTACCTCTCTGATACTTGTTCCCAAAGAGTAGTTATTAATGGTTCACAGTCACGCTGGAAAGGCAAAAAAGTTGGGTTCTTCAGGGATAAGTTTTGGGACCAGTTCTGTTCAATATTTTCATCAAAAATTTAGATAATTGCACAGAGAATATACTACTGAAGTTTGCAGATCATATTAATCTGGGAGCTGTTCGTTTTGGCAGACAGGATTATAATTCAAATTTACAGGACAAACTGGAGAAATGGTTTGAGGCAAATAGGATAAAGTTCAACATGGAAAAATGCAAGATACTCCACTTATGAAGGAACAATTAAGTTCATGCATAAAACAATGGGAAATGACTGTGTATGAAGAAAGGGATCTAGGGGTCATAGTGACCACAAGCTAAATATGAGTCAATAGTGTGACACTGTTTCAAAATAAAGCAAACATTATTCTGGAATGTATTAACAAGAGTGTTGTCAACAAGATAAGAGAAGTAATTCTTCCACTCTGCACTGATTAGGCCTCAGCTGGAGTACTGTGGCCAGTTCTGGGGGCCGTACGTCAGAAAAGATGTGGACAAATTGGAGAAAGTCCAGAGAAGAGCAACAAAAATGATTAAAGGCCTAGAAAACATTACCTATGAAGGATGATTTAAGTAATTGAGTTTGTTAAGCCTGGAAAAGAGAAAACTGAGTGGGGACATGATAACAACTTTCAAGTATCTAGAAGACTGTTGCAAGGAGAAGGGAGAAAAATATTCTCCTTAACTTCTGATTATATGATGAGAAACAATGGGCTTAAATTGCAGCAAGGGAGGTTTAGCTGGATATTAGGAAAAACTTCCTAAAAGTCAGTATGCTTAAGCATTGGAATAAATGCCTAAGGAGGTTGTGAAATCTCTATCACTGAATATTTTTAAGAGCAGGTTAGACAAAGACCCATCAGGGATGGTCTAGATGGTGCTTGGTTCTGCCAGGAGTGCCAGAGACTGGATTTGATCACCTCTTGAGTTTTCTTCCAGTTCTCTGATTCTATAATCAGATTCAGTTGAGAGGTATGGCTCTAATAGTCACCGAAATATCTTCCAGCAGTTCATCAATACCTTACCAAACTAATCCGCCAAACTCAACCATCCATTCCTACTTGTCTGGTCCCCATCTACAAACACCTCTCAGTTCACCTATATCCTTCCCGTCTTTTCTATCCAATTAGCCACAATACTCCTGCATTGTCTCCATCCCTAATCACATATTCATTGGCCTTTCTTTGGTAGCTTTATTCTGACGCTTAAATATAGAGAATCCTAAATCCAAATTTCATATTTAATAACTACTTATTGGCTTCCTACCGGGCCATTTCCTTGGTCTCCTGCCGTGCTGAAGCCATCTTAATCACATCCTTCAGAAGGGGCATTCCACCTTCTTTGATTAGGAGGGGGCAGTACTTGTCAGCTGTAAAGAAGGGGAAATAGAACTCTGAGACTCTTCACTCCTACTGGGTCAATTCTCCACATTCTGGAGCCTGACTCTTCTCTCAATGCAATGAGCTCAAATCAAGAGGAGATATAGAAGCAGTGAGAAGGTTGCTGGCTGGTTAGCTGCAGGATACAGGTCTCTCTTTCTAGTGACCCAGCCTTAGAAGCATCTAATCTGTAGATGTGTCAGAGATAGAAACCAATTTAGTGCCAAGCTTGCTGGAGTGATGGAAGCTCCAGAAGGCTGATCTCATGCACTTAATTTAAGTTGTCCTCTTAGTTCTGGCTACACCCCTTGAACATCTTTAGCAACTTCAAGGAGTTGCCTTGTAGCTAGCCACATATTCTATATTAACCTAAGAGCCTCTGAAAATATTTTCCCCTCAAACTTTCAGGAGTGTCCCCTCTATTATTTTTGCATCCATAGGATGAATAAATTTTGTTATGTTCATATGTGCATGTGAACCACCAGTAGAAACACATGACACCCAGCTGCTGGCGCTCTGCTAATCAGACGGGCAGCTCCTGAATCTCTCCTGGGAAGCTGCCCAATTGCTCAGCTTCCCAGGAACTCTCCATTTCACCACTCCTGCTAACACGTAGAATGTAGGGAGATTCACACCGCCAACCTTTTAATTGGATTTATAATGTACTTTATGGAGGGACTTACGGTAAACAGAAACAAGGTTATACAGAGCCCAGGTAGCCCAATGCTGGCTGACAGGTGAGATCCCTTGTGGAAGGAGTCGAAGGATTGGTTCAAATGACCTGCAAAAAATATTAAGAAAAATATGAAAAACAAAAAAGCTGCTGCTTCAGCCTTTTTTTCCTGCTTGGTACTGGAAGCCTTGGAGTCAGAGCAACACTCCCTCTAATCTCCAACAGTAGCTAGTACCAAATGTTTCAAAGGAAGTTGAAAACCCCCAGCTAAAATAATATGTTTATATGGGAAATTTCTTCCTCACCTGAGGGAGAAGGTCTATATTTGGTTAAATCTCCATCTTTCTTGCAGACTTTACCATGTTACCAGGTTACTGTTTGGGGAAAAAATCCCCCCTTCTGAATAAATGGGCAAAATCCAGCCTCTCTCACCTGTAATTAATATTTCTTCTGGAATTAATGTCCCAGCTCTGGATGGCTGTCCACATCCTGTCTACTACTTCCTCTCGGCCTGGCTCACAGATACCCCATACCTCTGGGCCATCAAACATGATGTGGGAGAGAACTCCACATGCATTGTACGATACTTCAATCCCATCTGCTTTGCTCTCCAACAGGTTGCTGCCAAGACAGAAGATAAGGCTTCAGAGGTGCCAGGACAGCCATGTGCAGCATATCACAGGCAAAAAAAGAACAGTGCAGGCCCTGTGAACTCTAACCAGAGCTCATCAGATAAGGTATCAGCTCCTAACTGGACTGGACAAATCAACCTGTACGAAACAGCGTGACAAGCACCAGCTTCCCAAACTGGTTTTATTGATCATATGTTGTACGTCAGTTGCAGCCAGCACTTCAAAATTCCAAAGCACTCTACAAACTGGGCAAGTTCAACTAAGGTTTTTTGTTTTGTTTGAAGGTGGGGGGAGCTGATGCACAAATGTTAAGTAACTGCCCTGCCCCACACAGTGACTCAGTGGCAGTCAGGAAGAGCAGCCTGCAAGGCTTCCTCCCCTGCTGCCCCGTGCAGGGCAAGCCAGTGCTGGTGCTCCAACCACGTGAGGTGAGGGGGACACTGAGCCTTGGTACACCCTCCAATATCCTCAGCCTCCTCCCCAGAGGTTCCCTACCACACTATGAACTTTTTTGGCCTCACCCCAGAGCCTAGAGGGACACCACAAAATCCAGTAGTCCCAGGCCCCTGCCAGTGTTAATCTGATCCTGGAGTTAATCTACGCCTTTACACTCTGAATCTTGCCCGGCTCCCCCATGGGGCTGGAGCTTTAGGGCAGTGTCTGTTTTCTGCTTCTCAGATGGGGGCCACATCAGTGAGGTTTCTTCCTCTTTCTCCTTCTCACTTGGGGGCCAGGTCAATGAATGTTGGATTTTTGTTTATTGCTTTGCTTTTTGTTTGTTTGCTTCTCAGTTGGGCTTGTCTACACTACCTCCCTACTTTGAAAGGAGGATGGTAAGCAGGGTGTTGGGAGTTTATTAATGAAGTGCTGTGCTGCATATGCAGCCCTTCATTAAGCAAATTCCGCCCCCACGGCAACTCCGAAGCGTTAAACTTGGAGGTGCCGGCTTGTGTGTAGCTGCGGCTCACCCGCCAGTACTTCAAAGTGCCTGGGCTACTTCAAAGTTCCTTTACTCCTCAAAATTTTGTATCCTCAAAGTTTTGAGGAGTAAAGGGACTTCGAGGTACCGGCAGGTGAACCGCGGCTACACACGAGCTGGCATCTCCAAGCTTAACGCTTCAGAGTTGCCGCGGGAGGGAATTTGCTTAATGAAGCGCTATATATGCACTGCAGCACTTCATTAATAAACTCCCAACACCCTAATTACCATCCTCCCTTCGAAGTAGGGAGGTAGCGTAGACACAGCCACTTGTGTGTGGTCCCTGACTGATTTTTCTGGGGGTCAGTGGCCCCTGACCCAAGAAAGGTTTCCTACCCCTGCATTAGACCATACTACTTCCTGATTAGCGATGCACCAACCTGAACACACTGATGAACTGGGAGGTCATGAGCTGTGGACGGAGCTCTTTCACCTCTGCCACATTTCCCAGAAGGCCCAGCATGTTACGATGTAGCTCTTGCTTCTCAGGGAACTCCTGAAAAAACAAGGAATATCTTTAAAACAAAAGTATGACCACTGTGACTGTTGATGCAGCACAACTTGGAAAGCAGGGTACTTCTCAGCAGTCAGGGACGGAGCTCTCCTCTGGGTGTGGTGAGGTTTTTAGCATTCAAAACATGGCACATGGGAGAAAAACAAGCCACTGTAAAGCAACGGACAGTTCTCCACTGCTCACCATGGCCACTTCACTCAGAGGAAAAAGACTCTCCAGGCACAGGAGAGAATGGGACAGAGTACATGAGGTATAAACATGCAGTTTCCTTGTGCTTGTAGGGTGTATGTATGTGGAGGGGGGAAACAGAGCGTGTATGAATCTTTTCTTCTTTCTCTCCATGCTTCTAGCAGCCATCAGATGAGCCAGGACTCCATCCAACTGCTTGCTACTATGACAGCAGAGAGCAGAGATTCCCAAACTGTGGTAGGTGCACCATACTTCTGGGGCTAGAGAGGGAAATTGTACGATGGTGAATTTTATTATATTCATTATTCCATTTGCTGCATTTTCATAATAGGCTACTTAGATAAAGCTTTAAAACTCTGTGGGAATTTGTTATGTCAAATAAGGTAGTCAATTTACTTAAAGATGTACCAGTGAGAATACAGATACACAGAGATGCTCAGCTCCAAGCTCCATACCGCAGGGGTTCTATTGTCCAGCACATTTCCACCCTGAGTTCAGAACTCAGTCAGAGGTTTTTTTGTCCCCCGCCACCCCCCGAATGTATATGTCACACTATGGCTACATCTACACGTGAAGCCTACCTCGAAGTAGCTTATTTCGATGTAGCGACATCGAAATAGCCTATTTCGATGAATAACGTCTACACGTCCTCCAGGGCTGGCAACGTCGATGTTCAACTTCGACGTTACGCAGCACCACATCGAAATAGGTGCAGCGAGGGAACGTCTACACGCCAAAGTAGCACACATCGAAATAAGGGTGCCAGGCACAGCTGCAGACAGGGTCACAGGGCGGACTCAACAGCAAGCCGCTCCCTTAAAGGGCCCCTCCCAGACACAGTTGCACTAAACAACACAAGATCCACAGAGCCGACAACTGGTTGCAGACCCTGTGCATGCAGCATGGATCCCCAGCTGCAGCAGCAGCAGCCAGAAGCCCTGGGCTAAGGGCTGCTGCACACGGTGACCATAGAGCCCCGCAGGGGCTGGAGAGAGAGCGTCTCTCAACCCCTCAGCTGATGGCCGCCATGGCGGACCCCGCTATTTCGATGTTGCGGGACGCGCAATGACTACACAGTCTCTACTTCGACATTGAACGTCGAAGAAGGGCGCTATTCCCATCCCCTCATGGGGTTAGCGGCTTCGACGTCTCGCCGCCTAACGTCGATGTTAACATCGAAATAGCGCCCAACACGTGTAGCCGTGACGGTCGCTATTTCGAAGTTAGTCCCGCTACTTCGAAGTAGCGTGCACGTGTAGACACGGCTTATATGTAACAGTGAAATATGGACAGATGGCTAAAGACAGGTAGTGTTAAGAGCAGCACCGGTAGTATCAGTGATCATAAGGGCAAGGATACATGGGTAGCTGTAAACCAGGAAAGGGGTATGCAATAAGAAATGCTTGGGAAGCTCTGGTGTACAGAATACTGAGCAACACTTACTTTCAGACACTCCAGGAAGAGTTTCATGCCACTGTAGTTGAGAAACATCTCACAGTTATCGGGGGTTTCGTCTGTGATATTCCACAGCGCACTCCAGGAGAACTCCATCACCTGGTCACACTGTTGAACCAGAGGGAAGGAGATGGTAAAAAACACAGTGAAGTACACGGCACAGACAATTGCAGACAGACCTCCTGCAATACAAGGGCCCAATGCAAACTCATCAGCAGGATGCGGAAATCCTGTCACCTCAGAAGGAACCAGTTTTTGTTCAGTTCAGACCCACCAATGCAAACACTGCCATTATCCAATTTCTTCAGAGGAGCCAAGTCCCCACAAGCCTCTGGGGACACCTGAAACATTGCCAGAACAATGTCACTGGATTGCCAGCAGCCCAACGCTGACTTCTCCACCTCAGGGTCAGAGTGACTACAAATGAAGTGTATTTGGCTTCCATATTTTAAGAGGAAACACTTACTGTTTTATCCAGCAGCTTCTTCTGAATCAGCTTTAGCATGGTCTGGGAGCAGAGAAAAGCGAATAAGAAGTGTCAGAGCAGGTCAGGAGGTTAAAATTGAAGACTGCATATCAAACTCAGTCCTGGCATAGGCAGGTGCAGCTCTCACTGGAGTCAACGGAAGTTATGTTTACTCATGGATTAGATTGGGCTCCATGTAGCTGGAATCTGATTCACAGAATAAAAACTCTTTCCTTCCCTTCTCAGAGTAATGTTATTTTCCATGGCAATGTATAAACAATGATCCTAGAAGTTTGTGGACTTTAACAGGGAGGCTATTGCAAACTCAAGGAAGAGTCTGAAAGTGGTAATGAAGTCAAAAAAGAGTGAAGGAGACCACAGGAAAGAAAGGGAAGAGGTTGGGGAATGGAAAATTTTGTTGGAGAAGATGAAGGCAGAGGTAGAAATGGGAGAGAACTCGAGCAGAGTCTTGAAGGGGAGGATAAGGAGCTGAAATGGGTGTCAGGAGAATTGAAGCCAGAAAGAAATTAGCAGAGTGACTTCCTGTAGAAGAACCCCTCCAAGACTGTGTACACACATCCACAATTTCTGGTCCAGTGCTTGGACAGTATTGTCTGTCAAGTGGGACAAAGAAACGTGTCCCCCTAATTTGTGTAACTGAAGCTGTGAAGGGAAGTCTGATTCTTGGCACACTGGACTGAGGTGCCATCCATGCAGTAAGCATGATGGAAAGGTTCTGCAGACGTTATTATTCCCAAACAGGCAGCAGCTTTTCCTGTCTCTGGAGAGGCAGGAGAACCCTTCTGACCTGCTGGGCCATTCTGCATCCCAATGCAGGGGAAGAGTTGAACTCAGATATGCACAAATGAAATCCCTCATATTGCTAACAAGAGCTAGCTGCAGAAACAAGTGTTTTGTGTTTCTAGGAGGAAAAGAAAACTGCTCAGTGTGAAGCCTCCCCAGACAACACTTTTGTTCCTTGGACCAGTCTGTCTTCCACTGACAGAGAGTGGCCCAGGGAGTTCTGGGGCTTACCCAAGGCTGCACTGTAAATTTGTAGCAAAGCCATGTACTGAGATCATGCTGCATCTCTCACCCTCAAACAGATGCTGCCTCCGACAGAACATCAAGAAAGTAATTATCTCCCCTGCTGAAATATTTTCAAGGAGCTACAACTGAGGATAGTGGATTCCATGACAGAACAGTATTACTAAGACTCTAGGTCTTCCTGACTGCAGGATTTTCTGTAACACTTGGGGACCGGATTATTTATTGGGCCTACTCCCCAGACATTTCCAATGGAAGTCATTGAAAGTACTTTCCCACGGGACACAAGCTCAGTCTGGCCTAGGGATTAGCAGTCATCCTGCGACAATACCAACCATGACAAAACCCATCTTGCCCACAGCCTCCTTATGGTCGTTGTCCACTTGGCAGACCAAGGCATTGCAGAGGTGTACAGCGATGCGCTGGATGGACTCGTCCTGCCGCGTGGGATTGAGGATGTTCAGCAGCAGCTCATTGACACGACGGTACTGGAATTCCAGCTCCTCTGGGATGCTGAAGTTACACAGCGTCAGGCAGCAGTTCCGCTGCACCTACCCAGGGAGATGCAGAGAAAGCTGAGGGCTCAGCTGCCATGTGGGAGGGTCCAGCAGGTATGCGCCAAACCCCTCAAGCACAAGTACGGCTGCCATACAACACTGTCGCTATCTTCCATCTCGACACCAACACTCCCAGTCATGTGCATCACCCTCCAGCCCACCACCATTCTGTACATACTGCTCAGTGCTCTCACTGCATTCGCACTCTCCATCGGCTGCCTAATGCCACCACCGCCTGCATGCCCCACACGCAATCCAAAGCCAGTCACCTTCACTGCACAGACACTTGGACCATTATAGCCTCTTTCTTCCCCCATATTACTACAGAACTACATCATCATCACATGTACAATGTAGGTGCCGCCCTCCCCTGCACCCACCCATACAGTGAATGCATAACCAGCTGTAAGCAAGAGCGTCTCTAGAACATGTCTTGGCACACATTCTATGGGCTCAAAGTGCCCAGAAGGTACAATGTACTGGAAATGGACTGGGAGAAAGGGAAGAGGGAGAACAGCGAGAGCATGGTGAAGTTTGACAGAGCTCGTACTGTCACTTCCTGGTAAGACTCCATGCCGTTCAACACCACCTGGATGACCTGACGCCGCAGCTTCACACTCTGCTCCATCCGATACTCCGAATTTGTTAAGTAGAAAAGTGCTGCGCTCCCAGTCACCTGGATGTTCTTATCGTACTTGTGACACTTGAGAGCTGTGATCACCAGCTACAAAGGAACAACGGGAGCTTTTAGTGAGATTTAGTAACAGCTGGGACCTTATGCAATCATTACCCCCGTGCAGGAAAAAAGCAATACAAGCATTCAAGGGACAGAAAGCTCAGGCACCCCTGGGAAAGGCTGCTCCATGAAGTTATAAGACACCTCCTAAAATCAGAGCTTCTATTTCCATTGTGCTGCTAGAACATCTCTTTAGGGGCCTGATCCACTGACTTTATTGGGATTTGGATCAAGCCCTAAGTCACAGGGAAAGGATTGATTTTGGTGCTGTAAAATCCCCCTCCTCCTTAATGCAACTGTGCTGAAGGGGTGAGAACTGCCTGTGGACAGGGTCTACATGCTCACCTGCAGTGCTCTTAGCAGCTGGTTGCAGCGCTCAATGCGGGCAATGTCAAATAGGAGATTGATGGCTCGGGAGGTGATTTCAGGACGGTGTTCCGTGTATGCCTCAATAGCATTCAGCACCTGCTCTTCATTCTTGTCCCCACTCACCTGGCAGCAAGTAAGGAAAAAAATCACACCCACGGAGGAAGACACCAGCAAGAGAGGGGGTCGTTCAAGAGAAAGGCTAGCAAAGGAATGGGACCCCTGCAGGGAGAAAAATCTGCAGGTGGCAGTTCAAATGGCACATGAAGGCCGTGTCTACACGTGCCCCAAACTTTGAAATGGCCATGCAAATGGCCATTTCGAAGTTCACTAATGAAGCGCTGAAATGCATATTCAGCGCTTCATTAGCATGCGGGCGGCAGCGGCGCTTCGAAATTGATGCGGCTTGCCGCCGCGTGTCTCGTCCAGACGGGGCTCCTTTTCGAAAGGACCCCGCCTACTTCGAAGTCCCCTTACGAGCTCATGGGAATAAGGGGACTTCGAAGTAGGTGGGGTCCTTTCGAAAAGGAGCCCCGTCTGGACGAGACGCGCGGCAGCAAGCCGCGTCAATTTTGAAGCGCCGCTGCCGCCCGCATGCTAATGAAGCGCTGAATATGCATTTCAGCGCTTCATTAGTGAACTTCGAAATGGCCATTTGCATGGCCATTTCGAAGTTTGGGGCACGTGTAGACGTAGCCGAAGTCTCTCAGCACCTTTCTATTCTGCTGGCAGCATTCATTCCGAGGAGGCCCAAGATATGAGTACACAGGCTGAGCTACCTTTCTGCCCAACCCTACAGGAAGTGATCCCTGCAGGTGAAGGTTGTTATCTCTTTGCAGAGTTTTGTTTGGCTACTTCTGCATAAGCCTCAGACATCCATTGTGCCACACACAGAGTGGGGCTGGATAGGGAGCAGGTATCTTTACCAGGCTCCTTGCTAAATGGCTGTTTTTAACCCTACCAAACATTGCAGAGGCCGACATGGCCAATAAGCAGTCCGCTTTGCAGGCTGCAGGCATGTTTTGCCAGGGTTAGCCCTGACACTTTATTTACCTTCCCATCCACAGGTACAGCCACTTGCAACTCCCATTGGCCACAGATTGCCATTCCCTACCAATGGGCACTGCAGGAAGCAGTATCCCAGTGCATGCCACCTCCTGCAGCTCCCATTAGCTAGGAACGGCTATTCGCAGCCAACAGGAGCTGCAAGCGGCCAGACCTGTGGACAGGCAGGTAAATAAAGTGCCAGTGGTCAGCTATCTTATTGCCAACCCCAGCACAGGGCATGGACGTTTCATCACTGCAGCATTCTTCCATCAGAGGACCCATAATTCAAAAGGCACAGATACCACTTCCACAGGATCAGAGAGCTCTGATACACAGACAGATTCTCCAACTTCCATCAAACATTTCTGAGACTATTTCCACTGGCCCTTTACCTTGTAGGCTGGAATATGTGTCAGACGGCACAGAGAGGTCTCAAAGAGGCCCAGGAATTGAAGCGGTCGTTTCAAGTCCCTGAAGGGGGCAATGCTGCTCTTGGATGGCTCAATGCTAGGAAAAGAAAAGATCATCCATTTCTGAGCTCTGCTTATTCAGCTGCCTCCAACACAGAGCGAGTTACAGAGCTCTCTGTTTGCTCCAAACACACTGCACAAAAAGCCAGAGCAGCTGGGTCTAAATGCAGTCACATCCCTTCAAAATCCTGGTAAGGATTTCTTAAAGACAACTGCATCTTGAAAGACTGTCACATCGTATTCCTTGCGATTCCTACTGTTCTGCACAAGAAGTGAACAAGTCCAACAGAAACGACAGTGGGAATTCAGGCAGGGAAATTATAGTTACCCAAATTTGGCTAGGGCAGCAGGGTTATAAAAAGGGCCATGGGATTTCTAAAGACCACAAATAGTCTGGAATCTGATTTCACTGCTGTCTTCTTCGAAATTCTACAGCCAACACTTTATGCAAATTCTGTAAAGAAGGCTGTGTTGCAGCAGAGCAGTTTTGCTTTCACACCATAATGGCTCAGGATACCGGTGGGCAAAATTCATGGCTGATTTGGAATGAGAGATGAGAGTGCTCCTTGAAAATGCTGGCTGGCTTTTCAAGGGGTCCTGGGGAAGTGAGAGGCCCAGCTCTCACTGGGTGTGGTATGGACAAATCTCAGTATTAGCATTGTAATGCCAGCTCTCTAAATTACCCACAGTCATTTTCAACTGCAGAAGTAATAAACACTGTAACGCTGACGCAGTAAGACTACTGTGCTCCACCCCAAAAGTCACTGGATTTCAGTGGTAGACAAGAGTTCTCTGAGTACAGTCTGTGGAGGGATCTGTGGGCCCTCTGGAGGGAAGCGGATGGTATATAAGCTATTTTTACAGCTGTCGGTAAGTGAGAAATGCATAAGGACAGCTGCAAAGCCTATGTGGATGTGACTGAGAGCCAGGTAGGATCTATTTACTATTCTGTAGCCCTCAAACCACAGTGATCAATCCCACTTGGGGAGAGGCTTTAGAATCACTAGCAATTGGGGACAAATCTCTTTTTCTTTTTATTATTAATTGTGCTAATGAATTCTAAAGTCCAAGAGAGAGATTTGTCCTTCCTGCAGCTCTCAATGAAATCTCCCCTCCCAGAGTTCCACAGTGACCTCCATCCCTGCCTGGCCTTCTAGCCTTACCTTGTCTGACCCACATTCTCCTCAATGCTTGGAATGCTGCAGTTCTCCAGCATGGTGTGCCCTGAGATATCTAGCGAGGAGAGGTTCACCAGGTTATCCACAAAGAGGCTCAGCACCCTCCGGGTCAGCTTGAATTTGTAATAACTGGACAGGCGGTCTCGAGAAATATCCAAGTGCCTGAAAATGACAGCAAGCATCTCAGTCTGGAGAGCATCAAGTGGGTTTTCCCCACATCCATCCCGTCCTAACCCAGCCCTGCAGAGACAACACACAAGCACAACTGTTGTTTTTTTCAAGACACCGGAATGTGAGTTTGTGGGACTAGCAGCAAGATGGAGTCCTGTGTATAACCTAAGTGCATGCAGTACCCTTGGAACACACAGTAACAGATCCCTAGCAGGCACTTGTCCAGAATGATATATAAAGAATTACTCAGCTAAATAACCAGAATGGCAACTACTCTAGGCTGAGCAACCTACCTTCCCAATCTTCATCCCAACCACTGGATCATTTCTCTAACCATGGAACTGGCTACAGATCTTCCATCTGGGGATCAAATTGCACCGGAAGATCCTCTCCTCCCCAGAAAGGCTACGTTCCCCACTGAATGAGACAAACTCTTGGCTTCCTCCCTTTGTCTCTTCCTTTTCCAGCCTGTATACTGTTGTATCCAAGGACAGCAGCAGTTCTCAAACACTGGGTTGGGACCCCGAAGAAAGTTGCAACCCCATTTTAATAAGTCTAAGGGTTTCATCACTTGGTGACAGGACTCAGGTTTCACGCCCACTGCCCCTGGGTTTCAGCTTTGGCTGCTTCACCCAGAGAAATGGGTTGCAGCCTTTGTGGGGCAGTGGAACTCAGTAAGTTTTGGTGTTGAAAAGGGGTTATGGTGCATTGAAGTTTGAGAACTTCTGCTATAGAGAGATCTTAATAATCTCTACTACACCAGCACCACTGCCTAAAAGTTTTGGTCAAGTATGCTCCCACCAGGACGTACACAGATACATACGTGTATGTGTGAGAGAGAGAGAGATTGGGTCGCCCATTAGTAATTTAAGATTCATAGGCTGGAATTTTCTAAAGGCCTAAGTGCCTCTTATCTGTGAGCCAGGCTTAAACACTGGACTTTCTCATTTGATAAGCAACTTGCAGGAGCCAGTTTTGGTTTCACACTGTAAGTACTGCTGTGATACCAGCATCCAAGCGTGCCCACAGACCAGGAGTAATTTCATCTGAGGATCAGATATAAAAATACACAGTCTCCTCTGAGTGCTTTATCTTGCTGTCCTTATGCATGAAAAACCTCCACAGGCTTCAGCCCAAGGGCTTTGGGCTGCAAAGGGAGTGAATGATCAGGTGCCTTTATGGGAAACTCAATTCCTCCACCACCACAGCCTAAGATTTGGCATAAAGAAAATGCTCTCAGAAAATCACCACAGGGGCTCAATCCTGAGCAGCTCGGAACACCTGCAGCTCCTCGGAGAGGAAGAACAAGGGAGGAGGGAGGCGTCTGCTGACCTGAGCTTGCGGAGCTGTGCAATCACTTGAATGTGCTCCTCTGAAAGGTCCATGTTGTAAAGCACTAAGGAAACCAGACTGTCTTTCCACTGGGTCAGAAATGCCACATCATTGAGCTGGATCCCAGAGAGATCCAGAGCAGTGAGGGAGGCCAAAGGTCGAAGCAGAGTCTCCACATTCACCCCCTCAGTCATGCGGCCCAGGTTCAGAAAACGCAGGCGGCTGAAGCCCTCAAAGGTAAAGTCCTTGACCAACACCTGGCGAGTGGGATTCACCAGGCAGTCGTCTTCACAGCCTCCAGGATTCTCTTCCTCATAGAAGATATTACTGCAGCCAAAGAGGCTCAGAGAAACTAGAGTGTGGCTGAAGCTTAGGAGGGTCTGCAGGCTCTTGGCTGTCAGCTTCTCACAGTTAGTCAGATACAGCTCAACAAGGTCCTGGAAGGCAGGAAGCCAAAATATTAGAATTACTTCATTGTCAGTGTTCCTAAACTGGTTCCTACGGCAACTACTGCTGGGAAGGCCTGGGCCTGGAGCCCTCAGCTCTCACGCACCCAGCATTTCCACACTGGTCTGTACAGTGGCTCCTGCTGGGAACAGCTATGACTAAAATCCTCTGAGCTCCCACAAAGTCAGTGGCCCCACTCCATTCTCTACAACAATTTATGCTAGGAAAGGCTGGGGATAAAGAAGCCTCAAGTTCTCCCATAGCTATGATTTTGATAAAGCAGGCAATAAGTACAAACAGTCTATGGTCCCCCCGAGAGCTGTGACGGGTCCCTGCTGTGGGCTGCTGCAGTGTGACAGCCAGGAATACACAAATGCAACACCACCTGCTTTCTAATGGCCTCCAAGTCCTGATCCTGCACTATGTCCTCCCGCAAATGGATTCGGGCTAGCCTGGTGCTCCGAGGATCTGAGAAGAGGGTGAAGAAGCTCTCGTGGGGTTCAAAGATGCTGTCTGCATTCACCAGCTCCACATACCTATGTGACAGGTAACAGAGTTAGCTTATTGGTGGGATTTAAATGGACACACCTGGTAGGATTTCCCATCACCTCTATTGCCACAAGAAAGCATGTGTGTGTGAAAGACTCTCACTCAGATCTCCTGGGATACCACATGGGTGGCCTGCACAGGGGAATGCCCCCTGACACTGGGGGCCTTTCCTGGACAAGCTGGGGTGATGATGGAGTCTGTTGACTTTAAAGGCCCTCTATAATGTAGTATAACATGGTGGAGCCTAAAGCCAATGGAGAATCAAGCCCAGGTCTAAGATCTGACTGATAGAACAATCACACATGCATCTGAACATTTTCTTCCTACTATTGTTATAAGTAACACCCAAGATCCTTGGAACTGAAAAAGATTTTAAAAAGTAAGTATTTTTCTATATTCCCTCCCCCTCCTTGGGTTTGAACTCATCAAATTAAAAAATGTTTTCCTTCTTTTTTCCCCTCACTTTTTCTAAGCCATGAAATCTTTCTGATTTTGTTGAAACTCTGTCTGGAGTACCAGAAAATGAAGTGTGAGCTTATGCATTCTTTGCTGAATCTTTGATGATCTCTCTTCCCCACATTTTGCCAGGCATTTAAGTGAAATGGGCATTAACAAAGCCAGTCTAACAATTATTATGACTCTTACAGGTTGAACCTCTCTAGTCCAGCACCCTCAGGACATGATTTGTGCCAAACAAGAGAATTTGCCAGACCATGGGGGTCAATATTGTTTAGCACATTGCCAACACTTCTGCTGCTTAAAGAGCTCTTAGAAGACACTTAGGGGTAAATTAGAGCTAAATAATAGCACAGAACCCTGAGAGCCAGGACTGGTGGCTGTAAGCAAACTTTATGGGATCCATGGGAAACTTGGCCACATCCATGTTAAGTGGTCATGGCTAACTAAAATCATGCTGGATTACAGATGTCACCAGATGAGAGAGTTGCGGATTAGAGAGGTTCAGTCTATATTAATGACGTGCATCACCACAGCATCTTGGGGCCCTAGTCGTAGATCAGGTCGCCATTTTGGTAGGTGCTGTATAAACATAGATCTTTTCTCTTGTATGCTGCTCAGCTTCCCCAGTGCCTGTCAGGGCACAGCCCTACTAGCTCTCCAGTTAATCATAGAGCTTTTCAGGAAAAATAAGATAAGCCAAAGCTACATTTCTAATATAAGAATCAAGCAGAAAGAAGTGTACAGAAGGCATCCCTCCCCTTAGTCCTGGCTTCTCCCTTCAGCTGCCACCCTCAACAGACAGCGGCACCCACACGTACTCATTGACGAGCTTGTCACAGATCTCGCTTGGCAGGAAGACATCAGGGTGAAGCCGAAGGGTCTCATTGTCCAATAGGTAGCAGAGGGTCCCCTCCAGGTTGCGGAGGCAGTAATCTGTGCATAATATCATCAGTGACTCTGGGCTGTCAGATGCCATCTTGAGGGAACAGGGGTGGTGGGGAAAAAGAGCAGGGAACTGTGGCAGAAGGAAGCTTTCAATTCAAAGGATCCCTGCCCCACAGCCAGTGGAGATTCCTAGTTGGAGTTACAAGGACATCAGGACATCTGCAGGCAGATGAAAGACAATCAGATAAAATAAAAGTACATTGGAAAGTACCCTGGAAATCTGTGCGTACCAAGGTGGCTACTGATAGCTAGATTCATGGGCCATTCACTTGTTGATGGCAAAAGAGAAGTACAGATGTTTAGCCATTATGCAAAAACTGTCCTTAACTTCTCTCTGTCTGTTTTCACCCCACTAAAATGGGAATAATATTCTCCAAGTTTCCATGATGCCGTAAAGGTTAGTTAGTTAATAGGAGACATATTCATTAATTAGATTGAATATTAGTAAAAAGATTCTAAGCAGTGATCTGCATATGTCCGAGAATGAGCCTCTTAGAGGGAAGTAGGGGAAACCACATTGCTTGAGTCACATAAAAGTAGACTCAATAAATCACTAGAAAAGAGACTCTTGGGCCCAGTCCAGCATTGCAAACTTGATGGACTTAGCATCTTGCCCCACCTCAAACATCTAGGATTCTATTTAATTGAATTTCTGTTTAAACTCTTGCTTTGTCTTTAATTTCAATCTTCCCCTGCAGTATTGAAAGCCCCAAGCCTACAGCATCATATTAGCTCCCTAAAGCAGGATATGACACTGAGTAGAGACCAAAAGGAAGCCAACTTTTACTTTCCAAGCAATGCGAAATGCAGTGTGTGCCTATGAGAGAAAGATCAAACTTCATAATTTCCCTCCATTTTAATCCTCCAAAGTTTTGTCAATAACAAAAGCATGTTCCTCCCTTATAGGCAGGCTCCTACTCTACACAAAGCCCTAATGAAGCCAACTGGGCTCTATGTGAGCGAACCCCTGAAATGTCAATGAGGCTTCATGCAGGCACAGAGGTTTGTCAGTTGCAAGACCTTAACACAATGCAGGCTCTGATCCAGAAGTCACATATATGCAAGAATAATGTTACTTGTAAGTATTTCCTGTGTGAGCATTTGCAGGGTCAGGTACCCAGAGGAGCTAGGGCTTTAAAGCTGCCCTGAAAAAAGAAGGGGTTTGGGGCCTTTGTTTTACTTGTTGGTGAATAAAAATGGATATAAATGTTTGAATGTTTTTCACCTCATAAATAGAAATGCAATGTCTGCCCTTCCCTGGTGTTGCAGAAGAACTTCTTGGGTGTCTCAAAAATGTTTATCTCATATTACTTGAAGGAGGCATGTGAGAGAGAGCATAGGGGAGAACAAATATTTAACAGAGACACATTTTCTCTGAAATGTACATTAGCCATTTGAATTAAGCATTTTAAGCACATGTATCAAAAATCCCTTTCCTTCTCCACTGCTCAGCTACTCTCTGGATTCTTGGGATGCCCATGACAGAGAGATCTGAATTTCTAGGGCAAAATCAGAGGAACACATAAAACCAAAACTGTTTTTTGTTTTGTTTTTTTTTAATAAAGACTTTCAGGCCTTCTTTATAAATTGTATAGAAGCAAAAACAAGCTCTACAAACCTTTTGGATATCTTGAGACAGAAAGTATATGACATGGGTAGGTTAGGTTATTAGACAGGGTTATACCATACAGAAGTTTTGTTAGCTGTTTACAACTAAACATCAAAAAGAGGTTTCTTGATGAGTGTAGAAACTAAGTGCACCACGTAAAAAGGCACTTGTAGCATCTTCCTCTTCTGGGGAAGAGATTTTCTCTGCACCCTGTCAGATGGGACTGAACCAACACAGGCAATCTGAATACCCCTGAGGATTGTGTCCCAGGTGGTCACCCTCTCCAACTGCCTGGCTGCTTACTTCCTCCACAGTCTTCCTGTGCCCAGGGAAGAGCGCCAAGGTACAACTCCAGACCACAAACTTGACTAGGGGTGGGAAAGATATGGCCTACAGGCTGGATCCAGCCCGCCAAGCCTTTTAATCCAGCCCATGGCCTACTCCTGTGGCTTGGAGCAGTGCTGCTCAAAGCAGATGGGTGTTTTGTTCCCTGTAGCAGCAAAAGCCTGCCAAGGTTGGGGTAGACTGAGAATTAGCTGTCTGAGACAGTTTTTCTATAGCAGCTTTCATCATAGGTTCTCAAAGCAGTTCATAATCATTCATTAACCTTCTCCACTAGCACCTGGAAAATGGATCTGTTCTCCCACTTCTATAGATAAGAGGGAAAACCAAACCAAAGACAGCTGAAGAAACTCACTGAAACTTACACAGCTGGGAACAGAACCCACATCTCCCAAACCTACATTTCAAACCCAAGGCTAACATCTCACTTCCACTACCTCCTACCCTTCAAATAATTACTGACAGATGAAGTCCAGGGTTAGCCAATCCCACCCCCAAAGTAACTGTGCAATATACAGGACCATACTCTTTCTGTCCATTCCCACATCTCATGAGCAGGTGTTGCTCTGGAAGGCCATAAAATGACTAACAAACAGTCTTTGCTTCTCATCATGGGATTCCATGGAGCAGCATCCTCAATGCAGAAGGACAAAACAGCAAATACATTGACTCAGTTTCTCTGCCCATCCCTCCTCTCTTGAAGATCCATTTCTCAAAGGATTCTCAGGACCATTTTCCTCAGCACCACCATGTCATAACTATCCTCAACTGGTTAACACAGGGTTCTTCACTCTAGCTACTAATCCAGAGGCAGAATGCACCAGTCAGATGAATTGGGGATAAGGCAGGTAGATCAACCAGGAAATCCTGCTCTGCCTTCTCCCCAGCCCCAAGCTCAAGTCAAATAGTGTGCTACTTTTGGCCACGACTTCAGGGATGAGGTAACCGCTCAGATTCAGGCATTGAATCATTCCTGTGGGAGACAGCAACACAGCTGTGGCTTACTCTGCCTATCAGCCCTGGCTCTATCTTTCTAATCCTTCCCTTTGCTTCAGGACAGATTTTTATACAACATAGGGGGCAGCATGAGTTGCAAATCAAAACACCGTTCTTTTCCTGTCTCATCAATTCTCTGTTCGAGAATGCACTTCAGTGCCAGGAACAAGAGCCAACACAGAAAACAACCACTCAAGAAAAGAAGGAAGAGCAGGAAATTTGCTCTTTGTTTCAGCAGATTCACTCTTTGTGTCCTCCTCCAAGTCTAACTCTACTTTCCACATTAGCCTTTTTGAATCAACTCTGGCTCTGGTATAAGTGGGTGCAACTCCACTGACTTCATGAAGAGCAGAAACTATGGCTCCTATGTTCTGGATCTGCTTGTATCAGATTCTCACCATCAGATGATGTGAACTGTTTCGTGTCTTCTCCCTTCCATAAACATCTCTGGAAATAAAATATCCAGGCATTGGGCAGAATCCCCTCCTCAAATTTCAGACACAAAAATCTCATCTTAATCTACTGAATTCTGACATAGAACTCACTGAATAAACTAGCCAGTGGAAATTAGGTTGGATTGTTTGCTGCCTTGAGTCCAAGATACAGAAAGATTTCAGAACAAGAACAGCTACAAATGGGCCTTCCAGAAAGAAAATTAAATCCAGCAATCCACAAAAGTCTTAGATAGGATGTGGCTAACTCAGAGGGTGGTAACCGGAGATGGAATCTTTCACTCCTATGATGGTCTTCTAAGTCACACAGTTCTATTCTTGGTCACGTTGGTAACAAATGAACGTCATTACCTCCCAATGGCCGCATGGTGACTCTGATACCAGATGATGGGTGCACTTTAAGGACCTAAAGTGATGTACAATTAGTTTAGTGTGCCTCAGTCCAGTTCACAGAGGACACAGATTGTGTCTTTCTATATGTTTGTACGTCATCTAGTGCAATGGGGTTTCAGTCCTGATTAACATCTTTGGATGCTACCGCACAGCAATCAGATGACTGATATTTCACAGAACTGGATTGCAGAAATGATCTGTGCTTTAATCCTTTAGCTCCCATGAACTCCCATATATGAAAGACACCTTGGTCTAACTTAGAGGGAAAGGGATTAAACTGTCCCAGTAATGCATCACTACAGAAGAGCACTCACCACTGTTCAAGTATATTAGAGTAGTACCCAGAAGCTTCAGCTGACCTGTGGGACCCATTCTACTGGACACAGCACAAACTCAGACATAGAAGATTCTGCCCAGAACTTCCTAACTAAGAGCACGAGGTGGCAGGAAGAGGGAAAATAATGGGATCTGTGATGTTGCATCTGTTTACTAGGTGTAAGCACCATATTTTAAAGCAAACTAGAGATACTGCCTAGCCATTATCATGTGACTAGAGCTCTTCTAGACTGCTCAGCAGACTGGCTGGTTGTCTATCGGGGTATCAGACTGTCATCCATGTTTTCCAAGGTGGGCAATTAGTTGCCTGGTGTGTGTGAACCTTCAAGGATATGTGTGCAGAAGGTTGTGGGGTGGGATCCAAAGAAACAGGGACCAAGAGACCACAATAACCACAGCTGCACAACTTGAGTACTGATTTCCCACTCTGGCAGATCTCCTTCCTGCCTGGGAAAGGATTCATCCAAGGGAACAGATGTATTTAAAATAAGGTTTAACCCAAGATGTGCTCCAAGATGGCGAGAGCCTTCAGCCCCATCCAAGACAACTGTTGGCAGTACATCACCCCCCTTGCATTCACTGAAATAAAGCAAGTTATAAGACGCAACATTCCTCCACCCCCAGCTTCCCAGATCCAAACAGCCTCTTCTGAGGGTACTGCCCCTCTGAGATACATCTGCATTGTCAAGACAGTCCCAGCTTCATGCACAAACCTAGTGCTGTTGTTCTCACACTTAGGAAAGCCTGTGCTAGATTTTGTATCTTAGACTTCAGCTCAATCCCTTCTCCCACTCCATGCTCTCTTCAGCCTGGTGCTTCAGGCTTATCTAGAGTCATTTTTGCTCAGTGCCAAGGTACATAACCTTCCTGTTTGCTGTTACAAAGATGATTGGCAAGGCTGTCTCACAAAGAAGGCACAATAAATAATTGGCATGAACTGATCTTAAGAGACTATTTTAAAATAACACATTGACTGTAGATCTAGAGTTCAGCATCGGTTGCATGCTGAAGGAAAACTGTATTGTCAATTTATATTGAACTTACCCAGCGCTTCACAGTTTCAAATCACTTAAGAAATACCAACTGATCATCCCAATTGATGCAGGAGAGATTATTATCCCTATTTTACATGTAGGGAAAATGAGGCACAAATGGGTTCACATATTCATAGTATCAAAACTATGCTGAGAATTTAGGAATTCATTCTTTGCTCTGACCTCACCAAACATAATATATTGAGTCAGATTAGTAACAGGGAACAGGCAGTCGTACATGACTACAGAGCAGACACAGGTTGAACCTCTCTACTCCAGAACCACTGGGTCAGGTCCTAAATGCCAAATGAAAGAATTTGCCAAACCACAGGAGGTCAATATAGTCTAGCAGCATTACCAACACTGCCACTGCTTACTGGGCTCTTAGAAGACATTTATGAGTAAATTAGAGCTAAATAACAACACACAATACTGAGAACCAGGCCTTGTGGCTGTAAATAAACTTTATGGGACCACGGGAAACTTGGCCACACCCAAGACAAGTGGCCATGTGGTTAACTAAAATCACGCCAGATCATGGATGTTGCTGGATGAGAGTGCTGGACTAAAGAGGTTCAACCTGTACTCCTTTTAAAATTAAAATACAGTATGAAATCATTGCTGCTGTTCACAAATCTCACTCACCCCTTAAAACATCCCCAAAACAGCCTCAGTTATGATTTTCATTAACACCGTGCACCACCAGATGGCAACGGCCTCCAAAGATATTTCGAGCTGTTTCACCAGCTTGCAGAATCCTCCCTGTCAAAATCAGGATTTTCTGTCCCTTGAAAGAAGGAACAAGGTGAAACCCCCTTCTCATCAAGAACTACTGTGCCTATTCCCAATCCATTACAAAGGTCACCCCACAAACCAACGTTAAAAGAGCCACCACCCTCTGACAGGATCTCTCCAGAGAGACATTGTACTACAACATTATCATGAATGAGTCATGCTACATTCCCACAATTGCCAAGCCACTTGGAGGCTGCTTTCATGGCCTTCAGGACGTGCGGAGGTCCCACGGAAATCGGGTCTATAGCTTAAGTGCCGATCATGGAACCTCATCTGTCATGTGTCAATCCCGGGAAAGGAGGAGGGTCTTTGCTCACTCCTTCCCCGTGAGTCGGGGTCCTGGTCATGGGGGGGAGGGCGGTTACCCCTCTCTTAGGGGTCCTCCAGAGAGAGGGATCTTGTCTCCCGAGGTTGGATCCAGAGGATGCACTGCTCCCTCCCGTACCCCCCATGCCCCCCCCGTGGGCGGCTGGTCAGGTCTCCTCCCCGGGCCGGAGGTGGGTGTGACAGGTCCCGTGCCTCTCTCCTGGCTCTCTGACCCGCGGCAGCCTGGGGATTGGGTCCCCGCAGTGGCCAGCCGGAAGGGGATAGGGTCCCCCCGGGGCCGGGTCCCACTGGCCAACGCCGCATGGTCTTATTTCCGATCATCCTGGCACCCACCTGGCCCGAGGCCCCGGCCAGGCTCCCTGGGTAGAGGGGCTCCAGGTTCGTTCCGGTTCCGGTCCCCGGGGGCGGGGGTCCGTGTCCTCCTCAGGGTCCGATCCCGCCCCCACCCACCCCCCCACCGCAACAGCCCTCCGCTGTCAACAAATTCAGCCGTCACTTCCGCCAGCAGGAGACCGGAGGTCGAGATTGCCTTCCTTGGGAAACGCAGTCCCCGCACAGAACGTTCCGCGGCCTGGGTTGAGGCCAGAATTCCCGCTTTCCCTCCCGACAGCCTCCTATTGCCCGACCCCCAGGGAACTCAAGGTCTCTAGACCAAGAAGGCAGACGTGTCACCCTGCGCCTTATCCCCGAGGAAATGCCATCAAAGGGTTTCCCTGTGCAGCGTGGACACACTCAGAAGGCACACAGCCTGATAGTGTCCCTGCATGGTGAGATGACAACACACTTTATTAGAGGTTTGGCATGGTGAGATTATAAAACCTAGCTCTTACTTACATAGTTGTTATCGTTAGATCACAAAGTGCTTTATAAAGGAGGAACATATCACTGACATTTTACAGGTGAGGAAGCTTTGAGACGTAGATGGGGGAGTGACTTGTCCAAGATCACCCAGCAGGTGGCAGAGCAAAAACTAGATCCCACATCTTCTGAAACTCAGGCCACTGTCCTGCCAACTCAGGACACGTTGCATTTATGGCGTGGTAACATGAGTGCATTACAGAAATATTAAATTGTTTCATTGTTGGAAACACAGGATGTTGGAATGATACTGCATTGCACTTTTTTTTACATATTTTATCATAATACTGTAGCATTATGCCACATTGATTTTATAGCAGTGTTGATGACATTCAGTGGCACGCTAACATTGCATTTGATCACATGATGTTTCATTCCACCACAGTGATTTGTCTTGTGGTATGACATGCTGTGACCTGATGTGATGACATTTCAACATAATGATAGTAAGTTGCATTGTAATTATAATGGTTTACTTTGTACCATATTGTGGAGATAATGCATTGGGGCATGATGTTATTGTAGCGGAGCTCTGGCCTTATATAAGCAATTAACACATGGATTTTGTGACAGAGCATAATAAACTTTAAGATATGTTATTTCCAGCTGTGAAGACATTTGGGCTCATATAGCTGCATGACAGTTACATTTTGACGCGTTTGCTTCTTGAGTGAAGGATAATGATTTTGCCATTTTGTCTTGTTGACTGTTTCATCATGTCAAATTGGTTCACCCTTAGCACAACAGTGCAGGGGAAGCAATGAGAAATATTGATCTGGGATATAAAATCTGACACCCCAGCTTTTATTAGTGCTTCAGGATCTTCAACATGCTCAGCCAGCAAGACCTTAGTTTTTAAGTTCATGGCCAAAATATTTCCACAAAATAAACTGCACAGAATGCCTTTTCAAACATCTCCAGTTTATTAAATTTCATTAGTGAAGAATAATTATTTTTTTATCATATTCATTCTGTTTCTTCAATGAATGTGCACAAGTTCATTCATCCACTAAAAAATTTCAACATCAACCTCAGCTGCTATATGACTTGGGAGCAAAAAAAGGAAATGATACTTTTCTTAAGAATCCTTATGGGAGAAAAGTGCTATGGAACCAAAAGTGTACACTAAAATCCTCCACTATGGGAAAAGAAATAAAGATGATGTCAGTGGATTCTCTGAGCCAATAAATGAGTGAATTCTGGCTGCTTAGGCAAAAGATGATAGCTAAATTTAAGAAAGGAGCCAAAAAGCTCTTGGACTGCAAAAGGATGAACAATCTGGGAAAGCACAATGAAAAAATGGCCCTACAGGAGAATTCAGAGTTCTGTGTAGTCCCAGCTGAAAAGAATTAATTCCACTTCTTAATGGAAACTCACTTGTGATAATAAGTGCCCAGGCTCGCGCCTGGAGAGGTACTCCGGCATCGCTGAACAGCGTTGCATCAACACGGGAGGCAACAGATACTGGTTATAAGCTCTTGCTCGACTGGCATAGAGAACAAGCGCCAGGGGTTGCCTTCGACGGTGGGAGAGATCCTCGCATCTCACTGGACAGTCACTGCCTGACTCAAGCTGGGCAGCCCCCAGTCAATAGGGTATTGTCCCGCCACAGTTCACCTGCCTCGCTGGGTGCGTGAAGCTTAAGGTTCTTGAACCTGACAAGTGACTGAAATTTGGGCACCAGGCAAACCAATAAGAAAATCAACAAGAAATGAGAAACATCAACAATTTAAGCATGCTTGCTGGAATGTGTGGACCATGCTGACCAGCTTGACTGAAGATCTTCAGGCCATCAGTGACACCCAAAAGACCGCTGTCATCAACGAGGAACTGAAGAGGCTCCAAGTTGATATCGCTGCACTGCAAGAGACGCGACTCGCAGATTCGGGATCTCTAAAGGAAAAGGACTACACCTTTTTCTGGCAGAGTAAAGCCCAAGAAGAACCCAGAGAGCATGGTGTTGGCTTTGCTGTCAGAAACACCCTTCTACAAATGGTGGAATTAGTCATGGGCGGATCAGAAAGACTTTTTCGGATCACGCTTCAAACTTGCGCCGGTCCCATCCACCTGATCAGCGCTTATGCTCCAACCCTGTACGCCACACCAGAAGTAAAAGACAAGTTCTATGACGTGCTTAGTGCTGCTGTAGCGCAAACACCTGCTCGTGAACAACAGTACATCTTGGGTGACTTCAATGCAAGAGTTGGAGCTGATTGGGCCTCATGGCCCTCCTGCTTAGGACACTTCGGTGTGGGAAAAATGAATGACAATGGACAGCGTCTCCTTGAACTGTGCACGTACCACAATCTGTGCATCACAAACACATTCTTCCAAACGAAGCCACAGCACAGAGTGTTGTGGAGACACCCACGCTCGAAGCACTGGCATCAACTAGATGTGGTCATCACTAGGCGTAATAACCTCAAAAACGTCCTTCTGACATGCAGCTATCATACTGCTGACTGTGATACAGATCACTCGCTAGTTTGCTCCAAGCTCAAGCTGAGACCCAAGAAGCTGTACTGCTCTAAACCTGCTGGAAGGCCCCGCATTGAGGCCAGAAAGATGGCAAACTCAGAGAAAGCTGAAAAGTTCAGAGAGACCCTCCAGGAAAATCTGCGCAGCGGCCCTGGGGGCGCCAATGTGACATCCAAATGGCAACATCTGAGGGATACAGTTTACAACACGGCCTTGTCGGTGTTTGGAAGAAGAGCTAGAAGCACGAACGACTGGTTCAAAGCTAACTTGATGAGATGATTCCAGTCATTGAAAAGAAGCGTGCTGCACTCCTGGAGTACAAACGCTCACCGAGCCAGAGTACCCAGCAAGCACTTAGAGCGGCCAGAAGAACAGTACAGTAGACAGCCAGGCGCTGTGCCAACAACCACTGGCTCCAGCTATGCAGCAGCATACAGACCTGTGCTGACTTTGGTAATCTCAGAGGAATGTACGAGGGTATGAAGAAAGCATTAGGACCCACCCAGAACAAGATGGCACCTCTGAAATCCAAATCTGGTGAAGTCATTGCTGACAGAGCCAAACAGATGGAGCGCTGGGTTGAGCACTACTCCATGCTGTACTCACGCGAGAACGTTGTGATTGATGCAGCCCTCGGTGCTGTCGAACTTCAACCAGTAATGGACGAACTGGATCAGGAACCGACTGTGGATGAACTGAAGAGAGCCATCGACAGCATTGCAGCAGAAAAGGCCCCTGGTCAGGATGGTATACCACCAGAGGTAATCAAGTGTGCCACGGACACACTCCTGGAACCCCTATATGAGCTAATGTGCCTGTGCTAGAAAGAGGGTGAGGTTCCACAGGATATACGCGACGTTAACATTGTAATGTTGTATAAGAACAAAGGAGACAGAAGCGACTGCAACAACTACTGTGGAATCTCCCTCCTAAGCGTCACTGGTAAACTGTTCGCTCGCGTCATCCTTGGCAGACTCCAGAAGATTCCCGAGAGGGTGTACCCCGAATCGCAGTGCGGATTCTGCACAGAGAGGTCTACCATTGACATGGTCTTCTCTCTAAGGCAGCAGCAGGAGAAGTGCAGGGAGCAGAGAAAGCCACTCTACATAGCCTTCCTCGACCTGACCAAGGCCTTTGACTTGGTCAGCAGGGATGGTCTGTTCAAACTGCTCCACAAGATAGGCTGTCCTCCACGGTTACTCAAGATGATCCAGTCCTTCCATGAAGACATGAGAGGAACCATCCAATACGACGGCGCATTATCAGATGCTTTCAGAATCAGGAGTGGCGTCAAACAAGGATGCATGCTTGCTCCGACATTGTTTGGGATCTTCTTCGCACTCCTCCTGAAGCATGCCTTTGGATCTTCAACAGAGGGGATCTTGCTGCACACAAGATCTGATGGGAAGCTGTTTAATCTTGCAAGGCTGAAAGCTAAGTCTAAGGTGCGAGAAGTCCTCATCAGAGACATGCTGTTCGCAGACGATGCTGCTGTAGTGTCTCACACAGAAGACCAGCTTCAAAAACTGCTGGATCAGTTCTCCAAAGCGTGCAAGGACTTTGGGCTTACCATCGGCCTAAAGAAGACAAACGTACTCGGTCAGGATGTTGCTGAATCCCCATCAATCAGCATTGACAACTATACGTTAGAGGTCTTCCACGAGTTCGTTTACCTCGGGTCCACCATCACTGACACCCTGTCGTTGGACACTGAGCTAAATAGGAGGATTGGAAAAGCAGCCACAACTCTGTCCAGACTCAGCAAGAGAGTGTGGAATAACAACAAGCTGTACACTCACACCAAAATGCAAGTCTACAGAGCCTGCATCCTCAGCACCCTCCTTTATGGCAGCGAGACTTGGACCCTGTATGCCCGCCAGGAAAAGAGGCTGAACGTCTTCCACTTGCGCTGCCTCAGGCGCATCCTTGGAATATCATGGAAGGACAGAGTGACCAACACCACCGTCCTCGAGCAAGCTGGAATTCCAACCATGCACACCCTCCTCAGGCAGCGTCGGTTCCGCTGACTTGGCCACGTCCACAGGATGAATGATGGAAGGATTCTAAAAGACATCCTGCATGGTGAGCTAGCCTCTGGCAAAAGACCTCCTGGGTGCCCCCAGTTGCGCTACAAAGATGTCTGCAAGAGAGACCTCAGAGAGGGAGACATCGAGCTGGACAACTGGGAAGAACTAGCAGACGACCGCAGCAGATGGAGGCAGGGGTTACACAAGGGCCTTCAGAAGGGTGACATGAGGATCAGGCAGCTAGCAGAGAAGCAAGCACACAGAAAGCACACTAAGGACTTGCCAGACAACCGCCACATCTGCAAGAGATGCAGCAAGGACTGTCACTCTCGTGTGGGTCTTCATAGTTACAGTACACGCTGTAAATGAAGTCCTCAATTGAAACTATAAAGGGCGCGATCCATAGTCTATGCAGACTGAAGGATGCCTACTACTAATGGAAACTCAGGTGGCCTCCATTCTGATCCTTCAGTGGGGCTCCAGGTTTCATCAGAAGGATTAATAAGCTCAGAAAGCAGCAAACCCTATTGCTCTATTGTTGATCTCTGAGCTGACTAACACTACTTACTAACTGCAGTAACTTGACTGGCACAATGGTGTTTAGCACTTACAGGCCCCTTTCCTCCAGGAGCCTGTGACAGAAAGTGACTAAAGTGATCCACACAGATTCTTCAAAATCGTAATTTTTCCTAGTAAGTTTTGGTAAGCCCAGTTATCTTTGTCTGGGGTCTGGGAGAAGCTGCAGCATGTTCACTGAGCCTCTGACACAGAGGCTTATTTTTGGCTGCTTCTAAATTACTCAACTGCCTTTCCTTTTCTAACCCTGAATTTGTTAATGGTTTAGCATCCTTTTTTATCCTACATTCTGTCCAGGAAGAGTAAACCTTATTACCCTGTTGGATGCAGGAAGGGACATTCTCAATTTATAACCTCTCATTATTCTCTTAAGCAGCCTTATTCTTCTGCTTCTTCCCTTACAGATTCCTTTAATTTAGCTTTGTTTATGCATTAAAATAGGATCATATCAAGCAGGTAAACTGAGCTGTATACTCATAAATACATACATATATATATTTATATATATGAAAAAACCCCAAAACAGAAGTCCCTCATCTGCCACAGCCCCCTTTCTCTGCCAGGATCTGCAGGCACTACAGTAATACTCAAGGTTTGAACTGAGACAGGACCAGGGAAAATTTGCTCCCATTCTCTGACATCACTTAAATAAATTAATTCAGTAGCTATAAGAAGACTTGAAACCAAATTCTTTTGCTAGTCAAGTCTTAACTAAAAGGGCTTAGAACTGGATTAATGCATCTATGATTCTATATGATGAAGCAAGTCTTTGCCCACTACAGCTTATGCTCCAAAATATTCATTAGTCTGTAAGGTGCCACCGGACTTCTTGTTGTTTTAGAACAGAACCGAAAATGGTTTGCTCCCCCACCTCAGAATGCATGGCTGTAATGTGACTTCTTCCCCTTCATGCGGGGACCTGGGGAGCAGAGACCACCCGCGGGCATGTCTACACAGTACTGTAAACCCGAGTTCAGATCCAGTTTGGGCCCAAATCCCTTTTACCCGGCCACCCCGCATACCAAACTTTCTGAATGAGGCCTGCAAACGCTCAGGACGGGGATAGGCAGGACTTGTCCCCGAGCCCTGACATTCTGCACCCTGGATGCAGGTGAAAGAGCTGCCAGGCGGCCGCGCCAACCTGGCAGTGGCACAAGCCCAGGGCTTACAGGACGGGGGAGGCACAGGCTCGAGCGCAGCCAGCCCACAAGGCTCAGCCCCCGGCGGCTGGGCGCTCGGCGCAGACAGGGCGAGAACAACGACCGCCCGGCAACACCTCCGCGGCGCTCTAAGGTTGGGGGCGGCGCCAGGCCCCGCTGAGGGCACGTGCGGCTGCGGGCTCCGGCTAAGGGGGCGGGGCCTCTCAGTCAGGCCCCGAGCGGCTATTTCCGCTGGGCCCCGCCCCCTGCCGCTTCTCGCGCCGCCTGGGGCCGCGTTTCCAGCCGGAGCGTTTATTCGGGTCGCGCCAGCGGGGGAGTCCGGGAAGTCACCATGTCGAGTCTGCACAAGAGCAGGTGGGGGCCGGGGCTCACCTTCCCCCATCCCTGGGCAGGGCCGCTGGGGCTGGGGAGCCCCTGGGGGGTCCGGCCTGGAAAGGGGCCCCCTCCCGCAACAAGGGGCATTCCCCGCCTTGCCTTGGAGACTGGTGCCCCCGAGCCCGCTCCCCGCACAGCCAGGGTCCTCCCCCCAGCTCATCCTCCCAGCGGAGGGGGCGCCCCCTCCCTGAGACCTGGGCCAGGTGTGTTCAGGTCACCCGCTCCCTTTAGGGGAGGGGGACGGCAGCGCCGGGGTGGGGAACTACTCTGGGCGATGTCCCCTCCCCCACTCTTTCCCCATCTCAAGGGGCTCTCAGCAGGTGTGGGCTGGGGGGGGGAGGGGAGATGCTGGGCGTGGGGGTGGGGACAAAATGTGCGTGTTTGTCATTGTTCCCTTTAATCTCTTCCATTCCCACGTGAACTTTGCCATCCGTGTGTGGCATAAACTTGTATGTGCAGGGAGGCCTGTATGGATGTGCACCACCCAGAGACACCAAACCTAGCAGGGAGTGCTCTGCTAGTCCGCTGGATGGCCTCTGAATCTCTCCTGAGAGGTCCCACAGCTTACAAGGGAACGCTGGTGGGTGCATGTGTCAAAGCTGTGTGAGCACCTAGAGCCTTCGGTGTGGTTTGGTTCTAGTCGGCCAAGCTGGGATGTGGGAAATGGAGCACAATCCCCTGTGAAAAGTTGGGGTGCTCCATAGCAAATGATGCTCTTGCAAAGGACACAGTATCTGAGCCCAGAGTGCAGCTTTACAACCTGTTTGTGATGTGTGGCTCTGTGTTAGCAGAATTATAGGCTTTTTTCCCTTTGGGTGCAGCTTCACAAATGCCACAACATGGAAGTGTTGGCTCTCCAAACTGGAAAGGGTTTGTTTTTTTTTTAAAGGACTGTTTATAGGTTCCCTGTTCTAGCGTTTTAGCATGGAGGTAGGGAGAGACGCTTCGTTACCTAGCAAGAGTCCGAGGTATGTGCTCATACATATAGCTGTTTGTTTTTTGCAAACTGCCTCATGTGTTCCACTGGCAACTAAGGAACAGGTGATAAAAATAGCTTATGGGAACAAAAGCAAAGTATGTTTTTGTAACTATTTACAATGTATGTTCTGAAGTCTAAGTGCCCTTGAAATAACTAATCTTGCGTGCAGGCCATGCAGGAGATTAGGCTCATGATGTTTCTCGGATAGTCAAACTCAAGAACTGTGCAGATATTTAACAGTAACTTCCTATTCAGAGCACCTAGGCAAGTCAGTGTGTAGCCATTGTCTCTAGTTGTAATGGGCATTGGGGACAATG
The DNA here is from genome assembly GCF_033958435.1 of Carettochelys insculpta. Taxonomy (NCBI): domain Eukaryota; kingdom Metazoa; phylum Chordata; order Testudines; family Carettochelyidae; genus Carettochelys; species Carettochelys insculpta. Next base: position 11,925,316 of record NC_134157.1, read on the forward strand.
TGGCCAGAGCTTGGATGCCTGGCTGGCAGAGGTATGTATGCTGTGATTCTTGAAGGAAAGCAAGCTGCAGCATAACTCTGATACCTTCAACTAATCACCTGTCTCACTGTTAAGTCTGGCATCTGCATATAATTGTTGGATGTGCCCACTCTTCTTTTATAGGATTGCAGAATTTCAGGATGTCCTTGGGGAACCCAAGATAGTTCTGCACAAACTCCGTGAACTCTGCTTTAGTGGTAAGTGACTTCTACAAGACTTTGTTGCATGGACAGCCACAAAGCTTCTGTCGCAAGAATGCCTGATTTAAGGGCAGGATTAGCAGTTTGATAGGAGACTTGGGTGTTAAAGCCTATTTTGTCTTCCTAGAATTGAACTAGTTGTACATACTCAGTTCAGGATGTAGCACTGAATGATAGGGCCTGTAGTCTCTAGGACTTGAAGCTGTGTTAAATATGAAGACAACTGAGATATATGGTTTGTGGGTTATGTTTTAGCTGCACTTGGTTTGAAAGTATAGGCTCTGAAATATAGTATTTGATACCAAGATCATGAGTGCTGTGTAATAGGAGGTTCCTGAGATTTTTAACTTGCTTTAATTCAGAGCTGCTGCTATCTTTCCAGTTAAGCATAAGATATCGAACTCCACTAGCTGATTAGCTACTGTTAAATAAACAAACATCTGTGCTGCCACTAAGTTGCTAGAGTTATAAATGTGTAACAAAGCAGACCAGTTACAAACCAAAGAGTAACAGATGCGATTGCATGAGTTACCAGCTGTTTGAATGGTTTAATAGAAATTGTAGCTATATGGTGGATGATCTCTGAAATCGTCAAATGTGGACAGAAAACTTTTTTTATTTCATACACTATAAAATATGCTCCAATTCCTTCACCTGTGACGGCGTCTATATATTTCACTGGAAGTATTTCTCTCCTTTGCTCAGTGGGCCATATTATATTTTCTCTTATGCTCAGCCTAGTGCTCTTCCTTTTGAAGAGCCAAATATGCAAGTCACTTTTTATTTGCTGGATTAACTTTTTTTGATGTGTCCTAGAGCTCCTCGATATCTTTGCAAAAACTCCTTATCCACTTGAAACATGCTGCCCTCCTGTCCACTTGGTGGCATGAACATAAACGCTGCATAATGCAGTGAAAGGGCAAGGACTAACTTAATTTACTCTGCCTGATGTATTTCACAGGGATTCCTTTTGATGGTGGGTTGCGCTGCCTCTGCTGGAAGGTGGGTTTTGCTTGTGGCTTTTCTTGTCTTCTGTAAGTTACCCTTTGGATTGTCCGATTCTACAAAGTTCAATGCAAAACAAAACAGCCTGGCTTCTCCCTACTTCAGTGGCAACTGTGAATCAACAGCTCTTGGCTTGCTGAGCAATGAGGAAGATTTACTCTAGCTAGTTTGACAGTAACAAGCAGGCTTGTGTGGGGAAGATCTCTGGGTAGGTCATTGGGTTGATCTGTACAGTAAACCTCCCGACATGCTTGAGTTTGATTTGTGTTTAACTTACATTAACGTGTGTTAAGCACAACTTGAAGTTGTTCTGCAGCTGACTGCCTGCCTGGCTCCCTCAGAAGCCAGGTGGACAGACAGCCACGCTGCCACAGCTGTCTGTCCCCTGGCATCCTCCAGCTGGAAGAAGCCGGGCGTGGCTTCTCCCAGCTGTCTTCCCGGCATGGCTTCTCCCAGGTGGGGGAAGGTGGGCGGGCAGCTGTGGTGGCGTGGCTTCTCCCAGCTGGGGGAAGCCGGGTGGGCAGGCATGTCTGGCTCCCAGAGTGGCAGGGTGGTGCTAAAATGTGTCCACCAGGTACTGATGGCTGTAACTTGATAAAGTATCAGTCATCCTTTGGAAATATTCCATCTTCCTCTCTGAGCCCATTCTATTTCCGATCACCCCCATTTGTTTCACTGAATTTCAAATTGGTAATACCTTTTGCTTCAAGGAGTAATGTGTATGTTCTTTCTATCCAGATCCTCTTGAACTACCTCCCTGTGGAGAAGGCCTTATGGAGCACGTTGCTGAAAAAGCAGAGGTGATGATTGCTTTGATCTCTTGTGGAGAAGAGGCCTAAGCTTCTTAACTTGTCATTAGCATTTGAAAAAATACACCTAATTCTAAGGGACCTTGTAAAATTGTGTGTCATTATTTTGTTTGTGAAGGACAAAGTATATTTTCACCCCTGCTCCCAGTTAATTCTATAGACCACCTCAGAGGTTAATGTGATGACCTTTCACAGTTCAGCTAAACAGTTCTTAGTAGAAAAGGTCAAGTGCTCCCTGCCTTAGCAGGGGGACTTGTTTTGGCTAAGGGAGGATGTCTTTTCCTTTCATTGTATTTTTATCTTCTGGTTCCTAATATGACTTCCTTCTCTCCTTGTTAAGGGAGCTGTATTCCCAGTTCCTGAAGGAAATGATTATTCAGCCTGGGATAGCCAAAGCCAACTTTGGTGCCTCCAGGGAGGATGTGACCTTAGAGGACCACGTAAGTATAGTTTGGTCTTCATGCAGAAGAGGGCTCTTGTAAGTTTCAAACTGATCCTGGGGTGATCTGCTGTGGTTCTTCCTGCTGTCTTAACAGAATAAAATATTTTGAGAACCTAGAAGTGGGGTGCTGAGATCTTGTGAGTGTATCTGGCTTAGCATCCTCTAGACTGAAAAAAGCTATAAAATACTGTCCTAGCCTATAGTTATCCTTTCCTTTTTCCTTTTCCTCAATGACTACCTTGTCAATGCAGTAGACTTCAAGTGGGAGTAAAGGATCAATACAAGTAGAGGCTCAATGGCGGGAGGTCAGAGCATGGGGCTGCTAGCAAAACGAAACTCCCCATTTAATCTGTGAAATTCTCTCTGTGGATGGAAGGCAAAATGGGCCAATCTGAAACCAGAGGTTGAGTGGCAGCATGGCTAGTGGTTAGACTATGGAATTGGGAATCAGAAGATGTTTATTTCTAGCCTTGCTGCTGATCTGTTGTGTGACTCTGTTCACTTCACCTCTCTGTTCCTCAGCTTTCCCCATGTCAAATGGAGTTGACAGTTTTGCTCTTGAGAAAGTGTGGCGAGAGCCTCTTACGAAAACTGTTATTTACACGAAAGGATTTTTTTAAGTGGTCAGAAGACAGTATATGGTGGTGTAACTGCTTACACACCTCTTTATCTACCCCAGCCTTTCCTGTTAATAGCCAGTCATCTGTGTCAGTGTGATCTTTGGACAGGTTTATACTGTGCCTGGCTCGTCTGTGACACTGAGCTTTAACTCATTTGTTACTCTGACCTTTGAAGTTCTTGGAATGTTGGCTTTTTTGTGTGGTATTTCTCCGCCATCCCACACATGCAGTCTAATGCCTTTCAGAGGATTGTTACGTTCCATTTGTACAGTTTTGGAAAGTCTGTATCTGAGCTTGTTTTATGTCTGTTGTGAAACTGTTTTTTTCCTATGCTTTGTCTATTCCATGCTTCCCCAGTCTTGGGTGAACTTGTATCACCTAAACTTTATACTAATCCAGCGCCTTGTCAGAGTTCACATAATCGTTACACAGGTACCATTGAGTTAATTATGCTGAGCATTGTCAAAGTCTTGTGGGGTAGCCATGTTAGTCTGTATCTGTAAAAACAATGAGGAGTCCTGGGGCACCTTAGCGACTAAGGGATTTATTAGGGTGTAAGCTTTTACCCATGAAAGCTTATGCTCTAATAAATCCATGAATTTTTAAGGTGCTGTAGGACTTTTGTTGTTTTTATGCCATCCACATATATAGTGACAATACCTCTTACGGCAAGTAATATGGAAAATCTCCCTCACACTGGTTAGGGCTATAACCAGAACTCCTGGTTGACACAGGTTAGCGAAGCCTGACTGCAGCAGTGAATCCACTAAGACAGACGAGAATGGATTTGGGAGTGTCTGCTCATACTGCAGCACGCTTGTTGATAGTAACCAGATAGTCTTCACTGGCCTACCAGCTGGGTACTGACTCACTTGAGGTTGGCCAGTACCCATAAAGTATTAGTTGTGTGGACAAAGCATCCTCATCTCTCTAGTAAATCAGCTTTTAACACAGCTCTCACTAGAAAGGCAGGACCATATTTTTTCTGATCGGTGTGGGCAGAGCCAAAAGGCCTCACTTCAGCTTTCAGCAGTGACAGGCTTGTGCGGAAATAAAACATGAACTTACCATGTTTTTGTGATGTCTCTTTGTGCAGCCACTCAATCCGAACCCAGACAGTCGGTGGAACACTTACTTCAAGGACAATGAAGTACTGCTGCAGATAGACAAGGATGTCAGGTGTGTGTAGATAGCTGGGCCCTTCAGAGAGAAGGGTTAACAGTACAGTTTACCCAGGCGCAATATGCCGTGTCAGGAATACAGAGTATTTCATGTTCAGGCCCTTTGTGTTTCACATGGCACCCCTCTACTTGTAAAACCTACTTCTTATTTGATTTCCATCTCTTGCCATCACAGGAGGCTGTACCCTGATATGGCATTTTTCCAGCGCCCAACTGACTACCCTTGCTTGCTAATCCTGGACCCTCAGAATGAGTTTGAGACTCTCCGCAAGCGGGTGGAACAGACAACGCTCAAGTCACAGACAGTGGCACGAAACCGGAGTGGAGTCACAAATGTAAGATCTGGCTTGGAGCTTTCCCTGTGCTGCTGGGATGGGATCTAAGCATCCTGTGATGTGGGGTAGGAGCAGCATGTGTTTCTGTGGCACACTTGTCAAGGTGGTTGCCAGGCTGGCTCATTAAAGGCATTCTGCAGTTATTCCTCCCTCCACTTCCAGGTGTGGTGCTGGCTCTTGTATGCCAGTAGGCGGGTGGTGTGTCTCCCCTTTCTCCAGAGGGACGGGCTTTACTGAAGAACAGTTCTGATTAATTGTAGTCTGCAGAGAAGCTAAAATCACTCGGGTTTCTATATAGGTTGCTAATACTTACTAGTTAAGTTGATCCTGTCTGTAACTGCAACAAATGTCACAAGGTCAGAGGTAACTCTAAGTCCGCCTTCTCTACTCTCAAGTAAGAGTATGCATGAGTTGCATACAGTTCCAGGCAAGGAGATACAGAGACTTGAAGAGTTCTCTAGGTGGAAAGGAATTCTCCTTTCTCAGTGTGGTGAGCACTTGAAATCTCCTGCTCGCCCAATAGATTTTGTGTCTATTGATTGCACTTTTTCTTTGGTACTGTGCTGTTTGGCACATTTAACAGCACAAAAGCACTTGAAAGTCAATGTGCTACTTTCTCTTGGATCACTTTTTCTTCTGGCTTTTGATGGGACTAAAATCTTACCTTGAGTTCACTAAGCTACAGGCGATGTGTTCGCAGCTCTTATTGCCCTGATTGTGTGTTGTCCATGATGGGTTTTAATAACAGGAGACAAATTGATCTCATCTCCCAGTGTTTGGGATGTAACAAGCTGATAAGTATTAGAGGGGTGGACAGATTAGTCTATCTTCAAAGACCACAAGAAGTCCTTTGGCACCTTATAGACTAAGATATTTTTGGACCATAAGCTTTCATAAACAAAAACCCGCTTCGTCAGATGCATGAGCGGGGGTTCCAGAGGAGCGTCAAAATTTATAGGCTCATGAGAAGGAGGAAGTCCCAATCAAAAGGAGGGCCGGAGTTGACAAGGTCAGTTCAGTCAGGGAGGATATGGCCCATTATCGGTAGCTAATGTAGAGTTCAACAAGAAGTCCTGTGGCACCTTATAGACTAACAGATATTTTTGGAGCATAAGCTTTCGTGGGCAAAGACCCGCTTCATCAGATGCATGGGGGGGGACCGAGTTCCAGAGGGGTATTTAAAGAGTGGGGTCCAAGTAAAAGGGAGGGCCAGAGCTGACAAGGTGTATTTAGCAAGGTGGAAATGGCCCATTATCAGTAGTATGGATCAAAATAGGAAAAAACAAATCAGATCAGACAGGAGGATGTGGGCCCTTTGCCAGAGTCTAATGGGGAGATATTAACACCCAGGGCAGAGAAGCTGCTTTCGTAAGGGACCAGCCACTCCCAGTTTCTGTTTAATCCTTGGTTGATGGAGTCAAATTTGCAAATAAATTGCAGCTCAGAGATTTCTCTCTCCATTTGATTTTTGAACTTTCTTTGTTTTAGGACTGCTACTTTTAAATCTGTTACTGAGCGTCCAGGGAGATTGAAGAGCTCTCCCACAGGTTTCTGTACATTAGTGTTCCTGATGTCTGATTTATGTCCATTTATTCTTTTACATAGAGACTGTCCAGTTTGGCCAATGTAAATTGTAGTGGGGTATTGCTGGCACATGACGGCATATATTAGTAGATGTGCAGGTAAAGGAGCCCCCTGATGGTATGGTTTATGTTAAGTCCTGTTATGATATCACTGGCGTAGATAGGTGAGCAGAATTGGCAGTGAGGTTTGTTACAGGGATTGGTTCTAGGTTTAGAGTTACTGTGGTGTTATCTATTGTTGCTGGTGAGAATTTGTTTAAGGCTGGCAGGCTGTCTGTAGGCAAGGACAGGCCTGCCTCCCAAGGTCTGCGACAGTGAAAGATCATTGTCCAGGATGGGTTGCCGATCACTGGTCATGTGTTGGAGAGGTCTTAGGTAGGGGCTGTATGTGATGGTCAGTGGTCTCTTGTTCTCCTTGAGAGGCCTGTCTTATAGCAGGTGGCTTCTGGGTACCCGTCTGGCTCTGTCAGTCTGTTTCCTCACTTCCTTAGGTCAGTATTATAGTTTGAGGAAAGCTTGGTAAAGGTCTTGTACATGTTTGTCTCTGTCTGATGGATCAGAGCAAATACAGTTCTACCTTAGTGCCTCACTGTGTACAATGGATCATGTAGAGTTCTCAACATCAAGAGAGGAGAAACTGCTTTTGCAATTGGCCAGCCACTCCCAGTCTCTGTTCAATCCTTGGTTGATGGTGTCAGCTGATAAGAATCATACAGTTGAGATGGCACTGGAGTCAGCTGTCATTTATCTTCCTTATTCTCTTCTTACTGCAAATGAAGATAAGAGCTGCTATATTGAGTCAGATCATGGCCCATCTTGCCCAATATCCTCTCTCTGACAGTGGCCCACACCAGAGTTTCAGAGGTATTGTACAGAACAGGGCAATTACGGCGTGTTCCACCCCTACCTTCCAGTTGTGGCTTCTAGCAGCAAGATATTTAGGATAGCTCTGGGCATGGAGTTGCATCGTTGCCCCTCTTGGCTAATAGTCATTAATGGATCTAGCCTTCGTCAACTTATTCAAGTTTTTCTGAGCCCACTTTCTCAACATCCAGGGTTTGTTGTGTGTGGGGAGGGGAGTGGGGAAATACTACATGTTTGTATTAAACTTACTGCCAGTTAGTTTATTTGGCTGAGCCCTGGCTTTTGTACCATGAGGAAGGGTAAATAACACTTCTGTAATCACATTTTTTGCACCATTCATGACTTTTATAGACCCTGATCATCTCCCCATTTGTAAGTTTTGTTTTTTGTTTTGTTTTGTTAAAGCTGAACAGCCCTAATGGTTTTTAGCCTGTCCTTGTGCGGAAGCCATTCTATACCCTTAATCATCTGTGTTGCTTTTCTTTTTACCTTCTTCAATTGAAAAAGATTACCATGGAGATGAAGCAAGCAGAACTGGAGATCATATTGAAAGTCTAGAGAGACAATGGCTCTGTAGTGTCGTCATGCTGTTTTCTGTCTTACTCTGTCCTTTTTCCTAATAGTTCCTGTTAACCTTTTTGACCACTGCTGTGCATGGTGGGGGAAGTCTTCAGAGGATTTTCCACAGTGACTCCAAGGCCTGTCTTGGATAGACACTGCTAATTTATAACCCATTGTTGTATATATCTAGGTGGGCTTATTATTCTTCCAAATTATTGGGCAAATTATTTTTCCAGCAATAAATTTAATCGGCCACTTTGTTGCCCTGTCACCCAGGCTCATACTTGCCTCATGCTCCGTGCTTTTATTGTGCCAGTACTGAGTACTGGCACCTCAGCTGCCCCAGCAATGGGATTGGCTGAGGGAAGGAGAGAGTGGAGCTGGCTGAGTCCCAGCACCTCTTTTAAAACAAAAAAAAGTCACTGCTCTTGCTCCTTTCCCTACAGGGATGCTACACTTCCCAGTGTCATTTTAGAACAGCTGTAAAAGCCTAGTGACTGAATACCTTGTTAATGTGACAGATTACTTCTCTTACTGCCTCTAATGTAGCAAGTCCTTTCTCACACAGGCACATTGGGTTTATGTTTTGGTACAAGGTAGCTGTCTGGTACTGCATTAGCTCATTTGTTCTTGGAAAAGACTTTCCAGCCTGGCTTCTTCTGTATTTTATGGCAATAGTAAGTCTTAGAATTGACTGGGCTGCCCTCTTGATTTAAGCATTAATGCCTGCCTGGAAAGGGCATTTTCTGCTGATTATGGTTATTTGGGGGTGCTGAGCATCTAAAGCAAAATGCCTGGATGCTCCAAGGAAAACTTATTGTCTACACAAATTGGGTGGCCAAAATAATTTTTCTTGTGTTTATCTATCTGCCCTTCAGGTGAGTTCCCCTCTTAAATCATCTGCTCCTAATTCACTGAGCGAGTATGAGGTTCTGCCTAATGGCTGTGAAGCTCATTGGGAAGTGGTAGAACGGATCCTGTTTATCTATGCCAAGCTGAATCCTGGGATAGCCTATGTCCAGGGAATGAATGAAATAGTGGGGCCTCTTTACTATACCTTTGCCACTGATCCCAACAATGACTGGAAAGGTAAGCGATCGGGGTGCTTGAGTGACTTGCACCACTGCGAGCAGTAGTTGTTGCAGGGAAGGGTTATAAAAGCAGCTGTGGAGGAGGCTTTCCCCATACCAGGCCTCTGATGAAAGCTGGTGGTTCTGAGACAGTGCTTGGAAAGAGCCTCCTGGGAAGTAAGGAAATCGTGTCTGATGCACTTCTGTGAGAGCAATGAGAGAGCTGTCTGTCAAAACTCATGAATTTGGACTTCGAGCGCTTTCACTGTTATGGTCTGTGCATATAGAACCAGCTGTTTGGTAGCAGGGGCCATCAGCAGGTGTTTTACAGATGCTACCTGGAGAGCTGGTACAGGAACATGCAGGCTCATTAATATTTATTGTGGCCATATAGTGAATTGGCTCTTGGGGGACTGGCTGAGCTGCAAGAATCCAGTTTTTCCAGTGGGTAGTAATCCAGCCACAGATCAGCTGAGGAGGCATAGAGGGGCTGATCAGGCAGATTATTTGACAAAAATTACTGGAAGGCTTGGGAGAGGACATACGCAATTGGATTTCAGGGTCCCTGCTGCTAAGAGAACTGTCAGCCTTGACATCTACACTGGATTATGTGCATGAAGGTCCAGAGACAGTGCCTAAACTTTGTTCAGTCCACACAAGCCAAGAACATGTGGGATCCATGGTTTGAGCCTAATAAGTATCTAGTAGGGGAAGCTTACCATGCTTGCAACAGCTTCCTTCTGCTCTTCCTTATACCACTCCTATGTATCTCTTTCAGAACATGCAGAAGCAGATACATTTTTCTGCTTCACCAACCTAATGGCTGAGATCCGGGACAACTTTATTAAGAGTCTGGATGATTCTCAGTGTGGCATCACCTACAAGATGGAGAAGGTTTACTCCACTCTGAAGGAGAAAGATGTAGAGCTGTACCTGAAATTGGTGAGAAGTCAGACGCTTATTTTGGCCCTGATTGGAATGAAGGCAAAGATGAGTGGTGAATCTTTGTCCCGCTTCCAGATAGAACTTGCTTTCTGTCTTAATTTGTAACAGTGCCTAGGTAGTACGGCCCTGGCTGGTTAGAAGTAGTTTGAATTAACTAAAGAGCTTTTTTCCCCAAGAAAAGTTGTCTTGAGTGGATGCAACATGAAGTATCTACAGGACAAACTGCTCTTGCCACATTGAACGTCTAGCCCAGATTATAATGATGTAGCAAATACTTCAACAAAACAAAGCAGCAGAAATGTAGCACTTTAAAGACTAACAAAGTGATTTATTCAGTGATGAGCTTTTGTGGGACACACCCACTTTGTCTGATCAATCTCATTTTCAATACAGACTGACATTTATAAGTACAGAGGACCCCCAAAAAATTGCAATAAAAACGACAAATCAAATAAGATTGAAGGAGGGGGTGAGGGTGGGGGGAATGTTAATTGTCCTGTCTGAGATAATTAGGAGCATCAAAAGAAGGGAAGCAGTCCTTGTAATGTGTGAGGTAACTGATGTCTGTTCGTACCATGTGTTGAATTTGAATACGAATTCCAACTCACAGATTTCTCACTCTAATCTGTTTTGAAATTCTTGATGCTTTAGGACACAAATTCTCAGGTCTTTAACAGAATGGCCCACTCCATTGAAGTGTTCACTGACCAGCTTATGTGTATTGAGTTTCTTGATGTCTGGTCTATGTCCATTTATTCTTTGGCAAAGGCTTTGCCCAGACTGTCCAATGTACATAGTGGCAGGGCATTGTTGGCACATAATGGCATATATAATGTTTCTGGAAGTGCATGAGAATGTGCCTTTTGGTCTTGTAACTAACATGGTTAGGTCCAGTGATGGCATCCCAAGAATAAATATGTGGGTGAAGTTGTCAGTGGGATTCATTGCAAGGAAGAATTCCAGGATTAGTCTTACTGTGGTGTAGCCTGTGGTTGCTGGTGAGAATCTTTCTCAGGTTATGAGGTTGTCTATAGGTTGTCTGATCAGGATGCTACACGCCCAGATGGTTCTAGGTGACAAGCCCGTCCTTTCCTATAGACAACCTCCTAAGCTGAGAAATAAATGATTTTGTTAGTCTTTAAAGTGCTACATTTCTGCTGCTTTGTTTTGTTTGAAGTACAGACTAACACAGCTACCTCTTGGTTACTAGCAAATACTTGTTCACCATTACAGAGGCAGAAAGCCATAACTCATTTACTCTAAAGCTGCTAACTGCATCAGCAAGAGGTGGTTTACCCAATGTCTCTGGCAACCTGGCTCAAAAGCTTAACTGAGAGTGGCTGAACTCAATATCTCCTCAGTCTCTAGCCTCTGCTTTTGTCCTCAGGCCAAATCTAGGTGCTCTTGCAAAGTTTCTTTACCAACCCAGAGTTACAGGTTTCTTCTCAAAGGGAACCAGTATGTTATTTCCATTACTTTAACATATCCCAATAGTATTTGTTTAATTATATTTGTGTTTTAAAAAGGGGATCCTACCGTGACTTCAAGCATTTGTATTCTCTTCTGTCAGCACCATGTCACACTTGCCATGCTGGTAAACTGGCTTAATGCTGGGTTGGGTGGGGAGAAGAGTTGCTGGATCACCAGGAACACTTCTTGTAGGTCACAGTAGATGTTCCTTACAAGTCTCCCTTCTGTAGAATCCTGCAAATCTGAGGATATCTGTGGACTATTGTTTGGTGAAGACAGGTGAAATGTATCCAAATTTTGTATCCACTCAGGGCCCTACCCTTCAGAATACCGAACTGACCTTATCTTGCTAAATATGTGGACCACAGTACAAAGTAGCATAGCTGCAGGCTGAAATCTTTGAGTTTCAATCTGTTGGCTGTCTGTGTGAACTGTCTGCAGGGCTCTGTTCTGTGGTGGGGGGGTGTTTTTTGTTTTTTTTTTCCTTCTAGCCTTCTAATAGCTTTCCAAACTAGTATCAGAGAGGTAGCCGGGTTAGTCTGTATCTTCAAAAACGAGAAGTCCTGGTAGTTTATAAGGTGCCACAGATATTTTGGAGTAATTGAAAGGAGAGGAAGTAGTGCTGAGCAAAACCTGTAAGTGAAACCCATGGCTCTCAGTGAGGTTTATGGCTTTTCTTAAAAGAGAAATTTTAAATTGATACAGCTCACCAGCCTAAATTTAAATCTAGGAAAGTAACAGTTCTATGACTTATCAGGAATCAGGTCCAGGCTTCTATCTGAGTCATAGATACTGAAGATAGAAGCATGTCCAGAGAGCTGTTCTTCAGAGCATAGTCATCTGTGGGGGTGGCTTTGTGGAGAAGCTTCGAAAGGAGGTGTGGCATATTATCTCCTAGCATGGGGCTAACGATACTTTGAAGCAGAAATGAGCAATTATAAAGTACAGGCTGATTTCTCCATATGGCACTGCAGGACACTAACGTATAATCAGGTTACTAGGAGGACGCCTGTGAGGCAGTGACAACCCATCTCTCTTGTCCAGATTGTTACAAGGAATTAATTATTGATTCTGATGTCTATCCAAAAGCAAGAGCAGAACATCAAGCCCCAATTCTTTGCCTTCCGTTGGCTGACGCTGCTGTTATCCCAAGAGTTCCTGTTACCAGACGTCATCCGTATCTGGGACTCACTCTTCGCTGATGACAACCGCTTTGATTTTCTGCTCCTTGTCTGTTGCGCCATGCTCACGTGAGTGCTGTGACAGCTGACACTGAGGAGGCTGACTCAGTTGTGTTCTCCTTGGTTTCCTAAGGCTGAGTCTCCCCTGTGCTGGGCAATATAAATATAGGCTGAGTGGTCCTCCACCCCATTCCCCACTTGCATCCACAGATAGAGGGGCCTCTTTTGCATGCAAGAGACATGAAATGAGCGTTCTGGTAAAAGGATGCAGCCATTCTTTCCACAATGGCAAAAGAAACAGGGCTCTTTGAGAAGGGTGGGAGGCATCTGGTGAGTTATGCGCATCTTAGTGGCTTACTTCTTGAGATGTTTTTGGACAAGGTACTAATGAGGCAAAAAGTGCTTAGATTAATGTAACTTCTCTTTCAGACTAATCCGGGATCAACTGCTGGAAGGGGACTTCACTCTGAATATGAGGCTGCTACAGGTAAGTGCTAAAAACTATTAGGAGTGGCAAAGACATGAAAGAGCACTTCATTCATAGAGATTTGCCTCTTTCACAATATGTGGATATGATAGAGGCAGCCCTCCTGGACTATAATTGCCAACTTCTGCTGATAATATTGAAACTGTTTGTTTGAAAAAGCTAAATACTTAATAAACTTCAAGGTGTGGTTTAGGATTAAGCATTAATGTCTACTGTGTGCTCCCCTTAGTTGGAAAACCCAGTGAGTCAAGTCTTGGCCAATAACTCTTCATAATCATACTTCTGTTTACTGGCTGTGCCTTTTAGGTGTTTGGGCTTCTTGGGATCTGTCTGATGCTGCTTCTCACTGTTGTCTTCTCTAATAGCAACCTTAGCCTCCATAGCTGATTTGCAGGATATGGCTGTCTGGCTACATTGCTACCTTTTCCTGGCTGTTAATTTGCTCTTTCAACTCTAGTTATAAACACTGAGCTCTTGCCACTAGCACTAGGCTCAGTGCCTGCCTGGAATAGAGGATTCCTTCTGCTAACTCCTGAGTCAGTCTAATAACATGCTGAGCCTGTCAACTGTTCAGAGAGAGGCGTCGTTGTTAAACTGTCATCTCTTAATTGGGGGTCCCTCAGGATGAAAAGCCATGTGTTGGAAGAGTCCTGATTAAGAGAATTCTAATGCATCACATAAACTAAACTATTTTGGATCTTGGCATCCTAAATACAGACTTCCATTATGGAGATAGTCATTGTGTAATGCTGATTTATCCCTATGTTTTGGACTACCAAAATAATGTTCTGTAGAATGTACAAGACAGGTCAGTTATAAAACATACAAGAACATTGTTTAGTGATTCTAACTATAGAGGTAACGTGTTTTAAACCTCTATAAACACCAGGGTATTCATTAAGCTAGCTGCTAACACTGTAGAATTCTCTGCCCCATTAAAAGGAAGAATAGAGGCAATAAACGCCAAGGATATAAATTGGTTCCTTTTTTCTTTTTTTTTCTGCCTTTTTTTTCTTAAATGCAGGATTATCCCATCTCTGATGTTCACCAGATTCTGAAGAAAGCGAAGGAGCTTCAGGATTCCAAATAGTCCATAGGCCTGGCAGTATGTGTGAGCAAAACTGTGCAGCAGCGTATCCTCGGAGACCACCTCATACTGCAGTGCATTGTCAGAGCTCTGCACTTCTCTGCTGGGTGTCTGGTTTTGTGTTCCAGCAATTGGCCTTCTTGAAGACGTCCACTCTGTTAGGTCAAGGACTGCCTATATCCCCTGCTAGATGGGTCCTGCACTCCAGGTTTTCATAATCTCAAACAACTCCATGCTGCCTTGTGCAGTGCTTCGTATTTATTTTTAATGACTTTAAGTTTGGGAAGATGGAAAGTTGTTTCACTACATATCCCTCAAAGTCTTATGAAATGAACTTTCCTTGTCATAGCATTATGGAAGCATGTGTTAATACACAGAAACTTCTGCATTAGGGGAAGGGACAGGCTGGGACCAGTAGGATTTTGGTGAGTATGGAGAAAGGAATGTCTCCATGTAAATACAATGTGTCACTTTGGCATCCTGCATTGTGCTGGTCTGAGCAGCTGCTGAATTTTGTCCCTTTTTATGTCTGCACTTTACCATCTTTTTTGAGTGCACAGAAAAGGTTCAGTTTCTTCCTGGTGAGTGGCAGGTGAGGATTCAAAACAACAGAGTCTTTCACAGGAAAGAGACTTTAAAAAGTTGGGGTGGGAGAATGCTTCTACTGCTGGCTGCTTTATACAGTCTGATTTGTTCTCCCATATTCTTCCCCAGGATTGCCTGATCAAGGAGTTGTCACCTTGATGTTGACCTTACTTGGAAGCTAGAACTAAGTGTGTGGTTTTAATCAGTGTAGTTAATCTGTTAGTCAAACAAGCCTTTTATGGTACTCACAGTCTTAGAGCTCATTCCCTGCTGAGACTGCTTGTGTTCATTGCCATTGCTATGGCTCATGTTTACCCGAAAGCAAAGGCAGGATATCTAATTGCAAGCAGGCTCATGGAATGCAAGGGAAAGGCCTCCAGTGCTGTGCTACAAACATAAGTGTCTTTAGAAGAGACCTTATTAATGGGCATAATGATGGTTTTGCTCTTAAACTATTTGTATAATATTACCCAGAACACTCCAAGATTGAATAAACCGGGACAGACACTTGTCACACTTCTCTTCATGTCCTGTGGTACTCTGTGACTCAGACTCATGGATCAGATTAGAAGCCTATCTCTGGATGTGATCTATTGGAGTTAGAAGCAATTTGTTAACATTCTCTCGTCCCCTGGGAGAGTCCCCCTCCTTATGGGCAGTTCCTGAAGGAAGGAGAGATGCTCTATTAGTAATAAGAGGACAGTAATACCAGAGGGGGATAGTTATTAATGTGCTCCATTCAGATACAATGGATCAGGCCCAGTCTGCATAGATTGAGATTAGTAATAGGGAAACAAGTAGTGCTGGAATGATCCAAACTCCTAACCCACAGTTTGGGTCAAGTTAATATTTTGTAGAAGAAACCAGAGCAGCTGAGCATTGGAGCTGCTGCAAGAGCTCCTAAGCAGATGCGAACCTAAGGTGCTTTACTGTGCCTCTGCATTGCTGTCTAATGTGGGGATTGTTCTGTATTTATAAAATCTGTGTTTTGCATTATTATACCGATTTTTATTAGAGGTCAATTTTGTGCTTTCTCAGAGGTCTGCTTACCCTGGTGAGGAGACCTGGTAGCAAACTAGCCATAATTATACCATAACTGGGAAGTTGAGTCTTCAGATATCCTGTTCACGCTGCGTTCCAACTCCTAACGACTGGTCAAAGTTCCTTAGCTTAAGGAATTTCTAGAGGAATAGTTTTTCTTTTTTCGTGTGGGAGATGTTAACAGCTCTGATGGTGCCTGATATTTTACACTCATGCTTCTGTGTTGCTTCCAACTAGCAGTTTCTGTGAACCAGAATAAATGCTCCAATAGTGAGGATGCAGCAGCTAGGGTGTGGAGGTGAAGTTTTAAACAATCGGTAGCTGGGGTGATGTCTTCCCCTTAGGGATAGGTTCTTTCCCATAAAAATGGGTGGTTGAGGGAATGCCATAGCTCACATCTTACAAGCAACTATGGCTGCTTCCCCTGCCTTTTAATCATGTGCGTCTGTGCTGGACAGGGTATGTTCTGAGAGAAGCTGATCCATCCCCTGTGCTAGGGAGGCCAGTACTGAGTAGCCTTTTGTAATTGTAACGACTACTACTGTACAAAGGCCTCAGACTGGATTATCACGCCTTTTGGCAAAACTCCCACTGGAATCTTTGATGCTTGCCTGAATAAGGACTATAGGATTGGACCCCAAAAGTGGACAACTTCTCCAAAATGCTCTGGCTTCAGAGCTGTTCAAGATGTCCTTCATTAAAAGTCTCTTTCCCTCTCCTCCAGCCATCACTTATTTATCTGAAGCTTATGTGCAGTCTTTTGAAATGTTCCATGATGCCTGAGTTGGGTGGATCACATTTACTTTTAAAGGAGTCCTCCCCATCCTCCACCACTACACACGCACTCGTTGGCAGGTCACAGTCCTGTGGTGGGTGAATAATGGTGGTAATCAAAAGAGTAAAACCTTTAATACATTCTGAAGTGCTATGTAGGTTTCTTTACAATAGATTAATTTGTGCTGTTGTCACATAAATTAGGTATAAAACTTACATTTGTGCATAGATTCTTTTTTTAAATGTACAAATTCTTGTGTTAAATAGAAACACTTTCACCACTGTGCAGGGAGTGAGAATTTAATAAGTTTCATATTTGGATTTAAATATTCCTTTGGTGTGTCTGTAACTCAAATGTTGCAGCACTTTGGTTTATGAGAATTTGACAGTGATTTTGACTGTCCTTTCTGCTTATTCATTCTGAATGAAGTGTAGAAAGCAAGTGAATAGTATGAGTGGTGAAGAGTTAATCTATTAACTTCAGATAGTCTAACCTGTGGTTGTCAAGGAAATGTTGGTTAACCAGGAACATGTCTTCTTTTAAAGAAGGCAATTCAAATCATACAGGTGAAAAAATGTACTCTGTAGGAAGGTTCAGGGGTGAAGCCAGCTTCTGCCGAAATCGGTGGAGTATTTCTGTTGGGAATGGGATCAGATGTTTAAGGAACACCATAGATGGCAATGAAGAGGCCTGGAACTGATCCAGATGTGTAGGCTTCTGCATTGCTGTGTAAGAGGCTTGATTTTTGGGTATTGTGGCTGTCTTCATCCTCCCTGGTGGCTAAGATGTACTGTTTATGGCTGGTATTGTAGAGTCTCCACACAAATCATCCATTCATCTTTAAGGTATAAGTGGTTCTAAATGGAAATCTCCTCCAGATAAGGGTGGTGGCTGTAACTGAGGATGAGCTCTTCACCCATCATTAAGGGGTTACAAATGGCTGACACACCCCTTAGATGTCCCTCTCAGAAGAGGCTTTTGGCTGTGAGCCCAGACTTCTTAGTTTTTGCTGCAGGCTTTAATTAAACTCCCTTTTAGGGTCTCCTCCTGTTTGAACATGATAGGGCCTGAAGGCTTTATTATGATGGTTTAAGTGGAGGTGACCATCTGTAAGCAAAGGAGAGGTGCTTTAGATTGCAATAAAATGAAAGATATGACAGCACAGAAATGTGAAGGGAGCTCCCACCATGGTTCCCACAGTCAAGAATAGAGAACTTGTAACCACAATCCTTGGTACAATTTTGCAAGACTCTGTTTCCTACTAAAAAAGGCGTCTTTGCATTAGTAGCTTAGGTCCCTTAATCTCTACAACTTGATTTTGAGCAGTGGAGGCTTTGCTGTGTTCATATTTGAAGAGAAGGAAGCTTTTGAAAGAACTTGTTCCTTTTTTCAAAAGATACTTTGAGGTTATAAATACAGCTGACTCTTACTGTAGCATGGGGCTTATTGTTCCCTTTATGGAGCAATCAAATACTGTTGGGAGAAAATTTAGCAGTAACTGGGAACATACTGTCAGACCTTCTGATTAGTTACCCTGACCTTTCTCAAATCATTTTAAAGCTGAACAGTATTAACTAGCTCATTGTCTGTTGTCTCTATGCATATACTGACTAGTGCAGACCTCCTGAATAAGGATAAATAAGAGGTGAGATTCATCTCTCCAGAGTCTGACAGGAGCAGGTTTGAGAATTTTAATAGTTGTTCTTTTGCAGTGCTTGGGTGTGGGGAGATTCAAATACACAGGAGATTTAAATAACTTAGTCATTGAATTCATTAGCTGCTCACTATATACAAATAATTCCTCAAGAGCAGGATCATTGATGCTTTGGTGGAAGTTCTTCTCCATCAGGAGGAAAGTCAGGAAATTAAGATGGATGGGTTGGTCATAAGCTAGAAGACCAGATCCTGTGTGTACCCCCCCACCATCTCTGGGGGAATCTTGCAGCCTTGGCAATTGGGAGGAAAAGAATATGGGATAGTAAAGAATATAATCCTGAGGTTGGTATCTTTTTCAGGGAAAGGCAGAACTTGACTGGAGTGGTGTAGTCCAATCTTGAATTACATACAGCTCGTCAGTGGGTGGGGTGAAAGTTTGAAGCACAGAGGTATTCAAGAGTACAAGAGCTGTTGCTCCTTTTAAATGAGCATTGGTGAATTTTCTTGGTATGTTTTTAGCATTCAGATTTTTCTTTTAAAATGCCTTTTTGCAAAAAGGCAAATCTTGTGATTTACACAAGCTCTATTTTTTTCCCTTTAGCTGGAGAAGAACACTTCCAAAATATGGAGAACATGTTTGTATGTCATGCTTTTTTTCCATGTGTTTAAAGTGCTTTTTTGTTAAACACTATTATTTTAGTAAAGTTCCCTTCATCTAAACAGAAGGTTTTGTATTGATGTTTTCTGCTATCCAATAACATTGAGGCTTGCCCCAGTCAGATTGTGCTCAGTTAAAGCTGCTACTTGTGTGTTTTTTACAGTATTTCTAAATGCCCTCTTCCATAGTTGTAAGGGAAACAGTATGTGCTAGTTGGGTATCGGTAGAACTAGCTTCAGTCAACTCTATCTTGGGAGTCTGTTGGTAACAGAGTTCTGCATTTATAAGCTAAATCTATCCACCACCACTGCCTTATTGTATTTCTTAGCAAGATTATCCTGTATAGCTTGTTACTCTGAGCATTCCTCTATTTCTGCAGTGCTATGGTATCTGGTGGAATAAGGAGTGGTGGTGGTGTGTTTAAAGGAGGTGGCCCAAATTTGAATTCACATGGCTTGGGGTATATCCTCTGATCTATGGGGCATACGCAGAGAGGGGACCTAACTGATGCATGGTGCCAGTCAACTTCCTACAAATAAAATTGAATAAGCATTTGTGGAGAAAGCTGCTGCTTGGCAGTTTTTCTGAGGCTGCACAAATGTTCCTACCAGGGAGGCCTGTTTGGACCACATTGACTGCTGACTTTGCACTACAGATCTAAGCAACACTGTACAAGCCCGGACAGATACAAGCCCATTCCTCACCTCCCCAGGACAGCTGCCACATATCCAGTGGAAGGAACATGCTGATTCCTCTGAGGAAGGGGAAATAAAGCTCCCTGACCTCCAATGCCATGAGCCGGGGCTGGGAGGGGACTCCTTTACCACACAAAGCTGGTCTTGTTGGCAATTGGTGTATTACCTTTTGCTTTTTATAACTTCTCCCATAAACTACAATTACCCACCTGTAATGTCTGCAGTACTTATTTTCATGAATGCACCTCTGTTGATATGTTCTAATAAATGTTTTTTTCTTTGCAAGTACAGATATTATCATCTTTCTTCCCACAGCTTTCTTTAACAGTGTTAGTAAAAAGAATTGAAACAACACCTGGTACGTTCTTTCTGCGAGAACTGTGTATTATGTGGATTTTTGAGCATGGAAGCTGGTGTAGGAGCTTGTACCAGCCGCTTCATGCGTCGGCTTAGTATTTCAGTAAAAAGAATTGTCTGCTATGCGTGGATGTTAAGTCACCAAGCTATTCATGGTGTGCAAGTGGGCTAAAGAAACTGAAGTAGGAAAAGAAACTGGCATGGTCTGTTTTGAAGAGATGGGCTCTGACAGATCTCATAGTGTGTGTCTATGAGCATTTTGTGGTACCTTAAGTCAATTTTTTGGCACAGCCCCACAGCAGTAGGTGGCTGAGGAATACCCTCCTGTTGGCTTCCCTTGCTCTTCACACCAGCGTGTACAGGGGTGCCCTCAGGGTTTGATTTAGCGTGCTCCTACTAGGCATCCTAAATCAAACCCTGGAAGATTGACTGGGTCAACATTATATTGCACTTACTGTACACAAGCCCTTGGGTTCCTCATTAGAAACCATGTTTTTATACTCGAGAATGATCTCTGCATATCCAAGTGTATTGTGGGGGTAGAGCAGAGGAGGTTAATCAAAGGAATCCCTGTATTTATTTTAAATTTCCCTTTAACTAGCTACAGTTGTTAGTTGTATAGGTGCGAGTAGGACTTAGTCTTCTGAACCATTATTCAGTACTGATTTCCCCCCCTCCCCAAGACCCTATGAATAGCTAAAGGGAGGAACAATTCGGCAGTGACTTCCAAGCCTGATTTAATCATGGAAATTACGGCCCTGGGGGATTCTGGGATCTTATAGGCCCCTGTCACTTCCACCTTCAGCTGCAAGCAGCTACAGCGATGGGCTGTGCGCCAGTGACATGCGGTTTAGGGCGGCGGGAAGCTGCTGCTGGGGCTGTGCGCGCCCCCCCCACCCCAACCACACACTTGTCTTGCTGAAGTCAGGGAGGCTCAGCCTGTAAGTGTCCCCCTCCCCCCTTGGGACTCCACCTGTCAGTCCTCTCACCGCCGATGCGCTCTCGGGCCTAAGCTGGAGCGGGGCTGACGGGCGCTACCTGCTCTTTAGGGGCAGCGGGCGCCAGAGCCCCAGGAGCCCGCGCGCGTTAACCCTTAAGGGGGCGATGCTTCCCCGGTCCTCACCGGAGCTGTGGCCCAGCACGCGGCGCCCTGTACAGTGGGGCCCGCCCCTTTAAGGGACGGGAACTCGCTCTCCTCCCCGGGGAAGGTCGCTAGCCGGGTTGCAGCCAGCGCCGGCGCGGCGCGGCCCGGTCCGGCTCGGCCATGCAGCGGCTGCGGGACAGCAGGTGGCTGGTGGCCGTCGCCTCCTTGGCCGCGGGGGTGGGGCTGGGCGCGGGGCTGGCGGGCGGGAACCGGCAGGGCAGCTCGGCAGCGGAGGGGCTGCTGGCCCGGCTGCCCGTGGTGCCGGTGGTGGCGGCCGCCGCCTCCTCTTCCCCGCCGGTGCCGGGGGGCGCGGCGCGCGGCGAGCTGGCTAAGTACGGGCTGCCGGGGCTGCCGCAGGTGCGGAGCCGCGAGTCCTACGTGCTGTGCTACGACCCGCGGAACCGGAGCGCCCTCTGGGTGCTGGAGCAGCTCCGCGGGGAAGCGCTGAGCGGCCCCTCCGACCGCTCCGCCTGCGACTTCAAGGAGGACGAGTCGGTACACGAGTATCACCGCGCCACCAACGCCGACTACCGGGGCAGCGGCTTCGACCGGGGCCACCTGGCCGCCGCCGCCAACCACAGGTGGAGCCAGAAGGCCATGCAGGACACCTTCTACCTGAGCAACGTGGCGCCCCAGGTGAGCGGCCGTCCCGACCCTGAGCTCCCGGGGCAGGCGGGGGTGCCACCGGGTAGGTAGCCTCATCCATCCCCGGCATGTGGGGAACCCCCGTGTGACTCCCACTAAGAGCTCAGCTGATGGATCCGGCCTGAAACCCATGAATGGGTTAGGCAGTCTGAGGGTTTCAGATACTAAATATAGAGTGTTTTCATTTGCCTTCAGTTTTTGTGTCTTGAAGAGGTCACTTTTCAAGACTCTTTTTCTGCACCAGTTGGGGCTCCAAATTTTTGAAGGGAAGCTGGGAGATTCTTATGTAATCACAGGACCCCAGGAGCTGGGGCTTTACACAGAAAACATTGAGAATAAAGCTTCCTGCCTTTAGGTGGTAAAGGGGGACAATGCCCATGCTACCTGAGCAGAAATTCCTCTTCCAGGAATGTAAAGAGCAGTGCAATAACTGAAGAGGCTGGAATAGAACACAGGGGTCTCCCTAAAATCTGCTCTTTTTTTTGGTGATAATTTCCAAACCACCGTGTAAATAAGCAGCTCAGTGATTTGAGCACTGGCCTTGTAAATCCAGGGTTGAGAGTTCAATTCCTGAGGAGGCTATTTAGGGTCCTGGGACGATAGATTTTAAAAAAAATCTACTGTATCAGGGATGGTATTTGGTTCTGCCAAGAGGGTAGGGGACTGGACTCAATGATCTGTCTAGGTCCTTTCCAATTCTGTGAAATGTACATACATACATATGTATGTATACGCATAAACATCCCATATACACTGACAAAGAGCTTTATTGGACTCACTTGTGATTACCAAGGTGAATGGACTTTGAATCAAGTCACACTGAAGGCAACAGAAAGCAGCACTGTCAACCTCAGAAGTTCCCCCCTTCAGTTAGATGAGCAAACAATGCCATAATTTACTCCCAACCCTAACTAAGCTTTTACAGTCCCCAAGAGTACAAATGCCACCTATCAAATCAGAGCTCTTTTTTCTGCCTCCCTGGACCATGCTTCTGGTCACTACTTGTGCCTGCTGGGCTAATAACAGTTTAATATGTGGATCTAAATCAGCTCTGGTTTTCTGACATAAGCTGGTAAATTGTAGCTGCCTTATGAGGCTGCTGGTCTGGAGTTACAGCACCAAAAGCATTTAAGCAACCCTACCTCATATTTCCAGACAGGCTCTGGGGTTTGTTTTTTAAAAATAATGTTACCGTTATCTGAAACACCTTCAGAATTTGTTAAGGAAGTTTTGACCATTGTAATATACTCATGAATTTGAGCTCTCTCATTATGGGAGTCAAATTTATCAATATTTAGCTTCCTCAATTATTTTCTTTCTGGGCCTTCAGGTATGGGATGCCCTTCTGTAAGCAAAGTTCGCTTTCATGACTCCAGGAACTTCAGGGGTCATTTTAATCTACGTTTAAGAGTACTCCTTTCTGACAACTCATATTTATCATCCTAACCCTTCTAACATTCCATAATTTCCCTATCAAACTTATTGTTTGTCCCTCTGACAGCCTCGGCACTTGATCTATTTCTACTGTTAAGATGTCTACATTTTGCTCAAACCTCTGTATTCTCTCTCATAGTTTAATCTTTCTTTCCTTTGACCAATTTGGTCAATATTCTGTTGTATAGCCTGGGGTTCCATTCTGTTCAGGAGGTAAGATCTTCCTACGGCATAGCACCTGCCACATATCTGATCAAAATCTCCTCCTCCCCATTTTGGCTGGTCAAACCCTGCTGTCTTTCTAGTTAGTTTACAATGAAGGAACTTAACTCAATTTCATGTTTCAAATGACCTGGCTGACTCTTAGTTTGGGACCAATTGCACAACCCAAATTTTTTTTCTGTGCAGGTTCCTAAAGGGCTGTCAACAGTTATTAATAACTTGCCTAGGTGGGGAAATTTAACAGCAAAACTGTACTGGTACAGTGGGTATATTGCTACAGATGTATAGATATAAATCTCCCTGTGGACACTTACTCTGAAATAGGAGCGTCCACATAGAATACATACCAGTATAGTGCTGTATAGAGAAGCCCTGAGTGCTTCACAGTCTTTAATGTATTTGTTCTCCTAGAGACTGGGAATAGTACACTTCCCTTTTTACGGATAGGGAACTGACACACACACAATCTATCTACTGGCACAAAATACAGCACTATCTCCAGATCTGAAGGAGTGTGTCAGCCCCACGAAAGCTCATCACCTAATAAATTATTTTGTTAGCCTTAAAAGTGCTACATGACTGCTTTTTTTTTTGCAAAGTTAAACAGGAGGTCTGTGTCAGGGTGAGGAATGGTTCTTCTGAGCCCCAGGCCAGTACAGGGGCTAAGAACTGCTGGACAAACCTGCCTCTTTCTTAAAATCATCTACATTAGCTCAAGGGTCATTTGCATTTCCTAGCAGTCTAAGGCCTTTATCCTGCAAACACGCCCAGGTAGGTATAGCTTTACTCACACTAAAATAAACAGGATACTTTTCACTCATAAAGTTAAGCACATAACTAAGTGTTCACAGCAGTGTGAAACTTTATCTCTGGCCAAGGATTAAACCGAAATGACTTCAGAAACAAAAGCATTTGTATGAGAAAACTCTGGTGTCTGCATCCCAGTCAAGGCGGTTGATGATGAAAAAACATTAGATGAATAAACTTCTGTGTGCCAACAGCACAGCCTAGTATACTGGATGTGGACAAGAGATTCTAGAGCCAGATGGCACCACTGAACTTGACCACTATAGATGGAGGCCAGTCTGAAATTTTCTGTCTTCCACTTCTAGCCATTATATCTTATTCCACCTTTTCTCTGGTAAATGGAAGAGCTGATTACCAATATTTGCTTCTCCTGAAGGTTGTTACAGACTATTGCACCTTCTTTTTAAACTAAATAGATTTTTGAGCTCTTTGATTCACTCACGACGAGCCATTCTCAGCTCCTCATCCTGCTTTCGGCAGCTGGGCTTATGTTCTTGGCTCTGCCACTGACCTGCGGGGTGACTGTGGCAAGTTACCTCACTGAACTCTGCCTCAGTTTTCCTATCTGTAAAGTAGGGGCGATGATACTGAATTCCTTTATGAAGTGCTGTGAGATCTCCTGATAAGCCTGACATGAGAGATACATGGGAAGTGTGACCAGAGCTAAGGCTGACTTTCATAACGAATCTTTCCTGGCTGTATTGTGTTTGTTCCTAGGTTCCTCATTTGAACCAGAAAGCTTGGAATAACCTGGAGAAATACTGCAGGAGTTTAACTAAGTACAACAAGAATGTGTATGTCTGCACTGGTCCACTCTTCCTACCGAGGTAAGTACCAGAGCTGGATTGAAATGCATCTTGAAACATGCACCATATGGGTAAATTAAGATGGGTGAAGAATGTGACTTATGCTCTCCATATAAAAGTCAGAAATAATTGTATAGAGCAACTTTTTAGTATATAGTGTTGTAAATGCTTCCACATTTTTCAGGTACATATGAAAGGATTTTGTGGGCTATTCACTATGTTTGGGATTTGTGTATGTATCTTACAACTGAATAAACCTCTGACAGGACCCTATTATGGTAAAAATAATTGCATAGAGGAACTCAAATTATCCAGATTGGAAATAAATTTACTTTGGTTTATGTTCTATCAGTGCTTTTTCTGTACTTTGGGAGCATGAAACTTCCGGGGGCTTCAGAGTAGCTTAGTCATCTTGCACTGTATGTCAGAGTCATTTTTATAGTCTGGCTGTATTGTACTACTAGTGCCAGATCTAACCATAGGTGCATTAACCATGGGCTGCAACAATCGATTCATGTTTTATTACATAGTCAGTTTTTTCCAAATAAAGGTGTGATCATTGGCTGCAGTGAACCATGTGTAGCATCATGAAGGGTAATCACTTGAAGACTCAGTTAAACAAGGACCAAATTAGGTATGGGGAAAGGAGGTGATGAGGAGTAGAACTTGGTCTGCAGTGTGCTTATTCCAGTTTCACTACCTATTGTGCATCTGCCAGCTTACTGGGGGCTTAGACGCTGTCACCGCTCTTGAAAAGTTTAAATCAAGAACCGATCTCTTTCTAAAGAGTTACTGTATCTCAACCAGAAATTATGGGCTGTATGCAGGAAATATTGGATGAAAGTCTAGATCCTGTGTTATGATCAGCTGGTCTGACCTCTTGCAAAAAGAGCCCCTTCTGGCCTAGCCTCTGAATGTATTCAGCTGAAGAAATGGAAGACAAAATCACCGCCACAAGGCGTTTGTGCATGAGTCCTAGGTAACAGAATCTTGTTCTTTGTGTAGGATGGAGGCTGATGGGAAGATGTACATCAAGTACCAGGTGATTGGCAAGAACAATGTGGCAGTCCCAACACATTTCTTCAAAGTGCTCATCCTAGAGAAGCTCACTGGAGAGATTGAGCTGCGCTCCTACGTGATGCCAAACAGTCCTGTGGAGGAGACAATCCCACTTGAACGTTTCCTGGTTCCTATTGAGAGCATCGAGCGGGCATCTGGGCTGCTGTTTGTTCCTAACATCTTGAAAAGAACAAATCGTTTACAGGCTATCACTGCATGACAACAGCTGAACACACCCATGGGACTGATGACAGACCACACTGTGGGGTGAAGGTATCCACCGGAAGGGACTTAGTGATTTATCAGCAGTATGCACAGGTTCACCTGCATCCCCCTCCAGGTGTATTTCAACAGTTTGGGAGCTTTTCATGGGACTGTAATAATTAATATGGTTGCTCGTTCCATGAGGATAGCAAAGATGAGCCCCTGCACATTTGTCCCTAAAAGTGCCTCCTGGAACTTAATAAAAAGGCAGTGCAGTATCTAAAATTAGCAATGTAGTAATGGCTTTCCCTGACTACCTCTATGCTTGGCTCAATGGGTGTCTCTCTAGATCCTGCCCCCATAACCCCCATTACTACTGTATTGGCTCAGGTAAGATGACATCAGAGGAACTATTCTTGCTGAACTAAATGCTTTCAGAGCAGGCTGCACAGGAAAGCCACTTGGTTTCCAAGATTAATGATCTTTTTGGGGTGGGTGGGTGACTTTTTATTGCTCTTGCTGTAGAACAAAGTATTTTTGTGCCAGTTTCAGTATAAATTTTCACTGAAAATCCAAAATAGAGATCTGTTTCTTAGTAATACCAGATAACACGATGGTAGATTTGATTCTCGTATCTCATTGTTTTAGCTTGCAGACTTCATGGACTCTGCCTCTCCTTTTAGTGTAAGCAGATTTTAAGCCACATGATTTCAGGTATAGACCCAGCTATCCTCAGGTAAGCTCACTGCTGTCCTGTGAGGTCAACACTGAGATTCTGTCCTTGGTGGCTTAAAAGCCCATCGTTAGGGGGCTGACAGACTTGCCAGGGCCCTAGGCAAGGTGAATGTGGACCTGACTCTGCTCCTAGAAGGCAGTAAGCCCTCAGCGCCTCCCAGAGCATGCTGTGCTATGCACCCTGCTCGCAAGCCCTTTACTGCAGCAGTGGTTAGAGCCCTGGGTCCTTCTGAATCATGAGGCTCTGGGGTCATTTCCCCCTTTCCCCTGCTCCCTCCCCAACTGGCAGGCCTGCCCGTGATTCCACAGGATGCTACGCTTCCTGTAAGCAGGAGTCTGTTGCTATTAGAATGTTAACTTGCTAAGAATGTTAGGCTGGATCCTACCCTGCTCCTTTGTCTTTTCTAAGGAGCTGAAGTAGCCATAGTGGTCACATACCTTTTACGTAAGCGAGTTAGACAATACCTGTACAGGACAGAGAGGAAGGAGCATTTACACTGTAATAACTACTGTACCTGGCCCAACAGGCCCATTATTGCTTACAAAAAAGAGTGATGTTTTAACATTGGTGAAAGACACTTGGCTTAAGTCTCCACTGACACTTTACTGCACTAATTTCTGGCTTGGTGTGGTGGGAATAACAAACCCTGAGCACTGTGTAATCCACGGGTGCCATTTTAGATTTTGGTGAGTGGGAGGGGCAACCTGTGCATGTTGTGATTGGAAGGGGGAGTGAGAGCATGGGGGGTCGGACCGAGAACAGTGGTTTCAGGAGTGTTACTAAGTTTGTACAAGTACAAATCAAGTAGCAAATGGGTGGGGAGGAACAAACCCCATCCACCCTCCCTGCTCACATCACCTCTTTCCAGGCACTGGAAAACTGTTTTTTTGACAGGTATAGCTAATTAGAGAAGAGAGAAATCAGAATAAATGTTAGATCCACTCAGTTCTAATGCTAACAGTCTGACATTGTGGGACAAGTCACTTAAAGGACACTGGTTAGCCTTACAGATTTAATGTATATTCTTACTTTGCTACTAACTCTCTGGAGGGAAGGGAGAGAGATTGTCATGATTCCTGAGCTCTTCTCTGGAAGGAGACTGGTGCGGGGGGGCAGGAGGTCTACAGGGTTTCAGCAGGGGGCAGACACATTTAAATTCCATATAAGAACATCAGAATGGTCAGACTGAGTCAGACCAATGGTCTGTTTAGCCCAGTATCCTGTCTTCTACCAGTTCCCAATGCCAGGTGCATCAGAGGGCATGAACAAAAGAGACAATCTTCATTATCCATCCTGTTACCCAGTCCCAGTCTTTGGCAAACAGAAGCTAGGGCCACCCTCCCTGTCCATTGTGACTAGTAGCTACTGAGGGACCTATCCTCCTTGAATTTGTTCTGTTCTTATTGTAACCTGTTACGAGTGTGGGCCTTTTCACCATCCTGGCAAGAAGTTCCAAAGGTTGACCTTGAAGAAATAATTTGTTTTAAATCTGGTGCCTATACATTTCATTGGGTGAGCTTTTATTGGTGAAGTAGTAAAGAACATTTCCTTAGTCTATTTTTCCACACTATTCAAGATTGTATAGACCTCTAACAAAGCCCCCTCTGCCACCACCCTTTCATCTTTTCTTGTCCAAGCTGAAATGTCTTGGAATTCTGTTAAGCTCTCGTCATAGGGCAGCTGTTCCTTACCCCTAATAATTTCTGGTGCCCTTCTATACTTTTTCCAAACCCAATACAGCTTTTTCAGATGGAGTGGCCAGACCTAGATGCAGTATGCACACCTGTGGCTATATCATGACTTTATATAGTGGCAGTATATTGTCTGCTATCTATTCCTTTCCTAATAATTCCCAATGTTCTGTTAGCTTTTTGGGTTGCCACTGAGCAGACGTTTTCAGGGAACAATCACCCTAATGATTCCAAGCACACTTGCTTGAGTGGTAACAGCTATTTTAGACCTCATCATTTTTATTTCAATAGGTGGAATTCTATTTTTCAGTGTACAGTATTCACATTGAATTCTGTCCTGGTGTTGCCCAGTCACTCAGTTTTATGAGATGCCTTTGTAATTTACAGGTTTGGACTTAACTGTTTTGAATAATTATGTATCATCTGTAAATTTTGTAACTTCACTACTTATCCCTTTTTAAGGCCATTTATGAGCAAGCTAAACAGCAGTAACCCATTCCTATTCTTTCTTCACCCTGTCTTTTAAATGGAGTACCTGACAATAGTGTTTTCCCTTACTCAGCCTGCCAACCTCTGTTTATAAACAAGTTTCCTGCCCCAAGGCAAAGCTGGAAGCAACAGAAGTTCTGTTGCACAGTAACAGAGAGAGCCATGCTAGTCTATATACTATCAAAACAAAAAAGCAGTCCAGTAGCACTTTAAAGACTAACAAAATAATGTATTATTAGGTGATGAGCTTTCCTGGGACAGACACGCTTCTTCAGAATCTGAAGAAGTGGGTCTGTCCCAGGAAAGCTCATCACCTAATACATTATTTTGTTAATCTTTAAAGTTCTGTTGCAGATAAGAGATGCCTCTGAAGCTAGGGTGTATGCTTATGCAGCCCAAGTATGAAATCTAGGGGTTCAAACTTTAGGAGGTGCTACGGACACTGTCCCCCCACAAACCTGCAATAAATGGCACCCTTGGCAAACTGGGTTACCACATGCTGGCAACTATGTCTCCCACTGTTGTTAGCTACTCCCCTGACGGTGGTGTTTTCTATAGAGCACTAGGAGAGCTCTCTCCCAGCACTCCCACCATGGCCACACTTTCATTTTCACGTGCCTTAATTTCCAGACATGCAGACAAAGCCTTACACAAACAAGGTGTGGGTGGAGGTATAACTAGGTGCTTGGTTGAGAACTTCTGTTCCCACCCCTGAGGAAAGCCACTGGCACCTCTTGCCTTAGCTAGAGCTCCAAAAATGTACACTCACCACCTTTGTTAATGGTGTATGTCAGTTTAAATGGTTGCGTTACTGCTCAGCCCTGAAGCAAGAGAGCAACTCTGCAGTCTGCCTGCTTTGCTTAGCTAATTTGTGTACAGTACATTGCAGCTGCCCCTACACTGCTCAAAAGCACTTGATCTCAGTATTAAAGGCCCCAAACGCTCATTAGCAACCTGGACCGTGCGCTTTAACGTGTACTGAGTAAACAGCTCCTAGGGACTTTCTAGAGGCACTCAATGCTTTTCCCAATAAGGTCCCTAATTCTTTGCCTCAACCCCCAGTGACACTGCCCCCACTTTTTAAAACGCCAGCATACTAAGCATGACAGCTTCATTTTTTCTAATACCATGTTGGGGCTGCATGATCCCCAACAGGCTTTTCATGCTGATATGAGGCTGCAACCAGCTCCATTTACCAACACTGCCTGGCCTAGGACCATGCTCCTCCTATTGCCCTAGCCAGTGTAGAGTCACGTTGCTTAATCTCAGTTTCATCTTTGAGTCAATAAAAAAAGCTATAGCCATTTTGGTAAAGCTATTTTGCTTTTCTTGATTATTCTCCAAGAGGCTGGAGTTTGGCAGGCTGCCCTGCGAACTCATCCATCACCCCCAGCAACTCTTCCTAAATGTAAGGCTAGCAGGACTTGGAACAAGCCTGCTGACACCAAAGAAGGGCACTTCCACAGATGCAGGTGAAAGCAAGAGGAGGCAGGATGAGTTCCAAACATCAGTAGGTTACACCCCTTCATCTACCGTCTTTCTTCACAGCCTCGTCAATGCGGGGTCTCAGTGCAGACAGGGATATCAGTATTGCTTCCTAGAACCACAACCAGAAAGTAGGATCAGATCCACTGGCACCTCAGAACTTCACATCACTTAATACAAATCTAATGACTGCTTACAGAAGCGCTGTAGTGGAATTAATGCGCTTGTACCTATAGCAGACCTGCCTCATACTAGCCCAGCCAGAGTCACTCCTGGGTTTTTAGTCTACAAATAACTTCATTGCTAAAGACAGTTTACAAGCTCTCTGGGCCCAGAATCATCTTGTTTGAGGTTTGCACTGCACCTTGCGAAGTGCATGCCACACCACAACAAATAATAGTTTAAATTGGGTGGGATTAACCCCATACCTGAGAAACCTGTTAGAGTAGGTATTTTAGAAAGACCACTTGAACAACTAGAGTGAAGGGGGCAACATCTAACCACATAAGTCACAGCTCGCTGAGAGAGCTTCCTTCCTCAAAGGAAAACATGAATAGACTTGATCCTCAGGAGAAGAGTGTTGCCGTGCTATTATCCACATGACATACCTCTGTCCTGATGGTGCGGCTGCCCTGGCTGGGACATGTGTTCAGGTAAAGGTCAAACAAGACACTTGGATCAGTGCTCTCCAGGTTTGGGTCAGCATCCACACCAGCCTCCAGGCCTTGGAGACCTCCAAATACTATTAGGGCATGGCTAGAAGAGAGCAGAATAACGACTTATCAGACAGGAGAAGACTGGATCCTACAGCTGTTCCAGGTCAGAAGACACTACAGTGCTGCCCCTGTAATCTTTCACACCACCAATCAGCTCATATGTAGAATTTTTCATCATTTCAGATGTCATCCTCAATTTTACCCATGAGGAAATGGCAGCAGAGAAACGAAGTGATTTGAACAAGGTCAGCTGGTGGGATAGTTAACAGAGCCTTCAACAGCTGTACACAATTTGCTAAATGCCAGCACAAGTGGTGATTCTCATGAGCTGCAGAATAAGTTCAGAATGTAAACAGCGCCTAGCTGGCTCAATACACTGAACAAAAACACTACTCAGCTACATCATCAAAACAGAGAAAAACATAACTGGTCTGGCCCCCAGCTGCCATCCAAACAGCTGTAAAAATACCCTGATCTGTACCCACAATGACAGCGTTCAGTGAGTTAAGTTAATGATGGCGTACTCTTGCACTGACAAACTTGATCAGAAAATCCAACCCACTGAAATACTCGGGGCTTTGTTTTTACCAGATGGGATGCATGTATGGAAAGACTATCAGAGCAGGTAACTCAGGACTTGTCTACATTTACAACACTGCACTATGTGAACAATCCATCCCTGACCAACGCAGTTATGCCTATATAAGTCTATAGTGCAGATAACATAGGGCCTGCATTCAAACTGCCACAAAATGAATGGGAGTGGCATGCTTGTAAGGACTTGAACCCTACTGCTGCAGAAAAACGCCTCGATAGGGAGAATATTCACATAGCAGCACAGACTATTGCAGTTTCCTCGAATGCACTGGTTGGTGTACTGCAGACATCTTGTTCCCAGAGCTGGCTGGACAGAGAAGAGATATGTTGAGCAGCAAGGAAACAGTCCAGTTACCTGAAGAAAGGGAGAGTTGCTTGGTCCACACAGGTCCCTCGCTCAGAAGTCCCAATAGAGAGGTCATAACCTTCTTTAAAAGGGCATTCAGCAAAAACAGAACCTGAGAAACAAATATTGTATCAAAGTAAAGTAAGCAGTGGCACCTCCTGCTTTACAGGGTTCTAAATGCAATCACTGGAAATATTTCACACTTTATATACCTGAAGATTAGTTACTCAGAATTGCCTCTACTGTCTCCTATGTTTTAGTGCCATCTTGTAACATACTATTAACATTCAATGTATCAAAAACAAATTATATCTTCTTCTACCAAGGTGGCTCTGAATTCCATCAGCAGAATGGCACCCTAATTCCTCTAATCAGACGGGTGGGGGGATAGCTTAGGAGTTAGAGAATTGGCCTTGTAATGCTGAACCAGCCCCAGGCTAGTGTATCTTGCTTGGAATCACTCACAGGCTAAGGGAGGAGTGGGAGATTTTAAAGATTCATCAAAACTAAGAGGGCTCAAAAAAGAACTAAATGAATTCATGGCGGATCAATGGCTTTTTGGCAAGGATGGTAGCCCTAGCTTCTGTTTGTCAGAAGCTGGGAATGGGCAAAGCTCACTTAGAGGGGAGAGATAACTCAGTGGTTTGAGCATTATCCTGCTAAACCCAAGGTTATGAGCTTAATCCTTGAGGAGGCCATTTATGGGTCTGGGGCAAATAAATTTAACAAAAAAAAATCTGTCAGAGATGGTGCTTGGTCCTGCCAAGAGGGCAGGGGACTGCACCTGAGGTCCCTTCCAGCTCTAGGAGTGGCGTGTATATGTGTATATTACCTGTTCGTTCATTCCCTCTGGGGAACCTGGCACTGGCTACTGTCAGAAAATAGGATCCTGGGCTAGATGGGCCTCCTGTGGAATGTTTGGATCTGACTCAGGCTCAGTGGTTATATGCAGCATGATGGAACCTCCTGTACTCAAGTCTCATACTTTCAAGGGGCTCAACAGCACTCTTGTAAGTTTTAGAACCTCACCTGCTCAGAAAGGACCCACTGATCAGTGAGGGAATACAGAAGGCTCACTAGGACACTTTGGAACCTATGACACCTGAGCTATTGATGCTTAAGGGTGGGAACACACAGCTAATCAGGACAGCTGCAGAGATCAGCATTTGCCTGCACTACTTTGACCACTGTTGGCTCCCCTCCCAACAGTCTTAAATTCTGTGACTAATCAGATATTGGCGCAGTCCCCATCTTCTGCATGTACGAGGACTGAAGCTGGTAAATCCCGGGGGCTGAGAGCAAGTCAGCGAATACAGGCTCATTACCATACAACCCATCCCTCCATCACCAGAAGGAAATTAGACATTTAAAATACCTATGAAACAATGGCAATAAATGGACCCTACGAAGAGGATTTTGATGAAAAAAGTATCTGGTTTTGCATCAAGCACAAATATAATCTGTGTAAACATGCATGCACAACTAGGTACGGGTGGATCCTGCTACTTCTGCCCTGGGCCAGCAGGCAAGTGACAGAATACAGAGTCAATACTTACTGAGGCAGGAGGCTAAGCGGACATTGTAACCCCAGTACAGGCCAGACACAGTCCGTGGATGGTTAGAGGACACTACAGTGCCTTTCTGTATTTTGCTATCTGAAACCAAAGCCCATGGATTAGCACAGCAAATTGCAGTTCTCCAGACATTGCTGGAAATTAACCAATAACCCCCAGGCTATATTCAAAAGGCTCTTCAGTAAGGCATAAACTAGTTCAACCCCTTATATTAATTAAGGAAAGCCTGTATGAGTTTAGTCTACTCAGCACTGTCTATAAATTGATGAAGCTCAAAACACTGAGTTCTGAATACCAGCACAAACGAAATATTAAGATACAATAAATGAGTCTCCCACTGAGGGGTATGGGGCTGGAAATTATTCACTATAGCTGGGTATAATGATTCCTGAACATGTTTAAAGATGTCTTGTGTCCTAAAGATGGCAAGTCACTAAACTCCCTCACGGTCTTTTGGCAAATACTAGATTCTGCAGGACTAGGGCTATTCTACAAATCATAGTGGTAGTATTTGCTTATCTAACCTGTGCAGACACAGGATGGCTATGGTTTACCTGGATTCTGCTGTTTGAACAGCTGAACAGTGACTCGAAGACCAGACTCTAGCTGTTTGTCTATCTGCACCTCCTACAACAATAGAACATCAGCACAAATGGTTTTAGACACATGGACACCCACCCACAGGAAAGCTGCAGATGGCAAGCAAAAAAATCACTTTTGGGAAAGCAAACTACACTGTCAGCCAAGACCGAAAG
This sequence comes from Carettochelys insculpta, assembly GCF_033958435.1. NCBI lineage: Eukaryota > Metazoa > Chordata > Testudines > Carettochelyidae > Carettochelys > Carettochelys insculpta. The sequence goes on from NC_134157.1 coordinate 11,959,672, forward strand.
CTCCATCAGCGAGCAGCCAGTTAGATGCCACACTGTATAGCATGGATCGGACTACAGAAAACCGTCAGTCCTCCAAGACACTCATCTGGCTTAGAACAACTGCAATGGATGATGCATTTCCAGCTCAATGTACAGAACAACAGAATAAGAGTTTCTTAATTCAGACAAAATGTAAATGGAGGATTTTGTCCTACTGCATGATGCTAAGAGACACTATTGTCTCCACCAGGACCCAGCAGAGGGTGCCATAAACTAACAAAGAAACACTGATCAGAAAGAAGAGACTAAATGAAATAAAAAAAAAAAAAAAGGAGGTGGGGGGAGATAGGGACACATCAGTTACTAGAAATTCTCCCATTCCACAGCAGGACATGTCTCTTCAAGAATCACACTGGTAGCTTATGGCCATACTAGCCTGATTCTACTTGGCCTTGAAAGGAGTAACTGACAGGTGACTGGAAGAGTGGGGGTGAGGACAAACAGGCCATACCTTCTTCATCCCACAGTTAACAAAGGAGCCTTTGCCTGGCTTGGTGGGCCGAGCTAACACCACTCCTTCCCGGTATTCTGATTCCTCATCTATCCGCACATGATGAGGGCTGTCCAATGGGTTCAGCAGCCCTGAAACAGTAGAGGGAAGTTGAGGAAAAATGCAAGGCTATGTATTGCAGCACAGATTGCACCAGGAGGTAAATTATAAAGTGATTCATCCTCCGCTTCTCCAGTCCTCACCCCCACACTCATCACTCCCTGCCCATACTGATGGAAAAACCATGAAATGGTCTGTGTGTGCACAGGCAGAGAAGCATCCCAAGTATGATGAAGAAGAACATGACTTTCCTCTCTCAGTCAAGGAAAAGCTTTGGTATTGGGTGTTAATCCCACTGCCACTCCTTACAGAGCATAAGAGCTCAAGAGCTACATTACACGAACTGGAACAACAAGCAGGCTGTCCAGGACACGTGAGCCTGTATATGGAAAGGTGGGAACCTCATGTCTGTGTACTTCACCAGAGAGGGCTTATGCCTTAAGGATGGGACCAGGGTGGCAAAGGACTGTAACCACATCCTTACCTGCAAACTGCAGATCTTGGTGTTTTGGGAAAAATGATTTTCTCAAGTATCTGTTCAGAGAGAGAGAGTCAAGTCTCAAAATCGTTACAGTCTTCTTTCAGACTACTTTTTAATTTCAGATTTCCAGCTTTAATCAGGAAATCAGCCCTATGGTACCATATAGCCTGTAAGGCTACAGCTCCTATGAAACGTAAGTGATCATTTGAACGCTACACATTCCTGCAGCTCTGTCAGATGCCAAGATCTTTTTTATTTCCTGGGCATTTGGGTCTGAATTCAAAGCAGAAGCTGCTGCTCTTCTGGCACTTACAAGCTCTAAGGCTGGCATCCCAACACTAGTAATGCACAGCAGTCTTTTTTCACTGTGCAGATTTCATTCTTCAGCACGCTAATGGGCATACCCGCACTCAAGCTTGTGGGCACAACAAATGAATCAGAATAGAATCTACCCCCAGATGGCCCAATACAGGAGAATAAACAAATATAAATGAGATTGGCCCTCCGCTACCCAACACCTGCTCCTCCAACCTTTGATACGTGTTGCATAATCCCACATTAATAAATGACACCATTAAACCATGATGGAATCTCTGTGGTGTGCAAAACTATCACATTGGTCTTACTGAGGACACTCCAAATACTGCAGAATCCGAGCCAGCTGCACGCAGGCCTGTCCTTTCTTTCCAATCCCGTCAAACTGCCCCTCCACAGTCCTGAAAGAGAAGAGTGCAGTTTGTGATCTTCTAAGACATTTACACAACCCCTGGAGTGAGCAGATGTACATACAAGGCCCATCCCATTTCTATTAAATTAAAAAGTATACAATTAGAAACAGGCCTTTTTAAAAGTGGCTTGTGATAGAGAGAACCTCACCCTTGTTGCCAGTTCAAGTCTGACCCAGGTCAGGACAGATCATAGTACACAGTCATTAGATGATCAAAACAAAAAGCAGTCAAGTAGAACTTTAACGACTAGCAAAATAATTTATAATAATTACCTAATAAATTATTTTGCTGGTCTTTAAAGTGCTACTTGACTGCTTTTTGTTTTGATAGTGTATAGACTAGCACGCCTCCCTCTCTGTTTCTAGGTTGGCTAGATGATCTGTGAAAGGAGTAAGTGATATCAGACCAAGTTCCAGCTGATTGGCTGTTGGTCACACAACCACCAGAACTGGTAACCTTAATAATCTAGGCCATTTTTGGGTTGGGGGACACTGACCTGTATACAAATCAGTCAGGGGCCACACAGGTCACAAGTGAGAAGCAACAAAAGCCCTCACTGATGTGGTCCCTGACTATATGAGGGCCAGGGCAGGAGGGGGTGCATGAGCTGGGGTGTGGGTCTTGGCAGAAGGGTGCAGGAGGGTTTAGGGTGTGGAAGGGAGGGGGCAGGAGCAGGGGGGCAGGGTGTGAGTCAGGAGTCAGAGTGGGAGGAGGTTCAGGAAGGAGGTGGCAGTAGAGTCTGGATGAGAAGGGGCATAGGAACAGTTGACCTGGTCAGTTCCCCTGGACACACATGGCTCTGCTCCTCCTCCCTCTGCTCTCAGGCACTGTCCTCAGCTGCTCTAACAGAACAGCTGATTCCAGCCAATCAGAGCAGTGGAAGGAAGCCTCTGGTCAGCAAGGTCAAGGGCATTGCTGCCACCTGTCCCCTTCCCCCAGCTAGGGGAACAGCAGCGAGCCACAGCAGAGCCCAGATCCAATCCACAAGGCCTGGGGCTCCAAACCCTCCATTCTGCCGTGGACTGGATGCTATGGAGGGGAGCTCTGAGCCTTGAGGTCTGGAGCCAGACAAGCCACAGTCCAGATTCAGGTCGCTGGCCAGGGTTCCCCACCCCAATCTAGGCCAATGCCTGGATGAGCCATTGAGTATGGTTACAGATGGAGCCTTCCAGTTCAGGAGTAGGAACTGTGGGAAAGAATGACATTTTGCTACACTAGTCTGCACTGGGGATAAACAGGGATAGTTTGTTTCCAGGGCCATCAAGACAGCACCTTTTCTTAGCACTACAAAATATCTTCCTGTAAATCTGCATACAATGTTGCTCTAATTGTGTCAGGCCCATGATAGTAGAGAGACAGAGAGAGAAAGACAATATCTTTTATGGGGCCAGTTTCTGTTGGTGAAAGAAACAAGCTCACAGAGCTCTTTTTGAGGTTCTTGGAAATCTAGTTGAATAGTGAGAGAGAGACAGCCGTGCTAGTCTATATTCTATCAAAACAAAAAGGCAGTCCAGTAGCATTTTAAAGACTAACAAAATAATTTATTAGGCGATAAGAATTCATGGGACAGACTCTGAAGAAGTGGGTCTGTCCCATGAAAGCTCACCACCTAATAAATTATGTTAGTCTTTAAAGTGCTACTGGACTGCCTTTTTGTTTTGGAAATCAAGTGTTTGTGTTGCATAACAGGATTATCCATGCAATTTAGCATTTACATTTAACTTATTTGCTGTTATGGGACCTAAGTGTCCTATGGAACCAAGCTATTTCTTGGTTTACCTATAGTGTTCAAATTTGCTCCAACAATCATGTATTTTTACCTCTATCACAGACTAACTATAAATCAGGCACTGAGCTTTGTAAACCTTGTCACTTCGGCTGCGTCTACAGTACAAGATAAAAATCAAATGTAAAGGAGTTAGCTTGACATTAAAACATTGTCTTCATTGTAAATGTCATTAGCTTGATTCAGTCTTCCCTAATATCGATATTAATGGATGAGTATAGCGTCAATCTTGAGTTTAAAATGTTGAATAAAGTCTCCTGTGGAAGCGCCATGTCCTTCATTCAAATTTATTAGCCTCTACAAGTGTCCCATATGCATCCCACAAAGCTATGTGCTGCATCTGGCTCCCAGCTCCCTGCTACTAGCACAAGATGAGAAACTGATCGGGGCTGCCCTGCTATCAGTTTCCCAGGTCCCACAGCTTGCTGGAGCTGGGAAACTGACCAGTAGTGATAACATAGCCTTAGTCTGCATGGTCCGGCAGTCACGAAGAACATAAATCTGAATGGATTTCTGTGCTTCCAAAGATGGCCAAGTGCCAATCTTCAGAGCCATCTTCCCACAGACTAGAATTGGTTATCTAGTCCTTTGGGCTTTTTTGCTGAGACTGTAAACAAGGATGCCAAGTGTTTAACCAAATGCAAGACAGACACCTGTGAATTGGTAGGCATACACACCACCAATTCGTCTTGCAGGCCACTGAATTGTAACCAGGTGATGCTGCTTCTGTGGGCTCCATGAAAATGGTTATTAACAACCCTATAGAGCCATACAAGTTACTTGGGATTTCCAAGACCAGCATCTGATGAAGTGAGTCTGTGCTCACGAAAGCTCATGCTCAAAACTTTTCTGTTAGTCTATAAGGTGCCACAGGACCCTTTGTTGCTGTTACAGATCCAGACTAACATGGCTACCCCTCTGATACTTGATACAAGTTATGTTATTTCGGTCATTAAATTTGCTGCTTGAGAAACTGCCGCTGTCCAGTTCCACACACGGAAAGAAAAGAATAAAGAGGAAGATCTCATCAGACAAGCCATTTGACAAGGCCAGAGAGAAGCTGCAGCTCTGTGTCCTGCTTGCCTTCATTTGAGATGAGTTGCACAGAAACTGGCCCTATCAAGGAACAGGTTATTTAGGGAAGAAAATGAATCACTCTTACCTTGAATCTTCTCCTTCTTCATCAAACACCACAATCTCATCCACACAGAAGATGGCACAGGCCCTGGCAATCTGCCCAGCAAGGTATGTCCTCAACTCTGGAGACTGGGCATTATTCAGGATGGAACCTGGCAGGGCTACACTAACCGTATAATGACGCCCTAGTAGGGAGAAAAAAAAAATAAGTGGGATTAGACAGAAGAGCCAGAGCTTGGCAGTTTTACTATTTGTGCTGCCAAAGCGACAGCATTAGCTGGTTCTTTCATTTTAAATGTAAGCTCTTTGTGGCAAGGACTGTTCTGTGTTTTCACAGTACCTGGTACAAAGGGGCCCCAATTCCTTCTGAGGCTTTCACACTACAAGTATAAAAGTCCAAAGCATTCCTATATAGTGCCTTTTACAAAATAAGGGCCCCACACCATTTTCACAGTAGTGAACTTTCATTTTGCCATGAGCCTTAAAAAGGATCGGGGAGGGCAACAAGTATTCTCAATCAGGCGTAAACATACCCCTGGGGATAAACAGAAATCTTCTGGATACACCAGTTCATCTAGATATATGCCTGTTTTCACAACAGGCTATGTATAAAATGCACTAGCGAAGTCGGTATAAACTAAAATTTCCATACAATGATTTGTTTATACTACTCTGAATGAAATGTAAGTATAATATTTATACTTGATTGATTTATTTTATAATTATATACCAAAAATGAGAAGGCAAGAAAGTTTCTAAGTTAGCATTCTGTGACACTTTCATAACTCTAGGTCTGATTTTGCAAGCCAGTAGTTTTTAAGGGAGGTGAAACCCAATTGTACACAAGACAAATTGGACCCCAAAAGGGATACAGTAGTCTGGAAAAGTTGAGAACCACTGGACTAGACTGTAGAGCAGGGGTGAGCAGCTTGACATTTCAAAAAGGGGGGGAGGGTGCATGACTGGCTGTTAGATCCCAGGGTCATCCATTTCATTAAAATGTTAACATGTGTTACTGTTGTTATGTATGTATATTCACTTTTACATACCAATTAATAAAGTTTTTACACTCTACGTACTTATTTTCTTACAGATGCCGAAAGTTAGCTTGTTTTTTTTCATATGAACATAACCAACATTTCCATCATTTTGGATTACAGTAGATGGGTTGAGGAGGGGCCCTGCTAACAGCAGGAACAAAAAATGGGGCCCAACAAAAAATTTGCTCACCCCTGCTCCAGAGAATTAATCAATGGACACTTTGGGTAGCAATTTTATAGTGGATTGTGTAATAGGCTAGCTAACTTAAAAGTTATGGGTCTACTACATTTCTTCCTACATGAACACTAAATGTTTCATTGTTTTGTACTGTCCAATACATGTATCTTCCGCTTTTTTTGCACGAGGATGGAGGGAGGCTACCATGATGAAAGATAGTGGGATACTGTAACTGAGTAAAATGAAACCTATCGTTAGCAAGAGACTTTTGTTGGTCTCTTCAGTGGCCATTTCTTAGAGATGGAGCAGAGTGGACTCTTCATACCAGAGTGTACTAGGCAATTCCTTAAAACAGGCATCCCCGGTTAAAAGTTGTCTCACATTCAGCATCATTGTGCTGCATTAAAGTCTACCTTCGTATTTGAACAGGCATGTAATTATACCAGTTCTGTGCAAGTTAAGCCATAAGATCTCCTTCTCTGTCTACAGAGATGAGATCATCATTTCAAGCATCTAAATTGGACCCCCTCACATATTAGATTCTCCCTGCCCTCACGCAATGCTTCCCTGACTAAAGCTATTATACCTTTGTCTTCCTTTGGCTTTTCTTCTTCTTTTTGTTTTTCCAGCATCTCCAGCATTCTTTTCTTTTCTAGTTTTCTCAATAGTTTTACTTCCTTCCATTTTTTCTTCTCTTCTTTTTCTGAAATGGAAAATAATCATGATTTAAACAAAAGGAGACTCAAAACTTTATTCTAGCCACCAGAATTCAAATGCATTTAAAATATACTATAATTAGACCACTAGACACCATCTGGGGAAGGCAAGGGGACAGAGACAGCAGAAGAAAAGAGCAATCGGTTGTGTCACATTATCAACAGTATTGTGGCAGACTGTCAACAGTAAAGCAGAAAGGAGTATTTGGCATTTTTTCCCCTGAGACAATAAACAGAAGTGGTAATCAGACCTAGTTTTTTGCAATGCAAAGACATGACCAGTAGAAATTGAGCATCTTTAACACTTCACACATGCTACCACACGAGTCCTCAAAGGGAAACTTCATAATAATGAGACATTGGAGTCTGACTTTGAAACAGTGAGCCAACAGTAAATGGGCTCTGGATTTCATCAAGAGCCTGCTTGCCAGCTATTCAAGCTATCTGATAAATGCTTGAGGGGTTCTTTCTAAAAGTGCCAGAAATTATAACAGTATATACAAAAAAGGTCTCCTTACTTTCCTGTTTCCATTTACGCCAGTCAACCTTTTTCTCTTTCTCCTAAACAAAACAAAACAAAACAAAACAAAAAAAAACAATGAGCTATCAACTTTCCATCAGCTGGCTCACCAGGATCACAACATTTAACAGTACAAAGAAATTCATCCAGTTGTAGCACTTTCTCAGTAAGTCACTGAGAAACACAAGGAAACAATGGCACCACTGGAATCATAGATGCCTCTGCTTTTTTCAGAGAAGCAGAATTGAGGTCTTCAGTTTGGTTGTGCACTTTAGTGTTCAAGGGTCCCTTTCCACTAGTGAAATTTGCACCCATTTACATAATGTAGCTAAACCCATGTAAACTTTTAAGGCAGGCACACTGTACTAGTGCAAAACATATGTAAACACCTGTTTCACAAGGGTGCACTGTATCCAATCCAAGGGTTTCCACAGCATAGCTACACTGACACCCGCTCCCACCCCAACAAACAAAACATAGGAGAGATATGAATTACTCTTTCATTTATGGCCTTCTACATAAGCTGTAAGGTCAGGCATGTGGAACCCGCACTAACAGCGTTTCCAAGCCCTCGCTCCGAGCGCCCTAACTACATTACAAAGCTGGGTTTACACGCGCTGGACCCAGGTTTGACAACCACGCTGGGGCAGCCAGGCTGCAGTATACAGACCTCCTGATTCGGGCCTGTAGCATGAGTTGCAACCACACTGCCAAAGGACAGGGCTGGGACCACTCAGACAGATGTGTGAACAGCAGCAAGGCGGGGGCGGAGCGGGACTCAAAGCTGAGCCCAGCCCGGGGTTTACACAGCAGTGCAAACTCAGCGTCGGACGGGAGGGTGGTTGGGAGACGTGTCTGCGCCCAGCGCAGCAGGCACCTGGCCCCAGACCCTGACCCTGACCGGCGTTCAGCGGCTCCAGCCTAGCCCCGACGCAGTTCCCAACCGCGGTTCACTCCAGCCCAGGCTGGCGGGTACAAGAAGCCCCCGCCGCCCCCACAGGGGCCCGCCCGAGGACAAGCAGCCCGGAGCGCTCGGGGAGGAGGGGGGGGGAGCACGTGCGCGCAGGGATAAAGCTCCGCGGACAGCACCCACCGGCTGGCCACGCGGCCACTTAGCAACACCCGCCATCTTCCACGGCCACTTCCGGCCTCGCACGGATTGGACGAAGGCGCATCCCAAGCCCCGCCTCTCAGGCCGTTTCCCAACCGCCCCCGGGCACGAGTCACGTGAAAGCGGAGCACGGTGGGCAACGGTAGAGCCAGGAGGCGGGGGGAAGGTGCTTAGTCCAGGCCATGGCTTGAGCCAGATCGGGTACTCAACGCTAAGCAGGGGCCGTTTATCTCCGGCCGTGGATGTAGGGGGAATCTCCGCTAAACAAGGTCCTAACTCGGCGGGCTTGCATGACGCTAACAGGTCTAGAGGCTGGTGTCTGACCATGGACATGGTCTCCCAGTTCTAGGGCAGCGTTTCTGAAATTATGTGCCCCGGAACAGTGGTGGCCTGAGAACACCTGGAAGGCCTGCTGCCTGCTGCAGCAGCGCAGCAGTGATGTGCCGTGCATGTTGCCTGCCATTAAAACCAGATACATTACTTCTCTGCTGCTATGAGAGGGTTACCATATTTGATCTTTGAAAAAATAAAACCCCACACCCCTGAGAGGGAGTGTATCTGTATCTATCAATTCAGGCATTATTGTGTTATACTATGTACATTAATACGTACATTGTTACTATGTGGGCTGGCAGATCCTGACATACTCCCTCTCAGGGGTGTCCTCTTTTTATGTGGTAACCCAAGCTATGATGCTTCATTTTGGTTTTGCTCTATATGTGGCAGGGTTTTTTTGGTTGGTGGTTTTGGTGTTTTTTGTCTGACAACAAATTTTCATAGGTGTTCCGCAAAAGAAATGTTGTTTGGTATTCCATGGTCTCAAAACATTTACAAAAAACACCTCTCTAAGATAGGGTGAAGCATGAGCAAGCAGAGTTGACCCAACCTTATAGGCAAAATAAGAAATCACCGGGAGCACCAAATTACACAGAAGTGATTGTCCCTCTTTTAAACAGATATTTGTTATCTCTGATAAAGGAAAGCAGCAAATATGGTACTTGGAAAAAAAAAAAAGTGCATCATTGCCATGTCAGAAGTTGAGACATACACCACTGTGCTCCACAATGTGAAATAAAGTGTATGTAAATACACAGTGACAATATTTTTTAACCCATGATGTAAAATGTTAACACACACCACTTAACGTATATGTTCCCTTCCTTTGTAATTGAAAATTATAGAAATTCTGGCCAAAAGCATCCCAAAAATCAGTTCCTTTAGAACAGGGGTTCTTAACCTGTGGGGTGTGCCTCCCCAGGGGAGGTGCAGAGGGGATTTGGGAGGAGGGTGACGTGCCTCAGAAAATTTACTGGAATTGCTTTCTCAGGCTACGTCTACACGTGCACCCAACTTCGAAATAGCTTATTTCGATGTTGCGACATCGAAATAGACTATTTCGATGAATAACGTCTACACGTCCTCCAGGGCTGGCAACGTCGATGTTCAACTTCGACGTTGCTCAGCCCAACATCGAAATAGGCACAGCGAGGGAACGTCTACACGCCAAAGTAGCACACATCGAAATAAGGGAGCCAGGCACAGCTGCAGACAGGGTCACGGGGCGGACTCAACAGCAAGTCGCTCCCTTAAAGGGCCCCTCCCAGACACACTTTCATTAAACAGTGCAAGATACACAGAGCCAACAACTAGTTGCAGACCCTGTATATGCAGCATGGACCCCCAGCTGCAGCAGCAGCAGCCAGAAGCCCTGGGCTAAGGGCTGCTGCCCACGGTGACCACAGAGCCCCGCAAGGGCTGGAGAGAGAGTATCTCTCAACCCCCCAGCTGATGGCCGCCATGGAGGACCCCGCTATTTCGATGTTGCGGGACGCGGATCGTCTACACGTCCCTACTTCGATGTTGAACATCGAAGTAGGGCGCTATTCCCATCCGCTCATGGGGTTAGCGACTTCGACGTCTCGCCGCCTAACGTCGATTTCAACTTCGAAATAGCGCCCAACACGTGTAGACGTGACGGGCGCTATTTCGAAGTTACTGCCGCTACTTCGAAGTAGCGTGCACGTGTAGACGCAGCCTCACTGTATAAAATTCTAAAGTTTAGAATTCTTTAATATTATGAATTAAAATTATTAACATTAATTGCTTATTAATTAAATATAAGGGAACTTGGGGTGAGATCAGATACTTAAGAGAATAATGTCTACTTTCACTGTTAGAGCTACTCAACCGTATTCCACCAAACTGCTTTAAACTGGTTACGACAAAAACTAACACCTTGCTCACAGTGTTACATTTTGATTGGCTGATGCAACACGAGGTGATATTTTTTTCCTCAAGGCTGACACTTTTAAAAAATTAGGTCAGACACAATATTACGCCTTTGTAGAACTACTGCAGTCTTCTCTTGCATTGCACCATATTGTTGTGTACTTTGCCCACACGCACTGGTTCAGTTAGTAGTCTGTCTTTGGTGCGAGTAGTTGTTTTTGCGTTTAACTCTACCATGATCAATAGTTTAGTTTACATTTTTGTGTTCCCTCAAGAAGAAGAGAAAATGTCAAAGAAAAGGAAATACAGTGAGGATTATGTGAAATTTGGGTTCACGTGCTGTCTTGACCACAATGGAACTGAAAAACCTCAGTGCTTTTTATGTGCAAAACTTCTCTGTAATGAAAACGTGAGGCCTGCCAAACTCCGAGAGCATTTTGCAAATGTGCATCCAGGAAATTCTGGAGACTCGCTGGAGTCGCTGACGCAGAAGAAAGCTCAATTCCACTCATCAGGCACTTTACCCAATTTGGGTTTTGGATCTACCCAGAAGCTACTCCTTGAGGCCTCCTACAAAGTGGCATATCTCATTGCAAAGAACAAAAAGCCTCACATAATCGGTGAGACTCTGATCGAGCCCTGTGCCCTTCAAATGATCAAAGTTGTTCTCAGAAAGCAACAGAGGAAACAGATTGCTGAAATACCTGTCAAACGACGTCATCAGTTGTCGAATTTTGGATATGTCATCTGCTATTTTGGATCAACTCATGGCGGAACTCAAGAAAGTGACTCTGCCCTTTGGACTTCAACTGGATGAAAGTACTGATGAGGCTCAATACAGTCCACTCTTGGCTTTTGTGAGATACGCCACTGAAACATGCATCAAAGAAGAGTGTTTGTTCTGTGAACCCCTGTTGGCTACCACAAAAGATGCTGATGTGTACCAGCTAATCAATGAGTTCTTTTCAAAAAATGGACTGGACTGGAAGGCAAAATTGGGCTTCATATGCACTGATGCTGCACATTCCATGCTGGGGAAGAAATTTGGCTTTGGAGCTTTGGTGCAGGTGGAGGCTCCACAGGTGGAGGTCATCCACTGTTTTCTACATGGTCATGCATTGGCGTCAAAAACTCTTTCTCCAAGACTGAAATCAGCCATGGATACCACTGTTCAAGCAGTGAACTTCATCCAGTCTCAAGCTTTGAACCACAGACTCTTCAAACTATTCTGCCAAGAAGTTGGAGCTGCTCATGAAGTATTGTTATATCACACAGAAGTAAGCTGGCTTTCACATGGAAGGGTCTTCACTCATGTTATGGAAGTTAGAACTGAGATAGCCATGTTTCTTTGAGAGAAGGAAAACAAACTGTGTGAGGAGTTTGAAACCCAAGGTTTCATTGTGTCTTTGGCCTATCTTGCAGATATGTTCTCGCAATTGAATGACCTCAACATTTCTGTTCAAGGGTCAGAAGTGACTGTTCTGGATGCAGATGAGAAGATTGCTGCCTTCCAGCAAAAACTGGCTCTTTGGAAGAGATAAGTGGTGAAGAACAATTGTGCAAATTTTCCTACTCTGGAAAATGTTCTTCTCTCTGGAGAGGGTTTGTTAGAGACGGTCCAGGATTGGATTCCAGGTGATATTTTGAGGCATCTGGAAAATCTCATGGACTCTTTTGATAATTATTTTGTGAAAGACTAATTGAAAAATGATGAGTGGATTCAAAATCCTTTCACCTTTAATTTGGACTCGATGGATGATGCTGACATGCAGAAGGACAACCTCATCGATTTGCAGAGCAAAGCTTTGCTGAAGCAAGGATTCTCCAATCAAAATCTTGATGAATTTTGGTGCTCTCAAAAAGCTGCCTACCCAGTTTTGGCAAAGAAAGCTCTTTCAGCCTTGATACCATTTGCTACAACCTATGTCTGCAAATCTGGATTTTCAACATTGGTCAGTGTGAAGACAAAGGCTAGAAATCAGTTGGGTGCCAGGCATGACATGTGCTTAGCATTGTCCAAGACTGTCCCTCCAATTTCTGTCCTTACTGACTGAAAGCAGCAACAGCCATCTCATTAAGGTGGTTCTGAAGAACTTTTTAATTTATCTATTTTTATTTGTTTTGTGTATGTGAGGAATTGGCTAGAAATAAAATCCCTTTATCATCTTAATTATGTCTTGATTGGTCCATTGATCAATTTGGGGAAGGATGGGATGTGTAAACATTAAGTTCACTTTCAGGGGAGGTGTGATGGCAAAAAGGTTAAGAACCCCTTCTTTAGAAGGAAGACAGTTGTAATTTGAAATGCAGTTGTTAAAAGAGCTGACCAGAAACACTGGGTGCAACTCAAAACAGTTGAAAATTTAAAGTGTCAGCTATTGTACCGGTCAGTTTCCTGGCTCCCCTCCGTGGTGGGCAGCCTGGAGCCAGGCGCCAAGAGTTGCATTAACCTGAGATGTGCGCTACTTGAGTGCACATATCTCAGGGTTCTATTGTAATCACTTGGACAGACTGCTTGGTTGAGCAGGTAGTCTGTTCTGCAACATGATGGAAGAAAGGAAACAATGGTCTGGGGAAATGGAATTAAAGGGAAATGTTCTGATAAAGAAAACGTTCAGACATAATTGGAGTCCAATATCTTATGAGAGGAGCACTGGCATCAGCCTAATAAGAATGTACAGTAACCAGTCTGGTCTTGTGTTGAAGCTGCAAGGAACCCAAGAGGAGTAAGTCAGTGACACTTCTAAAAGTGAAAAAAAGAGGAAATCAAGTGTTTCTAATGTCTATACAGGCTCACATGGCCCAAGGAACAGTAAAGCCTTTTTGCTAGTGGACAGCAATGAAAAGCTTTCAACCAGACCTTAGGGCTGACAAACCTCTTGCCCATGTGAATGATAGAGAAGGGGAATGAAATCAAATGATTCAGTAGGGTCAACAGAAAGACAGAAAGCAAAGTATCTGGAGTCATGATGTCTTCCTTAAGGAGCACAGAAGACAGCAGATCAGAGCAGAGTGCAGGCAAGTCTGGTACTCCACCCAAAGCAGTCACTGCCCAGTTTTCTCCAGCCTCCATCGTTGCAGTGTGTCGTCTGCTGCCTTCAGCGTAGCTTCATCCTGAGCAAACACCAGACTGTCAGCTCTACCAGGCTCCATGCTCACATCCTCCCTCTCTTGCATAGACTGATGCAAGACCAAAAGCCCTTGTTTCACTATGAAGGATCACCAATGCTGTATATACAGCCCCTCTGAAATGCAGCCACTTTTGGGACAGAGGGCAGCATCCAAGCAGGTGAACAATGCACAGCTATCTCTTTGCAGTAACACGGTATGAGAGGAGATTTTAGCCAGATGCACTCGGAAGAAGCTCTACTCTTATACAAAGTGCTCTGGGATCTTCATAGGTCATGAATGGACAGAACCTGGATTAAAATCTCATGTGAAAGACATTCACATGCTCAGCTTAATTATATCTACCCCTGAAGGCTGAAAAGTCAATTCCTGCCTGACTGAATCTGCAGTTTCAGGTTATTGTTAAGTGGCTTTAGTCTCACATCTTTGCCCTTATCTCTTTAGGCATATCCCTCATTTACAGCAGGAACCCTGAGCACTGCCTGAACTCACAGCCCCAGAGGCCTCAACTTCATGAAACAGAAGCAGATTAAATGGTCAAAATTCCTCTCGTGTGTAGTGCTGTAGAAGGTGGAGACTGGAATGGCAACTAAATCCTGTGCAGAGGAAGAGGGCAGAAAGAAGATGCATCCCACCCTCACCTTCTGCTACTGGTGAACATTGGCTGGCTCAGCCTCTGGTGTGCCAGGATGCTCATAGGGCCAACAGGCAAGAGGAGGGAATGACGCAGGCAGCAAGGTGTAACAAGGTGGTCAGCTGGTGCAGAAGCACATCACGGAGGCGGCGCCATACCCTGACTCTGGAGGAACATGGTGGAGGGTGTGGAGATAACCAGATGGCCAGTCTAGGGAATGCAATCAATGAGCTCCATTGGTATGAGACAAGGCACAAGAAGGAAGTGGATTTGAATTCAGAAGTCTGTGTACTTGACTGAATGAGGCAGCAGCAGCAATATTCAAGTAACTTTTCTAAACATTTCAAGGCAGCACTCCTCCATTACAAAACCCAGCTCCCTCACATCTACCTGGAGCAAGGAGAATGGGGGTCCTTCTAAGAGAACAAGCCCCTTGAAGAGAGACAGAGATATTACCTTGTTTCTAATCATCCACTTTATAAACCGAGAGTCGTAGGGTTCATCACAGTCAGGGAGCTCAGGTACTTCACTTTCTGCAAGACACGCACAGCTGCAAAGGTGAGCGGAATGATGGAACAAATGAGACACAGCTGAATTTCCCACTGAGCCAAATACCCATATAAAGCCAGATACCTTTGTGGTCAAGCGCACTAATATGTCCCCTCCACGGACCTGGGGTCAAACTCTGGTGCAGGCAGGGCCATCTGTGAGGGAGGTGGGGAGCCCTGAGTCAACCTTCCTTGTGCCACAGGCTCCAGCCCTTCTCTGCTCTGGCCCTGCCTTGCCCTTTTCCCTCAGGCAACGGGACCTGGGTATTCCTTGGAGTGGAGGGCCGGGCACAAGTGGTGGTCTCCGGTCACCATGCAGGCAGTAGGAGCAGAAACCTGCTCTGGCCTGCTGCACTTTGCCATGGCATCCTCCCATCCCACGGAGATTTCCAGCCACCTGCTGAGAAGTGAGGTGCAGTGAGCCAGGAGTGCAGCATACCATGGTGCAGCAGGACAGGGCAGGCTGCCACTCCTGCTGCCCACGTGTTGAGTGCAGGAGGGAAGGGCAGAAACCCCTGCTGCCTCTGCTGCACCCAGCCCTCAGCTCCAGGTAACCATTCCATCTCTAAGATGGCTGCTGTGGGTCCCCCAAAAACACAGGGCCTAGGGGCAGACACCCCAGTTCATCCTATGGATGGGATGGGGTATGGGTGTAGGTCACATGTGAAAAAACACATATGACCATTTCATCCTTATCAGGATAGCAGAGTTGTCCAGATCTATTCATGGGAATCCCAGGGGCAGGAAAGATGCTCATGGGGGGTGGGCACCGGCCATGCACAGGTCAGCTTGTAGGGGTCAGGGAGACGTGGCACAGCACATGCTCACGCTGTGACCAATTAAACCCAGTGTTATCAAGCAACAAATTCCCCAGCACCATCTGTCAAAGTCTTTCCTTTCCCTTCCCTAGTGCAAGTGAGGAAAATGGACCAGCCTTTATCTTTTTTTCACCTCTCCAATGCCGGATCCCAAGCTGAGCACCGCCCCTTTAATGTGAAGGCCAGAAGTAGATAAAACAGTCACATGGACTCACTGAGCTCTGAGATGTCTGCCATCATGAAGTAGGTGCCCTCAGGGATGATGGGCTTCATGCCTGCAGCCACTAGGCTCTGACCTAGCCAGTCCCGTTTCTGCTGCAGCTCCTGAGACAACTGGACAAAATAACTGTCTGGCTTCCCGTAATTGTCAAGCTCTCTTTGGAATGCCTGGGCCACTGCTTCCTGGGGTGGGAGGGTGGAGAGAGGAACTCAGACCCAGACACAAAGCATCCCCTGTGTGCGCTCAAAGTATGACAGAGTCCCTCTACCCCGAGCACAAGCAGGAAATGCTGAGTTTGCAGTAGGCTTCCCTGCTAATTCTAGAGGCAGCCCATGAACTGGGCTTCTCACTTCTGAGCAGATACATAGGAGATTGGGGCAATTTAAGACAACAGTAGGCCTAAATCAAATACTTTTCTTCCAGCCTCCTCCCAGACAGAAGGCTTGAGAGCGGTGTTCCTCCAATGGCCTAACCTGACCATGACAGTACCCGAGACACGGAACAAGCTTGCTGGTTCTGAACTTGTTTGGGGAAGGTGCATCTTACGTGGATGGGGTGTCTGAGAGAGCTCTTACCTCTAGGCTCCACACATTTGTGGTCTGGGGAGACAGTTAATGGATCTCTCCACGAAGGAGGTCTGGGGTTTACATCTGACATCTGATTTGAGGCAATACCTTTCCAGGTGCTCTGTCCCTCACCTGAGCTGCTGTCGGACACTGATCCACAGAGTTCTGGTGAACAGTTCTGAGGTGTTTCACAAGACAATCAGGCCCAAGAGTCCAGCCAACCTGTTACAACACAGAGATTCGAGGACGTTTCAGTTTCCCAGGTATCTTACACCTGTTCCACTTTATTTACATACTGTCACTTCACACTATCAATTTCACACGATCAGGTCCATTTGCAAAGCAAATCTCTGATCCCTCCAATTTAAAGACAAGCAGAGAGATTCCCCACAGGTGATGATAATTCTTGGTTGGACAGGCAGTCCAACAATTGGAGAAATATTGATGGAAAGATGGGCAAGATGGGCTTGATTTCAGGAAGGTTGGCCGTCAGCCAGAGTCCCATACTGGAACTACTGAATTGGAGGGCCAGGAAGGTTTTATATGGGAGACATTTCTGCCACTCCAGACTCAATCACCTTCCATCCTGTGCTGCTGAAGGTTTTGCCAGCACTCCCAATGGTTATTGTGTGATCCCACATACCCGGCAAGCTGGCTGCCAATGAAACAAGAGAGAAAAACAGCTGGAAGATCTCACAGCAAACAGTATAATTTGCCCTTGTACAGTATTTATGACTCCTGTATATTTTTGGGCTTTGAAGTTGCCACAGGGAGAATTAGCCTAATGAAGTGCTGCATATTCATCGCAGCACTTCATTAGTATTCTCCGATCAAGCTGATTGCCATGCCCCCTTCAAAGACACTGCCAAGGTGTTTTTTTTTAAACGAATAATTATAGATGCTTCAGTTTTGAGGTGCCCATGTCAAGATATTTCAGACCTGGTTTTCAGAAGTGCTGAGCACACAACATTGCTAATGTCTTCAACCTCCTGTGGCACTTCAAAAAAGGAGGTCCAAAAGTTGGCCACCCAAAAACAGACACCCAAAATCACTAATATCAGAGGGGTAGCCATGTTTGTCTGTATCAGCAAAAACAAGAAGTCCTATGGTACCTTATAGACTAATAGATATTTTGGAGCATAAGCTTTCATGGGCAAAACTCCAAATTGATAGCTAGTTTTGAAAATGTTGGTCCACTTTTACAACCTCTAAGTGAAATCCTGCCCCTCTGGAGTCAATGGGAGTTTTGTTATTGACTTTAGTGGGGTCAGAATTTCCCTCTACTAGTCTAGTTCTGACTGACTCCAGAATAAGAAACTCCACTGGAGTCCAATAACTGAGAGAACAGTTGGTATGGAGGCCAAGACTGAAGTGTGCTGGAAGGCCTCTGAGGGAAGAAACAGGTATGGCTTAGCAGAAAGTGCTGCAGTTGAGGAGAGAGATATAGTGGCAGGGCTGTGTGACCCTCACTTAAATAGTCAATTCGCCCACATATTCTGTGAGGACAAAGCAAGTGAAATAAATATGACTGGTCACAATCTCCCTTTCAAGCATAACACCTTTAATAATAGCTTCCCTATGCTCCCACACAACAGAGCTGCAGACAGTGAGGGAGGGACATAAGCTGGCCCACATACAAACCATGCTCCTTACCAATCCGGATGTGCACATTCCCATCGTACATCACCCACTCCTGCACTTCGTTGCTGAAGCAGAGCACATGGTGTTTCGCACACAGGTCTGCGATGAGCTCCATCTCCTCCCTGCTGAACGCCTATGCCAGACAGGCAGAGGAGAAGGGGCTGTTGGGCACAGAACTCCTCAGCTCCACAACCCCACAGTGAGTTCTCAGGCTCAGCCCTTGTGGGGCCTATAGTCCTCAACAATAGCATCTCAGGCAGACATTCTCTTCGTGACAATGAGCAGACAACGTAATAGAACAGGGAGAGTAAGGGGGCCATCTCCACCAACACGAGTGTCACTCTCCCCATCCTTGTTACAGCAGCAGCCTCCACTCAGACACTAGGTTCTTCTTAGGGGACTTTCTCCCACTCACATTACCCAACTAGGGTTAGTCCTGCTGGTGACAGTCTGAGGTTCTCCCTCCCACCGCAGGCTGCAGACTGATTTCTCTTGACCGTGAGTGTAATCTGCTTATGCTAAGGCACTCAACTGATGGGGTCTAACAGCTATCCCTCTTTTCCTCCCTCCTGCTCCTGAAGACAAAGGCTGATAACTCTGCACAGTGGAATCATCAGCGGATCGTCTCACTAACTGCCCACTCCAGTTTCTGGAGCTGCCAGATTATCTGTGGGCTCTTCCAAAAGGAGAAGCTGACTGTGGGACCCCACTCAAGTACTGGCTCTAAGGAGACAAGCATCAAAGGCCTATTCATTTCCTTCCTGTTTTCTGGGTCCCTACAGAGGGAAGGGGGAGCTCTCTCAGGTGTTAGAGGCACTACCTTCCCTAGGGGGTTGTTGGGTGAGTTCATAACGATGGCTTTGGTTCGTTTAGTAAAGCTGGAAGCCAGCTGCGTTTGGTCCAGCTGCCAGTCCCTGCTAGATATCAGTTTACCAGCTTCTGCAGCTTTCTGCAAAGGACAGTGAGGAAATCACGATTACAAGCAATACATGACTGGAGATGTGGGGGTCCTGCTCTGACTAGGAATCTCTCTGAGCTCTTAACAAAGACACATTGTCCATCTCCAGCCCTCTCCTTTTGAGCATCTCAAAGCACTCAATAAACGTTAATGGATTGAACCAGCTCACAGTCCCACCCCCCATCAGTAGATTGGTGTTGTTACCCTGATTTTACAGATGGGGAAACCGAGGCACAAAGAAATACGTGACTTGTCTGAAGTAACACAGCAAGTCAGTGTAATAGACAAGCATAGACCACAGGTGTCCTGTGGCTTAACCTTCAGTACGTCCTCTCGCCCTCTGTGTGTTTCAGTATCATTGTGATTGGGCAGCAACAAGATGGGAAACAAATCCATCATCCTCTCTCCAGCCAGGTCAGCAAACACAGAAGAGTCCCAATACTTGGGGCTTTCTCTCAGGGAGCTGCTGAAGCCTGGAGTTCTAAGTAATGTTCAGGATCAGCCTTATGCACAAAGCAAGAGGCTTTGTGGGATCTGCTCTTTTAGGGACCCTCTCAACTTACTGCAAGGTCTTCAACTCACAGGTTGATGTATCTGTAGGACCAGCTGTAGGACCAGAGAGAAAGGAAATTTCTTCCTGCCAGGACCCTTCACCTCAGTGAGGAGATCATTGTGGTGAGGAACAAATGATTTTGTTCCCCATTTTCAGCATCGTGGGGCCCCATAAATCACGAGGCTGGTCCTGATCAAGCTACAGGCCTTATTGACCTGGACTTGACTTATTATTATTCAGTTTAGAGACAACCCCTGATTCCTACTTCACATCATCACCATAAGACTGCCTCTCTCCCTCATGCACCATTTCTGTTCACAGCACTTACAGAGAAAGAGACTCCCTAAGGTCCCAAAACAGCTTTGCTTTGATGTCCACTTACCGGTCGCAGCTGTATGAACACAGGAGTGCCCCCCACCATCTTCACCATTGCCTCATAGCAGTCAAAGTACGGCTCAATGATAATCACCTGGGGAGACACCAGAGCCCACCCTCTCCTCAGTCTTCCTTTCACCAGTGCAGATGGATGCTGGGAGAGGTTGGAGAGGACAGGAAATTTACTTCCCAGCTTCAAAGTTATTCTTTTACATCAGGATCTGAGACCCAAGAGTGGCTGGTAGCAAAAAGAACAAACTGAGTAGGGGCAGTGTTTCCACTCATGGAAACGAGAGTACTGGTGAGTGCACATTGGGAGATTCAACCTCTAGTGGGACAATGTAACAGCTACAAGGATCTGTGGAAAGCTGGGTTTGGGTATCCTGCTCCACAGAGAACGTTTGTATGGGGCTGCCTGGAATTTTAGTCCGAACAGAAGCAGGTGGGCGGTCCTTCCTGTGGGGGGGATGGAGGGTCTCCATGCACATAAGAGCTTGCAGCTTTATTCAGATTCCAAAATATGGGTCAGAAGAAGCCTGAAAGGAGCTGTGCAACAGCTGGTGAGTCCTTGATTACCTCATCGCCTTCATCAACCAGAGCCTGGAAACAGTTGAAAAGGGCTTGGTACGCCCCGACTGTCACCAACACATAGATCCAAGGGTCAAGTTCCTGCCCTAGCAACTTCCCATAAAAGCGGGCCAGGATCATCACAAGTGCTGGGTGTCCCTGTTGGGAGCGTCACAAAACACCACTTGTATTAACTGTGTGAGGAAGGCTGCTAAGCTTATTATTGTGTCAGTGTCACTGACAGCCACATGGGCCCCAGGGCCAGGTGGGATTGGGAGCCTAGCTCCATGCCCCAGAAGGGGCAGGGCCAGTGGCAGAAGGGGTGGGGCCTAGGGGACACAGCCCTCAGTGTCAGGCTGTCACTGCACCCTCCAAGCTCCAGGCCCCTTTGAAAGGCCAGGCTTGGAGGCAGCTGCCCCATTGATCCCCATGACTCCTGTTGTTGATGGGTCAGGCTGTGCTTCATGCAGTGCAAACTCCTTAGCACTTAGCAATGAGTAGAAACAGGAATTTTTTAGCAGAGTACCTGGCACAACCCTTTCACCCCACAAGTGGGATCGTTTTCCCCCCTCCCCTCCAAAGAAGATGGCAGTGACTGCCGAGCTCCACTTAGCCCAGCCAAAGCATCTATTTGCTCTGCACTAGGGGCTTTTTCAAGCCTGGGCCTAGTCAACTCCATGCTGAGCTATAAGGGGCAAAGGCCATCAGGCAGCAAAGCCGGCTCTAAGAGAAGGAGCTGGGTCTCTCACGCACAAAGGCCCAGGTGTACTGGTGCAGCATGAAGTTTTCCCCGCTGACAGTCTTCACAAACGCCTCCTTCACAAAGTCTGGTGGGGGCAGGTCAGGGAAGCCCTTGCCAAGGTTCACACATGGGTAAGTGGCAGCCATTTGCACAAATTCCACCCTAGAGAGAGAATAACAAGGTTTAGAGAGGATCCAAGGCAGTGTTCCATCTAATTTTTTCCAGCCCTGAACAAAATGAAATTTCTTACGCTCACCAATGTGGAGGTGATGTGCGACACGTCACTTTCATATTGGTGCACATAATAAACTTCACATGGTAGGGGTGTGGTGAAGGGGTTCTGAGTGTGAGGGCTCTGGCTGGGGTGCAGGCTCTAGGGTGGGACTGGAGATGAGTGGTTGGGGTATAAGAGAAGGGGCTCCAGTTTTGGGGAGGAGCTCAGGGCTGGGAGTTGGTGTGCAAGAGAAGTGCAGGCTCTGGGGTGGGCTTTGAGGTGCAGGAGGATGCTCAGGGTTGGGGAGACTCAGGGTGGTCAGCCTTTTGGAGCTTGGGCTCACCTGGGCATCTCCTTGCTGTGGACAGCTTCAGCAGTTCTGTGCTGGAGCTGGCAGGGAGGAGCACTTCCCAGCTGGCCTCAGCTGAGGGATGCCTCCCCACAAGCCACAACGGTTTCGGGGTTTGGGGAAGGGCATTTCTCACCACTGCAGCCCTGTGTGTGTAAGGCTTAATGGGAATGTGTGCAGCTGAACAGCTTAGGGGCAACTTAGGTCTCAGCTGGCATACCCCTCTCCTTGCCAGGAGGCTTTTGTCTGACAAATTAACAGAGTAGCTCTTCCAGCCAGAGGAGCTATACAGGGCAGCAGTTCTGGTGCCCAAGACTCCATCCTCGATGGAGACTCCAGAGCAGCAGAAGCTGCCGACAGCCATGACAGCCCAGCAGCCATAACAAAAACCTTAAGGGCCTTTCTAGCCCGTCATTAATGATCACACTGCAACTAGGGAGAGTTACAAGGTCATGTGCTCTGGCCTCCTAGTCATTTTTGTCGCCCTCCGCTGGACTTTCTCCAGCGTGTTCACATCCTTTCTATGCTGAGGGACTGTAATATGATGGGGTTTCTGGGCACAGCTAAAAAAAATCAAACCAGGGTATTTGTGCTTAAAACTGGGCCTCTTACAGCCCAAGCTGGGATTTCCTTCTCACTAAGGCAAATCCAACCAGCCACAAAGACCTCTGCCAGACCCACTGGCCAGCCAGAAGCCACACAAGCAACCCACAGATTTCCCAGCTGCTCTGGGCACAACATTTCAAGAAAGATGTGGCTAAATGATTAAAGGTCAAGAGAACATGAGCTGTGAGGGAAGACTGAAAGAACTGGGCTTGTTTAGTTTGGAAAAGAGAAGACAGAGGGGACATGAGAGTAGTTTTCAAGTACCTAAAAGAGGGTTAAAAGGAGGAAGGAGAAAAATTGTTATCCTTGACCTCTGAGGATAGGACAAGGAGCAGTAGGCTAAACTGCAGCAAGAGAGGTTTAGATTAGACATTAGGAAAAACTTCCTAACTGTCAGGGTGGTTAAACATTGGAACAAATTGCCCAGGGAGGTTGTGGCATCTCTATCACTGGAGATATTTAAGAGCAGGTTAGACAGACACCTATCAGGGATGGTCTAGATGGTGTTTGGTTCTGCTGTGAGGGCTGAGTACTGGACTTGATGACATCTCGAGGTCTCTTCCAAGTCTAGTATTCTGTAATCATCGAAAGACAAGCCCTAGAACCACCACCACATTTAAGGCTGCACTGGTTTCTCCTGCTCTTGAGTTCGTTTTCTATTTAGCTCCTTGTTCTGTCCCTTCTTCCAGGGTGCCATTTTGATCTCTGATATAGAATCTTGTCAAAATGCTTCTTGAATGTTGAAATTTACTTTAGCCACTGAGTCTCCAATACCAAAGCACCCAGGCCTGAGAGATTAATCCTTAAGAGAGCAAACAGATTGAAAAAATCTGATTGGGATGGTGATAGGTCCTGCTGTGACTGCAGAGCACTAGGCTTGATGACTTCTTCAGGTCCCTTCCAGTTCTATGAGATAGATAACCCCCTTGGAGTGTCTGGCAGCACTTAACTTATCACTACCTCTCTTGCCTGAGTCAACGCTGGATATTACCTTATACCAGACTTTCTTGTCCAATCCTTCCAGTCTTCGAGCCTGAACCAGCCTTGGCATTTTTGTCTGCAGAAAGGAGGAAGAAAAAGTGTTAAAAGCTGTCACTAATGCCAGATGGGATCCATAACCAAAGCAGGTGATACCTCTCTGTCAGAGCAGCCTGTACCTTTATATTTTGCCCAGGTGACCCCAAATTGTGTATTTTTAGTCCAGATTTTCCTAATTATTTACTGGAGAGTTGAGGAGAAAAGAAAGGTTACTCACCCTCTTCAATAACTGCAGTTCTTCAAGATGGATGTCCTTGTAGATGCTCCACCTTAGGGCTGGGTCTACACTAGAGAGTTTTGTCGACAGAAGAGGCCTTCTGTCAACATAACTCAGGGAGCATCTACACGCGTAAAGCTTTCTGCTGACAGTCTTGACAGAACTCTGCATTTGCCTCAACAGTATTATCCCTCAAAAATTTGAGGCATAGCAATCTCTTGACAAAAGTACAGTTGACAGAAGTGTGGTGTAGCCCCTTCTGTTGACAAAACTCTCTAATGTAGGCACAGCCATGGTCAGATGATTTTTAGCAGTGCTTAGTGGGGCTGTGTGCACACGCTCAGAGAGCCCTATTTAGGGAGAGAGTTATTGAGCATGTGTGAGCCTTGTTCCTCTCTGTTCCTTCTATGCCCCAACAGACATATGCCACAAAGCAGAGGGGAGGAAGGGTGGGTGGTGGAGAATCCACAAGAACATCCATCTCAAAGAACTGCAGTTACTTGGAAATCGGGGAGATACCGGATGACTGGAAGAAGGCAGACGTAGTGCCCATCTTTGGAAAAAGGAAAGAAGGACAATCCAGGGAACTATAGACCCGTCAGCTTTACCTCAATCCCTGGGAAAATAATGGAGGGAATCCTCAAGGAATCCATTTTGAAGCACTTGGAAGAGGGGAAAGTGATCAAAAGTAGCCAACATGGATTCACAGGGGGCAAGTCCTGCCTCACCAATCTGATCAGCTTCTATGACAACGTAACAAGCTCTGTGGACACGAGGAAGTCAGTGGATGTGATTTACCTTGACTTCAGCAAGGCTTTTGATTCAGTCTCCCACAACATTCTTGTCCATAAGTTAAGGAAATATGGATTGGATCCTTGGACTATAAGATGGATAGAAAGCGGGCTTGATCGGGCCCAACGGATAGTGGTCAATGGCTCAATATCTGGATGGCAGTCTGTTTCAAGTGGAGTGCTGCAAGGCTCAGTCCTGGGGCTGGTGTTATTCAACATCTTTATTAATGACCTGGATGAGGGACTGGGTTGCACCCTCAGCAAGTTTGCAGAACAAAACTAGGGGGAGAGGTAGATACGTTGGAGGGTAGAGAGAGAATCCAGAGGGACCTGGATAAATTGGAGGACTGGGCCAAAAGAAATCTGATGTGGTTCAATAAGGAGAAGTGTAGAGTCCTACACCTGGGGCGGAAGAATCCCAAACATTGTTACAGGCTAGGGACCGACTGGCTCAACAGCAGTACGATGGAAAGGGACCTAGGGGTTATGGTGGATGAAAGGCTGGATATGAGTAAACAGTGTGCCCTTGTAGCCAAGAAGCTAACGGCATACTGGGGTGCATTAGGAGGAGCATTTCGAGCAGATCTAGGGAAGTAGTTATTCCTCTTTATTCGGCGCTGGTGAGGCCACATCTGGAATATTGTGTCCAGTTTTGGCCCCCCCAGTATAAAAAGGATGTGGATTTGCTAGAGCAGGTTCAGCAAAGGGCAACAAAAATGATTAAGGGTCTGGAGCATAAGACCTATGAGAATGGGCTGAGGGATTTGGGCTTGTTTAGTTTACAGAAGAGAAGACTTAGAGGTGATTTAATAGCAGCCTTCAGCTTCCTGAAGGGGAGCTCTAAAGAGGAGGGTGAGAAATTGTTCTCAGTGGTGTCTGGTGGCAGAACAAGGAGTAATGGTCAGAAGTTGAAGAGGGAAAGGTGTAGGTTAGATATTAGGAAAAACTTCTTCACCAAGCGGGTGGTGAAGCATTGGAATGCGTTGCCTAGAGAGGCGGTGGATTTTCCATCCCTTGAGGTTTTTAAGTCCCAGCTGGACAAGGTCCTGGCTGGGATGACTTAGAAGGGGTTGGTCCTGCTTGAAGCAGGGGGCTGGACTAGATGACCTCCTGAGGTCCCTTCCAGCCCTATGATTCTGTGATTCTGTAACCCCTTCTGCTTCTTTGAGTCTGTCCCTGTGGGTGCTCCACCTTAGGTGACTATGAAGCAGTGTGTCCACCAGAGGTGGGTGCTTTGGGCAGCATAGTGTCTTTATGAGCCACTGTGAGGATGGAGTGACCAAGTCGAGTTTCCCTGGAAGAGAAATAATCAAGCACATAATGCACCATGAAGGTATGGGTGGACAACCCTTTAGCTTATTTGCAAATGTCTAACAGAGGAATGCCCTGGATGTATGCAATCGATGAGGCTGTGGCTCTGGTCGAATGTGCACTGAGCTGTGCAGGGGGCTCCCTGTCAAACAGTGAGAACAACAGTCTTATATACTATACTATCCTCTTAGCAAGCCTCTGGGAGGAGATAGGAAGTCCCAGAGATGTCTGTACAGTGAAAATGAACAATCTGTTGGACTTGCAGATTTTTGAAGTTCTGTCTATATAGAAGGCAATGGCCCTGCGGAGATGCAGGATGTGGAATGTCACCTGGGTCTTGTCTTCATGAGGTTTGGGAGAGAAGACAGGTAAGTTGATGGGCTTGTTGCAGTGGAATGTGGAGGAGACCTTTGGTACAAACTTTGGGTGAGGCCTAAGCATCAATCAGGGCTGCAATTTCTCCCATTCATCTGGTAGAAGTTATGGCCACCAGAACGGCCACCCTCATAGAAAGGTGGAGGAGTCGGCAAGTTGCCTTCATTTGGAAGCGTTTCTTAGTCAGCACCCTAAGAACAAGATGGAGGTCCCACGCGGGGACTGATGGTTTGATAGGCGCATAAGTGTTTCTCAGACCTTTGAGGAACCTCCTCCTGACAGGATGAGAAAACACAGAGGCATACTCTGTAGGCTCATGTAGGGGTGTGATGGCCATGAGGTGGAATTTGAGGGAGCTAAGGGAGAGACCAGAGTCCTTGAGCTCTGTGACATATGGCAGGAAAGCAGGCAGTGGAAGGGGTGCCATGTTGAGTTGGTTTCTTTGGGACAAGGCAGAGGTGTGAGGTGTCTGATGTGAGGCAAGTAGGCTTATGTTGTGGGCAATGCACGATGTCAAAAGACGCACCTCTCTTCCTTTCATAGTGGGTAAGATCTAGTTCCTCCTTGGCTGCTGATTTAGAACATCGTGGCTTGATTCTCTGGAAAGATCTGCACCTTAGAGTTGGAAATGTGACCTTGAAAGTGCTGTCATGCTCTGAATATTGTGTGCAGGTCAAAGTTATTGATGTACAGGGTGGTTTCTGTTGGGGATCATTGATCCTGCATGGTAAGGGTACCAAAATGGGCTTCCTATCTTATTTGGGAGGCATCTGTGGTGATGATGAGGAATGGAACTGGTATGTGGAAGAGACCCCAGTGTACATGTTTTGTGGGTCCAACCACCATTGGAACGATTTCTTGATGGAGAGTGACACAGAAACCAGCTTGAGGAGGCTGTGTTTCATTGGCCTGTAGACTGAGGTGAGCCCGTATTGCAGTGGCCTCATATGTGGTCTGGGATGAGGGACCACAGTCGGGGCTGCTGCCATGTGGTCTAGAAGTTAGAGGCACACTCCGGCAGGTAATTCGGGAGCTGTGCAATGTAGTTGGAGAAGCTCCTGTATAGTAAGAAATCTGTGATGGGGAAGGCATGCGGTAGCAGTGGTGCAATTCAGTTGCGCTCCCATGAACTACAGCACCCCGGTTGGCTGGAGTTGGTGTTTTGAAAGGCTTATCTACAGGCCTAAGGCGAAAGAGCTCCATGGTGGTACTGACTGCTGTATGTGTGTTTTGCAGGGAGTCCCCTCTTATCAGTCAATCATCCTGATATGGGAAACTGCATACTCTCTGCTTGTGCAGATGAACTGACACTACTGCCAGTACCTTGGAGAATAGCCTCAGTGTAGTGAAGAGGAAGAAGGGATGTACAATGTACTGGAAGTGTTGTCCACCCACCATAAATCTGAGGTATTTCCT
The DNA here is from genome assembly GCF_033958435.1 of Carettochelys insculpta. NCBI lineage: Eukaryota > Metazoa > Chordata > Testudines > Carettochelyidae > Carettochelys > Carettochelys insculpta. Next base: position 11,987,255 of record NC_134157.1, read on the forward strand.
GTGGTGGGGGGATGGGCACATAGGAAAGCGTGTCCTGAAAGTCAAGAGTTGCCAGCCAGTTGTGGTACTGCAGCTGAGAACCCTTTACTTTGCCATGCAGCAGGATAGGCACAGATGCTGATGGGCTCAAGCGTGGGGCTTTGTTAGACCCATTATTTTTGCCTGTGGCAGGGCATGGTGTTTGCGCCAGAGATGCCACAGTTTTATGTTTTTGAGCCACATTCGGCTTAGGCTTGCCCTGTTTGGGCATTGAAGCCAGGTCCTGGTGACCTTCAGGGTGTGTTAGGTGATAACAACCCTGTGAGCTCTTGCCTAGAGCCCTCATAGGGAACAGAACCAGCGTGGAGTTGTGGGAATCATCCTCTATTGGGTGAGGGGGATTCCCTGTTAACATCTGCATTTTTGATCTTAGATTGTTTAGACGTTGCAGAGTTTGCAGATGGAATGGCAACAGCTGCCTTATCTAACATCATCATATGTATAGTATAAGTGGGATGCATAGGAAAAAAAACACTTGTTTTTAGCTCCTTCTGGACTAGCTCCTGAGCATGAGAGTTGGTGAAAAATGAAGCCAGTTGATGTTGCCAGTGGGAATAAAGGGAGCAGGGGCTAACAGAGGACACTGACACCCAGCAAACAAGAGTAAAGTTAAGGTTAAACATTAACAGTACTACTGTTCTGTTTCACTCATTTGCAAGATAAAAGTTGTTTGTGGCAAGAGTCAGAACATACTGCTTACTCAGGGAAAGAAAGTGACCAGCAATTCCTAATGAGTCACAGAAATCCTCTCTAACCTCCCTAAGCTTTTGTAGGATAAAAGATATTTTGGAGCATAAGCTTTCATGGGCAAAGACCCGCTTCGTCAGATGCATCTGACCAAGTGGGTCTTTGCCCATGAACGCTTATACTCCTAAATATCTGTTAGCCTATAAGGTGCCACAGGACTTGTTGTTTTTGAAGATACAGACTAACAGGGCTACCTCTCTGATTCTTGCAGGGTAAGAAGTACTTGCATTCACTCTTCACTATACTGGCCGTGCCTGGCTCACCTGTTGGCCTCTGAAGTTCATGCATTTGGAGGGAGAGGTGGATATCACTATTCAACAGCACTCAGACCTCCCACAGTTCTCAGATTAAATTCCTCATTTCCTTAGCTGCAGTTGAGGTGATGGGGAGGGGAAAGATGACTGTTCTGTGGTTAATGCACTGGAATGGGTGTCAGGAGATTTGGATTCTATTCTGGACTCTACCACAAATCACTGTGAGGCTACGTCTATAGTAGCATTCCTCTTTCAAAGAGGCATGCAAATGAAGGAAATCAAAAATGCAAAGGAGGCACATTTACATATCTGGCACCTTATTTGCATATTCTTTGGGAAGAGATTCTTTCGCAAGAAAAAAGCAACGTAGATGGGGCTCTTTTGAAAATAAACCCCATCTTCAAGAAACACAATTGGAAGAAGGGTTCATTTGAAGATGGCATTTATTTTTGAAAGAGCCACGCCCACACTGCTTTCCTTCTTTCAAAAGAATCTCCTCTGAAAAGAAATTATGCAAACAAAGCACAAGATATGTAAATCAGTGCCTCATCTGCATATTTTATTTCCTTCATTTGCATGCCTCTTTCGAAAGAGGAATGCTAGAGTAGATGTAGCCTGAGATTTTGGGCAAGTGATATTACTGCTCTGTGCCTCAGTAACAACACTTTCCTACCTCAGAGAAGTGTTGAGATTTGTAAAGTTTCGGAGATCCTTTTATGGTCCAGAAAGGTCTGTGTATTATCATCTCTGCAAGAAGGAGCTAAGCTGCTTCACAGCTACACAGCGACATCAAGGTTTGTTCCAAATTAAAAGTACTGCTCTTTTCTCATTAGATCTGTGATACTCAGACATCAGCAATTCAGAAACCCAACTAGCAATCAACATTACCCAAAAGAGACAAAGGAATGTGAACAATAATAATAATGAATATAAATGAATAATAGAGTCTTTAAATGAATAATAGAGTCTTACAGCAGTAAGTTAATAATTTCCTTAGTTAATACATGAAAAAATGTCCTGACTGATTAATAACTCAGATCTGTCAATAATTAAATTCCACTGAGTTTTAACATGTGCTGCAAAGAGGCGCAGGAGGCACATAAAAGGGCTGCTTGCAGCTCACGTCCCCGTTCTGAGTATCACAACATTAGGTGTTTTGTAACAGTTCAGGCAGGTTCCAGGGTGGCAAGGAAGGCTGAGTCACAGGGAGCCTCCTCAGCTGCCTGTCCCAGAACCTGCATGGAACATACAGGGTTCATATTTCAAATGCAGAGCTGTCCAGCCTGAGGGCTCTGACAGGGGGTCCATTGCCTGCTGGCTGGGTCTTAGGCCTCTACTTCTCACCTTCTGTGTGCTGGGAGAGGAGCCTTCCTGTTTTCTGTACTGGCAGTGGAGCTGGGTAGGGTGTGGGCATGAGGGAAATGAGGGAAGGTGGGGTGAGGAAGAGGCAGTGGGGAAAGATCGGGAGTGAGGGAAATGAGGGGAGAGGGGAATGGAGATGAAAAGGGGATAGGAGAATCATGGGGGGAAGTGGGAGTCCTGCATGCAGTCTCCCCTCACCAGCAGCTGGGGCTCCCTGGTTATCCAGGCCCAGGCCCATCTAACACTCTTTACCCTGAAAAGCCATGCTCCCCTATGCTTGGACCCTTCCAACAACCACCCAGAGCCCCACCACACCAAGTCCCAGCAAAATGCACCTGGACCCCCTCATCCCATCATGCCCCACTTCCCCAGCAGCTAGACCTTGCCATCAAGCCCTACCTTCCGCCACCCCCTCCACTGAGCTCAACCAGCATTCCATTGCCCCAACACACAGAACTCCTTAACAAGACCCTGTGCCTCCAGCTCTCCCACTGAGCTGCCCACACCCAGACAGTCCAACACCTGGATCCTCCCCACACTAAGCCCCTGCACACTTGGATCATGCTGGGTGATCTCCCGACCTCAGTGCAGAAAGTGGCCTGTGCTCCTCACTGCAAGAAATTTGAAGATCTGGGATTTTCTTAATGGCTCTCCTCTCACAGACTTCCATTATGACATTGGACCCTTCATTTAAGGCTTGAGCTCAAGGGGTGTTTTTCCACAGACTTAAGATCCAGCAGATAAGGAACTTACTTATTCCGTGCTTCAGTTTCTTCATCTGTAAAGGGGATGATAATAATACTTGCCTGCCTCACAGGAGTTTGTGTAAATTCATTGGTTTTGGTTTGGTGCTTAGATGTCAGCAGATGGAAAGTGCTGAGAAGTGCACTATTGTGAAGTGTTTTTTTTTTTTTAAACAAATTCCAAAACTTTTTTGTTTCATTCATGTAATTGGCACTGCTCCTGGATAACAGGAGAATTTCAGTTGGGACTTTATTGGATGACTCCTCCTCCAATTGTGTGATGCTGGAATTGTTTGCTATAAGAGGCCAGGGTAGTGATAGCAGGGCCCCACTGGAGCTCCCCCATCATCACTTTTGAAAGGCCTAGATAAAGACTTGGGTAGGCTAGCGAGCCTTATGCAGCACCAGGTACCCTCTGCTGGCCTGTCCTCAGGGCCAGCTAAGTGAGACTGGGCAGAGCAATAAATGGATAGGTGGAATTGATTCCTCACCTCACTTGCGCCAGGACCCATCAGAATGTTTCCACAGGTAAGCAGTGGCAATTAGGTTATTTTACTTGTTCAAATTCTGTGATGGGCAGGACAGGGGGAGTGCTTGGTTGGGGAGGGCAGTCAGCTTGACTTGAGGTGGGCGGCCCTGAGGAGAAATGGTATGGAGGGAAGAAAGGGGGAGCAGAGGGGGAGGGGAAATGGTGGCAGGGAGGAGAGGAGGTATTGGTTGATAGGTCTCAACTCAACTCTTTTCAGTGGATGGAAGATTGAATTTGCCTGGTGAGAACAGGGCAGGTGATTTGGATCCTTATCCTCTGGGGATATTAACAGAGAGATAGCCGTGTTAGTCCGTATTCTATCAAAACAAAAAAGTAGTCATGTAGCACTTTAAAGACTAACAAAATAATTTATTATGTGATGAGCTTTCATGGGACAGACCCACTTCTTCAGATCCATAGCCTTACCAGAACAGACTCAATATATAAAGCACAGAGGTTCAAAAATTGTTATCAAGGTTGGCAAATCAGATAGAAGAGCAGAAATAGGAGAGGTGAGGGGTGGGGAAGTTAAGTGTTAGATCAAACATCAAAGTATGTGAAAGAGTCCTTATAATGGGTCAGGTAATTGCTGTCCCTGTTCAAACCAAGTGTTAATGTGCTGAATTTGAATATGAATGTTAGTTCCTGAACACTCTCTCAGTAGATGGTTTGAAGACATCAGATAGGCATTGGACTAAGCCCCAGAGAAATTGTGGGCTGGGTGTTCCATACCTTGTTGAGGTGCCAGTTAAATCCAGCACAAATCTTCCCTCAAAAAATCTTGATTTAGACAGTCCAGCTCCCCTAAGCATACCACTTCAGCCACTGGCTCGAGTCTGAGACTATGTCTACGCTACAGCGATCTGTCAACAGAAGCTCCTGTTGGAAAATCTCTTCTGACAAAATTTCTGCCAACAGATAGAAGCCACACACAAAAGCATATTGCTCTGGCAAGCTGCTCTGTTGACAGAGAGTGGCCAGACTGCCCAGCTGCTCTCTTGGCAAAACTCTCTAGTGTAGACATAGCCCTACAGGGGTAACCTGCATTTTTCCAGAAGACAGAAAACAAAGGGATGAGTTCATCACATCCATCTTTGCACATACAAAGCAAGAACTCCATTTTATTGTAGAAACCAGGTCTCTTCTTTTGGACCAAAGCTTTGGGTATTCTACATTCAGATAAAATTTCTTCTGTGTGTTCCAGGTGATAGGGAGGGAAGGGAGAGTGAGTGTGCATGTGTCATTTAGGGCAGTAAGCTGTTTGCAAGGGTAGAAGTGGCAGGATTGAAATTAGATTCCTCAGGTGTCTTCATTTCACTGTTTAAAGACAAATATAAGACTGCATTTTGGACCTATAACACAGGCAAAGCCAGGATCACACAGTAATGCTTAGCACTTAATGCCTCTCCTTTTTCCACCTGTGCCTAATGATTCTTCCTCTACTTCAACCCGACTTTTCTTCTTAGTAGTTAAAGAAAAATCATGGCTGGAGCCATATCATTTCCGAGAAACCCTCATCACATCAGTGGTCACAGCTCTTATCTATTCAATTCCAACTCCTATCCCACTTAACAGGAAATCTGCTTCCTGGTTGGGTGTCTTCTATATTTAGAGTCAACCCAAAACTTCAAAGAAAAAAATTTACATTTCTGATGTCAGGTCTCCTTTTCTGTTCTACAGCATTGCTTGAAGTGTGTGATACTAACGTAACCATGGGCAGCTTACTGGATTGGCAAACTAATTTAAACACCGTCCAAATAAAATGGTGTGCTTCTATTCAGAAAGTACAAGTTCCTTTATACTGATTAGAGGCAGATTAATTCATACAGCTCTTAAATCATAAGCGAAACCAGGGATTTGATGCAGACCCCTGATGAGTTAACTCAGAAGCTCTTCCTGTCCTCAATATAGAACAAGGATCTCCATTATTTTCCAACCTGTGTTTTCATAGGCACAATTGCAAGGTGTGCATAGATTGCTATCAAAAAGGAACAGTAGCATTCTACCCTCACTTCATACAAGAGATTCAGCCAACTGTGTGGTACAGCATTGCTGGGGACAGTGAAAATGCTGCTTTAATACCTAGCAGAGAATATTTGGATTTCAGGGTGTGTGTGTATGAAGGTGACAGACACTTCGGGATAGGATTAACTACGTAACTGTGGCAGGTTGCAGTCACAGAAGACCCTTTGGGATTGTTGGCTGGTATGCTGATTATGCTAATGTTGCCTGCCTTCTTGCTCTCTAGGTCTCCCCACCATCTGAAATTAGTAGGCATCCTTCGGTCTGCATAGACTATGGATCGCGCCCTTTAAAGTTTCAATTGAGGACTTCATTTACAGCGTCTATTGTGACTATGAAGACCCACACGAGAGTGACAGTCCTTGCTGCATCTCTTGCAGATGTAGTGGGTGTCTGGCAAGTCCTTATTGTGCTTTTTGTGCGCTCACTTCTCCTCTGCTAGCTGTCTGATCTTCATCTCGCCCTTCTGAAGGCCCTTGTGTAACCCCTGCCTCCATCTGCTGCGGTCATCTGCTAGTTCTTCCCAGTTGTCCAGCTCGATGTCTACCTCTCTGAGGTCTCTCTTGCAGACATCTTTGTAGTGCAACTGGGGGCATCTGGGAGGTCTTTTGCCAGAGGCTAGCTCACCATACAGGGTGTCTTTTGGAATCCTTCCATCATTCATCCTGTGGACGTGGCCAAGCCAGCGGAGTCGACGCTGCCTGAGGAGGGTGTGCATGGTTGGGATTCCAGCTTGCTCGAGGACGGCGGTGTTGGTCACTCTGTCCTTCCATGATATTCCAAGGATGCGCCTGAGGCAGCGCAAGTGGAAGACGTTCAGCCTCTTTTCCTGGCGGGCATACAGGGTCCAAGTCTCGCTGCCATAAAGGAGGGTGCCGAGGATGCAGGCTCTGTAGACTTGCATTTTGGTGTGAGTGTACAGCTTGTTGTTATTCCACACTCTCTTGCTGAGTCTGGACAGAGTTGTGGTTGCTTTTCCGATCCTCCTATTTAGCTCAGTGTCCAACGACAGGGTGTCAGTGATGGTGGATCCGAGGTAAACGAACTTGTGGAAGACCTCTAACATATAGTTGTCAATGCTGATTGATGGGGATTCAGCAACATCCTGACCGAGTACGTTTGTCTTCTTTAGGCCGATGGTAAGCCCAAAGTCCTTGCACGCTTTGGAGAACTGATCCAGCAGTTTTTGAAGCTGGTCTTCTGTGTGAGACACTACAGCAGCATCATCTGCGAACAGCATGTCTCTGATGAGGACTTCTCGCACCTTAGACTTAGCTTTCAGCCTTGCAAGGTTAAACAGTTTCCAATCAGATCTTGTGTGCAGCAAGATGCCCTCTGTTGAAGATCCAAAGGCATGCTTCAGGAGGAGTGCGAAGAAGATCCCGAACAACGTCGGAGCAAGCACGCATCCTTGTTTGACGCCGCTCCTGATTCTGAAAGCATCCAATAATGCACCGTCATATTGGATGGTTCCTCTCATGTCTTCGTGGAACGACTGGATCATCTTGAGTAACCGTGGAGGACAGCCTATCTTGTGGAGCAGTTTGAACAGACCATCCCTGCTGACCAAGTCAAAGGCCTTGGTCAGGTTGATGAAAGCTATGTAGAGTGGCTTTCTCTGCTCCCTGCACTTCTCCTGCAGCTGCCTTAGAGAGAAGACCATGTCAACGGTAGACCTCTCTGCGCGGAATCCGCACTGCGATTCGGGGTACACCCCCTCAGCAATCTTCTGGAGTCTACCAAGGATGACGCGAGCGAACAGTTTACCAGTGACGCTTAGGAGGGAGATTCCATGGTAGTTGTTGCAGTCGCTTCTGTCTCCTTTGTTCTTATACAATGTTACAATGTTAGCGTGGCGCATATCCTGTAGAACCTCACCCTCTTTCCAGCACAGGCACAGTAGCTCATGTAGGGGTTCCAGGAGTGTGTCCGTGGCACACTTGATTACCTCTGGTGGTATACCATCCTGACCAGGGGCTTTTCCTGCTGCAATGCTGTCGATGGCTCTCTTCAGTTCATCCACAGTCAGTTCTTGATCCAGTTCGTCCATTACTGGTAGGAGCTCGACGGCATCGAGGGCTGCGTCAACCACAACGTTCTCGCGTGAGTACAGCTCGGAGTAGTGCTCAACCCAGCACTCCATCTGTTTGGCTTTGTCAGCAATGACTTCACCAGATTTGGATTTCAGAGGTGCCATCTTGTTCTGGGTGGGTCCTAATGCCTTCCTCATACCCTCGTACATTCCTCTGAGATTACCAAAGTTGGCACAGGTCTGGATGTTGCTGCATAGCTGGAGCCAGTGGTTGTTGGCACAGCACCTGGCTGTCTACTGTACTGTTCTTCTGGCCTCTCTAAGTGCTTCCTGGGTACTCTGGGTCGGTGAGCGTTTGTACTCCAGGAGTGCAGCGCGCTTCTTTTCAATGACTGGAATCATCTCATTGGAGTTAGCTTCGAACCAGTCGTTCATGTTTCTAGCTCTTCTTCCAAACACCGACAAGGCCGTGTTGTAAACTGTATCCCTCAGATGCTGCCATTTGGATGTCGCATCGCCACCCCCAGGGCCGCTGCGCAGATCTTCCTGGAGGGTCTCTCTGAACTTTTCAGCTTTCTCCGAGTTTGCTGCCTTTCTGGCGTCAATGCGGGGCCTTCCAGCAGGTTTAGAGCGGTACAGCTTCTTGGGTCTCAGCTTGAGCTTGGAGCAAACTAGCAAGTGATCTGTATCACAGTCAGCACTATGATAGCTGCGTGTCAGAAGGACGTTTTTGAGGTTATTACGCCTAGTGATGACCACATCTAGTTGATGCCAGTGCTTCGAGTGTGGGTGTCTCCACGACACTCTGTGCTGTGGCTTCGTTTGAAAGAATGTGTTTGTGATGCACAGATTGTGGTACTGCTGCTGTAGCGCAAATACCTGCTGGTGAACAACGGTACATTTTGGGTGACTTCAATGCAAGAGTTGGAGCTGATTGGGCCTCATGGCCTTCCTGCTTAGGACGCTTTGGTGTGGGAAAAATGAATGACAATGGACAGTGTCTCCTTGAACTGTGCACGTACCACAATCTGTGCATCACAAACATCTGAAATTGCTGGGCTAGATACTCTGGTCTCCCCCAGACAAGGAAGAGTCAGGTTTCCATTCCCTTTCAGAACAATACAGACAGTGAATCACTTCAACTCTGGGATGACATAGTTCTAGAGCACAGCACACCTAAGAAAAGAATCCCCAAAAAGCAATCAAGACCCTAAGTAAATCTGTCTTTCTCTCTGTAAAATTTTTACACAGTTGAAGCTCATTAAGTAAAATTCATTTATCAACAAATGAGAGATATGCCCAGTGGTTGCTCCCCTGAGGAAACAGTTTTTACACTGAGCCTGACTGAACACTTTTGTTAACTATGAAGTACATAAAAAGTAGTATTTAAGTGGTTGCAAGTGAAAAACAGATCAAAGTAAGTTACGAAATTAAAATGAACAGAAAATGCATAGGTCCTTCTCATTTGTGAATAAGCTTGTTACATGCAAAAATCTTACCTTAAAGAGCTATTTCTACTTCAGACATAAGCTTCATGTCAAAGGTGATCTTTTACTCTGACTTGGATCTCCAGCCCTTCCAAGTTCTTTGTTTCCTCTTAGAGTGTGCCAGGCAGTTTCAAAAGCCAGCCAAAGACAAAGAACTGATAGCAAAGAATAAATACCTGTCCAGAGGGAGAGTCTATTTAAGCAATGGGAGGCTCTCTCTCATCTTGTGGAAAGTCACGGAATTAAAAATGGCTTTCAGGATAGGGTGGTATGATCATACGTCTTTCAAGAACCAACTATCTACCAGACTTCCAGGACAAAAAAGGCTATTTAGAAGCCCTTGAGTTGATTACCAAGCCTTGAGGCTTCTGGGACACTAGTAATGGCTCTTGTTAGCATGTTCTAACTTATAAACAGATTTACACTTCATATTTCTAACTTCACATACAAGAATGATACATGCACCAAAATGGGATATACAGAACCAGCAGAGTGTAATGTTAAAATTGATAGGTTTTATGAGGTCTTTTATTTAAAGCACCTTTGAGTTATGCATATTTATACTCATAAGCCAATTTTCGACAAGCATGGTGTGTGTGTAACCACCACAATAACCAGTGCTTTTTTTGTCCCAGTACTTGCCAGTACTGAGTTCCGGCACCTCAGCAGCCCCAGCTGCAGGATCCCATTGAAGGTAGATGCAGGGAGCTGGCTGAGTACCATCTTCTCCTTTTAAAAAAACACAAAAACAAAACAAAAACAAAAACACTGACAGTAACTATTAGACATTATCATTAAGGTGCTAGAGCCTCAGCTGATGTAAGCTGGTCTAGTGTCATGGTAGTAAATGGAGCGAGTGTTACACAATTTATTCCACCTCAGGACCTGGCCTAAGATGTGTCTACAGGTCTTTGTACTTTCCATTCCTATCACAGGTGGCATGCATAGAGTTCAAGATAGCACTGAAGACTCACTTATTTCAAATGAGTACCGTTCCGGCCTGCTGAAATCAAGATTCAGAAGACTAGATTATAGTAGTGCTGCCACTATGTTGTCATGTTTCCTTGGTTGGGCCCCCCAAGCTAAGCAGAGTCCATTTAGCTCCAGCCATGCATGAGAGTGGCCAGGTGATGTCGATTCACTTCAGGAGGAGGGGATCTCTGCTAAATAATTTCCTAACTCAGGGAGAGCCAACCTTTTTTCATTGGGGGCCACATCAATTTTTTACATGTTCCAGGGGCTGAACACAAAATAGCCCCAAACCTGCCCTCCCATCCCCAGTTTTAACCCCTCATCCCCAAACCTGCCTCCCCATCCCCAGGCTTAACTCCTCTCATCCCAAACTGTCCCTCCATGTCCCGAAGCTTGATCCCTTGCAGCCACAACCCCCCAGGCTTAATCCCTCATGGCCCCAATCCCACCCCCAGGTTTGTGGAATGACTGTGGGCTGGGAAACTAAACCTTTAGAAGGCCTCTTAACAGTGGCAAACCATTGCAGCCAGTGCTTAAAAGCAAAACAGGATAAAGAACCTAAACTTATGGTCTTACAACCAATGCCCTCTAAATTAGGCAGGGGTCGGGGCCACTCTACAGAGTGACGTCCACGGGGCACCTATGGGACAGCAAGATCGATCCCACCTTGTTTTGCAGCTACAGCTGACCGAGGCAGCCCAGTAACACCCATGGGTACAACTGTTTGCCACTACTGCAAACAGCCCAGACACTGGAAAAGTCAGTGCCCAAGTCACCCTAAATCAACAGACCCTGCAGTTCACAGAGCTCCACAGGGTCAGTTTAACTTAGTAGACTTTGAAAACGAATAGGGGTGCCCGGAGGAGAATTGCAACTTCAATCTCTTATCTCTGCTTATTCCCCTGAACCCAGATGACACTCTTACCTGCCAAATTGCTGGACAAAACACCCAGGTTTTAGTAGACACACGGGCCAGCAGGTCCACCCTTCAAGTGTCTTCTTTCCCTATTCCCCTTTCTGGCCAGGTTGTTCATGCAGTCAGCATTTCTAATCAAGTCATACCTCACCCTGTCTCTGAACCCATCTCTCTTATACTTGGGCCCATTTCGGAACAGCATTCTTTCCTTCTAAGTCCTACTTCCCCTGTAGATCTCTTAGGAAGGTATCTACTGTGCAGGTTGTGCGGCACCATTTTCTATACTCCAGATGGGGTTTATCTTGAAGTACCTGCACAATCACGAGAAGAGGTGAAAGACCTCCTGCAGGATCCTACCACCTCTTTATTGCCTTCTATTCCTGAACCAGATGCTGATCTTTTGTCCCAGGTACCCAACTAATTGTGGCCTACTACCCCAAACGAGTGGATCCAGTTTACATTTCTGTTAATCCTACTAAGCCCTTGCCCTGTATTCCTCAGTACCTGCTGAATCCTGCAGCTAAGGCAGGAATTCAGCCTGTCATTTCTGACCTCCTGGCACAGGGGATTCTTATCCCATTCAAGCCCTTGCAACACCCCCATACTGCCCTTAAAGAAACCGGGGAGGGACACCTACCGGTTTGTCCAACACCTTAGAGCGATCAACTCCATTATTATCTCTCAGTTTCCTGTTGTTCCCAACCTGGCCACAATTCTTTCCTCTGTCCCACCAGATTCCACCTACTTTACTGTTGACCTCTCCTCTGCCTTTTTCAGTGTTCCTCTCCATCCCGATTGCCAATACCTTACAGCTTTTACTTATAAAGGGCAGCAATACTGCTGGACTGTTCTGCCACAAGGTTTTAGAGATTCTCCCACCTGTTTTTCACAGATCCTACAGTGAGACCTTGCTGACATTACTTTCCCCTCTGGCTCTACTCTCATTCAGTATGTAGATGATTTGCTTCTCTGAAGCCCGTTCCTCGAGGCATGCAGAGCAGACTCGGTTACACTTCTCATTGCCCTAGCGAAAAAAGGGCACAAGGTGTCTAAACAAAAACTTCAACTCTGTCAGCCAAAAGTTGGGTATTTGGGGCATGATCTCTCAGCAGGCAGCCGTCATCTTTCTGATGACAGAATCCAGGCAATCCTTTCTGCCCCTAGACCTACTACCCCTTCTCAAATCCGTTCTTTCTTAGGCATGGCTGGCTACTGTAGGCAATGGATTCCTAACTTTTCTCAGCTAGTCAAATCACTTCAGGACCTTACTCGAAATGCCACCCCTACTTCCATTCCTTGGGGCCCCCGGCAAGAAGCTGCTTTCACGTCCTTAAAACAAGCATTAGCGTCTGCTCCTGCTTTGGGTTTACCTGATTATTCCCGTCCTTTCACTTTGTTTTGCCATGAAAAGGAAGGCTGTGCTATGGGTGTGTTGGTTCAGAAACGTGGTGATAAATACCGCCCTCTTCCTTATTACAGTACCTATCTTGATTCTGTGGCTGCTTCTTTCCCTCCTTGCCTATGTGCAGTTGCAGCTGCAGCACGAATTTTAGAGCAAGCAGAGCCTTTGGTTTTACAATCTCCCTTAACATTGGCTGTTCCGCATTCAGTGTCTGCCTTACTCCTGAAAGGAAAAACTCAGCACCTTTCCAATACTCATCTTGTTAAATATGAACGGCTTCTTTCTGCCTCTCCTAGGCTGCGTCTACACGTGCACGCTACTTCGAAGTAGCGGCACCAACTTCGAAATAGCGCCCGTCACGTCTACACGCGTCGGGCGCTATTTCGAAGTTAACTTCGACGTTAGGCGGCGAGACATCGAAGTCGCTAACCTCATGAGGAGATAGGAATAGCGCCCTACTTCGACATTCAACGTCGAAGTAGGGACAGTGTAGACGAGCCGCGTCCCGCAACGTCGAAATTGCCGGGTCCTCCATGGCGGCCATCAGCTGGGGGGTTGAGAGACGCTCTCTCCAGCCCCTCAGCTCACTGGTGGCCGCGTGGAGCGGCCCCTTAAAGGTCCCCTCCCCCGCCCTGACTGCAGGAGGCTGAGGCAACGTGCAGGCTCCTGCCTGCACCCGCGGCGAGCCTGCACAGCCCTCAGCCCCTGACACCGGCCATGGCTGCCCAGCAGCCCCCCCAGCGCCCCCAGGGGACCCCCCCCAAGGGCAGCCAGAGCAGCCAGAGGACCAGCCAGTCTGGGAAGCGGCAGCGGGGCCCCTCTTGGACGGAGGCCGAGACGCGGGACCTGCTGGGGCTCTGGAGCGAGGAGGAGGTGCTCCAGGTAATGGGGAGCAAGAGGCGGAACGCGGATGCGTTCGCTCGGCTGGCCGACGGCCTGGCTGCCCGGGGTCACCCTGTCCGCACTCCTGACCATGTGCGCAGTAAGGTCAAGGAGCTGCGGCAGGGTTATGCCCGGGCCCAGGATGCGGCCAGCCGATCTGGGACCGCCCCCGTCACTTGCCCCTTTTACAGGGAGCTCAGGGACATCCTGGGCTCCCGGCACACCTCCTCCCCTCCGGCCACCCTTGACACCTCGGCTGACGAGCCCCAGCAGGCCCTGCAGCCGGAGTCCGACCTGGAGGCAAGCCCCGCACCCTGGGGGCCCCCCCCGGAGGCCATCCCCGGGACATCGCGGCAGGAGGAGGAGGAGGAGGAGGAGGAGGGGGGCTCCTCCTCCGCAGAATCCAGCCTGCAGATCCTCCTCCTGCCATCCCGGAGCAGCAGCAGGGCCTCCGACCCCCGGGGATCTCCGGACCGTGGGAGCGGACCCACAGGTAGGTACCCCTCTCTGGTGGACACCCCGGGGCTTGAGGGGCGGGGGGAACAGAGATGTGTCCAGGGCCCCCCACACGCTCACATGGCCATGGCCCCAAGGACACCAGGGCCATGGCCCTCACAGCACTGCAGCCATCAGCCCCTGCCCCCCGCCACCCTGCATGACAGTGCCATGCCCCATCCCCGGGCCAGGGGGGACCGGAACCTCGAGGGGCCCCCGGGCGGAGGGGGTGGGACACCCCGCAGCAGCAGCATGTGATGGAGTGGGGGGAGTGCCAAAGGGAGACTCAGGCTACATATGAGCCACCAGAGCCGAGGAGCTCCCAGGGCCAAAGGAGGATCCTGGCGCTACAGCTGGCAGGTGACACCTCTGCCCTGAGCAAACAGGAGGGACGAGCCGAGCTGGCTTGGAATTGGGGGGCGAGGGCGGGGGCCACAGGTAGAGGCTAGGGGAAGGGAGAGCTGGTAGGCAGCCAGCCAGAGGAGGGGGAAAGCTGCATCCCAGAGGGGCCCCCCTTGGGGTCTTCTCCCCACGACGGGTTGGAAGGACTGTCTCTTCCGACAGCTGGTGCTGTCACTCCTGCCAGAAACTGGCCATCTGTGGCCTAAGAAAGCTCTCCTGCTCTCAGACCCTGCGGGGTGAAGTGAGAGTCGCTCCCACCAGGGGACGGGGTGCAGGGCAGGGGGACCCCTGAACCCCATCCATCACAGCAGCATCTCCCGGGGACGGGGATGGGGAACATGCAGCACAGGGCGGGGGGGACAAAGGCCACGGCTCGGGGCCCACACTAACGCCTGTCTCCATTCTTCTTTCCCCCCTCCTCTCCTGTGTCCTGCACCTGCACCTGCACCATCCGAAGGACCGGAAGAGAGCGCCGGCGAGGCCTCGGTTGTCCCGGAGAGCCCTCCGGGACACTCGCTCCAGGGCAGCCCCTCGGCCGAGGAATGACCGGCCCCGCGGAGGGCCAGACGGCGGACCCCGCACCTGCTACCGGTGACGGCCACGGACCCCCAGCTGCTGGCCATCCTCCGCCGGCAGCTGGAGGTGTCGGAGCAGCACCTCCGGCTGCAGGAGCAGGCGCTGACCTGGCGCAGGGAGGCATGGGGAGCCTATATGGAGACCATCAACCGGCTGATCGACTCCCTGGCCCCCCATGCCGCGCCAGCCGAGCCACCGCCCGCCATGCCCGCTCCTGCAGCCCCACCACCAGCTGCTCCAGCCGTCGCCGGGCCGTCCGCCGTCGCCCCACCACCTCCCCGCGAGGGCCACCGCGCCGAGGGACCCCTGGAGCCACCCGAGACTCGCCGGCGCAGCTACCTTCCGGTGGAGCCCGCTCCCACCCAGCCGCGGACCAGACTGCAGGCCCGGCGGAGCTCCCGGCCGGGCACGCCCACTGCTGGGCTGTAGGGGCGAGGGGCCCGGGACGTGGCCCCCCCCCTTGTTGGACAGACTTTGGGGGCTGCTTTATGTGGGTGCCCCTGTTTGCCCCGTCCCCCCCTGTAAATAGTTCTCCCCGTTCTCCTCCCTGCTTTTCTTTTTTGTTGATGGCGCACAGTTCTTTGCTTTGTTGTTGTATATTGTTTTATTTGTGCACATCTTGCTTTTGTTGAACGTTTGTCCCTCCTTTTTGGTTTCTGTTTCACATATTTATTTATTTACAAAAAAAAAAAAAATTCGTTAAGACAAAAAAAACATTTATGTTCACCCACAAGTTCGTGCTGTCATTTCTCCTGGACAAGTGTGGGGGGCGGTGGGGTGCTCCATGGTGTGGGCGTTGGGGCAGGAGTGTGGGGGAGGAAGGGGCGGGCAGTAGGGGGCCTGGGCAGAGTTCACCCCGCAGCCTGTTGCTGGAAGTGGGCCCACAGGGCCTCCCGGACCCGGGTCCCCTCTGGGTCCACCTGCCGACTGGGGGCAGCAGGTGGCTGCACGTGTGCCCTGCCGGCCTCAGAGGCCCAGCCCTGAAGAAAGCTCTCCCCCTTGCTCTCCACGAGGTTGTGCAGGGCGCAGCAGGCACCCACAATCTGGGGGATGTTGTTGGGGCTGGCATCCAGGCGGGTCAGGAGACATCGCCAGCGTCCCTTGAGGCGACCAAATGAGCGCTCCACCACCTGGCGCGCACGGTTCAGGTGCTCGTTGAAGCGCTCCTGGCTGGCGGAGAGGTGGCCCGTGTAGGGGCGCATGAGCCACGGCCGGAGGGGGTAGGCCGCATCCGCGATGATGCAGAAGGGCATGGTGGTGTCCCCCAGAGGGATCTCCTGCTGGGGGATGTAGGTCCCCGCCTCCAGCCGGCGGCACAGGCCCGAGTTCCGGAAAACCCGGGCGTCGTGGGTGCTGCCAGGCCAGCCCACGTAAATGTCCTGGAACCGTCCCTGGCTGTCCACCAAGGCCTGCAGGACGACTGAATGGTAGCCCTTCCGATTGAGGTATCGGCCTCCACTGTGGTCCGGGGCGCGGATGGGGATGTGAGTCCCATCCAGAGCCCCGAAGCAGTTGGGGAAGCCCAGGGTGGCAAAGGCGGCGACAGTGGCATGTGGGTCCCCCAGCCTCACGAGCCTGTGCAGGAGCATGGCGTTGATGGCACGCACGACCTGCAGAGAAAGCACATGGGACAGCCCCAATGAGGGGTGAGCAGGGTGTGCGTGGCCCTGGCCTGCCCTGGCCCCCCTGCCCTGCCCTGCCCTGCTCTGCCCTGGCCCCCCTGCCCTGGTCCCCCTGCCCTGCCCTGCTCTGCCCTGCCCTGCCCTGGCCCCCCTGCTCTGCCCTGGCCCCCCTGCCCTGCCCTGGCCTCCCCCTGTGGGTTCTCTTACCTCCATGAACACAGCCCCAACGGTGGCCTTTCCGACACCAAACTGCTGCCCCACGGATCTGTAGCTGTCCGGAGTGGCCAGCTTCCAGACAGCGATGCCGACCCATTTCTCCACAGGGAGGGCACGCCGCATGGCAGTGTCCCGGTGCCTGAGTGCGGGGGTGAGCCACTGGCAGAGCTCCAGGAATGTCTGGCGGGTCATCCTGAAGTTCCGGAGCCAGTGGTCGTCGTCCCACTCCCCAAGCACCAGCCGCTCCCACCAGTCGGTGCTGGTGGGGTAGCTCCACAGCCGCCGGCATGTGAGGCAGGGGGTGGAGCGGGGTGCTGCAGGGGTAGGGGCTGAGCCCCGCTGCCCTGGGGGCATCTCCTCCCCTGGGGCAAGAAGGTGCTCAGCTGCCCCCAACATGGCATGAGCCAGGGCAAGCCCTGCTCCTGCCGGGAGGGCTGGGTGGACCTCTAGCTGCTGCTGCTGCTGCTGGGGGTCCATGACTGCGGCGCTCGGGGTCTGTGTGCCTATATGGCTCCTCAGACCGCGTGCTGTGTAGGCTGAGTGTATGTGGGAGGGGCCCTTTAAGGGAGCGGCTAGCTGTTGCCCCGGAAGCGCTAGTCCGCCCTGTGACCCTGTCTGCAGCTGTGCCTGGCATCCCTATTTCTACGTGTGCTACTTTGACGTGTAGACGTTCCCTCGCTGCGCCTATTTCGATGTTGGGCTGAGCAACGTCAAAGTTGAACATCGACGTTGCCGGCCCTGGAGGACGTGTAGACGTTATTCATCGAAATAGGCTATTTCGATGTCGCTACTTCGAAATAAGCTATTTCGATGTGGGCTGCATGTGTAGACGTAGCCCTAATGTTTCAGTGGTTCATTGTGTTTCTTTAAATCCCGCTACACTGCTCCCTGTACCCCATGAGGGGGAGCCACGATTGCTTGAAAGCTGTTCAGGCGGTCACTTCTCCTCAACCTGATCTCTCTGAGACCCCCTTGGACAATCCTGATTTTACACTGTACACAGATGGCTCTTGCTTTTATAATTCTACTGGTACCTTAGTAGCAGGTTATGCGATTTGTACTGTTTATGATGTTGTGGAGTCTGCTCCTCTGCCTTCTGTCTCGTCTGCACAGGTGGCAGAGCTTGTAGCTCTCACTTGCGCCTGTCATATCACAGCAGGGGTTTCTGCCACTATGTATACTGACTCCCAGTGCACTTTTGGTACACTATGGAAACAGCAAGGTTTTCTCACCTCCTCTGGACACACTATAAAGAATGGCCCTTATGTATCTGCTCTCCTAGATGCTGTACTTTTACCGTCTGCTCTGGCTATTGTTAAGTGCACAGCTCATTCTTTTTCCTCTGATGAAGTTGCAATAGGGAATGATATGGCCGATTGGGCTGCCAAGGCAGCTGCCCTATGTCCTCCTCAGGCTGAAGCATTGTACCCCTCCCTTCCGATGCCATCTCCAATGCCTTCCCTTTCGGAACTGGCCCTCCTGCAACACCAAGCCCCTGAATCGGAAAAGCAGGAGTTGAGATTGGCAGGGTGCACCTTGCACCCAGATCACTTGTGGCGCAGCTTTGACGGCCGCATTGTTGCCCCAGTGCTCCTGCTACCTCACCTTGCTTCCGTGCTCCATGGATTGTCACACGTTAGCAAGGGAGGGATGGTAGCAACTCTAAAACAAAACTGGTTTGCTCCCAAATTCTCCCAAGTAGCCCAAGACTACTGTCTGGCTTGCCCTGTCTGCCAAGCCCACAACGTGGGCAAACCTGTAAAGACAGTTCCGGCAACCAGACCCCTGCCTTTAGGACCGTTCCTGAATTTGCAAATGGATTTCATTCAATTGCCTAAATGTAAATCCTTTGAATATGTACTGGTTATTGTTTGTTCTCGGGATGGGTAGAAGCCTATCCATTCAGGAAAGCTGATGCCATCACAGTGGCTAAAAAACTTCTAAATCACTTTATCCCATCCTGGGGAATACTCCTTGTGATCTCCAGTGATAGAGGTACTCACTTCACTGGACAAATTGTTCAGAACATGGCAAAGTACTATTCCATCTGACAGGTGCTATACTGTCCACGACACCCTGAGAGCGCAGGAGCAGTGGAAAGACGAAATGGGATTTTAAAGAATAAACTCGCCAAAATATGTGAAGACTCTGGTTTAACTTGGGTAGAAGCTCTCCCGATTGCCCTAATGAGTATGAGAGCCACTCCTAACTGAAAATCTGGACTCAGTCCTTATGAAATTGTGTGTGGTTGGCCTATGAGGCAGCTGAGCAGCCCAGAGATTGACCAGAATGACATCACACTTATCAAAGGAAGCATAGTTAAGTACTGTCAGGAACTTATGAAGTGTGTGCCGTCCTATCATTCACAGGTCAAGGACACTTTCCTAGAAGCCCCGACTGAACCATGCTATAAGCTGCAACTAGGAGACTGGGTCTGTGTAAAGGTCCACCAAGGGAAGACTGCCCTGGAACCAAGGTGGAAGGGCCCCTACCAAATCCTTTTGACCACCCATACCGCTGTGAAGTGCAAGGGACTGCCCACCTGGATCCATGCCTCCCACTGCAAACTGGGTCCAGCTCCTACAGAGGCTAGTCTTGAAGAGGAGCACCGCAAACCTGGTACCGGCAATCCAGGTCCAGAAGTAGACAAGGATCAGCGCAGGCCTGGAACCGGCAATCCAGGCCCAGAAGCAGATGAACCTGAGGGATCAAGACTACAGTATCAACTATGACCCAGGAAACCTGCCAGAGATAGGTGAAGAAAGCTACGAAGTCCTGAAGAACAGCCAAATGGGGCTGGCCACACAAATCCTACTGAGCTTATGTTCAGTTTTGTTTTTAATACCTAGCAGCTATAGCCTATATGGCTCAAATACGTTTATGCTCTTACTGAACCAAGTCTCCCTAGAATTTAATAGTTGAGATTGTTGGATATGTGCTCATAGTCCTGCACATTCAGAAGGTGTCCAAATGATTCCAGTCCCACTAAATAACACTCAGATAAATGGCACATGCTTTGGTGAACTGAGCCTGAATGACATATGATATGATAAAGAGTTTAATGGCCTAGCATATGTCTGTCTAGCCATAATCTCAGTTGGAAAATACTGCTGGACATGCAATGGCACAGGGGCCCGAGTGGGAAAAAGCAAGTGTGAGATAAGCATTGTCCAAAATGGGGTTTGGTATAAAAATAACACCTGGGAAAAAGATAAAGGCCCAGCCGACTTTGGCATCTTTGGGTACTACATGCAGTGGATGATGAAACCCCAATGCGATAAAGCCTTAACTGCTAAGGTTGGCCATTGTTCCATATGTGGCCAAAGGGCATATAAAACCTTGCCCATAACTTGGAGTGGAACCTGCTATATTGGGGCAGCCTTCCCAGCCATTCGGATAGTAGACCGTCTTCCCGGTAGCAGAGTCTGAAACTACCGAGAGATAACGAACGTGGAATGGTATTGGGGAGTCACGAGCCCAGGTCTGGGTGTGGCCTTTGCGATGAAGGAAATCCGGAGGCTGGAGGAAGCTTTTGAGAAAGTAGCCAATGCTACAACCAAAGCCCTCTGAGCCAATCGATAAGGAATTAGGAGAAGTGAGGCAAATGGTCCTCCAAAACCTAATGGCTCTAGATTACATCCTAGCGAGTAAGGGTGGGGTTTGTGCCATGGTGGGAAAGTAATGCTGTGTGTATATTACAGACACCAGCAAGGAAGTAGAGAAAGACACCTCAGAAATTGAAAAAGCTGTGATGAGCCTTAAGCAGGAGGAAAGTTGGACCCTCTGGGGTTGGTTGGGAGGTTGGATTGGACACTTGGGAACTTGGATTTTACAAGGAATAGCATCAGTACTGGCAATAATCCTTTGTGTTTATTTTTGTTTCTTGCTAATCAAATGTTGTATTTCCTGTGCTCTAAAAAGGGCCGAACAGACTCTTACCAGCAGGGAAGTGGAGCTAATGATTTTAAGGCATGATGAGCAAAGAGAAGAACAAGAGATGTATGTAAATACTTTAATGAACATGTATCCATGAAATGGCTCCTGAGTTAGCCTTTTTAAGGCTAAAAGGGGGGAGTTGTGGAAACCATCTTGTATAAGAAGCCATTTCACATCCTTTACTTCTGCACGTACACAAGAGCCCATACTTTCCCAGACCTGTTTGGGAACGGCAGGGAGGATGAGCTGAATGGAACGTGTTCATGGGCTGTTTGGAGTTAAGGCTCCAGCTCCCCAGTACCTGTTTCTCTTTGCTGATAACGGTTTCTCTTTGAGCAGTGATTTATGATTCTCTAACTAATTGCCTCTGACACTGGGCTTGTTTGTGTAAGGGTATAAAATACTAGAGTTAGCTGCATCAAGCAGCCTTGCTGGACCTGGTTGTACTAGTGTCCAGTTTGGCTCATCTGTTGCCTTATTGAATTCAATAAAGCTGAATGTTAGCCGCCTAAACACAGAGAAGTCTTTTGCTTCAACACAATTCTCTTCTGCTCCCATCTTTGAAACATACAGGAAAATTATAGGTATTTTCAACTGGCTGGTCATCATCCTGTGGTCTAGACAGCAAGGCAACTTCAATCTTATGCGTCTCTGGTGCAGCCTCTGTGACTTCAGCAGAACTGCAAGGGGGTAAGAGCACAATCTGTCCATTGTCTGTAATTCAGCAGTGTCAATGCAGCTCTCAGCATTTAAGGTAAAATGGCAAGAGCAGATTTCATAGGTTTAAAAGGAAGTGTCCTTTTACACAATGCGCAGGAAGCCCCTGGATCCCCTTGCCAGAGGATGTTGTAAAGACCAAGATTAAAAAAGTGTTAAAAACCCCAAACTGGGTTAAGTTCCTGGAGGAAAGGTCCATCAATGGCTATTTGTCAGGATGGGCAGGGATGGTTTCCCTAGCTCTGTTTGCTAGAATTTGGAATAGGCAACAGCAGATGGACCACTTTATGACTGTCACTTCCCTGTGGGGCACCTGAGATTGGCCATTGTTGAGAGACAGTATGACCATTCTTATGAAGAATGTTAAACACAGGTAGTTAGTTGTCCTTTATTTACATTTTAGCATTTTAAACTTGTGTTCCAAATCCTTATTAAAAAGGTCAGCGTACGCTCTGCTTTGGAATAATTTAAGAAGCTAGTTTACATTAATTTAGATTGACATTCTTTCCCAGTTTAAATTAAGAAGTCACATCAGAGATATTTTTCTAATCTTTGTAAAAAATAACCCAGTTGTTCCCACAAGGACCTCTGCGACACAAATACAAAATCTCCCTTCTGATTAGCTCACTACAGGTTGAACCTCTGTGGTCCAACAACCTCCATGGTCCTGCCAAAGAAACTCTGAATCAGAGAGCACCAGCAGGTGGGAGGCCAGCCGCTGGAGTCAGAGCTGCATTGACTGCAGCTGGGAGCCTGGCGGCCAGAGCTGACAGAAGAGCTGATTGGAGGCAGGGAGCCCTGTGGCTCAGGGCCAGCAACGGAGCACCGCCAGGGGCGTGAAGCCCAGCAGCTGGGCTGGCAAAAAAAAAAACAGCCAGAATCATGGATACTGGCAGTCAGGGATACTGACCTGAAGTACAGAACCAGGCAGCTACCACATGAAGTCCTGTGGCCAGGCCTGGAGCCATCAGTGGAGCCCTGCCAGGACTGCAGATCCTGGCTGGCAGAAGCATCCAAGCAGAGGCAAGGAACCAAGCAGTCAGGGCAGACTTGCTGGGGGTGGAAAGCCTGGCACCTGGGGCATACAGCTCTATGGCCTGGCTGGGGCCCTCAGTGAAGTCCCACCAGAGGTATGGAGCCTGACAGCCAGGGGTGACAAAAGAGCCCTGTCAGGGACAGTCTCTGGTGGCTGGGTCTGGACCAGTGACAAGGAGCCCAGCACCTGGGGCTGACTGCTCTGCAGATGGAAGCAGAGTGGAGCCAGGGGTGCAGAACCCAGCAAGGCACCAGCCCAGCCTGCAGGTGGACCTCAGGAGAACATGGCGTATATCAGCAGAGGGGCTGGAATTGACCTCCCCTGGTCCAGCAAACTCCCTCATTTGGGACCCATTAGTCCTGAGGGTGCCATCCCAGGGAGGTCAAATATGTAACTGAATTTCTGTAAAGCACCACAAGTGTTATGGGGCAGAAAGGAGAACCCAGCAACCATTCTGGTCTTGTATCAAAGCTGCAGGGAACCCAAGATGAATAAGTGAGTGACACTTCTAAAAGTCAAAAAAACGAAAACAGGAAATCGAGCATTTCTAATGTCTCTACAGGCTCACAAGGCCCCTGGAACAGTAAAGCCTTTTTGCTAGTGGACAGCAATGAAAAGCTTTCAGTCAGGCCCTAGGGCTGAAAAACATCTTTCCCATGCACATGATAGAGAAGGGGACTGAAATCCAATGATGCAAAAGGGTCAGGCAGACACTAAGCAAAGTATCTAAAGCCATGATGCCTTCCTCAAGGAGCGCAGCAGATCAGAGCAGAGTGCAGGGGAGTCTGGTACTCTGTCCAAAGCAATCACTGGCCAGTTTTCTCCATCCTCCATCGTTGCAGTATGTCATCTGCTGCCTTCAGTGTAGCTTCATCCTAAGCAAACACCAGACTGTCAGCCCTACTAGGCTCCAGGCTCACATCCTCCCTCTCCATAATAAACTAGAGTTATGCAAGTTTTATGGCCCTTGGTTCACCTTGAAGGATCAACAAAGCTGTATATACAGTACCGCTGAAATGCAGCCACCTTTGGGACAGAGGGCAGCATCCAAGCAGGTGAACAGTGCACAGCTATCGCCTTGCAGTAATAGAGGATGAGAGATTTTGGCCAGATGCACTCGGGTGAAGCTCTACTCTTATACAAAGTGCTCTGGGATCCTCAGAGGTTATGAATGGACAGAACCTGGATTAGGATCTCACATGAAAGACAGACTTCATTACATCTACCTCTGAAGGCTGTTGAGTCAGCTCCTGCCAGACTTTGAGCCTGTGGTTCCAGGTTATTTTTAGGTGTTTTTAGCCCCACATCTTAGCTGCTTATCTCTTCTGGCATGTACCCCATTTAGAGCAGGAGCCCTGAGCACTGCCTGAACTCACTGTCCTAGGACTTCACCTTCATAAAACAGAAGCGGATGAAATGGTCAAAATTCCTCTTGTGTCCAGTGCTGTAGAAGGCAGAGACTGGAATGGCAACTAAACCCTGTGCAGAAGAAGAGGGGAGAAAGAAGATGCATCCAAGGTTACTCTTTTCTCAGCTTCTGCACACTACCTGGTGTCACTCTGATCAGGAAAGACACACATCTGCCATAACTTCATTATTCCTGGACACCTCAGGTTACTGAGCAGACATAAACCATGCTTCCATATTCTTGCTTTTCAAAATCAGAGTCAAATAGAAGCCATCTTGATGCCAGGGAAGCTAGCCATTACCTGTCCCTACCCTCATCCTGAGCCACTGGTGAACACATGACTGGCTTAGGCTCTGGTGTGCCAGGATGCTCACAAAGCCAATAGGCAAGAGGATGGAATGACACAGGGCAGCAAGATGTAACAAGGTGGGCATCTGGTGCAGAAGCACATCACAAAGGCTCCGTACCCTGACTGAAGGAATGTGGTGGAGGGCTAATCTGGGGGACTCCATCAGTGAGCTTCATGGGTATGAGACAGGGCATGAGAAGGAACTGGATTTGAATTTTCTAAACATTTCAAGGCAGCACTCCACCATTACAAACCCCAGCTCCCTCAAATCTACTTGGAGCAAGAAGGGGGGTAATTCACAGAGAACAAGCCCCTTGAAGAGAGACAGAGACATTTACCTTGTTTTTAATCATCCACTTTACAAACCGAGAGTCATAGGGTTCATCAGAGTCAGGGAGCTCAGGTACTTCACTTTCTGCAAGACACGCACAGAAGCAAAGGCGAGTGGAATGATGGAATAAATGAGACACAGATGGATTTCCCATGGAGCCAAGTATGTGAATGGAGTCAGATTCCTTTTTGGTCAAGCACACTAGTACGTTCCCTTGAGGGACTTGGGTTCAAACTGGTGCAGGCAGGGCCATCCTGGGACTGGGGGAGGAGCTTGGAGCAACCTCCCCTGTGCTACAGTCCTCATCCCACTTCTGCTCTGGCCCTGCCCTACCCCTTCCCTTCAGACAACAGGGTCCAAGGATTATTTGGGGTGGAGGGCCTGCAGGTCTTCCTGCCACCTGCAGAGGAGCGAGGTGCAGTGGGCCAGGAGAGCAGCGTGGCATAGCATAGCAAGATGAGGCAGGCTGCTGCTCCCATTGCTCGCATGGCGAGTGTGGGTGAGAGGGGCAGCGACCCCTGCTGCCTCCACTGCACCCAGCCCTCGGCCAGAGGTAACTGCCCCATCTCTAAGATGGTTGGGGTGGCCACTGCATGGACCCCAAAGACACAGGGCCTAGCAACAGACACCCCAGTCCACCCTATGGACAAGCTGGCTTTTGGTGCAAGTTATGCGAATAAACACGTAGGACCATTTCATCCTTATCAGGTTAGCAGGGTTGTCAGGCTCTACTCATTGGGGATCCCAAGGCCAGGACAGATGCTCATACAGGATGGTCACAGGCTGTGGAGGTCAGCTTGTAGTGGTGAGGGAGATGTGACACAGTACATGCTCACGCTGTGACCAGTGTAACCCACTGCTATTAGAAAACAAATTCCCCAGTACCACCTGTTAAAGTTTCCTCTCTCTCTTCCTTACTCAAAGTGATGAAAATGGACCAGCCTTTATCTTTTTTTCGCCTCTCCAACACCGGATCGTAAGCTGAGCACCGCCCCTTTAATGTGAAGGCCAGAAGTAGATAAAACAGTCACATGGACTCACTGAGCTCTGAGATGTCTGCCATCATGAAGTAGGTGCCCTCAGGGATGATGGGCTTCATGCCTCCAGCAACTAGGCTTTGAACTAGCCAGTCCCGTTTCTGTTGCAGCTCCTGAGACAACTGGACAAAATAACTGTCTGGCTTCCCGTAATTGTCAAGCTCTCTTTGGAATGCCTGGGCCACTGCTTCCTGGGGTGGGAGGGTGGAGAGAGGAACTCAGACCCAGACACAAAGCATCCCCTGTGTGCGCTCAAAGTATGACAGAGATCCCTCTACCCCGAGCACAAGCAGGAAATGCTGAGTTTGCAGTAGGCTTCCCTGCTAATTCTAGAGGCAGCCCATGAACTGGGTTCTCACTTCTGAGCAGATACATAGGAGATTGGAGCAATTTAAGACAACAGTACGCCTAAATCAAATACTTTTCTTCCAACCTTGTCCCAGACAGGAGGCTTGTGAGAGGTGTTCCTCCAATGGCCTAACCTGACCATGGACATACACCACATGATCTAATAGAGTGGGCCATTCTGTTAAAGACCTGAGAATTTGTGGCTTAGAACAGACTATCACAGCTACCTCTCTGTTACTAGTGAAGCCCAGTGTGCCAATGACAACAGCTGGTCTGCCGCATTATGAGCTCTGATCCCAAGACCCTTTGCCCATGAAGAATTTGTATTGTGTTGGATTTGAAAAGAATTGGTAAGAGGTTTTAACAAGATTGTAAAAAGTGAATCACAAATACTTACAAGATTAAGATTGTTTATTTATTGTAGATTATTACTGTTAAATAGTAAATTCCTAATTTTCAAATACCCGACCTGACTGCTAATTTTAACAAATACCACTTAACACACACATTTCTTTCCGTTTTATTTTAATAATAGAAATTCTGGCCTTCTGTTTAATTTTTCAGTAGTTTTAAATGAATGTTGAAAAGGTAAATGAAAATTTGCTTGTGATGTTATTGCATGCACAGTAACTCACCAGGAAAGGTTTCAGTAGGTAGAGAGCTCCATGCTCAATTGTCCCAACACATTGCAAATTCGAAATTTCTCTCTTTCCATGCCTATTTTCTCCACATAATATCATTCTTACCAAAATTAATCATTTTGGTTAATTTATCTTTTAGTTTAGTGTAAACTGTATTCTACTTAGCTGTCAGTCTCTATTTTAATAATTTAGTTGAAACATTTGCTTAAAATCATTCAGAAAATTACCACCATGGCAGATAAAAGAAACCATCTGGAGTTCAGTATCGTAAAAAGAAAGCTGAGCAGATCAAAGAATAAGCAAAGCAAAAAGGTTCTTTCCTTGTGTTAGGATTAATGAAAGGTAGAGAAAGAAAATTAGTATTTATTTTTAGTTTTATATTATTCATTTTGAATGCCACGTAAATAAAAGTAAAATTTCATTCTGGACCCCTCTCTCTCTCTCTCTCTCTCTCTCTCTCTCTCTCTCTGTGTGTGCGCGTGTGTGTGCGTGCGCGTGTGTGTGCGCGCGAGAGAGAAGGGCTGCACCAAAGTCATAATTTGTCTAGGATGCCAAAAAACCAGCCCTGCCTCTAGATGTTCACTTGCCACTTCCAGGCGGTAGCCAGGAGGCCTGAGAGAGGTGTTCCTTCAATGGTCTAACCTGACCATGACAGCATCTGAGAGACAGATCAAGCTTACTAGTTCTGAACCTTCTTGGGGAAGGTGCATCTTACCTGGATGATGTGTCAGACAGCTTTTACCTCTAGGCTCTGTACAGTTGTCTGGGGAGACAGTTAACAGATCTCTCCACGAAGGAGCTTTGAGGGTTACATCAGACATCTGATTTGAGGCAATCCCTCTCCAGGTGCTCTGTCCCTTACCTGAGCTGCTGTGGGACAATGATACACAGAGTTCTGGTGGACAGTTCTGAGGTGCCTCACAAGGTGATCAGGCCCAAGAGACCAGCCAACCTGTTACAGAGATTCAAGGATGTTTCACTTTCCAGGTATTTTACACCTTTTCCACTCTATTTATATACTGCCTCTTCACTCTATCATCTCCACATGATCAGGTCCATTTGCAAAGCAAATCTCCCGATCTCTCTAATTTAAAGACAAGCAGAGAGATTCCCCACAGGTGATGATAATTCTCAGTTGGATAGGCAGTCCAACAATCAGAGAAATTTCAAGGATTGGGAAATATGGGCTTGATTTTAAGAAGTCAGATTCCCAGCCGGGAACTACTGAATGAGGTGAGGGGGAGAGGAGAGGAAGAGAGTTTTTACATGGGATACATTTCCTGCCACTCCAGACTCAGTCACCTTCCATCCTGTGGTGCTGAAGGTTTTGCCAGCACTCCCAATGGTTATCGTGCGATCCCACATGCCCGGCAAGCTGGCTGCCAATGAAACAAGAGAGAAAAACAGCTGGAAGATCTCACAGCAAACAATATAACTTGCCCTTGTACAGTATTTATGACTCCAAGATATCTTTGGGCTCTTTGCAATCCACACACCCATCTCGTGTTTATAAAGCGGTTTTCATTCAAATGAACCTCAAAGCACTTGCAAGCAGATGGCCATATCCTGACAAGGCGTTTTCTTTAACTGATAATTATAAGTGCTTCAGTTCTGAGGTGCCCATCTCAAGACATTCTAGGCCTGGTTTTCAGAGGTGCTGAGCACACAAAATTCCTAACGTCTTCAACCTTCCACAGCACTCAAAAAAAATGAGGTTCAAGTGGCCACCCAAAAAACAGATGCCCAAAATCATTAGCTCCTTCTGAAAATGTTGGTTTGGTTTTACAAACTCTTAAGTGAAATCCTGCTCCTCTGGAGTCAATGGGAGTTTTGTTATTAACTTCACTGGGGACAGGATTTTGCCTTACATGGCCATTTCTCCACTTGCACCTGACTGACTCCAGAATAAGAAACTCTACTGGAGTCCAAGAGGTGAGAGAACAGTTGCTGCAGAGGCCCAGACTGAGGTATGCTGGAAGGGGTTGGAGGATCCAGGTATGGGATAGCAGACAGAGATATAGTGGCAGGGCTGCATGAAGCTCACTTAAGTACTCAATTTGCTCACTTGTGCTGTGGAGACAAAGTAAGTGATATAAATGTGATTGGTCACGATCTGCCCTCTAAGAACAGCACCTTTGCTAAGAACTTCCCTGTGTTCCCCACCAACAGAGCTGCAGACAGCAAGGGAGGGACATAAACTTGCCCACATACAAACCATGCGCCTTACCAATCCGGAGGTGCACATTCCCATCGTACGTCAGCCACTCATACACTTCATCACTGAAGCAGAGGACATCGTGTTTCACACACAGGTCTGCGATGAGCTCCATCTCCTTCCTGCTGAACACCTATACTAGGCAGGTAGAGCAGAAGGGGCTATTAGGGCACAGAATTCCTCAGCTCAGCTACCCCACAGTGAGTTCTCAGGCTCAGCGCTAGCACCCCCATTTCAGCCAGAAGTTCTGTTCCTGGAGCAGGAAGATGACAAGCCAGAATGGGGAGACATCTCCAAAAACAGGAGTGCCGCTCACCTCATCCTTGTTACTGCAGCAGCCTCCACCGCGAGACAGGGAGTAGGCTATCCTCAGGGCACCTTCACCCTCTCAAATTACCCAACTAGGCTTACTCCTGCTGGCAACAGGCTCACTTGCTCCCTCCCAACTGCAGAATGATCTCTCTCAGAGGTGAGTGAAATGTGCTAATGCACTGATGATTCCACTTTCCAGAGTTTTGTCATCAGCTTTTGAATACAGGAATGAGGAAGAAAGAGAACTTTTAGACTCCATCAGTCAGTTGCATCATCTCACAAACCACCCACTCAAGCTTCTGGAGCTGCCAGATTTTCTGAGGATCTTCCGAAAAGAGGAGCTGACTGTGGGACTGCATTCAAGTACTGGTGCTAAGGAGATATCCATGAAAGGCTCCCTCATTTCCTTCCTGTTTTCTGGGTCCCTGCAAAGGGAAGGGGGAGCTCTCACAGGTGTTAGAGGCACTACCTTCCCTAGGGGATTGTTGGGTGAGTTCATAACGATGGCTTTGGTTCGTTTGGTAAAGCTGGAGGCCAGCTCCACTGGGTCCAGCTGCCAGTCTCCGCTAGACATCAGTTTACCAGCTTCTACAGCTTTCTGCAAAGGACAGTGAGGGAGTCATGATTAAAAGCAACACATGACTGGAGACGTGGGGGTTGTACCCCCTGCTCTGACTAGGAATCTCTGAGCTCTTAACAATGAGACATTGCCCATCTCTAGCCCCCTCCTTCTGAGCATCTTAAAGCACTCAATAAATGCTAATGGCGTGAACCACCTCACAATCTCCACCCCAGTAGACTGGTGTAGTTACCCTGATTTTACAGATGGGGAAACTGAGGCAGAAAGCGATGCATGACTTGTTTGAACTAACACAGCAAGTCAGTGTCACAGACAAGCATAGAGGCCAGGAGTCCTGTGGTTTAACCTTCATTACAACCTCTCTCTCTCTCTCTCTCTCTCTCTCTGTGTGTGTTTTAGAATCATTGAGGGTGGGCAGCAACAAGATTGGCAACAAAACCACCATCCTCTCTCCAGACAGGTCAGCAAGTTCCCAATACTCAGGGCTTTCTCTCAGGGAGTTGCTGAAGTCTTCAGTGCTAAGTAATGTTCAGGATCAGCCTTATGCACAAAGCAAGAGACTTTGTGGCACCCACTCTTTTAGGGACCCTCTCAACTTAGTGCAAGGCCTTCAACTCCCAGGCTGATGCATCTGTAGCAGGACCAAAAAAAGAAAGAAATTCCCTCCTGTCAGAACCCTCCACCCCAGCCACAAGAGCATTGTGACGAGGAACACATGACTTGGTTCCCCATCTTCAGCGCTCTGGGACACCACAAATCATGAGGCTGGTCCTGATGAAGCTGCAGGTCCTATTGAACTGGACCTGGGTTCTTATCATGCAGATGCTTGTTTAGATGCATCCCCCTTCCTCCAACTCCTACGTTACATGTTATCACCATAAAACTGCCTCTCTCCCTCAAATGCCATTTGCATTCTGAGCACATGCAGAGAAAGAGAGCAGCAGGTTTCCTAACGTCCCATAGCAGCTTTGCTTTGATGCCCACTCACCAGTCGCAGCTGTACGAACACAGGAGTGCCCCCCGCCATCTTCACCATTGGTTCATAGCAGTCAAAGTACGGCTCAATGATAATGACCTGGGGAGACACCAGAGGGAGTGTCAAAGCCTCCCTGGCCGTGTCTACACTAGCCCCAAACTTCGAAATGGCCACGCAAATGGCCATTTTGAAGTTTACTAATGAAGCGCTGAAATACATATTCAGCGCCTCATTAGCATGCAGGCGGCCGCAGCACTTCGAAGTTGATGCGGCTCGCCACCGCGCGGCTTGTCCTGACGGGGCTCCTTTTCGAAAGGACCCCGCCTACTTTGAAGTCCCCTTATTCCTGTGAGCAGGTGGGAATAAGGGGACTTCGAAGTAGGCGGGGTCCTTTCAAAAAGGAGCCCCATCGGGACGAGCCGCGCAGCAGCGAGGCACGTCAATTTTGAAGTGCCGCAGCCGCCCGCATGCTAATGAGGCGCTGAATATGTATTTCAGTGCTTCATTAGTAAACTTTGAAATGGCCATTTGCGTGGCCATTTCGAAGTTTGGGGCTAGTGTAGACACGGCCCCTCAGTCCTTCTTTCACCAGTTCTGATGGATACAGGTAGAGGTTGTAGGGGTGAGGAGATTTAGCTCCCAGCTGGAAGGTTATTCCTTCATGGTGAGGATCTGAGACCCGAGAGTGGCCGGTAGCAGAAAGAACAACAAACTGAGTAGGGGCAGTGTTGCCACGCATGGAAATGGGAGTGCTGGGGAGTGCCCATTGGTAGATTTGGCCACTAGCAGGACAGTGTAACAGCTGAGGGCCGAAAAGGACAAGGATCTGAAGAAAGATGGGTTTGGATATCCTGCTCCAAAGGTTTGTATGGGGCTGCCTGGGACCCTGGTCCAATGTGAAGCAGGTGGGAAGTCCTTCATTGGGGCGGGGGGGAGATGGAGGGTCTCCATGCACATAAGAGCTTGCAGCTTTATTCAGACTCCAAAATATGGGTCAGAAGAAGCCTGAAAGCAGCTGTGAAACAGCTGGCGAGTCCTTGATTACCTCATCGCCTTCGTCAACCAGAGCCTGGAAACAGTTGAAAAGGGCTTGGTATGCCCCGATTGTCACCAACACATTGGTCCAAGGGTCAAGCTCCTGCCCTAGCAGCTTCCCATAAAAGCGGGCCAGGATTGTCACAAGTGCTGGGTGTCCCTGTTGAGAGAGTCACAAGGTGGGAAATGGGGGCTGGCTCCATGCCCCTTCCCAGGGCAGAAGGGGCAGGGCTTAGGGTACTTGGCCTTCAGTGCTGCCACAATTGAGGTGCTTGGCTTCCCACACCCCCTCAAAGCTGTGTGCAGCCAGAACTGCACTACTGTGGCAATTCAAAGGAGCGTGGAGCTCCAGCCACTGCTGCTACCTTGGCAGTGGCGGCGCCTGGAGCTTCAGGCCCCTTTGAAAAACTGGCCCTGGGGGGTGGGAACTGCCCTCTTTATGCCCCCTGCCCCGTTGATGGGCCAGGCTGTCCCTTGTGCCGTGCAAACTCCTCTGCACACAGCAATGAGTAGAAACAGGAAATTGTTAGCAGCATACTGGGTACAACCCCCACACTGCACGGGGGGCAGTCTTCTCCCTTCCCCTCCAAAGGAGATGACTGACTACCTAGCTCCACTCAGCCCAGCCAAAGCATCTGTTTGCTCTGCACTAGGGGCCTTCTCACACCTTGGCCTAGTCAACTCCATGCTGAGCTATAAGGGGCAAAGGCCATCAGGCAGCAAAGCTGGCTCTAAGAGAAGGAGCTGGGTCTCTCACGCACAAAGGCCCGGGTGTACTGGTGCAGCATGAAGTTCTCCCCACTGACAGCCTTCACAAACGCCTCCTTCACAAAGTCTGGCGGGGGCAGGTCAGGGAAGCCCTGGCCGAGGTTCACGGATGGGTAAGTGGCAGCCATTTGCACAAATTCCACCCTAGAGAGAGAATAACAAGGTTTAGAGAGGATCCAAGGCAGTGTTCCATCTAATTTTTTCCAGCCCTGAACAAAATGAAATTTCTTACGCTCACCAATGTGGAGGTGATGTGCGACACGTCACTTTCATATTGGTGCAAATAACAAACTTCACATGGTAGGGGTGTGGTTAAGGGGTTTTAAGTGTGAGAGCTCTGGCTGGGGGTGCAGGCTCTAGGGTGGGCTGGGGATGAGGAGTTTGGGGTGGAAGTGGGGGACTAATTTTTGGCAGGAGGTCAAGTCTAGAGGTTGGCGTGCAAGAAGCTTACACAGTCTGGGCTGGGAGTTTGGGCTTTGGAGGTGCAGGAGATTGTTCAGGTTTGTGGGGGTCAAGGCAGGGTGACCATATCTCCCTATCCCAAATCTGAGACAGGGAGATTTGCAGGAGAGGGAGAGGGGGCTGGAGAGGCAGTTTCTCCTGGTTCCACTTAGGCTGGGGGAGCTGGGAAGGAGGCAACAGCTGCTGGTGCTCCTCTTGGCTCCACCTAGACGCATGGAGCCGTGAACCGGGTGGCAGCCATACTGGTCTAGCTCCCGGCAGCAGTGGCATAGACCCAGCTCCCAGAAGGAAACCAGAAGCCAGGTGCAGCTGCACGTGTCCAGCTCCCAACTCTCCCGGACTGCAGGGAGCCAGGTACTGGGAAGCAGCCGCACCAGTGTGCAACGGGAACCGGGCAGCAGCCGCTCTCCCTGCAAATAGTCAACCCTCAAGTTAAGCAGGGGTTGTGTTCCTCTAATCCCTGCTTAACTCAAATTTTCATGCAAGTTGGCAGGGGAGATGGGAACCAGGATGATGCTAGGTTCCCAGCTCCCCTCCCCTTGTGGGCCCAGGAAACGGACCAGCCCACCAGGGCTGGTCAGCTTCCTGGCTGCTTCTCCCGACCTTGCCCCAGCAACTGAGTCTCCATTATCAAAGCACATAACCCCTTGGAGTATCTGGCAGAGCTTAACTTCGCATTACCTCCCTTGCCTAAGTCTATGCTGGATATATCTATACCAGACTTCCAGGCTCTACTCCATTCAATTGCTCAGCCCCAAGTCATGCAGACTCACCAGATATTCTTGTCCAATCCTTCCAGCCTTCGAGCTTGAACTGCCTTTGACATTTTTGTCTGCAGAAGGGATGAGAAAAGAAGTGTTAAAAACTGTCACTAATGCCAAATGGGATCCATATCGAAAGCAGGTGATACCTCCCCCTCAGAGCAACCTGTACCTTAGCATTTTGCCCAAGTGACCCCAAATTGTGTGATTTTAATCCAGATTTTTCTACTTATTCACTGGACAGTCGAGAAGAAAACTGAAACAACGACAGCTTACCTAGTCTAGTCCTTCTCATCTAAGGATAAATGCGCTTTACAAGGAAGTAAGATCAGAAGACAGAAATTGGCGGAAAATTAAGTTTTAGTTTAACATGTCAGAGGAGTTTAGAAAACCATAAAAGTACAAAAAAGGCTGTAAATGTAAAGTGATTGCATTACATATTGTGCGTGTGCTTGTCTTAAAATAAGGAGCAGAAAAAGTATGGTTTGACATTATTTATTATGGACTGTCTCATATTCCCAAGCATTGTGGCTCTTGAATTACTGAGGTTTTTTTTACCAAAATTGGAAAAAATGGCTATTTTGGTTGCTGATCCCTGTACTTGGTGCTATACAAAAGACAGAACAAACAGCTTTTGGAGGCAAGGACCATCTGGCAATCTAAGACAAAACAGTTGAGTGTAAACAGACACACAGGGGAACACAAAGAAACAATGTGAAGTCACTGGTCAGCATGATGGGCAGTGGTCCCAACCAACCGTCCTCCTCACAGGAGGGTTTTGAAGGATGAGGCAGCTTTGTAGATGTATATGAGGAGCTCTTCCCACACACAAGGGGCAGCACAGTTTTTATGAGAATTTAACAAGCAGGCAAGAAGTGGTTTAAATCATTGGCTGGTTGGAGGCAGGAGTTGACTTTTCAGTGGCACAGGAGAGCTGAAAGGTAGCATGGGGTAGTCCATGAAGGGTCTCGAAATTAAAGATTAGTACCTTAAATCTGACACAATGGAAAAAGGGGAACCAGTGAGAAAGTGCAAAGGCAAGGGTGACATGATCAAAGCAAAAAGCTAAGAAAATATTTGTAGTAGCATTTTCAATGAATGTGTGCAAAGCACAAAAATCAGTGATATACAGGGCTGGAAAACAGCTCGAGAGATCATCAAGTCCAGCTACAGAGAGTGTTCAAATAACAAAGACAACTTGGACGAGACTTTCAGCTGAACAGCTAGATAGGAGACACCACATCTTTGAGATATTAAGTGATTCATTTGTGCCTGGAAAGCCAGGGAAATTTTGTGCTCTGACCCCATTCCCCAGGTTCTCTGTTGTGAGGTTTGGAATGGAGTTCACCTGAGCGCCCCGCAGTGCCACAGGGCTTTTAGCTGCCTATGGGGTCATGGCAGCTGGAGGGAAATATCTGGTGGGCTGAATGCCTCCCGCAGGCCATATTTTGCCTGCCCCTGCCTTATGATGAACTCCGAGCTCTTCTATAGCTCCTAGTGTACAGTCCTCTGGATACAGACCTAGAAAATAGTGGAAAGAAAAGGGGATAGTGGAGTAGTAGGGGGAAGTGGGAGTCTTGCATGCAGTCTCCCCTCAGCAGCAACTGGGGCTCCCTGGTTAAGCAGGCCCACCCTCCTCACCCTGACAAACTTCTCTCTCCTGCACTTGGACCCATCCAACAAGCCACTCAGAGCACCACCGCACCAAGTCTCAGCAAGCTGCACCTGTACCTCACCCCATCAAACTCTTTTTCCCAGAACATGCACCTCCCACCGAGCCCTACCTCCACCCGACCCCTCCACTGAGCTCAATCAGTAGCCCACTACCCCCAACGCCCAGAACCCCACAAGACCCTGTGCATTCAGATCTCCCACTGAGCTGCTCACACTCAGAAAGTCCGACACCTGAATCCTCCCCACACTAAGCCCCACCATACACGGATCATGCTGGGCGATTTCCCGACCTCAATGCTCCCCACTGCTAGAAATGTGAAGATCCGCGGTTTTCTTAATGGCTCTCCTCTCACAGACTTCCAGTATGACATTGGACCCTTCTTTAAGGTTGATCTCAAGAGGTGTTTTTCCACTGATTTAAAAAAGAGCCAGCAGATAAGCAATTTACTTAACCTGTGCCTCAGTTTCTTCATCTAAAAAAAGAGATGATGATGATGATGATAATATTTGCCTGTGTCACAGGAGTTTATGTAAATTCATTGCTGCTTTGAGGTCAGCAGATGGAAAGTGCTGAGAAGTGCAATGTTGAAAAATGTTTTTTACGATTCCAAAACCTTTCTGCTTCATTCAAGAAGTATGCACTGGATAACAGGAGACTCTAAGTTTGGGTCTTTATGGGATGACTGTTCTTCCAATTGTGTGATACTGGAGTAATTTGCCAGAAGCAGCAGGGGTAGTGATAGCAGGGCCCCACCCGAATTCCCCATTGTCAATTTTCAAAGGGCTAGGAAAAGATACAGGAAGATCATGCAACCTTATGCTGTGTGTGTGCTGCAGGGTGAGCTGGATCATTCATGACATCAGGCGCCCTGTGCTGGACTGTCCTCAGGGCCAGCTGAGTGAGAATGTGCAGGGAAACAAATGGCCAGGAGGAATGGATTCCGCCTCCACCTGGGCCATGACCCATCAGAATGTTCCAACAGATAAGCAGTAACCTGGGCAGGGCAATTAGGTTTTTTTTACTTCTTCAGATTCTCTGATGAGCAGGTCAGAAGGAGTGTTTGGTTGCAGAAGCCAGCAAGCCTGGAGGGGGAGCCTTGAGAGAAATGGTATGGAGGGAAGAAAGGGGGAGCAGAAGGAGAGGGGAAATAGTGGCAGGGAGGAGAGGAGGTATTGGTAAGATAGGTCTCAACTCAACTCTTCAGTGGATGGAAGATTGAATTTGCCTAGTGAGAACAGGGCACGTGATTTGGATCCTTAACCGCTGGGGACAGTGCATCTGCCAGCCTGGTGCTGCATAAAGCTGGTATCATCATGCTACTTCAGTGGGGTATTTTGCCTTCTTGGTTCTGTGAGCTGAAAAGGTGCCATTGTTGTTAAAGTAGAAGCCAGCCTGTATTTTACAGACAGGCTGCCATGCTCGTTGGAAATTTTTACTCCTTGCCTGAGGTGCTTACTGCTGTTGAAACAATAAACACAGGAAGCCCTCAACTTGTTTGGGTGAAGAATGGAAAGTGAGGCAGCAAATTTTGCAGTCTGATTCTAGTCATTTTCTACCTGTCAGGAGGCAAAAGTCAGCTGATGGGGAGGCCTGAGTTCATAGTTTACTGTGTGATGAAAGGACAGCAATTTCTCAATTAGCATTAACTGGTGCTTGCCCTTGTGTGTTCCCCAGGGTGATGAGAGGAGTCAGGGGCCTTTGCAAGCTGCCTGCATGTCAGCTATCAGAGCATATAAAAATTTTTGGCTCATATTTCTTATTCCCAAATTTATTGGTTTTAATTAGGTACAGAAGACTCCCAACTTACGCAGGCGTTGCATTTTTGCAATCCCTGCATAAGCCAAAATTTCCCAGCGCAACACAGGAGACCCAGGAAACTGATAAGGGCACCAGCTCTGGTCAGTTTCCTGGCTCCAGTGAGTGGAGGGGAGCTGGGGAGCAGGTGGTAGCTTGGCTCCCATCTCCCCTCTGCTTGCAGGAGCCAGGAAACTGATCAGCACCAGTGCTGATCAATTTCCTGGCTCCCACAGTGAGGTGGGGACCCTGGCAACCAGGTGATAGCCTTGTTCCCAGCTCCCCTCCACTGGCAGGAGCTGGGAAACTGACCAGTACATTGCTGGTCAGTTTCCTGGCTCCCTGCCAGGATGGGAGTGAGCCACAGCTTCCTCCCAGCTTCTTCATGCATTTCAGGGGTTTACTGTACCTTCAGCATGTCTGGCACATAGTACAAAACATGCTCTGTTTTGTTGATAAAGAAATTGCAGAGAAGTGGAATTTTTTTCAAAAATAATTTGCTTGGGTTCAGGGATTTATCTGGAAGGGAAAAACAAACATTGAGCAGGGAAGAGGAGGGAGACAGTAGGAAGGGGCAGGGCAGGTAAAGTTCTGCCTCCCCCAGTGGAAGCTTCACTCAGCACCCAGGGACATTCCCATCACATCTAACACTGCTCTTCATGGCAGTATACGGAGGACCTGAGCTTTCTGCTACAGCTTGTTTGTGCTGTAGATTTGTCAAAGGCATCAGCTGGGCATTGAGTTAAACCCAATGTTGGGGTCTGGGTGTCCAATACCTTGCTGAGGTTCCAGTTAAAACCAGCGCAGTTTTTCCCACTGCAAAAGTACTGATTCAGAGACTGTCCAGCTCTCCTGAGCATACCACTTCAGCCACTGGCTCCAGTTCAAAATGGATAAACCTGCATTTTCCCCAAAGACAGAAAACAAAGGGATGCGATCATCACTTCCATCATTGCACATACAAAGAAAGAACTCCATTTAACTGTAGAAAACAGGCCTTATTTTTGGATTAGAGTTTTGGCTATTTTACATTCTGATAAAATTTCTTCTGTGTGCTCTGTCTGAAAGCAAGGGATGGGAGAGAGAGTATGACTGAGTGTGTGTGTGAGTGTGTGTGTTTAGGGCAATACGCTTTCTCTTTGTAAATGTTTTACATAGTTAAAGTTCATGAGGTAAACTTTATTTATCAGCAAATGAGAGATATGCCCAGTGGTTGCTCCTCCAGGTAACAATTATTTACAATGGGCCTGATAGTAAACAAAGTGTTTTTTTTATTAAGTATGTAAAGGTGGAATAAGTGGTTTCAAGTGAAAACAAACAGATCAAAGTTACAAAATTAAAATGAATAGAAAATGCATAGCTTGTTCTTATTTACTAATGAACTTGTTACACGAAAAATCTTACCCTAAAGAGATGTTTGTACTTCAGACATAAGCTTCATGTCAAAAGTGATCTCTTACTCTGACTTGGGTCTCTCCACTCGTTCAAAGTCCTTTGTTTCTCTTAGAGTGTGAAACACAGTTTCAAAAGCCAGCCATAGAGAAAGAACTGATAGCCTCCCATTGGTTAAACAGATTCTCTCCCGTGGTGGAACTCTATTACAGTAAACCCTCAAAATGCACGATTTTGAGTTGCACACATTAACATGAGTTAAGCACAACTCAAAATCCCACTCCTCCCCACACCCTGGCTCAACCCTCTGGCCTTGTGCGGCTCCGGTTCAGCCCCTCCACAGCCCAGCTCACCATGCATGCATGGCTCCAGCTCAACTGCCCACCCCCACCCCAGGCTCAAACCCCCCACCGGCACATCACCCACTCATGGCACTGGCTCAACCCCCTTCCACGCTGGTTCAAATGCCCTGCACATGGCCCTGGTTCCTTCCTCCTGCCCCGGTTCAAATCCCCCCAGCCCCAGTTCAAACACCCCATGCTTGGCTCTGGTTCATCACCCGACCCTGGTTCCAACCCCCCATGCATGGCTCCGGTTCAATCCTCCTGCCCTGGTTCAAACCCCCTGCAGCCTGGCTCACTGCCCAAGCATGGTTCCGGCTCATCACTCCTGCATGTGGCTCTGGCTCTACGCCCATCCCCCTCCCCCGCCCAGCTCTGACTCAACTCCACACCCCCCCAGCCCCTCCTGCTGCCCCAACTCACGCCAGACTTAGCCCTCCCATCTTCACTCCCATGACCCCAACCCACCCGGAGACTTAACCCTCCCCAACTGCCCCCCCTCCAACCCAGGACTTACCTTTCAAAAGGAGCTCCATATGCTCCTGCTGCTCCCTAGTTGCAGAATGTATATTCCGCTGGGGAGAAAAGCCCCCCACTTACGTGAAATTCGAGTTATGCAAGGGTTTGTGGGAACAGGACCCTCGCGTAAATTGAGGCTCTACTGTATTTGGTGCCCTCCCTTCCCATGGAAAAATCACAGGATTCAAAATGGCTTTCAATATCAGGTGGCACAGTCATATGTCCTTTTTAGCACCAACTACCTTCTGACTTACAAGACAAACAAGGCTATTTACAAGCCAATGAGTTGACTACCAAGCCTTGAGGCTTCCGGGACTTTAACAACAGCTCTCATTAGCACATTTTAAGTTACTAACAGATTTACACTTCATGTTTCTAACTTCACATACAAGAATGATACATGCACCAAAATAGGACATACAGACCCAGCAGACTAACATGAAAACTGATAGGTTCCATGAAGTATTTTGTTTAAATCATCTTTGAGTTATGCAAATTTACATTCATAGACCGCTTTTAAAAAAGCACAGGTGGGAAGAAACCATCCCAATAGCTATTGGATGTTATCGTTAAATTGCTAGCGCCTCACCTGATGTTGGCTGGTCTATTGGCATGGTAGTAAACGGAGCTATTCAACTTATGCTGCTTCACATTCTGGCCCAAGTTATGTCTAGAGGTCTCTGCACTTTCCATTCCTGACACAGGGCATGCAAGCAGCTAAAGAGAGCACTGAAGACTCACCTCTTTCAAAGGAGTACAGGTCCGGGCTATTGAAATTAAGGTTCAGAAAACTGGGCTATATTAGTGCCTCCAAAATACCATCACACATTTCTGAGGGTCTCCAGTAACCTACACCATACTCAGACAGTGAACAAGGAGGATAAGGAAAGACTACGGAGGTGGGTAAAGACTTGGAGATTCCCCCTTTAATTTAGGCATCTTTTTCAACCTGAGAGTCAGGCTCAGCCCCCAAAAGAGAATGAAGAAGGGAGGGTACTCCTGTTTCAAATACTGTGACAATGCAAACCTGAGCTGAGAAGCTGTACACAAAGGGGTTATAGTAAGAGAGAAAGCCACGCTAGTCTACATACTATCAAAACAAAAAAGCAGTCAAGTAGCACTTTAAAAAAATAATTTATGTTATGGTAGCCCAGAGTCTGATAAGGTCATCTGCAAGAAGAGGTCATTCCCATAGCTCCTAGTAGTAAACATGGCCTGTTTAGTCTTTGTACCAGTGAATAAGCAAAATTAAAAAAAAAAAACTCCTTTTCTAAAAGTAGTCCAGCATGAGGAACTCAGTCCCCAAGATCTCCTATTCCCTGGAGGAGCAGCAGCAAGATAAAGATTTGCACTATGACTTTACTATAGGATGAAGAAGGAAACAAAGCAGACAGCAACTACAGATTGATAATCTAGTCTAGTACAAAGCAGCTCTTAGAGTGGGAAAGATAAATCCACTTACTCCAACTCTTACTCTGCACAGTTCATCAGCACATGAGCCCAACTCCCTTACTCTCCCTTCAGCTCCCCAACCCCTTTCTGATTTGCTTAACTGGTCTTGTGACTTTCTGGGAGGAGCTCTGCTGGACAGCTGTTGAGAAAAGTGACAGAAGGGCCAGAAGCAGAATGAAACAGGGGAAATCTTTGAGGAGAAAAGGAGATCTGCGGGGACATTTTCAAAAGTGCAGACATGGCTAAGGAGCTAAAGTCTCATTTTCTAACGTGATCAGGAGACTTCGCTACTAAGTGTTTATCTATCTGGCAGGGATATTACGAGGCATAGCTACTCTGGAATAATTATTCTGTTATAGTTATGCCAGTATAAACACTTGCTGCCAAAATATAAGTGATTTTACTCCAGAATAATTACTCTGCTTTATAAGTGGACCATCCAAGAAGATGTAAAGGAAGGAAGACAATACTTGGCATTCCAGCAGTTTGTCAGGTTTTAAAAAAAAACAAAACAAACCAAACAAACAAACAAACAAGCAAAATTAGAAAAAGTGCTACATATTTTCTGGGCTTCATCATTAAAAAAAAAAAAAAATAAATAAATATCAGAGGACACCATTTTTCCATAATATAGACTGAACCCCTCTAAACTGGAACACTCTTGTCCAGCAAACTCCATAATCCAGCATGATTTTAGTTAGCCAGATGACCACTTATGTGTGTGGCTAGGTATCCCGTGGGGGTCCCATGAAGTTTGTTTAGAGACACCAGTCCTAGTTCTCAGTTTTCTGTGCTATTATTTAAAATGTATTTTACCTCTAAAGCCGTGTCTACACTAGCCGGCTACTTCGAAATACAAGGCACAACTTTGAAGTAAGCACGCATTGTGTCTATATATACCGCACACTAGCTACTTCGAAGTTGAAATCAATGGTAGGTGCAGAGACGTCAACATTGCTATCCCAATAAAAAAAAAAAGTGGGAATAGCGTGCTACTTCAATGTCTAACGTCAAAAAATGACGTGTGTAGATGCTTCGTGTCCCACTGCTTCGAAATAGCAGGGTCCGCTATGGCGGCAATCAGCTGGGATGCAAAAATGTGCTGTCCAGCCCCTGTAGGGCTCTATGGTCTGTGTGTACAGCAGCTCTTAAAGCCCCATGGCCCCAGAAACCCCATGGCAGGAAGCTGATAGTGTGCAAGCAGCAGCCATCGAACATGCTGTCCCTGCATGCCTCAGCCAGACCCCCAGCAGCTGAGCAAGAGGGATGGCAACTGGGCAGCCACCCGAGCTCTCCCAGGGCTCCCCTTCTGAGCCATCGCAGGGCTCTCAAACCTCCACCCAGGGGTCAGGAAGCACGGCCCTTCCTGAACCAAGGCCAAGCTCCGCGACCTGCTGGGGCAGGGGTGAGGAGGAGCTCTGGGGCGAGGAGGCGGTGCTCCATGCAATGGCGAGCACGCACCAGAATGTGGCCACCTGCGCCCAGCTGGCTGAGGGACCAACTACCTGGGGTCAACCTGCCCGCACTCCTGAACATGTATGCCTTAATTGCCCATGCTCCCCACCCTCACCCAGCCTCTCTGGAGACCCCGGGTGGGAGCTGGAGCTGGCGGGGCATCATGCTCCTCTACTTCCATCCTGGAGTGATGGGCCAATGGTCAGGCCATCCACATGGCGCCCCCCGTAAATAGTTAACCCCCTTTCTGTAAATAGTTATCATTGTTGTTTGTCAAAAATAAGTTTTATTCAAAATTTTACTAGTTTTCAATATATTATATATGTAACCCTTCTGCCGGAAAGAACTGGCATCAACCAGGGCTGGGTTCAACATCTAGGGGTTCCTTTCATCCATCTCACACAGAACCAGCTCTAGCCCCACCCAGTAGCCTGGGAAATTTACACACCCCTGGGTGCCTCAGAGAGGCAATGCTTCCCCACTCGCAAGCACAGAGTCTGAGTGTAGAAAAGGACTTTTATTAAAAGAGCAGAAAAGTCAATTAGCATAAGCTTGGGAAAATTATCACACCCAGAGTTCATAACCAGTTCTCAAGTAACTGTCCCAGCTCAAATGCATTGAGCAATGTCCTTGGCCTCTCAGGCTCACCAATCCAATACTGTAAACAGCCAATCCACACACCCAACTTTCTCCACATGCCCCAGTTCAACTTGATCCAGTCCATGTGGGCACTGACACCTCCTCTAGGCATCCTTCAGTCCGCGTAGACTACGGATCTCGCCCTTCATAACTCCATTTAAGATAGTCAACGCTGTAAATGACAGTGACTGTGGAGGCCTACATGAGAATGACAGTCCTTGCTACATCTGCTGCATTATGTAGTGGGTGTCTGGCAGGTCCTTGCTGTCCTTTCTACGGGCTCGCTTCTCCTCTGCCAGCTGTCTGATCTTCATCTTGTCCTTCTGAAGACCCTTTTGTAGTTCCTGCTTCCAGCTGTTGCGGTCGTCTGCCAGCTCTTCCCAACTATCTGGGTCGATGTCTACCTCCTTGAGGTCCCTCTTACAGACACCTTTGTAGCGCAATTGGGAGCATCCGGGAGGTCTTTTGCCAGAGACTACCTCGCCATACAGGATGTCTTTTGGGATCCTTCCATCATTCATCCTGTGGACGTGGCCAAGCCAGTGGAGCCACCGCTGCCTGAGGAGGGTATGCATGGTTGGAATTCCAGCTTGCTCGAGGACGGTGTTGTTGGTCACTCTGTCCTTCCATGATATCCCAAGAATGCGCCTGAGTCAGCGCAAGTGGGAGACATTTAGCTTCTTTTCCTGGCAGGCGTACAAGATCCAAGACTCACTGCTGCAGAGGAGGGTGCTGAGGATGCAGGCTCTGTAGACTTGCATTTTGGTATGAGTGTACAGCGTGTTGTTGTTCCACACTCTCTTGCTAAGTCTGAACAGAGTTGTGGCTGCTTTTCCAATCCTCCTGTTTAGCTCAGTGTCCAACGACAGGGTGTAAGTGATAGCGGACCCAAGGTAAGTACACTCGTGGACGACCTCTAGCGAGTAGTTGTCAGTGCCGATTGATGGTCAGGACATTGCTGAACCTCCAAGTATGTTTGTCTTCTCTAGGCTGATGGTAAGCCCAAAGTCCCTGCATGCTTTGGAGAACTGATCCAGCAGTTTTTGAAGCTGGCCTTCTGTGTGTGTCACTACAGTAGCGTCATCTGCGAACAGCATGTCTCTAATGAGCACTTCCCACACCTTAGACTTAGCCTTGCAAGATTAAACAGTTTCCTGTCAGATTTTGTGTGCAAAAAGATGCCCTCTGTTGAGGATCCAAAGGCATGCTTCAGGAGGAGGGCGAAGAAGATCCCGAACAATGTCGAAGCAAGGACACATCCTTGTTTGACGCCACTCCTGATACTGAAAGCATCCAATTATGCGCCATCATATTGTATGGTTCCTCTCGTGTCTTCGTGGAAAGACTAGATCATCTTGAGTAGCCGTGGTGGACAGCCTATCTTGTGGAGCAATTTAAACAGTCCATCCCTACTGTCCGAGTCAAAAGCCTTGGTCAGGTCGATGAAGGCGACAGAGTGACTTCCTCTGTTCCCTGCATTTCTCCTGCAGCTGCCTCAGGGAGAAGATCATGTCAATGGTAGCTCTCTTGGCGCGGAATCTGCACTGGGATTCAGGATACACCCTCTCAGCGAGCTTCTGGAGTCTGCCAAGGATGACAAGAGCAAATGATGTACCAGTGATGCTTAGAAGGGAGATTCCATGGTAATTGTTGCAGTCACTTCTGTCTCCTTTGTTCTTACACAAGGTTACAATGTTGGCATTTCACATATCCTGTGGAACCTCACCCTCTCTCCAGCACAGGCACAGCAGCTCATGTAGGGGTTCCACAAGTGTGTCCAAGGCACACTTGATTACCTTTGGTGGTATACCATCCTGGCCTGGGGCCTTTCCTACTGCAGTG
The DNA here is from genome assembly GCF_033958435.1 of Carettochelys insculpta. Classification (NCBI taxonomy): domain Eukaryota; kingdom Metazoa; phylum Chordata; order Testudines; family Carettochelyidae; genus Carettochelys; species Carettochelys insculpta. The sequence continues at coordinate 12,031,974 of NC_134157.1, forward strand.
CTGTCCATAACTTTCTTCAATTCGACCACAGTTGGTTCCTGGTCCAGCTCGCCCATGACTGACAGGAGCTTGATGACGTTGAGGGCTGTTATCACCCACAATGTTCTCGCATGAGTACAGCTCGGAGTAGTGTTTGACCCATAGCTCCATCTGTTTGGCTTTGTTAGTGATGACTTCACCAGATTTGGATTTCAGAGGTGCTGTCTTGTTCTGGATGGGTCCCATTGCCTTCTTTATGCCCTTGTACATTCACCTGAGATTACCAGAGTCAGCACAGGTCTGGATACTGCTGCATAGCTTAAGCCAGTAGTTGTCAGCACAGCACCTGGCTGTCTGCTGTATTATGTTTCTGGCTACTCTGAGTGCTTGCTGGGTACTCTGACTTGGTGAGCGTTTATACTCCAGAAGTGCAGCGCGCTGCTTTTCAATTACTAAAATCATCTCATCAGATTTAGCTTCAAACCTGTCATCTGTGTTTCCAGCTCTTCTTCCAAACACTTGACAAGGCCGTATTGTAGATTGCGTCCCTCAGATGCTGTCATCTGGATGTCGCATCAGCACCCCCAGGGCTGCTGTGCAGATTCTCCTCAAGGGTCCCTCTGAACATTTAGTTTTTTTTCTCTGAGTTTGCTGTCTTTCTGACATCAATGTGGGGCCTTCCAGTTGGTTTAGAATGGCGCAGCTTCTTGGGTCTCAGCTTGAGTGTAGAGCAGACTAGCGAATGATCTGTATCGCAGTCGGCACTATGGTAGCTGCATGTCAGGACGATGTTTTTGAGGCTGTCGCATCAGGTGATGACCAAGTCTAATTGGTGCCAGTGTTTTGAGCATGGGTGTCTCCAAGACACTCTATGCTGTGGCTTGGTTCAAAAAATGTGTTTGTGATGCACAGATTGTGGTATGTCCAAAGTTCGAGGACACGCTGTCCATTGTCATTAATTTTTCCCACACCAAAAAGTGACCTAGGCAAGGGGGCCATGAGTCACTATCGGCTCCAACTCTTGCATTGACGTCACCCAAAAGGTACAATTGATCACGAACAGGTATTTGCACTATGGCGGCACTAAGCTCATCATAGAACTTGTCCTTTGCTTCTGGTATGGTGTTCAGGGTTGGAGCATAAGCGCTGATCAGGTGGACGGGACTAGCGCAGGTTTGAAGTTCGACCTGAAGGAGTCTTTCTGATCTGCCTGTGACTAGTTCCACCATTTGCAGAAGGGTGTTTCTGATGGCAAAGCTGACACCTTGCTCCCTGGGTTCCTCTTGGGCTTTGCCCTGCCAGAAAAAGGTGTAGTCCTTTTCCTTTAGGGATCCCGAAGCTGCGAGTCACATCTCCTGCAAAGTGGCAATGTCAGTTTGGAGCCTCTTCAGATCCCCGTTGATGACAGCGGTCTTTCGGGTGTTGCTGATGTCCTGAAGATCTTCAGTCAAACCGGTCAACATGGTCCGTACATTCCAACAAGCAAGCTTGAAACTTTGATGATTTCCTCTTCTTAATAATTTTCTTGTTGGTTTGTCTGGTGCTCATTTCAGTCACTTGTCAGGTTTGGAAACCTTAAGCCTCATGCACCCAGTGAGGCAAGTGAACTGTGGCGAGACAGTACTCTACTGCTGGGGGCTGCCCATCTTAAGGTGAGCGGTGACTGTCCAATGAGATGCGATGATCTCTCCCACCATCAGAAGCAACCCCTGCCACTCGTTCTCTATGCCAATCGAGCAAGAGCTTTTCACTGGTATCTGTTGCCTTCCATGTTGGTTCAATGCTGTTAAGCAATGCTGGAGTACCTCCAGGCACGAGCCTGGGCAATTTTTATGGAGACCCTGGGCTGCCCAGACACCAGTCCGCCCCCCCCCCCTCGGCTTTACTGATGAATAAACTCTACATTTGGTACCAGCTCAGCTGCAGCAGTTGCCGGGACAGTGCTAGAAGTTGACACAGAACTGCCTTAGGACTCCTCTCTGGATTTTCTGTCAGGGTTTACTCCCTTAGTCTTACTCCTTCCCAGAATAGCCCACAAGGCAGTGGGGCATCTTCCTCCACCTTCACAGGAGTCATCGATTTGCAGCACCACACCTCCTGGTCTGCCATTGAGACTGTGCATTAGAAAGGCGAAGGAATAAGTCCCTCCATAAGGTCGGTATGTGAGACAGACCAGACACCCCTCACTGTGTTTCGCCTGCAAGCTGATGCAGTTGCCCGGGGGATGGCGTCACTGTAATGCACAACAGCGAGAGTTGAATGGTGGGTGAGGACCCGTGCTTCCGTCCGCCTGAAAAGGCACAGCTGCCGGAGAGTCAAAGGTACCTCTACCCCAGACACCCTATATCACCCAACTCCATATCACTGACACCTCACGCTGATGCATTCCCTCATGGAACCTGAGACAATGCCACCTTTGCACCGGTCTGGTGTTCATGCTCCTCCTACTGGCTGCCCACTGGTCGCTCTGTCCATCCATCCGTCCATCTGGCCTCCCGCTGTTCCTCCTACCAGCTGAGCGCTGGTCATGCTGTCTGTCCTCTGCTCCTCCTACTGGCCACCCGCTGGTCATGCTGTCCATCCACTGCTCCTCCTACCAGATGGCCACCAGTCACGCTGTCCATCTGTCTGCTGCTCCTCCTACTGGCTGCTCACCAGTCGCACTGTCCACTACTGTGGGTCTGGGTTGAGGCAAAACCCTGCGATTTCAGCTCTTGGGGGCCTCAGTTGCTTTTCTGTAATTTCTGTGCTTGGGGACCTCAGCTGCCACCCTGCGATTTCAGCTCTTGGTATCCTTCAAAGAGGAGTCTCATAAAGCACTAGTATCCAGCTCTATCTTTTAATAGGTTAGGAGGGCTAGTCCAATCAGGCTTACAGCTATATGACCAAGACACAGGCAGGGCCAAGGCACTCAGCTAGCTGATTCAACCCATATCCCTCTCCATTTGCTTTACAGTGCTTTAAACCAGGGAGCCCTGTGTAATCCATGTCTTCTGCAGTTATATCGACTGCCCTGTCCCCCACAATGACTTGGAGCATTGGTAAGATTTCACAATTCTTATACTGAGTGTTAGCATAAATTGTGATTTTACAACACTGTGGCTACATCTACATGAGCACACTACATCGAAGTAGCCTATTCGACGTAAGGACATCAAAATAGACTACTTCGACGCGCATCGTCTACACGTCCTCCAGGGCTGGTGCCATCAATGGTCAATGTCGAAGTAGAGACAGAGAATGTTGAAAGAAGCTGCCCTGGAAGGAAATGCAGAGCGTCCCCACACACAAGCGCTCCCCGTCGAAATAAGGGGCCAGCAAAGCCCCAGGCTGCTCCCTTAGAGGACTACTCCCAGACACGCTCGACCTGCACAGCACGAGATCCACAGAGCTGGCAACCAGTTGTAGACCCTCTGCACGCAGCATGGACCCCCAGCTGCAGCTGCAGCAGCAGCAGCCAGAAGCCCTGGGCTAAGGGCTGCTGCACACGGTGACCATATAGCCCCGCAGGGGCTGGACAGAGTGTCTCTCAACCCCTCAGCTGATGGCCGCCATGGAGGACCCTGCTATTTCGAAGTAGTGGGACACGGATCATCTACACGTTCCCTACTTTGATGTTGAACATCGAAGTAGGGCGCTATTCCCATCTTCGGATGGGAATAGCAATTTCGATGTCTAGCTGCCTAATGTTGATTTCAACGTTGAAATAGCACATGGCGCGTGTGGACGTGACGTGTGCTATTTCAACGTTGTGCTGGCTACTTCGAAGTAGCCAGCTAGTGTAGATGCACCCTCTGTTTACAATAGACAAAGTCTCATTGCTTCCTTGCTACCCATGTGTCTTTGTTTCCAAAGTACCACATATGCACACCTTTGCATTCTCATGCAAATGATCTCTGGGAGACACATTCCTCCCACCCTTCAGCACCATTGAGTTCCTGCTGGCACATTCTTTACATCTATAGTTTTATTTTTTCCCAAACCCGTGTGCTGTGTACTCGATGGGGGAGGGGTGGAGTCCAGGGGTGGCTGGGGTAGCAATTACTGGGGCTCGTGTTCAAAGTACCACCATAGGGCCTCCCCGACACATATCCCGTCCTGGTGGCTAGGGGCAGCAGCTGGCTGGGGGGTAACACATGCCTGCCTCGACCACCTATCCTGGCACAAAGGCCTCCCCCTTACTCTCTACAATATTATGTAGAGTTCAGCAGGTGCCCAGCACCTGGGGGACACTGAGGAAGCCCATGTGCAGGCGGGCCAGGAGGCAGAGCCACCAGCCCTTCAATCACCCGAAGGTGTGCTCAACCACTTGGCAGGAGTGGTTGAGCTGTCCATCAAAGTGCTCCTGGTTGAGGGTGAGGTGGCCCGTATAGGGCCGCATGAGCCAGGGCTGGAGTGGGTACGCAGCATCGGCCACCAGGCAGAGGGGCATGGTGGTGTTCCCCAGTGGGATCTCCATCTGGGGGGTGTAGGTTCTCCCCTCCAGCCAGCGGCACAGGCCTGAGTTGTGGAAGACCCACTCATCATGGGTGGAGTTGGGCCAGCCCAAACCGATGTCCTGGAACCGGCTCTGGTTGTCCACCATGGTCTGTAGCACCACGGAATGGTAGCCCTTCCTGTTTATAAATCGTCCTCCACTGTGCTCTGGGTCATGGATGGTATGCGAGTCTCAGAGGGCCCCAAAGTAATTTGGGAACTCCAACGTGGCGAAGCCCGTGTCCAGGTCCCCGATGTGGATGACCTTCTGGAGGTGCAGGGCATTCAGAGTGTGGACCACTTGCAGGGAGGGGACATAGGCACCCATTAGGATGTGCAGGGCATGCCCAACCTCCCCAGCCCACCCTGGCCCTGGGCACCCTCCCTGACCCCCCTCGCATCTGCCCATGGGTGCATGCCCAGGCTCCTTACCTCCATGACAATGGCCCCAGCTATGTCCTTGCCCATACCAAAGGGGTATCCCATGGAGCCGTAGCAGTCTGGAATGGACAGCTTCCAGACAGCTATTGCGACCCTTTTCTCCAGAGGAAGGATGTGCCACATCTGGGTGTCCTGGTGTCTCAGGGTGGGGGTCAGCCACTGGCAGAGCTCCAGAAAGGTCTGCTGCCTCATCCAGAAATTCTGGAGCCACCAGTCATCATTCCATTCCCTCATGATTAGGTGCTCCCACCACTCGAAGCTGGTGGTGTAGCTCCAAAGATGGCATAGCACTGGGGGGAGGGAGAGCAGTAGGGCCCAATGGTCTGGGTGGGGGGGGAGGTCCCCTTCTGCCCCTGGGGAGAGCTCCCTTGCTAACAGCTGCTGGGCAGCTACCTGAGCTGTGGCTAGCAGAGCGCCCACTCTACTGGTGGCAGACAGCAGGATGTCGAGCTGCTGCTGCTGCTCTGTGTCCATTCCTATGGGCACTGTGTCTGTGGGGCTTGTGGCAACTCCACAGGCCTCGTGCTGTGCAGGTCATGTGTTTGGGAGGGGCCCTTTAAAAGAGTGGCTTGCTGTGGCCCTAGAAGGGCTTGTCTGCCCTGCGACCCCATCCGCACACTATTCTCGCCTTTTATTTCAAAAGGAGCCACTTTCCGTGTCTGGGGAGGCCCCTTTCGACGTGCCATGTCGCTATTTCAACATTGAACATTGACAGTGCCAGCCACGGCGTGTGTAGACTCTACACATTGAAGTTTCGTATTTCAAAAGCTACTTCAAAGTAGCGCTCTAGTGCAGACATAGCCTAAATGTCTTCTAAGAGCCCAGCAAGCACTGGAAGTGTTGGTAATGCTGACAGACAATACTGACCTCCTGTAGTCCGGCAAATTCTCTCAGCTGACACTGATCAGGTCCTAAGGGTGCCAGATTAGAGAGGTTCAATCTGCATCATCATAGTTTAACAATATGGCTGTCTGCACTAAAGAGTTGTCAACAGAAGGCCCCTTCTGTCGGCCTAACTCAGGGAGCATCTACACACATATAAAGTGTTCTGTTGACAGAGTCTTGACAGAACTCTGCATTTGCCTTAGCAGTGTCATACTGAAAAATTTGAGGCACAGGACTTGTCAATAGAGCACTGTTGTCAGAAGTGCAGTGTGGACACTTCTACTGATGGAGAGGGCTTCCAGTTGCTGGGCAGCTCTGTTCGCAGAGCTGCCACTCTGCTTTCTGTCACCAGAGCACAGTGCAGTCTGGCAGTTCTCTGTCAACAGAGCAAGTTGTGGGGTCTTTTTTTCCCCCCAGCAATCTGTCAACAGAGGGGGCTGTTGCAATTTCTCTGTCGACAGTAACCTCTGTTGACAGGTGCTTCTACTGTAGATGTAGCCTATATGTAGAGGTAGATGCCAATGAACTAGTTAGTGTGTCTGTGCATCACTGCCTTCTACTGGATAGAACTACTCGAATGCATGTCTTAGGCCCCATAATGTTAACTGCAAACACAGCACAGAGGCAAATGAACAGCTCCTAAAAATTTAATATTTGTTATCTTTTACTATGGAAATCTACTACACATGGAAATAGCAGCTGGCCTAAGCAAGTTAATGTTGGCTACTCTCAGACACTTAATCACTCCAAATTGCATCTTTGGTACTAAGAAGATAATGAATGCTTTTCATCTTTATGAATTTTTAAAAACTGTACTATGCAGACCAAAGTAGTAAAATGAGTCAGTTTATTTGGTTAAGATAAACCTCAGCAAATCATGTACTGTGCTGAAAAGTCTGTTTTTACTGATGCCACAACATTACCATAGGACATAGTTGCAATTTAGAGATGATGTTACTATTCAGGGCACAATACAATAAAGATAGTGTTACATTACTTTACCAAATGGCCTGCTAGTGGTAAGCTATTGTCATGGAAATACAGTGGGGTTTAGAAATGTTCCATTTTGGAAATGGATATGGATTAGTCTTTATATTGTACTGTATATAGATTATACAATTTTAAATTAATTTCTCCATATCCAAACTCTCTTTAAAAACATGGTTTTACCAATTTTGTATTTTGAGACCCCACTTATATAATACCAACAAGCCATACTCTAGCTACTCGTAACTGCAACACGTATACACCGCTCTATCTAGTGTTGTTATAGCTGAGTTGGTCCTAGGATATTGGGACTGGCTACCTTGGCAGGCTGCCGTGGGGCTGTAATGTTGGATAACCGGGGATCAGACAAATCGGGGTTGTATTGTATTTGCACTCTGTGAGCTCCTCCTTAATGTTATGTAAGTCACAGAAGTCTGAAAAAAAACTGAGGCTGTCCATGGGGTCCTTCTGTCTTAACTTTGTACTTTCCTCTTTGAAAGATGAGTGTTAAACTAGGATATACTATCAATTACTGGGCTCCATCCTCCCACTTATCAGACATACATGCTTTATGTCTGATTTGCTTATACTTAGAATTAAATTACATCAGTGTAACAAGCCAAATTATGACTAGATAGTATATGCATTTAACATTTAATCAGAATTTTTTTTCCTTCAAATTATAGGACCCAGGCATGAAACAAGCTGTTTTGCGGGGGGGCAGCTTTCAAGATATGACTGAGTCCCCCTCTCCTCTAGAGCTCAACTCTTGAGCCTTACTGCTTAGCTAAAGTTAATTATATTTTACTTCATCTTCTCGGTGTATAAAGGAGTGATTAAATAAGTTTGCATAGGTTTTCATTGCACCTAGTATTTCATTTGAAGAACAAACAAACACAGTGATCTTACGCAAGTCAAAAATCAGCACTTCAAGTTAATAAAATCAAATGTCCCGTAATTTAAATTTGAGAGCAAATCACATAAAATAATCTGCTAATTATTCAACTTGGACCCTCCCTCCTGCCCCCAACCCTGCTCCTGCCTCCTCTCTCCAGCCTAGACCTCTCCCTTCCATCCCAGAACTTCCCTACCAGACCTCACACCCCAACCCCTAGTGCACCCATCCTCTCACCCAGATATCCCCTAGTGTGCTCTCGCCCATCCAGATTCCTCACTCCAAACCACTCCTGCACCCTTCCTCCTGCCCAGACCCCTCACCTCCACCATACTCAAGCTTTCTCTCCTGCCTAGACCTCTCACTTCCAGCCCACCTCTGCACCCCCACCCCACTCCTGCACCCTACCTCCAGCCTACTTGTGCACCTACCTCCCACCCAGATGACACACCCCAAGTTCACTCTGGGTGTGTCCACACTTGCATTCCTCTTTCAAAAGAGGAATGCAAATGAGGCAAGTCAAAAATGTAAATTTGGTATAAATTTGCATACTTGACACCTCATTTGCATATCTTAATTTCAAAAGCGCTTCTTCCGAAAGAAGAAAGCCAGTGTAGACACTGCTCTTTTGAAAGTAAACCCCATCTTCGAAAGAATCCTTCTTCCCATTAAATAAAGGGAAGAAGGATTCTTTTGAAAATGGGTTTACTTTCAAAAGAGCAGCGTCTACACTGGCTTTCTTCTTTCGAAAGAAGTCCTTTTGAAATTAGAATATGCAAATGAGGTGCTGAATACACAAATTTACATCTCATTTGCATTTTGATGTGCCTTATTTGCACGCCTCTTTCAAAAGAGGAATGCATGTGTAGACACGCCCCCCACGTACTGAACACCTCCCATGCACTGAGCAGGCTTCCCACAAAATCAGCTAGATTAATTTCTGAGCCAAATCTGAGAGGGTGGGATTTTCTTCCTGCTTCTCACTTGCATGTGACCCTTAACTAGGGTTGCCAGATATTCATAAAGGTTAAGTGGGACAGGCAGTCCCTTCCATGGGATCCCCAGCAAGGGGGTGGGAACCTTGGCCAGGAGGAGTGGGGGACCCTGGCAGCCCTGTGGGAGGAGACAGCTGGGGATCTGAGCCCCACTGGCAGTCCCAGCTATGGGAACTGCAGCCGGGGGTGGGGAATTTCCCTGACAAGATTAGAGTTCTCCATTACACAAAAATGGCTGGTGGGACAGTTTTGCATAAATGCAGAATCCAGGACTTGTCATGCAAATTTGTGACTATCCTACATATTGGAGAATGTCTGGCAACCCTTCCCCCAACTGACTTTTCTTACCCCCAAAAAAAAAAAAAAAAATTTGACCTCAACCCAAAAGAGGATTTTCCCCACTACAGGGTTGTACATCTCTAAGCCAGAATTCTCTTGCCCAGCAAAATCCATAATCCAGCATGATTTCAGTTAGACGGATGACTACTTATCATGGGTGTGGCCAAGTTTCCTGTGATCCCATAAAGTTTGTTTCCTGCCACGAATCTGGGATCTCAGTTTTCTGTGCTGTTATTTAGCTGTAATTTACCCCTAAATGTCTTCTAAGAGCCCAGTAAGCAGTGGAAGCATTGGTAATGTGTTAGAAAATACTGAAATCCTATCATCTAGAAAATTCTCTCACCTGGCACTGGTCAGGTCCTGAGGGTGACATACGAGAGAGGTTCAACCTGTAGCTTAAGGGCCTGATTGAAACTAAGTCATAAGAACAACAAGATGAAGTGCGTCTTTGCCCACGAAAGCTTATGCGCCAAAATATGTTGGTCTATAAGGTGCCACAGGACTTCTTGCTGTTCTTGAAGATACAGACTAACATGGCTGCCTCTCTGAGATAAGTCATAAGAGTCACATTATCCTAAATTCCTCATGCTAACAGCAGCAACCCCAGTGACTTCCAGAGAATGAAAAAGATCTACAGGCTAAGGGATTAGGATGGAAGCAAAGAAAATGGCCTTAATCCTGATGCAATGGAGATACAATACTGTTCTGTAGCTTTGAAAATGACACATGCCCCCAAGGAATTTCAGCACACTTTTAAGTGCAAGGTGCAATGAAAACAAAAACAGTTTAAGCCTGAGGGAGAGGGTGGATAAGTAATCAGGAGATGAATGAAAGGTAAATATGTTTCGGACACCTCAACAAGCAGCCATATCCCACTCCTGCTGGAGGTGTGGGGCACACAGGAGAGCTGATCTCCATCAAACTCACTTATCTCCTTCCTGCACAATGAAATCACACAACTGCCTCACTTTGGGGAAATAGCAGCAGGCCCGCTGGGACCAAGCAAATGAAGCTTCTGAGACAGAGGAGTCGGGGGGTGGGGGAGACAGGACCTTCAGCTGCCAATGGATGTCACAATTCAAAGGTCTCCCCGAACAACATGAGCATCATATCCTCCACTTCAGCTGGCAGCCCAGCCCTCCCTCTTGCACTCAGTTCCCCCATGGGAAAGCAGTGGTTCCCACCTCCCCTACCATGCAGATCTGAAGCAGCAGCAGCAGCCGCCGCCGCCATTTCCTCCTCCCTACAACTCCCAGCTATTTGGTGCACACGCTATTTATTTACCTCTCCTTTCCTAGTCCTATCAGAACAAAAAAAAAAAAAAAAAAGTCAAGTAGCACTTTAAAGACTAGTAAAATAATTTATTAGGTGAGCTTTCGTGAGACAGACTCACTTCTTCAGACCATAGCCAGACCAGAACAGACTCAATATTTAAAGCACAGAGAACCAAAAACAGTAATCAAGGAGGACAAATCAGGGAAAAAAAAAAAAAAAAAAAAAAAAAAAAAAAGGATCAAGGTGAGTAAATCAGAGAATAGGGGTGGGGTTGGGGGGGGAGGTCAAGAATTAGATTAAGCCAAGTATGCAAACAAGCCCCTATAGTGACTCAGAAAATTTCCATCCTGGTTCAAGCCATGTGTTAATGTGCCAAATTTCAATATAAGAGAGACAGCTCAGCTGTATCCCTTTGAATAGTGGTACGAAAATTTTTCTTCAGTAACACACAAACTCTTCAGTCATTAACAGAATGGCCCACTCCATTAAAATGTTGACTAACCGGTTTGTGGATCTGGAGTGTTTTTATGACTGTTTTGTGCCCGTTAACCCTTTGTCTAAGGGAGTTAGAAGTCTGTCCAATGTACAAAGCATCTGGGCATTGTTGGCACATGATGGCATATATGATGTTAGTTGAGGAACATGAGAATGTGCCCGTGATTCTATGAATAACCTGGTTAGGTCCAGTGATGGTATTTCCAGAGAAGATATGTGGACACAGCCGGCAGTGGGCTTTGTTGCAAGGAAAGGTTCCAGGACTGGTATTCCTGGTGTATAAACTGTGGCTGTTGGTGAGGATCCTCACGAGGTTGTCTGTAGGAGAGAACAGGCATGTCACCTAGGGCCTTCTGGAGTATGGCATCCTGATTAAGGATAGGGTGTAGGTCTTTAATCATTAATTGCAGTGGCAAGCCCTTAGATACAATCGCATTTGCGCTGATCCAACTGACAGAGACCAAAAACTACAAGATCTTTACCAAATATTCATAAACCTGAACTACCCACCAGGAGAAGTAAAAAAAACAAATCGACAGGGCCAGGCAAATACCCAGAGACCAGCTACTCCAAGATCGGCCCAAAAAAGCCAAGAACAGAACACGACTGGTCATCACCTACAGCCCCCAACTCAAACCACTGCAACGAATTATTAAAGACTTACAACCTATCCTTAATCAGGATGCCATACTCCAGAAGGCCCTAGGTGACAGACCTGTTCTCTCCTACAGACAACCTCATGAGGATCCTCACCAACAGCCACAGTCTATACCCCAAGAATACCAGTCCTGGAACCTTTCCTTGCAACAAAGCCCGCTGCCGGCTTTGTCCACATATCTTCTCTGGAAATACCATCACTGGACCTAACCAGGTTATTCATAGAATCACAGGCACATTCTCATGTTCCTCAACTAACATCATATATGCCATCATGTGCAAACAATGCCCAGATGCTTTGTACATTGGACAGACTTCTAACGCCCTTAGACAAAAGAGTTAATGGGCACAAAACAGACATAAAAACACTCCAGATCCACAAACCAGTTAGTCAACATTTTAATGGGGTGGGCCATTCTGTTAATGACTTAAAAGTATGCGTGTTACTGAAGAAAAATTTTCGCACCACTATTCAAAAGGAGACAGCTGAGCTATCTTTTATATTTAAATTCAGCACATTAACACATGGTTGGAACCAGGATGGGAATTTTCTGAGTCACTATAGGGGCTTGTTTGCATACTTGGCTTAATCTAATTCTTGACCTTCCCCCACCCCCCAACTCTCTGATTTGCTCACCTTGATCATATTTTTTTCTGATTTGTCCTCCTTGATTACTGTTTTTGGTTCTCTGTGTCTTAAATATTGAGTCTGTTTTGGTCTGGCTATGGTCTGAAGAAGTGGGCCTGTCCCACGAAAGCTCACCTAATACATTATTTTGCTAGTCTTTAAAGTGCTACTTGACTGCTTTTTTGTTTTGGTAGTATATAGACTAGCACAGCTCCTTCCCTGTTACTTTCCTAGTCCTCGGTTGCCTCTAGCAAGCAGAGGTGAGAAGGTGAGAGAGATGGGCCGGCAGACCCTGACAGAAAACTGGGGGCAGAGAAGGGATGTGACCCAGTGCAGTTCATGCCCATCCATCCGTCACTTCTCTAGTGTGGTGCTCACTTTACAGAGCTGAATGTGTGCACAGTGTCCCAGTCCTGCTGGCAGAGCCAGGAGAAAGAGCAAGCCCTTTCTGAAACAAGTGGGGCTCTTAGCAGGGAATGGGGGGGGAAAAAAAAAAAAAAAAAAAAAAAAAAGAGGCACGGACCTAGATTTACTCTACATCATCACACATCTCGATAGCCAACACACAGAGAGAAGCTGCAGACGCATGCTCTTTCTTCAGCTGCCCCCAGGACCTCAGCCATCCAGCTGGAGCCTTTTCCAGCATAGCCTGTCCCTCCCCCAAAATGGCTTCTACAGGAGGCCCTCTGCCTCAGGAGAGCAGATAGCCTCCCCGGGCACCCACGTCTGTTGCTGCTCTCCCGAGTGCAGACAATTTAACAGAGACAAGTAAGTGCCACTCCTTTCCTGTCTGACCTTAGCTGAACTGGTTGCAATACTTCTCCTCCTGCACATGTGGCTAGCAGCAAGTAAGGTCACCTGGGACAGGAGAGCTCCAAAGCGGCCCTGTCAGCATGTCCTCCTGATCAGCAGCCGGGGTCATTCAGGTCAAAGACCTGAAGAGCACTAAGTGCTTCACTTGTGAATCTGTTGATTTGGGCTACCCCATGGCTGCGGGCGGGCCAGAAAGGCACGTCCCACATGCCCTCCTCCCACCCCCAGTTGTGGGCCACGTTCATCCTTGGTGCAACACAGAGGAGGTAAGTGGAGTGTTAGTCTGAGTCCTCCACAGCATCGCTCCTCTGAAGCCAAGAGAGTAACGCCAAGTTTCAATGTGTCCCTACCTGCGTACAAAGCCACCAGTGGAAGGCAGCCACTTTGGGGAAGGAGGGCAGCAGCTGGCACACAGCAGAGCCGAGGGAGTATTTCAGCCAATGGTGTCATAGCAAACCCTGGCTCTTCTGAGAGCTGTGATGGGATCCCGGGATCCGTCTCACAGCCTTCCCTGAAATACCTGCACACAGTAGGCCACAGCGTACCTGGGTCATCCGCCTTGGAAGCTGGACGGTGAACGGCCCAGCTGGCCCTAGCAGGCTTTGAATCCAGGAAGTTTGATCCCTGAGTCCCTCCCTTTAAACTGACACACACACCAGTCCCTAAGGCCCTCAAGGCACTCCCCAGGCTGCACTTATCGCTAGCGCAGTCCGAGGACACACAGCGGCCCGGGCTGACGCGGAGGCATGGCTGGGAGCTGCCTGGATTGTTCCGATGCGCTGAGGTGATTTAGAAAACTGGTTCCTGTCCCTTTAAGGCGCCGAGACAGCCCCATACATGGCTCGAACCCTCACAAAGATGGCTGCCGCCAGCCTCAGCTGCGCCGCCTACAAACATGTTTCACCGCCCTGCCCTGCATAAAGATGGCACCGCCCGTTCATCCTTCCTACTCCGCCCATGCCTCTCTCGGGGACCGCGGGAGGCGGCTATGCCGGCTGGGTGAGGTCAGTTCCGGGGCGGGGCCGCCCGAGTGGTGCAGTCGGGGGCCACAAAAGAGCCTGTGTGAGGGGGACGGAGTCGGTGAAGCGCTGCCAGGTGGGTGCGGAGGATGGGACTAGACAGCGGCCGGGCTCCTGCCCCCGTCGCTGGACTCCCCCCCTGCGGATCGGAGACAGCCCCTGGGGAGAGGGCTGAGAGATGGGCGAGCAGCGTTGGGAGAAGGGAAGAAAATGGGAGGGGGAGAGTCACGGAGGAAGGGAAACTGAGGCACGGGAGAGGCGGAGGGGGCGGGGCCCTGGGGGCAGGGGCAGAAGGGAAGCTTGAGGCTACGGCAGACCCCCCTCTCCGCTGGGGTGTATTATTTCAAGGCTGTTCTCAAGAACCCGCTTGTTGTGCAAACACCCTCCGGCTTACCGGGCACTCTTGGGAAACCTCCCCCGATGCCGTCCCCGCCTGGAAACCTGCGCTGCTGGCCGTCGGGCTCTTGTAGGTGCGGCGGGGACGACACGCCCTCCCGTTATGTGCGGTACGGCTGTGGACGGGGGCGTAGAGGCAGGGGCACCTGGGGCCACGTGCGGATCAGACGGGTGGGGAGCAGGATCGCTGGCCTTTTGGGGGCGTGCGGAACGAAAGGATGGGAGCAGGAGGCTGACTTAACCATGCTCACAGACGCGGTTGGGTCCCTGCAAGAGGTGCGCTGTTGCTCAAATCCATTAAATTATAGCTGACCTGATGAGTCTGTAGGGGTTGAATCAAGGAAATATACTGATTAACCAAAAATAAATTTGTACATCCTCGTCTGTATGGTTTCAGTGGAAGGCTGTTGTAAAATCTGTAGTTAGGTGTTAACAAGTTGGAAGATGGAAGTGAAATAACTGGGAAAACAGGCTTGTTATTTATAGGGTTAAGCAAATGAGAATTCAAATTCATATTGGATGTCATTAGTCATGATGCTTAGCTTGGGCTTTGAAAGATCTCTGGTGAGGGAAGGCAAGTCTTCACTCTTAACAGTATTGACAGCAAGAGGTTGACCTTTCCAACTTGTTTTTGTAGAGAACAGCTTTCAGAATTGTGGATGGAGAATATTGCTGGGTAGTAGCTTACTATAAGCAGTGAAAGACTCAGTTGACACTGCATCATATGTACTCATAGCAGAAAGCTCAATGACCATGACAAGGTGCCCTGCTGCTGCTGGGGGTCATAATGGGTGTGTGTGTGCGCATGATCTAAATGAAGGTCAGTAAAATGCTTTAAAAATATTTCAGGTAAGTAGTCACAGCTGCAATTAGGAAACTTAAGAAATGCAAGAAACTAGGGGTGAAGACTTTGGAGGACTCCTTTTGGTTTTGTAGGAGCAACCACATTACAAATGAATTTAGTAACTAATTGATCAACTCAGCCATGTCCGCATCTTTCACATATTTTTCTCCCAATAAGCAGTTTTCCTTATGTTTCATTCTTGCAACTAGGCCCTGCACCATCTCGTTGCACTGCTTACACTTGACATATTGTCCTTTTTAGCCTGGGAATGAATTTCTTTCTTCAAAATATGCCCAGATAGGACCTCTTTTACACCCAGAAAACGTGACCGTTTTTCTCTGGCAGAAGCGTGGGAGAATACAGAAAGCTCTGTCTGGCTGTGTCTACATTTGCATTCCTCTTCCCTTTTTTATGGGAAGAAGGATTCTTTTGAAGATGGGGCTTACTTTCAAAAGAGCATTGTCTACATTGGTTTTCTTCTTTCGAAAGAAGCTATTTTGAAATAGGAATATGCAAATGAGGCACCAGATATGTAAATCTGCATCTCATTTGCATGTTCAATTGCCCTCATTTGTATGCCTCTTTCGAAAGAGGAATGCAAGTGTAGACACAGCCTCTGTGTTGAACATCTTCCCTTCCACTTTTCCTTTCTACGTTCCCTCTGTCCTTCCCTATACATTGTCTCTGCTTTTATGACAGTGCCTTAACTCCTCTGCCATGCTTGGCCAAGGTCCTTCACCACATAAGCACAGAACAAAAACAATTCTGTCCAGCTTGTCCTTCTGTGCACCTTACTTTTTAGTCTGCTGAGAAATTGAAATTGAAAGCTTTGAAGAAGTAAGACAATTATCCTGAACAGAGTAGAGCCATTTATTCTTTTTTATGAGACTGCAGGTATATGTGTATCATGTCTGTGATGAGGTTTAATTGTAACTGTTGTTTTAAATGGGAAATTTAGTATTGATTTTTTTAAAAATAAAAATCCAACTTTAAAAAATGTTTTAAATCAATTTTTATCCAACCTGGTTCTGTGGGGTCATGTCTAAAGCCACAAGAATACATGGTCTAAGAAAGATTAACTCCAAAGGTGCTCCGATTTGTTCAGAGACAGTCTAGGTTTCTTACCTGTACTGCAAAGAAATTTACTGAAAATATTATTGAATTTCTTAAAATAAATTTGAGGAATAGAAATAGAGAGACCCCCTCAAGGCTTAATGCTGGGATTCTTATTTATCCCCCCACTATTTCCTCATTGAGACTGATTTCTCACCATCCTGCCCCAGAGCACATGCCATCTCTTCTTGAGCTGGACATACACTGGAAATCCTCAGCTTTTTTGTTGCATTGTGACTGCATGCTTGTTTTGTGGTAGAGACCTAGAATATTTATAGCAGAGGGAACAAAGTCCATACTGATGTTAAGAGGTTCACCTCTTTCCATTACCTAGACTCAGCTGGCTCGCCTCTTCAGATATATGAGTGGGGGGTTCCAGAGGAGGGTCTAACTTATAGGCTCATGAAAAGGAAGGAGTCCCAGTCAAGAGGAGTGCCAGAGTTGATAAGGTCAGTTCAGTCATGAAGGACATGGCCCACTATCAGCAGCTTATGTGGAATTGTGAACATCAAGAGAGGAGAAACCAGGTCAATTCAGCCAGGGAGGATGTGGCCCATTATCAGTAGCTAATGTGGAGTTTCTCCTCTCGATGTTCACACCTCCACATTAGCTGTTGATAATGAGTCACGTCCTCTGTGACTGAACTGACCTTGTCAACTCTGTCCCTCCTCTTGACTGGGACTCCCTCTTTTTCATGAGCCTATACATTTCGACCCTCCTCTGGAACCCCCACTCATACATCTGACGAAGTGAGTCTTTTGTCCATGAAAGCTTATGCTCCAAAATATCTGTTAGTCTGTAAAGTGCCACAGGACTTTGTTTTGAAGATACTGACTAATTTGGCTACCTTTCTGATAATAGACTCAACTGATCATTCAGCGTTTTCTTAAACATTGTTGTAATATCTGCCTTTGCTGTTTCTATATTATAAGAAACCTTGAGAGAATCCATCCCAATATCTGGCCAGGTTGCTACCTCTTAAACTTTCTACTTGGTAACTGATCTTTCCAGCTTCCATAGAGGGTCTCTACCTGGATCTCTATGACTTGACCTGCTAAAGGGTAGGTAGGAGAGGAAAAGGTGGCTTCAAAGGCTGTGTCTACACAAGCCCCAAACGGCCACGCAAATGGCCATTTTGAAGTTTACTAATGAAGCGCTCATGGGAATAAGGGGACTTCGAAGTAGGTGGGGTCCTTTAGAAAAGGAGCCCCGTCGGGACGAGACGCGTGGCGGCGAGGCGCGTCAATTTTGAAGTGCTGCGGCTGCCCGCATGCTAATGAAGCGCTGAATATGCATTTCAGCGCTTCATTAGTAAACTTCGAAATGGCCATTTGCGTGGCCATTTTGAAGTTTTGGGGCTAGTGTAGACATAGCCAAAATGTCCTGGGAATCCAGTCCTGGGCCCTTTAAATGACTGCTATAGACCCATGCAGTATACTTTGGGCAGCTTTGAGGGCTACCTGGGAGAGGTATGATAGTGATGATTCTCTGGGAAGGCAAGCCTCAGCCCCACTCTTTTTAGCCTGAGGTCCTGAACTTTCAGAGGCACAGAGTGCCTCCAGCCTTGCCCAGGAGGCCAGCAAGTCTGCCCACTCCATTGCTGTGACCACTTAAAGCTGGACGTGGTCTAAGTTAACCAGGCAGCCTCTTAGACACTGGTACTTTCTCTGTTGATGAGACTGTTTCATTTCAGGGAAGCTGCTCCCATGGCGCTGGGGGAATGCGGTATTACTGTGCACTGTCAGGATCCTGCACATACGGACATCATTCTCTTCCAGCACAGAGAACTGAAGTGCAGATAGCAGAACCCAGCCACAGGGTAAGGCTACAGTCTGATTCCCAAGTGGAAAGTTGTAATGATGTGAAATTTACTGGTGGCACCAGTTAAATGTTGGCAGTCCAAGCGTAGTTTCAAAATACAAGAGCAGAGGTGGGTTACGGCTGCTATAAGACTAAATGGAACTATGTGGCCCTGATGGTGATCTAGCCATAGTGGGTTGATTACAGGCTTGTTACTCATTAGGCATTGCTTGAAGATGGAAGGAATTATGGAACTGAGCATCAGTCTGCTTACAACTTGATTGCTACAGTTAACTAAGTGTTCCCCTCCCAGTCATAGAAATCTGAACCCATTTACAGGGTAATAGAGTGGATGTCTACAGGCAGACTGCACTACCATACAGGCATCTCTTGGTCTATTCCTGGTAATGACTCTGTGAATTGAGGGTGATGTGGTAATCGCATGCTTTCTATTTGAGTGTGAATGGTTCCATTGCCAGTCAAGGAATATCAGCTATGAGCTCTGACATTCTTGTCTAGTCATCTTCTCCCACAATAGCATGAGAATGTTTGTTTGTTTTCTGCATTCAATCTATATGTGATTCCTGTTCAGAGCTGTTAGAGAATATGCAATGTTGTAGGAGATGTATAGTGTCTGTAAGTGACAGATCTGACTCCAGTCATCAATAATGCATGTAGCATCTTTCTTAATAGAACATAAATACCATCATGGCACTCAAAGTCCTTTGTCCTTATGTTTAATTGTTAGTGATAAGCTGCATTTAAACTGTTGCTTAATTAATCCTGCTACAGACTGAGGTTGTGATAACCATGTTCTGGATTATGGGCTAAAACCATCTAACAAAGGGCAAATAGCTATATCGAGCCCTCTGTGTGCTTGATGGACGAAAAATCCATGAGTGTGAAGAATTGGCCAGTAAATTACAGTATAGCTCAGATGAGCAAATTATGGGGTGTCCAGCATGTCGTCCGGTTCTTGCCGAGCTTGCTTTCTTATCATGCTTCATTGGCTTTTTGGACTCTGTGAACAGATTTTGTTTGAAGGGCACTGAATTAAGAGAATTGGTTTGGTGTTTAGGGGGTGATGTTTAGAGCTCCACATCTGTGGATGCCCACTTTGCATCTGCGGATAATGAAGCAGATACCTGTGCAGGACTTGCCCCCATCTCTTTGCCAGAGAGGGGGATCCAGGGCATACCTGTGCACTGCTGTCAGGGAAAAGATAGAAGAAACTCTATCCTTAATCTCCCTGCAGGAGGGGCTGAGTGCTAGCCCTGTCCAGATACCGCCCCCTGCCTCGGCCTGCCTGGTTAGCACTAACCTCTGGAGCGCCATACCACCAGTCCCTGCTTTAGTGCTGCCTGCATCTTCCCTGCATGACACTGCTTCCTCCCTTCCAGATTTGTTGTACAGATAAAAGCAAAATGTGGATTGTGGATCGGATGAGGAGTTGAGCCTGGCAAATGTAGCTCAGCTGTGGATCCACATTTTTTTTATATCTGTGCAGGGTTCTAGAGATGCTCAAGCATAAATGGTGGACAAAGAAACGGATACAAAGCGACACTGGGGAGGGAGCACTACAGCATAGGCAGTAAAGTTTGTAGAAATTGCAAAGTAGGTTTTCTTCTTTTGAAAACATGAGGCAGATGCAGACCACGAGCTCAGCTAGTACCTGAAAGAAGGGATTTTTAGAAGCAGTGTGGTGAGCCCCTTGACTGCATATCATCTCTCCAAATAAGCCTGCAGTGCAGCTCAGTAGATACAAATTGTTCTCAGCTCTGAGATAGGACAGCCTGTCTTTATAGGAAGAAGGTAGAGCCTTTCAAGCTCTCTGGGAATCTTAAACAGCAAAGCACAGATACTGGCCCTGGCAAAATGTTCCCTTTGTCCTCACTGGCTGCTGGGTGATCCATGGGGGGCAGTTCAGAACTCTGATACTTTCTTGCTAATGAGGACAGGTATGGTGATATCCTGAACTTCATGGGTTGATTGCTGCATTTAGAATACTTCCAGAGTCTGTGTTCTGGAACATCCATATCCTGAATACGAGACTTGTAAGACAAATGGGTGATTCTCGTGATTATGCTTTTTTGAAAGACTGAGTTTATATACCACAGCATATTTGGTGCTGGTGTGTGTGGTTTTTTGTTTTTTTTGTTTTTTCCCCCCCCCCGCCCCCCCTCCTGCTGCTGTCTGCCTTTGCCTGTTGCCTTTCTTGGGTTCATTGGTTATCCATCATGACTAGATCTTTGGTGATGTTCTCTGTCAACCAGAAGAGGTTTTTTTGCTTGGGTTTCCTCTGTTTCTAGTTTTTAAAAAGCTGTTGCACACTTGCTTTGTTTCTCACTGCATTCATCTCCTCCATGGTTAAACTATGTGATTTGAATAGTCTCATTCAGTGACTGCTTAGGGAAATGCCAACTCAAAGTTTGATACTCAAGGCTTCGTAGTCCAATTTAGTGATCCTGTCCCTTTTCCCTAGAAGCTACTCCCAGAGTGCCAGTCTTCTTCATTCACTTAAGAGTGGCCCGGAAAGGGAAACTTAAGGGTTGTCTAGCTACCTGAACAGTACGAGTTGCCACGTGCCTGGCATGTTTAAGCGTGGGTTTACAACACATCAGTCCCAGTTTGCTCTACCTGCTTCTTGGGTGTATGATTTGTATGAAAGATGGAAATAAAACCTTGTGACT
The DNA here is from genome assembly GCF_033958435.1 of Carettochelys insculpta. Classification (NCBI taxonomy): domain Eukaryota; kingdom Metazoa; phylum Chordata; order Testudines; family Carettochelyidae; genus Carettochelys; species Carettochelys insculpta. The sequence continues at coordinate 12,052,701 of NC_134157.1, forward strand.
CTTGCTCTGAATTTATTGATAGGTTTACATTAAAACTTCTCTCTGGCGCTTGAAAGACTCTAATGCAGAAATCACGCCACTATAAAAGTACGTGTCGAGGGTTGAAAAATTCCACTGTCACTGAAGCACTTGTACTCCCCATAGCTGAAAGAAAAGACTAGATCTGGATAGTCTATTTCTGTCACCGATTTATACATTCATGAGCTCTCACTGTCTAACACTTGCCTGTTCGGCTTGCATCATTCTGGTAAATCATCATAAGTCACCCTTGTTTGTGCAGCTCTGCGTCACGCTGACATTAGGATTGTTGCCCCAGTGTGCACTGCAGTGATAACTCCAAATTCCCTGGCTCGTTTCCTTGTAGGATGCCGTGGAATGCCACTGAAAATCATAAATCACGTCATGAGATTAGAGATCCAATCTGAAGTTTGCACTGGTCTCCTGCAGATGTTCATCCCTGCACTTGTCAGGGCAGGCTTGCTTATGTGCTGAGTCAACATGAGCAGTCACATCTTGCTGGAGCAGGTAGTTGCTGCCAGGGTTGCCTCCTAGAAGGTATCTGCCCTGCTGAACCACTTAAGCAAACGCTGTGTGTAGATTTGAGCTCTGAGTATGGATTGGGATTATTTCTCCCCTTTCCAGAAGTCCTACAAGAAAAGACAACTTGTCCTTTATCCTCTTTCCTACCTGCTGCATCAGCAACTGAGGAACTGATGAATGTTCCACGCCATCAGTGAGTAGCTACATGAGAATCTATTCATTTGGTTTATCAGTATGTGGGCTTTCCTTGGCACTGGGACTCCTGTGAAAAATGCTCGCATTGCATCAGCAGCCACTGCTTGCTAAGAGCAGTTTATCTCTGTGATTCAGAAATGGTGATTACGTGGCTGGGAATATGAATGCTGCATTGTAAGCTGGTTGGTTTGCATTGCTGTAGGTAACAGTGTGTAAAATGTAAATCAGAGGGGTTAGCTAATATCATTGTGAGGTCAAATTTGGCAGCTGGTATCCTTCTCAAAGGGAAGATCAGAATTTTCAAGTAGAAAGTTGATTTGCTGCGAATGCTTGTGCTTCCTTGCTGTTGGCTTAAGGCTAACTCTTTGGAATGGAGTAGTTCTGATTCTAAATGGCCCATTTTAAGGCTCTCATGTTTGCCAAATGAAGGGTGATAAGGTGTCTTCTGAAGAACTTGTGTTGTTATGGGAATTGTCTTATTTCACTTGGAAGTTGAGCAGGGGGGCGGGCAGGTGGGTTATTCTTACCTGCTGCTTTCAGCAAACTTGGCTTTTTAAAGTGCCCTGAGGCTGGATGGATTGAGTTACTTAGGGTATGTCTACACTAATAACTTTTTTATGCAACTCATGTCAACATCCAAAAGTCAACGCAACAGAAAAGGCCAGAGAATGTTCGCACTTGTTCCCTCTGTTGACAAATCATGTGCACATTGGGGGCACCATCCTAGACAGAGTGGGCAATGCACTGTGAGTGTGTATCCCGCAGTGCAGTGTTGTGGGAAGGCAGACCTGATCCCTGCACATCTTGGTATTCCTGCTGAGTTCTCCCACAGCCTCCTCCGGTGAAGAGAGATGCACTGTGGGTGGCTCAGTGGGCTCTTGTTGCTGTGGGATGTCAATGCAATATAGTGACTTGTCTGCCTCCCCCTGCAGCAGCACTCTGGCTGCTGCTGTTTCTAATGCAGGGGGTGGGCAAGATTCCAGCCCACCAAATCTTTGATCTGACCCGCAGCCTGCCCCACCGAGACCCCAGGCTGCTCAAAACTTCTGGTGGTTCCCTCTATGTGCCTCTGGATGTCACATGCCCCTGGGGGGGCGGAAGGGAGGGAGACATTTTTTGCATGCAGCTCCAAACCCTTAGGTGTAGGAGCAGTGCACAAAGTCTCTCCCTTTCCCCACCCCTGCATGACGTAGAGAGGTCCATGGTAGTTAGCCAGCAATTCAGAGCACTGCTGCTTAAACTTTTTGAGACCAGGGAACACCAAACAATAATATTTTTGTGCAGAACACTTTTTTGAAAACTTTCTTCAAAACAACCTGTTGTCAGGCCAAAAAAACACTAACAGCAACATATACAGCAAAAACAAAATTAAGTAATTTAATCAGGTGTCATAATAATGAAGAAGTAACATTGTATTTGGTTTTAATAACGAAGTGTATGCCATCAGTGTATGATATCAAAAGTGTCTGACGCTCATGGCACACCTGCAAGCTGTTCACAAACGTATTCCACGGAATATAGTTTAAGAAACACTGATTTAGAGCAGCCTGGGGCTGTGGCAGGCAAGGATCTGCCCCAGTATCCTGGCATGCTGCTGGCCAAGAACTGCCTAGGTAAGCATCCGGCCAGAGCCTGCCTCTGGCACCCAGCCCTCCTGCTCCCTAACTGCCTGCCTCATGTCACCACCTAAATCTTCTGCATCCCCATGTCCCAAGTGAGAATCCTCTCCTGCATCCAAGCCCCCACCCCCATCCTGTACCCCCTGCTGTACCTAAACCCTCTGCATCCCCCACACACAACAGGTTACATGTCCCTTCCAGATCCTTCACATGTCCCTTCCCACACCTTCACCCAAACTCCCTCCCAGACCTCACACCCTAGTCCCTTATCCCAAGCTCCCTTCTGCACCCAACCTCCATCCCAGACCTTACACACTTCCAAAGAAAAGTGTGACCCTTGACCACTTGTCAAAATCTTGGCATGAACCCCTGCCCCCAATTAAATTATTGGCCGCCCCGTCATATTGCAAGGCAGAACAGGAGCAGTCCAGTGATTTGCTCTTTGTTCCCCAAAGGAAGCAGCCCACTGAGCTGTTGGATACTTCCCAGAGCTTTGACAGGGGAGGCGTGCCTGCCTACAGGGTGGCAGAGATCAAAACACTGCGCAGAGCCATCAGGGCAGGCATTGTGGGATACTTGTGGAAGCCACCGCTGTTGACCAGACAAACCAGTCTGCACTGGCTCTGTCAACAGTAAAGAGAGGGAGGGGAAAGCAGAAAAGTCTTTCATGGGCAGAAGTTTTGTCCCTGAAACTGGGCATTTTTCGTGACGGAAGTTGCACTGCAGTGTGAATGCTGCTCTCATTTTTTTTTCACCAAAAGGCAGTTTTGATGATGAAACTCAGTAGTGTTGTAGACCTATCTTTAGCTGGTCTCTTCTGTTGCCAGTTTTCAGGCTTCTCCAGCTGGGGTTCTCTTCTAGCCTGCTCTCGGAAAGCTTTTCTGAAAGATGACTGGAAACGGAGCGGCTTCCAGCTCCTTTTTTCCTTTAATTCTGGGCCAACTAAACATGTGGCGTTGAGAAATCTCCCAATTCTGCTTCTGGCTGGAGGAGTCTTTTAAATTGAACTCGGATGTCTGAACAAAAGGAGCTTTGTGCTGTTGTCAGGATTTCAGGAGAGGAGGGTAGAAAGGAGGAGAGGGAAGAGAAGCTGTGCTCTGCTAAGACTTTGTAATGTCTGGCTCACCAGCAGAAAGAGCTGTGCTGTTAAGAGGAATAAGTTCCTGTCCTGCATCTTCCTGTCTTGCCTGAGTCTGAACCAATCTTTATACCCCTGTTTCTCTTCTTGGAGGTAAGGAATCCTATGGGATGATTCACTTCTGCTTTCCCGCCTGTTTTGGGAGGAGGGCACCTTGTATTGAGAATATTCAATATGGGTTGAAGATGGAACTGAATGATGCAAGGGCAAGTAGGCAAATAAGACTGCAGTACAGGCTGGGTTCATATATTGCATACTGCATCCTTTAAGAGAGAGGACTTCCCTGGATTTAAGGGATCCTGGAAGAGAGCCTAGGAAATCTAAGGGTACCCATCCACCAGCATTCTGGCTCCCTGTCTGTATTCACACAGTATTTTTCCTGCACTTGCATAGTTATAAGTGGGGCGTGAATCTGGCTAAGTGAAGGCTCAGATAAGACGCTCAGCAAACTAGTGAGCCAAGATAGCACATCATCCAAGGAAAGCAGAGCAAGGGAGCCATTTCAGGAAGATGCAGCGGGGTAGGGAATGCCAACAGCCATGCATACCAGGATCCTGCTTGCTTGTCTACCTGTTCCTTGGCTTATCAGAGAGCAAAGTGAAAATACACAGTTTGTGTGAATTACTCCTTTGCCTCCTCCCCAGCCAGGAGTGAGAGGCATGCATGGAAGTTGTGTATGTTCCTCTTGTTCCTCATTATGGGGAATGGAAGAAAGAGCAAGCAGCATCCAGGTATGCACAGCTCTCCCAAAATGATGCCCTTAAAACAGAAACGGCACCTCTCATTCACTTTTGTGATCTGGTTGGCTATTAACTTCAGCAGCTTGTGTCCTGGCAGTAAGTCAGCTTTCGTTTGTCTTTACTAGGTTTTCTAGTTCCAGGCTGATGAATTCTAGGAGTCATCTTAATCTCAAACTGTTTGTGCTCCTGCAGGCATGATCTCTGCTCTCTACAACCTTGTTGTGTTTTTTTTTTTTTGTTAGCTTGAATCTAGGCTGCTTCATATGGCCAGGAAACCCAGCGCTTCAGGTGTGCTGTGGTGTTTTGATATTAACTCTACTCTCCAATGTGCAATAGTCATGCCCAAGGCATCCCAGCTCTTGCGCTCCACAGTAAACGACTTCTGTATGTCTCTGGATAAGAGAGGACAATGGCATTTGGTGACACACACATCTGCAGTGATCACAGTGGTATGTCACACTGGTTGTGAAAATCCATCTTTCCCTTAACCCCATATCTATCATAGCTACCTGTATAGCACTATCCCTACAGTTCTGTGAATCTGCTGCATGTCATAGACAGGGACGTGGTCAGTTGTTAATAATAATTCTAAACCTTTTAATAAATGAAAGGCTCTCTTGTTCTCACAGCTGACTGGTTAGAATAGAGAACCTGATGAATTTGTGAGCGCTAACGGATTCCATAGCAAAAGGTGCTCTTGCATCAACATTTGGAGGCCATGGATGATGTAGGGACCCTAGAAGAGGTGAATTTGTGGGCTGGAATGTGGATCCTTCGTCTTGTGGAGTGCTTATATTTAAGAGAGGATGCAGCCTTTCCCCTATCCTGGTAGAAGCAGAAGAGCCACATATCCTGATGACAGTCTGTGAGGTACGTGTTTTCTGCCCATTCAACTTATGTGGTTGGATCCTTCAAAGATGTAGTCCATTCCTTTGAAAAAGGTTACTGGGGTGACAGGAGAATGCTGCAGTACTCTGAAGAATTAAAAAAACAAAAACAAAAAAGCTTTGAGGCAGATTAACCTTTTTAAGATTTTTATTTCCTTCTCCAGTGTGCAGCCTGCTTTGCATATAATTCTATAATCAAATGGTTTTTTTTTTTTGTTTCTGTTATGTGAAAGATTAGACATTGAGCAGGTCTAAACCAGCTGCGTGTGCAAACATGGTGAAAGACTAATTTGACTTAAGCTAACTTTCTAGAGGTCACTGGTCTGCTTCCTTTAACCTCCCTCTGCAGAGTTCACAAGGATGTGGGTGCTCCTGTTCTGGGTTCTTAGAAGATTCTGTAATGGGAAATGTATAGGGATGGGACACCCATCCTGCTTCACTAGATTTGTCACCTGATGTTTACCCCTTCCCCATTTCTAGTGAGGTAACTAAAACCTGTACTTAAATCCTTAATCTCTTCTCCCAATTGAGGCTGTCAAGGTTCTGTTGTGTGGATTCTGGTGTGGCCTGGGGCATTTATATTGACAGTCTTCATGTGCATGAGAAGAGAAGCTGATGGTGTTTACACTCAGACCCTTTCTAGCTATGTTTCCTGAGTGTTATGGTCTGAACCTGCCCCACTCTCCCTCTCTGGAAAAATGCCTGAGTGGACCCAACTGCTGGATTCCATGTGCTCCTAAGCCTCCAGGTCTGGGTGGTGACTAGTGTTCCCTCAAAATTTATTCTGCCCATGGATGAAGAAAATTAATGTGCCCCAAGGCATGTGCAGGTGTTCACCACAAGTAGAAATGCATGTTGGCTGCTATGAGAGGCTCTGGGCTGCTGCACAGGAGAAATTCAGGTGCTGAATAGCTCATCAGCAGAGTACCAAGTGCTCAGCTTTCAGCAAACACTAGTGGTGACTAGTCACTCATCCTAGCGCTGGGTCTCTCCGGTACTCTCCTATGTGCAGCCCCCATGTCATCTCACACCCTTCTTGGGCAGAGAGATGACAGTCTATTTGCTTTAGACTCTGAAACCAGCGTTCCAGCTCTCTTGATCGCCTAGCAACTTATATTAAATTCCCATGGAGCTTCCTGCCACCCCACTTTAAGGACAGTATGGCTGGAGACCACCAAACAGGGCTTAGCAAAGTCCTGCTTTGTGTTTAAAAAAAATCATTCTACAGAGCTATAGATATTGGAAAAATAAGTCCTGAATGCAGCCTTCAGGTCTGATCTCATTCTTCCCTTTATGTCCTGAGTTTGATCATCATGCTCAGGTGAGGCAGCTCTTCCTGGCTTCCCTCTCCTTTAAAACAGTGTCCCCTGTTTTAAATCTGTCCCTCTCTTTTTTTTCCATGTGCTTCCAGGCTTTAGCTCCCCCCTCAGCTTCTAAGTAATGCCATTCAAAGTCAATGATCTTACTGGTAGAAGTCCCATTGTTCCAATGGGGCCAGGGAGGTATTTCAACTTTGGTCCTTGATGGCCATGTCATAACTTCTTGTAGCTGGTCTACTATGCATCAAACCCGGGCTGCAAAATGGAGGCTCAAATCCAGAAAAGAGGTGCAATTCAACATGACTTGCAGCATGATGACACTAATGAGTAGAACACTTGAAACACAATGGGGTTTGTCAGGCAAAATGGAGGCTAAAAACTTGTATCCCCAGGTTGTCTCCAGCATACAAATCTTACTTATTGTCACAGGAAGCTGGGAGAACTCACTGCTATGTTCTCTAGTTCATGATATATTATGTTTTCTAGCTCCAGATGTTGAGAACCTGACAATGGTACACAGCAGATACTAGCTGATATAAAATCACTTTTAATTCTTTGTCTAGCACCTTTTGGGACTTGCCCTGCTTCTGAGGGAGGGAGTGGAGTGTCTGATTTCTAGTAGCAATTATGTAGCATAACTGAAGATAGGATATTTCCTGCCTTCACCTAACTGAGGATTCACTTGTTCACACAAAATTTTACTAGACCATAACCTGAGACAAGCTCAACATACTTTCAATCATGCTGTTTCTTAACTCATTAGGAATTACAGGATGTGAACTGAGACTTTTTCTACCCCATGCAGCTAGCAGAGTTATTGCAGGAACCCTGACATGCTTTTTTCTTGAGTTCAGTGTGCCTGCTTCTTGCCACCCTGCATTCCCTCAAAGCAGGCCAAAGTGATGATTCTGGTATGGCTAGCTTGCTGCTGTAAGAGATGATAAAATTCCTGTGTTGCTGACATTAGCTTAGTCTTGATGGGCACTGGAATCCTGGAACCAACAATTGGATCATAAGTTCCTGAGATGAGCTCTCCCTGCTTCTAGTGGATTTCTTGGAAGTCCACCAAAAGGAAGTACTAGGCAGTTAGTACCTCCTGCTCTACATGGGACGTCAATCCTGTCACTGGGCATTGTACCAGGGAAAGTCTTCAGTGGGTGGGGCAGACGTGGTTGACCAATGGCTTTATCCTCTCACCCCTGGATTGTATGCAACCCCCTCTTAACACAAGTTTGTTTTAATTACATGTGACAACAGAGAGCAGGGGAAATGAAATAGGCCCCTACACTGCATTCTAACAGAACCATCAATTAATGACCATGTGTGCTCTAAGTCCTTTTGTGATGACCACTAAGCATTTAATGATTGCTTAGTGTTGATCTGCAATCTCTGAATGCTGCCTGCTACAGAAGGTAGTGGAGGGTTGTGTACTTGTAAGGTCACCATCAGAAACTCCTAGAAAGCCTGGAAACTTGGGTAAGCTGTGGGGTTGACAACCACCACAGGCCTGGGGGCAAGATGGAAGGGGTCTTAGCTCTGTGCCCTAAAAGGGGTAGGGCCTATAGCAGTCAGCCCTGGCCCCCTCCCCACAGAGCTGCATGAAGTAGCACAGCAGGACTGCCACAGCATTTCAAAAGGGTCTAGAGCTCTGGCGGCAGCTGCTGCTGTGGCAGTGGCTGGAGCTCCAGGCCCCTTTTGAAATACATGGCCCTGGAGCAGTTGCCCCCTTTGCCCCTCCTTTTGGCAGGCCTGGGGGTGAACCATGACTGTTAGTGGTGGGCCATTAATCTTTATAAAATAGATTTAATGAATCACCTAGAAATGAAGCGATGGTTTCCCACTAGTGGAGGCAGGTTTAAGAAGCCCAGCCCTGTTGGAGAGTTAGTTACGTGCCAGCAGAGGTGGGTGGCTGATATTTAAGCTTCTCCTTTCTCCAGATGTTTGTCTTCTTTCAACTCTTTAAGCACAGAACTTTCTTTTGTGTGAGGCATCAGTGGGATTATGGTGTAAAGGATTCTCCATGTGAGTTCTGTTCTGTTTTCTGGGAGTGGGATGAGGGAGCGGGTCTGTGTGAAAAGTCCTTGATACGTTCTTTTTATTTCCTCTCCTCCCTGCCCCCATCTGCTCGGCGTGCGGCCTGTAATTTAAGTTCTGGCTCATCACAACGGAACTTTTTCACAAGCTTCCCCGGCCTAATACAGCCTGAATCCTAAACCAGAAAGTAAGCATCCTGCTTTGTTTAGGATGTGGAGAGAAAATGAGCTAGCAGTGGCCAAAGACTTTGCTAGGAAGTGTTCAGTCTCAGCAGAAAATCCAAGAATGGAATCCAAGTGATAATACATTTCCTGTCTATTCTGTTTATAAATAAAGGGCTTCAATTTCCAGGACTGTAATTTGGGAACCTTTTTCATACTAAACTTAGTCAAGTTTTTAGGTGTATTTGGTGGGAGGGAGCCAAGAGAAACTTAGCTCTCTCCTTGTACTAGACTTGGTAGTAATCTAGTGTTTTTTCATCTGAGCACCACAGTGCTTTGCAAACTGTACATTAGGACTCTGTTATCTGTGGGATGTAGATAGCCCTATTTCAGTGACTCTCAATAGGTACCTCTTTCAGGAATCTGACTTTTGTCTTGTGTACCCCTCAAATTTCTTCTCACTTAAACTACTGGCTTACAAAATCAGACATAAAATAGATGTGTCTGAACACACTAATACTGAAATTGTTTGTTTGCTTTCTTATTTCTACTATGTAATCAATTGATGCAGTAGACCCACACTTTGCATGTACTTGACTTATGCATTTTTATATTAACGTGAGTTCAGTGTGGGAGGACCCTACTTTCCTGTACCCCATGTTGCCGCTTATCCCCGCACTGCTGGCTGTCTCAGGGGCTCCTTAGGAGGGAGCTCCTGCCTTGAGGCTGCCTGGCACTGCAACGCTGGGGCAGAAAGGGGCAGGCATAGCTGGAATTTCCCAGGACCAAGCCACGCTGTGGCTGGAGCTGCCTGGGGCTCCATCATCATGGCTGGAGTTGCCACTGCCAGAGCAGACCTGGGGCTGAGCCATGCCGGGGCTGGGGGATGGCAGGGGTGCCATGGCTGCTCCTTGTGGCCGGTGGCTAGAGCAGAAAGCACCCCAACCTGGCCCCTGCCTGCTCACCTGCAGTGGGAGCAGGCTGCCAGCTGGAGCAGAAGTTCCAGCCACTGGGTTCCCCCAGCCAGGGGAATTCCAGGGATCTCCCCCCGGCCGAATTTATGCAAAATTTCATTTACGTGGAGGTTGGCCAGGATGCAACTTTGGTGTAAATTGGATGTTTACTGTATATAAATATATATCCAGAAAAGTATGTACAATAGAGCAGTATAAACAAGTCAGTATGAAATTTTAGTTTGCACTGACTGTGCTTGTGTTTTATGTTGCCTGTTCTAAAAGTAGGCATCTATCTAGATGATCTAATGTGCCCTTTGGAACAGTTCGGTGTCCCCCAGGGGTACACCAACCCCTGGCTCAGAACGGCTGCTGTAGTTTTCATAAGGGTGACAGTGAGGCACAGATGGAGTGACTTGCCAAAGTTGTCACTGCAATCTGGCAACAGAGCCAAAACTAGAACTTAAAACTTCTTGGCCCCTGCTCTGACTAGTACCTGGCATCTAGGACATGAAAATGTGAAGTTCCCAGTCTCTCACTATCGCATTCATAACCCTTTATTCCTAATAAGATCACTTCAGATTTAGCCCATTCATCTAGACACTCATCTGCTATGCTCAGCTGGTGCACTACAGCTCAACATACGAGCCAGTGCTTCTTAGGGTCTCATCCTAACAGTACACGGCAGCTGCTCCTTCCCTGCCTCGTTTGCATCCCCCAAATTACTGCTCCCTGTGTTTGGACTTCAGCAGCTTATTGGTTTGTGTAACTGTGGCTCTGGCCACTGAACTTCCAGAACGCATTCCTTTCGTCTTAAGGGGCTTTTATTGGAAATCCTTCCCTTCGAGGGGTCACAGGTGAAGTTCTAAGTGCTTGGAGAGTACCTGGACATATTTTAATTTGGAGGATGAAACTAGTAACCAGAGGCTGATACAAAAGAGGGTAAGCGTGGATGCCCAGGAAGTCCAGGTAAACACCCAACTATAAAGCCTGTTAGCTACCGGGGAAGGAAGTGTAGGTTTGATTCCCACAGTGATGCTGTTCTGGAACCATGCATACAGGATTAATTTTTAGCATGGGCATCTGGCTAGTAGGTGTGTCTAAATCTGAAAACTTTCCCTACTCTGGCTGCTTAATGGAGAAATTTTGCCTTTTTGCCCAATTCTTCCCATCCCAAAGCCACCTGAGTTGTAGGGGGTAATATATTACTCTACCACCTTTACTAGAATTTGCCCTTCAAATGTGATCCAATAGGGCCCACAGCTCCGGCTGGTGGCTCTCCCAAGTAGCAACAAGTCAAAACTGACATATTACTACTTATTGCTCTGGAAAGCTATGAACTGCAAACCAGGCACTGGAGTCCTCTGCCTGCAAACTCAGGAAAACAGTGCTGTATCGGTTTACACGGGGAAGGTCTGCCTTTCAGCTTTCTGGTTTGAAAACTCTTCTAAAATGCAAGCTTAAATTCAGATATGGATCGCTTACATGCTCCATCTATCAGGAATGTTTCCAACGTGCCACTAGGGACTCCTCCCCACGCCCCCCCAATCCCTGTTGTATTTTAATTCTCACTCCCTTAGCACCAGTAATAGAGACCCTCTGAGAAAATACTCTTCTCTTACAGGCGTCTTCACTGGGTGAAGGTATCCAGGAGCTGGGTCCCTGTCTCCCACATCTTTCTAATATTTGGTTGTTTCCTTCAGAGTGGCTGAAAGACCAGTGCTTTAGCACTCCTGATCTTAGCTGGTTTCCAGCTATTTTCAGCTTCTCCTTTACACCTAGAACAGAGTATGATGCTGGGAGCCCCATGAAAGCTTGTGAGTGACAGACAAGAAGGCACTATAGTTGAGTTCAGTGTTACCCGAGCTTGTCCATGGTTATTATATTGTTTTTAACAGTCTTAATACTCAGTCAGAAAACCCCTGCATCACTGGCAGCTGTGTACTAAGGTGTCTGCTTTCCCAAAATTTGTTCCCTTGTGATGCTTAAACCCCTGCCAAGATGTGTTCTGTCAGGTATGTGTGACTGGAGAGCTTAACTCTTAATCCTCCTCCGTTCCTTGCTTATGTTAATGGTAATATAAGAAAGTGAGGTGAAATATATACATTGGAATCTTGTAACTGTGTCCCACAGAACAAATAACTGAGTCCCCTGGTGGGGTGTTAGATCATAGAAAAAAACAAATCCCTGCTAAATGAGGGGAGGGGCAGAGGCATGATATCCAGCTTTTCCTGCTGTCCCTGTTTTTCTCTCTGCTCTGTTTCCTCAAAGATGAGAGTAACGGAGAGGTAGCTGTGTTAGTCTGTATCTTAACAAAACAGCAAAGCAGTTATGTAGCACTTTAAAGACTAACAAAATAATTTATTAGGTGATGTGCCTTCATGGGGCAGACCCACTTCAGATCTGGAGATACGGCTATATTGATAGTGCCCTACTGGAAATAGCCATATCAAAGATGATATTGAGGCAACAATGACCAACTTCATTTTTTCCATGCAGTTTCAGACAACACACCTTTTTCAAGCGTTTGGGATAGTAGCACTAAGGCAGAATTGATGCCTGCCCCTTCCCCCCACCCCCCAGTGTGTTTGTGGCTTCAGAATGAGTAGCTACTTGCTTTGTGAACATAGTGCTTCTGAAAGGTGGCAGGCTGACCATGCTAGAAACTGAAGTCCTTAGCCGTGGAATTGGTGCAATAATAGTGTAAGCCTCTACATGCCAGCCTGTCAATGTGTAGGCACCAGGATCATGTTTCACTACCTTGAGGGTAGTGCTACTTGACTGCTTTTTGTTTTGATAGTGTATAGACTAGCACGGCTTCCTCTCTGTTACCTTGAGGGATAAGAGTCTTTAATCCTTCAGACTAGTTAAGGATGCATTTTGTGATGGCTTGTGATGGCTACCAATTTGTCAGGAATTAAGACTAAATATTGACTTCATAAAAACCTCCAAGCAGCTAACTGCTTTTGCTTACTATAGAACTTCATTTTATTTCAGCCTTGGAGTTGAAATTGTCTGGTGCGTGGTGTGTGTTTTTTGTGCAAAGCCAGCAAATACTTTGCTTACATAATCTGACCTTCCTGCTTTGTTTATCTTCAGTTAAATACAAACTGTTCTCTTCCAGTAACATCTGCCTGTGGCTTCCTTTTTAGGTGAACCATGATTCCTGTCACTGAACTGCGTTATTTTGCTGATACTCAGCCGGCATACCGCATCCTGAAACCATGGTGGGATGTCTTCACGGACTACATTTCCATAGTCATGCTAATGATTGCAGTGTTTGGAGGGACACTTCAGGTTACCCAGGACAAAATGATCTGCTTGCCCTGCAAATGGGTTACCAAAGACTCCTGTAATGACACTTTCAGAGGTTGGACAGCTACAACTCCAGAACCCACTTACTATAACTCTAGTCTTGTCCCACCTCAGGACTCTGGGCCTACAGGAATCCGATATGACCTAGATCGGCACCAGTATAACTATGTGGATGCAGTGTGCTATGAGAACCGCCTTCACTGGTTTGCCAAGTATTTCCCTTACTTGGTGCTACTACACACGCTGATCTTCTTGGCTTGCAGTAACTTCTGGTTCAAGTTCCCACGGACCAGCTCCAAGCTGGAGCATTTTGTGTCTATTCTGTTGAAGTGTTTTGACTCTCCCTGGACAACAAGAGCACTGTCTGAGACAGTAGTGGAGGAGAGTGATCCCAAGCCTGCCTTAGGGAAGATGAATGGCTCCATGGACAAGAAATCGTCCACGGTCAGCGAGGATGTGGAAGCCACTGTCCCCATGCTACAGAGAACAAAGTCGCGGATAGAGCAAGGGATCGTTGATCGATCAGAGACGGGTGTCTTGGACAAAAAAGAAGGTGAACAGGCCAAAGCACTCTTTGAGAAAGTGAAAAAGTTCCGCACACATGTGGAGGAAGGAGACATAGTCTATCGCCTCTACATGAGACAGACCATCATCAAGGTGATCAAGTTCATCCTGATCATCTGCTACACAGTCTACTATGTCAACAACATTACCTTTGATGTTGACTGCAAGGTGGACATTGAGAGCCTGACTGGTTACCGCATGTACCGCTGTGCTCATCCTCTCGCCACACTCTTTAAAATCCTGGCCTCCTTCTACATTAGCCTGGTGATCTTCTATGGCCTGATCTGCATGTACACCCTCTGGTGGATGCTGAGGCGATCCCTCAAGAAATACTCCTTTGAGTCCATCCGGGAGGAGAGCAGCTACAGTGACATCCCTGACGTCAAGAACGACTTTGCTTTCATGCTGCACCTGATCGACCAGTACGACCCCCTGTACTCCAAGCGATTTGCTGTCTTTCTGTCTGAGGTGAGCGAGAACAAGTTACGGCAGTTGAACCTCAACAATGAGTGGACCTTGGAGAAGCTACGCCAGAGGATCACGAAGAATTCCCAGGACAAGCTGGAACTGCATCTCTTCATGCTGAGTGGCATTCCTGATACAGTGTTTGACCTTATTGAGCTGGAGGTATTGAAACTGGAGCTCATCCCTGATGTTACTATCCCACCAAGCATTGCCCAGCTCACCAGCCTCAAGGAGCTGTGGCTTTACCACACAGCTGCCAAAATTGAGGCCCCAGCGCTTGCCTTCTTGAGGGAGAACTTGAAATCTTTGCACGTCAAGTTCACCGACATCAAAGAAATCCCTCTGTGGATTTATAGCCTAAAGACCTTGGAGGAGCTCCACCTGACAGGGAACCTGAGTGCAGAGAACAACCGTTACATTGTGATTGATGGACTGAGGGAACTGAAGCGGCTCAAGGTGCTTCGGTTGAAGAGCAACCTCACCAAGCTGCCGCAGGTGGTGACAGATGTTGGGGTGCATCTGCAGAAGCTCTCCATCAACAATGAGGGTACCAAGCTCATTGTCCTCAACAGTCTTAAGAAGATGGTCAACCTGACAGAGCTGGAGCTGATCCGCTGTGACCTGGAACGCATCCCGCACTCTATCTTCAGTCTCCACAACCTCCAGGAGATTGACTTGAAGGACAATAACCTCAAGACCATTGAGGAGATCATCAGCTTCCAGCACCTGCACCGTCTCACTTGCCTTAAACTGTGGTACAACCATATCGCGTACATCCCCATGCAGATCGGTAACCTCACCAACTTGGAGCGCCTTTATCTGAACCGTAATAAGATAGAGAAGATACCCACCCAGCTTTTCTATTGCCGGAAGCTGCGTTACTTGGATCTCAGCCACAATAATTTGACTTCTATACCAGCAGACATTGGACTACTGCAGAACCTGCAGAACCTGGCTGTTACAGCCAACAGGGTAAGTGAGGAGGGAGTGTAGATAAAGCTGCATAACAGGCAGTAAGAATCTTAGAGTGAAGTGTACTAGAAACATTTAACTATCAGGCATGCAGTGTCTTAGAATCATAGCATACTAGGGCTGGGAGAGCCCTTGGGAGGTCATCTTGTCCAGCCCCCTGCCTAAAGCAGGATCAACCCCAACTAAATCATCCCAGGCAGGACTACATTAAGCTGGGATTTAAAAACCTCTAGGGATGGAGTTTCCACCACCTCTCTAGGTAATGCATTCCAGTGTTTCACCACCCTCCTGGTGAAATAGTTTTTCCTAATATCTAGCCTATACCTCTCCCTCTGTAATTTCAGACCATTGCTCCTTGTTCTGCTATCTGTCACCATTGAGAACAGTCTCCATCGTCTTTAGAGCTCCCTTTCAAGAAGTTGAAGGCTGCTATCAAATCACCCTTCAGTCTTTTCTTCTGCAAACTAAGTAAGCCCAAATCTCTCAGCCTCTCCTCATAGGTCATGTGCTCCAGCCCCTTAATCATATTCATTTTCCTCTGCTGAACCCTCTGCAATGTGTCCACATCCTTTCTATAACTGTGAAGGAACAGCATAGGAAGCAAAGGGATGAGATGTAACTAGCTGCCTATTTTCTATTGCAAAACATAGACAAAGGTGGAGCTCTACAGAGCTTTTTAAGGAGGTGGAGTATGCTATAAAATTTGATCTCTTTCTTATAATTAAATCTATAATCCATAGGAATTCGCTAGAAATTTAGGTAACTATTACTCATTAATTGCTTACTGGGCAGGCAACAGTGCTTTGGAAACTGGTCTCTGCATGAAAACCACTTAGTGTAAAAACAATTAAAGACTGGCAGTAGACATGCAGCAGTTTCTCTGTCAATGACAACCTCAGTAGCTGCTGTTCATACATGTTGCATTAGATTTACTCCTATCCACACAGCACACTGTCTAGAACCACCTGTTAACATATCTTATTCTGAGTCCTGATGTCTTACACAATTACAGACACTTATTCTGGGTAGCCTTTTCTCTATTTACCATGTAGTAAAGTCCTTTGTGTGTAGTACCACAGGCAAAGTCAGAGCTGAAATATTTGGAGTGGGGCACTGTCCTTAGCTTGTGAAGTGAGCCAAGTCAGGCCAGGTCTACACAGCAAACTTGCATTGATTTAACTACATCACTTGGGGGCAGTGTCCCCATAAGCTGAGTGCTTGGGCTGCTGCCCAAAAGAGATTGAGGTGCTGCGCAGTTGTGTATGTTGTTGGGATGGCTTTTCCTGTTGACTTGGTGCTGCCTCTCTTGGAGATGGAGTAATTTATGCTGACAGTAGATGCTCTCCCATCAGTGTAGTAGTTTCTTCATTGAAGCACTGCAGTGGAACAGCTGCACTGCAACATTTAAAGTGTTGGCCTTTAACATTACTAATCACTGACTGATACAAGTGCACATGCATCTTCAGACTACAGTAAATGTGAAGTCACCATAACATGTACATCTGGCTCTGGTTTAACACAACAGCAGTTTTTTCTCTGTAACTTGCAAGCAGAGACTGCTGCAATGTGGGATCAGGAAGCGAATTTTGTCCTAATGACCTTCTTAATTGCTTACGAGTGGCAAAACTTGGAAATTTGTCATGATTGTGACATGCTGCCTGATGTTGTTAAGTAAAAGGAAGTCTTCATAACTTATTCAGTGATTGCCCTAGAGTTGCAAACCTTCATTACATAAAATACTGTAAATTGCTTATAAAGTATGTCTGTTTAAAGGCTCCATTTAGTCTATCTGTATTTGAAGATCCACTGATGCCTTATAGAAACTGAAAATACTTTGGTTAGAATTTTGCTTGTTTCTTACTGACCACAAAGCCCAGGAGGCTGTGTTGCCAGAGAGATGAGAACAAATATTTTGCTCCATTTAAAAAATCCATCTAATTACTTATTCCCACCTGAAGTAACAAAGGAGTATGCTAGCGTAACTGCACAAAAAGCAACCAACCCTGACAAAGGACTGTGAATTCAGGTGGACATGTGCAGCAAAGTCCTCTCCCTTTATGAGACATCTGCAGCAAGGCCCTGATGCTTTAGATACATCTTGATAAGAAGATACTGTCTGTTACCAAAACACTTCCTTCAGTCTTTCACAAGGGAAAATGCTGGAGGCAAAACAACTATATTCTAAATTGTAAATGGGGTTTCTAAAACTCCAGTTAACTTTTGGTGGTTCTTCAGTAGCCGCCTTGCTTCTAAATTTGACATGGCATCCCTGGAACCAGACAAGCGGTGCCTCTTCTGCATTAACCTGGATCTCTAGCCTTCAGAAAAATGAAGTTAAACAGTGTTTAAGAAGCCATCCTGTCTGTTAAACCGCTCTCAACACCAGATTAAGCCGTGGCTAACCTACCGCCCCTGGCATTGGGGAAAGTGTGACGCATTGTATAGCCATTCACTTCAGCAATAGGTTTAAACATAAAAATCCTTTTCCTTCATGGGTAGGAGGCTTCAATGTAGCATCCATCAGCTGGCATTTGCTAGATGCCACATGAAGCAAAGTAGAAAAAGCTGTTGAGGCTCTATTTTTAAGGTGCATAAATAGTTGGGTTTTGAACAGTGCCATTTTTTGGCAGTTCAAAAGTCCATGTCCCACAGAGTAAATATAAGCTGTGCATCCCATCCTCTGCAGTCTGGGGGTGAAGCATCTCTTCTGAATGAGTATGATTGAGGCAGCGCTCTCTCTCTTTTTTCATATATAATTTTTCTCCAATAAAATGCAGAGCCTCCTATCTTGCTCTTCCAAAGACACTAATGCAACATGGAGGTGAGATGTGGTATTCTCTTTCCTGCCCAGCCTTCTGACTCCCAGAGATCCAGCGAGACAGCTCATCAGCTCTTGTTCCCTGCAGATGGGTTGTTTCCACAATTACTCTTGGTCTCGGGAAGCCTGGTTAGTTACAGTAAACAGAAGCAGGAAATCCAAGTGCTGATAAACTGGCATTTCTTGACCATAAGAATTTTATCTCCAGGATCCCCTGCTCACCCACCAGTCCTAGTAAATAGCTACATCTGGAGCTGGCTAATACCACTTAGTTTTTCTGGGACTCAGGCCCTCTTGTAGCAAAGTTTGCTGCTGCCACTTACTAGCTATGACAACTGAGTTAAATTTTGCAGCTTGTACAGAATGATAGTCCCGATTAACAATAGCTGAATAAAGCTGCTGTTTTCTATTCCATGGGCTCTAGGTTATTCAGCATTTTGGCTGCTTTTTAAGGACACTCTGTAGCCAATGACTGCAGAAGATGTGCCTGGAGCATAATTAAACTTAAAACAGAGGGCAATTATGTTTAAAGGATAGGCTGAGACTCTTTGGACTCAATATCTACATAAATGCTTACAAACCACAAGCTTGCTGTTCCCTTTCAGTAAAATATTCCTAGGAACATAACTCACCCTATCCAATGCGGCCACCATTCCATTTACTCAAGGTCTTCACTCCCATCCAGAGTCAATAGTTGAGGCATCAGAAGAATATAAAACTGCTGGCTCTGTTTCTGCTGGGCTTTTAAAGGGAGATGACTGTTTGCATCATCATAATTGGAGCAGGACAGCTCAAGGATGAGGCAGAATGTTGCCTTCTCTAATAACAGTGGGATTAAAGTACTAATGCTTGCATGCCCTGAGGGAACAGATATTTGTAGGACATACTCACTGGCCGCCTGAATTATTGCTTGGACCTATGTGCTACACAGGAGTTGACCTGGTCCCTGTGTTGGTTACAATGCACATAACTGTTCTTGCAGGACAGGAGCTACAGTGAGAGAAGGACTAGAAGGAGGCCATTAGCCATGTGTTTCCATATAGCACACTTGGTGTGGTAGAAAATAAGTGAGGGAGGGAGAGAACCCTGTGTGTTACAACCAGCCAAATAACATGGGTGTGAGGCAGGGCTCGCCTTGGTGGATGCAGGCTGTTTACCCTTGGAGCAGCTAGAAAGGGAAGAGATGATTTACATTTCCTTCTGCGGAGGAAAGAACTAGCAGGCTCAAATTCTACCTCAGGTGTTCCAAGGCGAAAGTAGGGCAGTCTTATGGAAGTGACAAAGCTGTGCTAATTGAGAAGTCCTGGGCACAGGGAAAGCTGGCAGAGCGAAAATCATCCATTTGAGAGAGAGAAATACACTGGTCCTAATGCTGTAGAACTAGTGGCGAGCTGTTCAAGTACTTGGGATGATCAGTCACAGTACTTAGGGTTACTGTGGAAATCACCAAGAGGTGGTGACAAATCTGGATTATGACTAGAGTCTGGAGATGTGTTGCAACTCAGAACTGAATAGTTGGGAAAACCATCTAGGGAATAGCCTGATTTGTGTGTTGGGAATAGACTTCTCATGAGCGGATAGTTGCTAAAATTTAAAAATGGAGGATCTGTCATTTTATTTTTATTCTAGCACCCAGAGACCCTGATGAGGATCAGAGTCTTACTGTGCTCTGTGCTATATCGACACAAAAGCGCTGTTGTCGTAAAGAACTTGAACTCCCAAGTAGGAGAACCAGTAATGGTTGGGGGTCTTGGAATGGAGAAAGGAAACACAGATGGGAATATGGCTGGATAGAACAGATGCGAGTGGCTTTCAGATCTTCCCTGCTTGTCAGTAATTTGTGTGTGTGGCTCTGACCTAGCCACTTTCATGTGGTAGCTTACAGTAAATAGTATGGTAGAAGCTGATCTGCTTGAGGACAAGTCAGTAGCTTTATGGTATCTTAGGGAAAATGTTCCATGCCTAACCATCAGTGTGGAAGAAAGCAGAAATGCCTTTGTGGGGGAAATGATTCTTTGGAGGATGGTGTTCTGTATGTCCGACTAAGCTCATGTGCTTGTGTTGCCTCAGGTGAGCGTGTGTCACACTTGTGTACCTCTGGTTTCTCCTTTCAGATCGAGTGTCTCCCACCTGAGCTCTTCCAATGCAGGAAGCTGCGGACCTTGAACCTGGGAAACAATGTGCTACAATCACTTCCATCTCGGGTGGGCGAGCTGACCAACCTGTCCCAGATAGAGCTGCGGGGGAACCGCCTGGAGTGCCTGCCAGTGGAGCTGGGGGAGTGCCCTCTGCTAAAACGCAGTGGGCTGGTAGTGGAAGAGGACCTATTCAACACCCTGCCCCTGGAGGTCAAGGAGCGGCTGTGGAGGGCGGACAAAGAGCAAGCCTGAGCTGCTGACAGGAAGGGAGGGGAAAGCAGTGATGAACTAGACAGGAAACAGAAGGCCATTCCATTTCAGTTCCATCTCCCAAACACCCTCGCCAACACCAGACTAACTAAGGAGATCCATGAAAACCAATATGACTGGGAACAAAGCCACTTGCTCCCTTGGCTGCAGGATAGGAGAGGCTTGGGGTCAGGGTGTGGACCAACACAGACAGGTTGGCTCCCCAACAACAAACAGTGGGAGCAGAAGAAGAGGAGGAACTGTTGCTGGTCTGCAGGATGTGAAGTGGGATGATGCCAAAGCTGCCATGGAGTTAACCGGAACTGCTGGTGGAGCCAGCTCAGTTCAGGGTAACTGTCCCTGACTATAGGGGAGAGAACTGCGCTGATCCAGTTACACAGCTGCATTGCCCTAGATTGGGCTCTTATGTACAACAGGGATTGAGGATGTCCTAGAGTCAAAGGGCAAGAGTTCAGGGAGCTTCTTTAAATGCCAACGTTACTTTGCTGTGACACTCGGTGTCGTTCCACACTACTTGCTGACTTAATCCATTGGGGCTTCTCTTTGAGGGCAAGAGAGATGACCCAGCTGTCTCTTGTTTTTTTTTAACATGCTGGCATTTTCTTAGTCATTTTACCTCAAAGAGCAACTTGGATTTAGGATGTTTTGTTTTGTTTACCCCATTTCCATCTGCTAACTTGAGGTTGCAATCTTTTCAGATTCTGGTCCTTTGTGCTGATGAGTAGATTGTGTGGTCTGCTTCCCTAGCTGGTATTGCTGGAGGTAGTGCCTAAATTAGCCGTCCCAGGATGTTGTCTAGTTTGTGCTGTCCATAGACTGAATTCCAGTTATGTGGCATGAATGTGACAGGAAGGATGCAGCTCAATGCATGAGATTGTTGGGTAAAAAGCACTTTCCATTGCTGCCAGAAGCAGTGAGTTACTTCAAGACTTTAGTTTTTAAAAAGGATTTTTAGCTACCTATTAAACTTTTTGTTCCTGAGAATTTTGACTGGGCATTAAAAATACAAACTCACTATTAGTGTTAAGTATAACTCAAAATATGGAGCTAGTGCCTGTTACAGAAAGGACTATTCAGCAAGCTTCCTCCATGGCTCTGCTGTGGATATTTTTTGTTGAGGTTTTGCCAGCATCTTTTATGAGCACAATCTACAAAGCTGCTTGTTTGGTTCAGTTTTTTAGCAGCTGCCACTCATGCTGCATTTCTTGGCCTACATGACAAGAGGCTAATGCTGATTGAATTTGGTGCTTGGGATGGTAACCCTGTTCTTCCTTCTGCTCCAGTGTTGAGGAAGAGTATAAGACTCTTTATGGACCAGGTGTCTTCAGCCCACTGGGAGGGGGAGGCCCCCTAGTGAGGGGGAGAAGAATCAGTGCTGAAACAAGGCTAACAGATGACTGTTCAATCAAATCTCCTCCTACATGTGTAGAGGTAGATAGAGCTTCGTGATAGCTACTCATCATCATGTCCTCAAATCAGGGTGGTTAAAATGTGGCTTACATATCTACCATGCACCACCCCCAGCCCCCAAAGCTATCTTATGCTCAGTAGAAGAGGAGGCCTATGGACTCTACAAGTCCAGTACGCAGAGCTCCGCCTTGCCCAGCTACTTGAATTCTCCATAATTGGAGCACTGCCTGCTGTGACATGTAGTATTTGTAGGCAGTACCTGCATATGAAAAGGTACATTGTGCTCCCTGTGGGTTCCTGGCAGGCTTCCATTGAAGCCCTGCTAGGCAATGCATACATACCCTCTCTCTTAAGATGTCCCAGGCAATAACACTACAGCTTCTTTTTCTGCATCAGATGTAATATACAAAATATGCACACTAGAAATTCTGAAACAATCTGTCAGCAAGGCTCTGGAATTGTTGATGCTCAGATGTTTAAATAAAGCTACATTGAAATCTAGGAGAACTTAGCTTGTTAATAGAAATTGCTTCTCAGAAGGGTATAAAGTCTGCCTCCCTTAGTCCATTCATCATCAAAGAACCCAAAGGGGTGACACAAGCTGCTCTTGTTTTGCATGTTTTCCTGGCTCTGACTCTCTTCTGTGAAGAAGGTGCTGTAAAGGCCCTTCTGGATGACAGGTTCACATTTCTAACAGGACTAGTGTGTGTGTTTGAAATTATAACAGCAGTGTGGCCATTGGAGGAAAGGAAGAGCTTTGTCTCTTTCAGAATGTACTGCATCAGAAATCAAATGGGAGTTGAGAAGTGTGATGCTAATAATTAGGATGATTGGAAATTACCAATCTGCAAGGGCTCTGTGTAAACATGGAGGGGGGGATGGGTCAACCTGCTGTAGGAGTGCGGGGTCTTGAGGCTGCTCACTCAGAAATGAATTATGTCAATAAACTGTGCAAATGCTGCTTTGAACTAACTCTTCATGGGCAGAATAGGGAGCTTTTGCATGGGAAAGGAAGTCTGTCTCTTTGACTCTATGTTGAATGAAGGTGGGTATTCCTGTTTTTTTTACAGAGCCCTGAACCAGTTTTGGGACTGTTTGATTAGGGTCTTATCCACCCTCCAGCAGCCAAGGTTTACAAAGCTACTTAGTTGTAGCTCAGGCAGACCTACAGGCTGTGTCTACACCACCACACTCTTTTGGAAGGGGTATGGAAATACAGCAGATTGAAATGCTAATGAGGTACTAACATGGATATTCAGCACCTCATTTGCATAATGACTGCCGCTCACCACATTGAAATTAGCCATGTAAATGGGGTTCTTTTGAAAGGAAGCCCTATTTCTGAAAGCACCCTTCTTTTTAGAACTTTATTTCTTGCTGTTTGAGTTATAAGTACCTGCCTATGTTTGATCTAGCTTCACAAAGTAAATGTTAATACCAGTTCAACTCAATAGCGCTGGTAGGAGATATTTGGCTTGAATTCAAGTTCTGTTTGTGAGCTAACCCAGTTGATCTTGTTCTTCCTGGTGGCCTTCTCAAGGAACTCTAGTAATAGTAAAACAACAAGAAGAAGTCTGGTGCATTCGTATTCTAGGAAACTTGTTCGGGTTAAACAGACTGGTGAGGGTCTGGTCAGGGTCTCTTCTTCCTGGTAACAAGTATCGGAGAGGTAGCTGAGTTAGTCTGTATTTTCAAAAAAACAAGAAGTCCTGTGGCACCTTATAGATGAACAGATATTTTGGAGCATAAGCTTTTGTGAGCTTTTCTGTTCGTCTGTAAGGTGCCACAGGACTTCTTGTGGGTTTTGTTTTTTTTTTCGAAGATAGACTAACTCTGCTACCTCTCTGATACTTTTTACCAAGAAGAAGAGACCCTGACCAGACCCACGCCAGTCTGTTTAACCTGAACAAGTTTCCTAGAATAGTACAGCTGGATTATCCATTATCTTGGGTTAGCTAATAAACAACTTGAATTCAAGCTAAATGTCTCTTATCAGCACTATTAAGTTGAACTAGTTCTTGGGGCCACTGTATATCCCAAGTACTCATGCCACAATAGGAACCCTAGTTTTTAAGCTTTTTGGAAAGCTGAATTCTAGCTGTTACAGTAAGAGGTCTGATGTTTAAATTGCATCTAGTAAACTTACACCAACCAACATATCAAAAGTGCAATCTGCTAAGTGCATTACGTTTTGCTGTGCTCTGAAATAATGCACTGGCATGGTGATCTTTTTGTCTTGTGTTGAACTTACCAGTTAAGTTACTGTCCACCCAAAGTTGGATCAGCAGATTTGTTCCAATCTAAACTGTTTCACTGGGGTTTGCATGGTCTTCATTGTTTATTTCTACTTTGTCACTCCTCTAGGATATCCCACCTGAGAACCGTCTTTACCACCACTTGTTTTGTGCCCTGTTTAACTCATTTGTAAATTCCAAAATCAAACTCTTGATGTTTTATGGGCATGGATAACATTTTAAGGTAACTTTAAGTCTCTGAACCTTACACAATACAAAAACTAAGGACCTAACAGAAGAGAGTAGGAAACTGAAAAACCTTCTTGTTTTGTAGCCAATGAGGCATAGAGGAAAGGGGCTCCAAAATCTTATTGGATTCTTCTGTCTCTTTTGGTGAAAGTGACTTAAGTGAATAAATATCTTGAAGTCTCATTTAGTCACTGATTTCTGTGCTCTTGCGGAAGGAAGGAAGGAAGGATCTTTGAATAGCTGGGGTGCCTGCTTTAGAGAGGCAGTAGGGTGATTAGTGATGAGTTTACTCATACTAGTGTGATTCACATACCCAGTTCCTATTGGCTCTGTTCTCCTCCACTAGTGATCTCTTAAAATATTGGCATGATCTCTGTTTCACCGAAGAACAAAATGATCAAATGTCTTAAATTGTAACATCACCATGTTGAAGACTTCAGATAGTATTTAAATTTTCTAACATAGGCGTCAGTCTCATTTAGTACTGTGTGGAGACATTTGGCCATGCTCTGGACATGGCAGCCTTGTTGGTAACAGTGCAGTTTAACAATTACTAGATGTGATAAAAGACAGTGGATGCTATCTGTAAAATCCACGTGGGGTTGAGCATTAATTTGGCAAGTAATATCACTGGGAAATGCTCATCTCCCCTCCGTTTGCTGCTGCAGCTGGAGATAACATATATTGTTTTGGAGAACTTCTGAAATCTAACCCATTAATTTACTGTTTAGAAATAGCAAGTGGCTGTAGCTAAAAATGAGGCTCTATCAAGTAAAGATGGAGTAAAGCTACCTTGCCAGAAAAGCTGGATATGGTATTTGTAGAAATGCACACTTCTTTGCTTCCCCCCACCTACTACCATGCCAAAGAGCAGAAACGTCCTTTGAACAAATGGAGAGCTGTGCTAATTGCTCTTGTTTAGAGCAGTGGCTCTCAATGAGGGGTACATGAACCCCTGGGAGTATGCAGAACTCCTCCGGCGGGTACCTTAACTCAGTGTTTCTCAACCTTTTTTATGAATAAAAAATTGGACTTATTTTATGGTCATCTAATCTTTTTATTAATCCTTTTTGCACAATTATAAGTACAATGGTGAGTTTATTGCCTGTAGGCAATTTCTTCCAACGAGCCAGTTACTATTGAGTTGTTTGAACAAATGTGTTGCAATGGTAGAAAAAAATTGTCTGACAATTTTCAATAGTAGTGGTACTCATAATATTTTTTAAAAAGGATACTTTAAAAAAAAAAAAGTTGAGAAACACTGGTCTAGAGAAAACTGTGTGGTCTATGTGACAAGAACTTTGACAGGACTTCAGGACTTAAACACTTCACGCTGCTTATTATAAAAGTATTCTCACAGCTGTGGCTTGGTGTGCCCTGTACCCTGGTATAATGTGTCAGAATCATGAAATCAAGTTAAGCCTTGTATGTTGGATTATGTTGAGGCAGCTAACAGCACCTGAAGTGCTGAAGCCTGCTATGCTTTCTCTGAAAGACTTGTAAGACTGGACACTTTAACAAAATAAAAATTTTAACTTTTTTATTTCCATTGTCATTTTATTGTTCCTGTAAAGTACTTTGACTAATGGAGCACTTGCTAGTCAAAGTGGTTCTTAAACTTTAGCAACCCAAGGACTTCCATTTTGCTATAAAATTTCTGGGGACCCTCCTGCCCTGCCCCTTCTCCAAGGCTCTGCTCCTACTCATTCCTTCAGGTGTTTGCTGTCCCCGACTCTCGTTGAGCTGGGGGTTGGTGTGCAGGGTGGGGGTGAAGGGTTTGGGGTGCAGGAGGAAGACTTAGGCTGGGGAAGAGGGTTGGTGGATGGGCCCTGGCAGGGAGTTTGGTTGTGAGGGGGGCTCTTGGGTAGACAGTGTGAGTGGGTGCAGGATCCAGGAGGGAATTTGAATGCAGAAAGAGACTCCAGGCTAAAGCAGGGGGTTGGGTTGTAGGAGGAAATTTAGAATACAGGCTCTCAGCTGTGTCTGCCATGACTCCCAGGAAGCAGCTCCAAAGTCCCAGTGCTCTTTGGGTGGGGGTGGGGGGGATGTGCTTCCCTCATGCCCACAGGTGACACCCTCCACAGCTCCCACTGGTCAGAGCTCCTAGCCAATAGGAGCTGCTGAGTTGATACTGAAGGTGGGGCAGCAGGCAGAGCCTCCCTGGCAACCTACGCACCGAGGGACTATAGGCACCTGCCGATTACTTCTGGGAGACTTACAGAACCAGGGCATGGAGGGAGCTTGCCTTAGCCCCAAGAGGAGATGTAGGGTTGATCATTGAGGACTGCAGGCTTCTTGGAGTTGAGAAACTCATCTGTGTCATGGCTCCTTATGTTAGGAAAGATGTTAATGACTCCTGCTATTGTTTTGGAGTAATTGTTCCCTACTCCCCCTTGAGCAGATGAGTCCTTGTGGGTTGGGAAGCTCTTCCAGTGGGAAGGGAAAAAAATCTTAACATCAGATTTCCCCTGACTATATAATGCTTGGTTGGGGCAGGATGGCTGGGGAGGTCTCATAATTTCCCTTAGTTTCTAAACTGTAGGCTGAAGGTTAATAAGAGATGGATCCCCGTTATTGCAGTGAATGTACAATTGGTGACTGCTGGTAGTGGAATCATATAGAGCTGATGTGGATTTTTTGGGGTGGGGGGAGACTATTTCTAAAAGCACTCTGTTCTCTTCCCATTGACTTCATTCCGTAACCCTCTCAGGGGAAAGGGCTGCAGAACAAACAAAAATTCTGCCATTCACCATAAAAATACTGCTCCTAGCCCATTAACTATACCTCAGCATGCCTCGTATCTACATGCCTGGAGTAATAATACAGCTATGCTGGAACTGGGAGTGCTGCAGCACACCCGGCTTGATGTGATTTCTATTGTCTCTTCAGTTTTATTAAATGGCTCTCAGCACATTCTATAAAAATTGTTCCAGTGTCACAAGACACACAATTTCATTTTTTCTTGTGGCTTCAAAAGCAGAAGACATCTCTTGAACAGCTCGAATGCACTAGGGCTAGACAATAAATTCTGCCCATCTCTGTAACAATTAAAGTGGTCTAGGCTGTGTGCAATAAATACCCTCTTTGGATTATGTTTGTCAGAGCACTGGGTTTAGCCCTGTTTGAATTTTTACAAGCAAGACAAAGTGTGCTGCTGGCCCCATTACAGCATGGGAAATGGAATGAAAAGTTGTCTTATTCAGCAGCCCGGCTGCATTTTAACCAAATGCTTTTACAAGCAGAACTGAGCTGAGAAAGGGGAGAACAAAGATGGCTCTTGTCATCTGAAGTTCAATGGAGCTTTGAGCTGCCCTCTTTGGCAGTCATCGTCTTCATTCACTAGCTCACTACAACTATGAATGAAGGTGGAAAAACAGTCCATGTAAGAAGAAAACTTCTGCTAGCGGGATTGTGGAAGGGCTGCAAAGTGAAGTGGTAGGGAGCCCTTTGGCAATCTGAGATCTCTGCACTGAAAGAAAAACTTTTTTAAAAACTCTGGATAACAATCTCACTATAAAAATCCTACAAAGGCAGCTTTAACGTTACTGTACTCTGTCAGGGTTAATGCAATCTCCCCACCAGCTGGGGTTCACATTGGTAAACCAATGAGGTAAATACAATCCAATGAGGCAAAAATTACTTGTCTTAGCTCCACTACAATTTAATACTGAGGTACCTCAGTATAAGATCACCTTTGTTGCAGTGAAGAAAGAATGGGCTGTGGGGCTGATGCAGCCTGCAACTCTCCCAATTCAAAGGGCTACACTTACTTCAAAAAAATGGGAGAAGTTTGTTGTAACTTTCCATATTTCCAGACTCCTATTTCCCCCTCTTCTCTATTATTCTCTTGATTATGCCTCTCCCCACACCTTCCTGGTGATCATAGCCAGGTAGGACCAGCCTGAGGTGGATGTGGAGTCTGGGGTAACCCCCCTACCAAGTGCCCCAGGTGTGGGGCCTGGGGCAACCCCCCCTGCTGCGGGCCACAGCCCTCCACCTTTTTCTCTACCTCACCCTGTGCCCTTACCTACTAACGAGGCCCAGGGGACTATGGGGGCCTCACGTGGCAGAGATGGCAGGATGCTGAGCTGGTATTCAAGTTAAGGGCCAGCAGGCAGAGCCTCCCTAGCAACCTATGCACCTCGGGGCTACAAGCACTGCCACCTCTCCCCTTCCACACATGGGCAGCAGGTGCTGAAGTGGTCCAGCAGTCCCCTCTGTCACACAGCCCTCCCAGCCCACTGTGCTTAGCTTCTCCATGGGTGGTGGGAACCAGAGCACCCTGGGGTGGGGCACTATACTTCCTATTGCTGCTGAGAAGCCCCATGCAGTGGGCTGAGAAAGGCGATAGCAAGCCAGCTCCCTCTCCCACTTGATGAGTGTGGGGGAGAAGCAACCCCTGATGCCACTGCTGCGCCAGACCCCATAATCCCCTGAGTCTTGCAGGCCACAGTTAGGCGAACTGGAGCTGGACCTGGCTCCACCACAGTCACCACCATTTCTCCTGCTTCCTGAGCTGGGGAAACAGCAGTCCATTGCTGCCTGGAGAGGCTTCTCCCGCTCCTCTGATTGGTCAGAATTCCAGCCAACCAGAGCAGTGGGGGGAGTTAGTGCCTGTGAGTAAAGAGAGAAAACCCTCTACAGGGAGCCTATCTCCATGCTGTTGCTTCTTCAGCTGGACAAGGGGGCATTAGCATGCAGAGGTAAGTACTGCCTGCCCTCCATCGCCCAGATGCTCCCCACCCCCAGCCTGCTCCTACACCCTCCTCTTGCCCAGACCCCTCCCACCCCCACCCTGCTCCTATGCCCTCCCTCCCCAGCCCTCTCATCCTACCCTGTTCTTGCATCCACCCTCCTCCCCGACCTCTACCCTCAGCATTTTCTCACTTAGTTATTTTTAATGTTTTTTTTATTATTATTATTTCTGTGGGTCAGTGGCCCCCTGTCCCAAAAAGGTTCCCACCCTGAGACAGGCAAAAGCTGATTGCCTTAAAACCCCTAACTAGCTCTAAGACAGAGGTTGGTAAGATTAGGAGGGGTGGTATGATGAGACTGCCTATGGTAGCAGGTGGCCCACTGCGATGGCTAATAGCAAATATCTCTAATGGACAGAGATGGTAGATGGGGAGGGTCCTGAGTTACTACAGTGAATTCCTTCCCATTAGTGCCTTGGGAGTCTTGCAGATATGCTCTAACTGAGCTCCATATTTCGGGATGGGAAGGAATTTTCCAAGGTCAAATTGGCAAAGATGCTCTTTATTGTCCCTGAACCTCTCTCTGCATTGTAGGGCTTGAGTTGCTGGTTTGTTTGAACTGCAGTAATCAGTGGATTTTCTGTCTTGAAGTCTTTAATTCATGATTTCAGAACTTCAACAACTCAGCCAGAGGTTATGAGCTAAACAGGCCTGCCGATGAGGGGAGGGCAAAGGGGCAGTTGTCCTGGGGGCTGGCACTTCAAAAGGGCCCGAGGTTCCGGATGTTGCTGCTGCTAGTGCAGAAGTGATGGCTGGAATCCCAGGCCCTTTAAATTGCTGCCAGAGCACCATATGGCATGCGGCAAGTGGCTTTGAGGGCTGGCTACCCCCAGCCCCACCCCTATTGACCCAGGCCCCAGCCCTTCCAGGAGCATGGAGTCAGTCCCCCACACCTTGCCCAAGGGCCCCCTGGAGCTAAGCTCCCCCAGGCTGTGTAGCTAGACAGCTTCCTATTATGTCCCACCCAGGGGCTCAGGGCTGCAGTGCAGCAAGATCTCTCTCCCCAAGACCTGAAGCTGTTGGGGTCAATGGAGGGGAGCTCCTCTCCACCAGCTCCAGCATGGAGCTGCCAGGGGTGGTGGTGGGGCGCTCCTCAATTCTGGCCTGAGCACAGAACTGCTGCGGCCGGGAGCAATGGGCCCTTCTTTGCCATCTCAAGCAGGGAGCTACCCAGGTAAGCCCAAGCTGCAACCCTTGAGCCCTCCCCACAGCCCTGAGCACCCTCTTGCACTCCAAACCCCTCATCTCTGGCTCCACCCCAAAGCCCAAACCCCTGTAGTCCCTCCTGCACTCCAAACCCACCACCCCCAGCCTCTCCCCAGTCTACACCCCAAGCCAGAGCCCTTGCACCACAACCCTCTGCCCCAGCCCCGAGCCATCTCCCACACTCAGAATCCCTTGGCACCATCCCTCCCTCATGAATTTTGTTATGTGCACCAATATGAAGGTGACGAGTCGCACATTACCCCCACATAGGTGCACATAAAATTCATTCTGCTTAGGAGTGGGAAAAATTAGAAGGAACGCTGGTTATGAACCTGCCACAGGAGTGGGTGAGTGAGGTTCTGTGGCCTCTGATGTGCAGTCAGACTAGATGATCAGGATGGTTCCTTCTGCCCTTACAGTTCAGTAGCCTACTCCTGGATGTAGTTTTTACTCTGCCCACCCCAAGACTTCTGGAAGTCTAAGCAGCAGCTTTGTCTGGTAGAGCAGAGAGCCAGATCTAGACCTTATGCACACCTAGACACAGCATCTTTAGCCCACTTTTAACTTTTCAGCACTCCTAGAATGCTGCTGTGCCTAATTGATTTCCTCTGTCTGAAAGTCCTTCCCTTGTAAACTAGTATACATTTTTTATATTGACAGTTCACTTTAATACAGGCTTTCAAGAACAGGACAAAGAAATGTGAAGGCAAAGGCCTTCCCATTTTCTAGTTAACCTTTGCCTGTATTTTGTCATTTATTTGCAAGGAGTGAGTTACAAGTTCTTTCAGTGAAAGTCTTGAATGATTGCTAAAAGAGTTGAATGTATTTTTCTCTAGATAAAAGGGCTTAAGAGCTCCCCTTCTGCAACCCTAGGACACCCATCACACAGTGAAGGAAACTTATGGTGAGTGGCCATGCTGCATCTCTTAGAGAGCCCAGAAGTAATTAGTTTTTCTCTCAAACTTGTTTCAGCCTTGGTGGATGGCCTAAAATGACTGCTCCTATACATCTGGCACCAAAGGGCTGTACAATTACCAGCTGAAACTAAAAGAGCCAAAAAGTAGCCTGTGATGATGCCACACCTGTCCACCAAGAAGCCTGCTGAACCTTCAGCGGCAGCCCATCAGCATTAGCACCTCAGGTTAGGCACTGTAGTGTTCAGTGTCCCTGCCTAAGTGCCGATTAGTGGTATGTGCACTACATTAGGTGGAAAGAAAATGCTTCAGGCCACTTTAGTTTCAGTAGACTTTAGTTCACTTTGTCCCATCTCCCATCACTACCCAACCCACAGCAATTATAATTATACGAGTGTCCAGTTTTCTACAGGAATACCTGGCCTCAAAGGGACTCAGATGGCTCTAGTCAGCTCTGCTGACTGGACTGTTAAAACTTTGGTTAGCTGCACAGCTGGGCTAAGGGAGGCTCTCTACCTGCTGTGGTTCTGCACAGTTCCTGGAAACGGTTGCCCTCTGGTTCCTATGCACAATCAGGAATGCTCCACATGCTGCCTCCACCCCTATTGCTGGCTGGCTCTGCAGCTTTCATTGGTTGAGAACCATGACCAATGGGTGTTGTGGGGGTGGTGCTTGCAGATGGGGCAATGCACCGAGCTGACTGCCTGTGCCTCTGTGTCAGAGCTGTAGGGGGCACATGTGGCTGTTTTTAGGAGTTGCTTGAGGTAAGTGCTGCCCAGAGCCCACACGCCTGAGCCTTTCTTCTTACCCAAGCCCTGATGGCCTCCTGTGCCCTGAAGCTCTCAGTACCAGCTTGGAGCACCCCAAACCCTTCAGTTCCAGCCCCACCCCACAGCCCACGTACTCCCCTGCTGGAACTCTCGCCCACCCCTCCGCCTCCTGCTTTCCAAACCCTTCAGTGCCAACCTGAAGCATCCACCTACACCCCACATCCTCACCCCCAGCTCCACCCCAGTACCTGCACACTCAGCCAAAGCCCTCAACCCCATCTCTCCCAGCATGGAGCCCCTACCTAAATACTGAAGCCCTCATTCCTGGCCCTACCCTGAAACCTGCACTCCCAGCCTAGATCCTGGACCTCCTCCTGCACCCCAACCCCTGAGGCAGCATGGTGACAATGAGTGAGTGACAGTGGGGAGAAGAAGCAATAGAGAGAGAGGGGATGGAGTGATGGGCGGCAGGGCCTCAGAAAAGGGGTAGGGATGGGGTGGAGGCAGGGCAAAGATGTTTGGTTTTGTGGGAATGGAAAGTTGGCAGCCCTAGCCACTATAAGGTCTCTAGTGTAGCCACAGACAGGAGCCTGTCAAAGTGTGGCAGGGAAGGGAGTAGTTGCCCCAGGGCCTGGCAATCTGAAAGGGCCTGGGGCTCCTGCCACCACTACCACAGGAGCAGAGGCAGTTGGAGACCCATGCCATGCTGCTGAACACCATGTGGTTTTCTCTGGGCATCTCCCAGAGCTGGCTGAGAGGTGGCAGTGTGGTGTTCTGGGCAGTGCTGAGGGCTGACTGCCCCAGCCCCGGACTTCTTCTTGAGTTCATACCCCTTCCCTGGCTACAGTCTTACACAGGGCTCTTTTTCAAGCCTAAAGGAGCTTGTCTCTTTCACCAACACAAGTTGTTCCAAAAGCTCGTGCTACTTCATCCACCTTGTCTCTTGAGCCTGGCATGGCTATGCCACTGCCCCCCCACCCCAAGTTAATTTCAGTGGAAGTTAGGAACAGATATGCACACACACCTCCTAGAGCTGGAAGGGACCTTGGGAGATTATCTAGTCCAGTCCCCTGCCCTCTTGACAGGGCCAAGCACCATCCTTGGCATCTATTTGCCCCAATCCCTAAACAGTCTCTTCAAGGAGTGAGCTCACAGCCCCGGGTTTATCAGGCCAATGCTCAAACTACTGAGCTATCCCTCCCCCACCCTGGGCAAAGAATTTATTCTAGACAAGAAAACCCGAACTCTCTCCAAGGAGGAGGAGGCAGGGAGAGAAATCTCTGACTGCACACCAGCAATCAGAAGCCCAAGGACTCTTTATCATGTGGTTCTGAAAGGATCACGTGGAGGGAGAGTTATCTGCTCAGGGCTCAGCAGGAAATGCATTGCCTGACGCAATCAATGAGGGACTGAATGTGCAGTGACTCCTGCATCTACGGAAGTGGGTCTTTGCCCACAAAAGCTCATGCCCCAAAATATCTGTTAGTTTACAAAGTGCCACAGGACTTCTTGCTGTTTTTGAAGATACAGACTAACTCAGCTACCCTTCTGATGAATGTGCAATGGCATTTCTAACCAAAGAACAGATTCAACAGGTAAGGGAGGAGAGCAAGGAACTACGGTGTCCAGCCCTGTCTCTCTCTGCCTCTGTGTTTAGGGTACAAGCTGGTAGTGCTGTATTCGTGAGGAGGCAATGGATTTCACTAACACAGCTAACCAGCACTTGTGTTTAGCAAAGAGTTGCTTTGGGAATACTTTCATTTCTTATACTGTTTTAGCTGATCACTTCATTATGACAAAAGGAGCTCCAGAAAAGTGGTTTGTCCTACAGGGCTCCTAGCTGAAGAGTTATTTTGTTCTCTGTCATCCTTCTGCCTGTCTGATCTAATAGACTTTGCCCTTGAAGTTGAAATCTGCTCACCAGAGGATAACCTGCTGGTTTAGCTCTATATAGAGGATAAATATATAGCTGATATACAAATGTAAAGGAGCAAAAGTTAGGTCTGCAAGGTCAGAGGGGTAATTTAATTTCATAAGGGATCGATCAATCACTCCTGAGAAGTCAGCACACTTTCTCAGTTCAGTTTAGAACAACTGCTTTTTCCAACCTCTTTGTAATCCTGTTCCACTTCTGAAAAGGAACAAAATTGTGTGTTCATTTTAGTAAAGTTTGTGTTTAGTGTTACTAAATTTTCTCTTTTGGTGATGAGAATTTTAAGCCAGGAGGAGAGTAATAAATGCATATTTTATTTGTTTCGTAGCCCCTGCTGCATTTAGGAGTTATAATCACATTCTTTCTTTACTGTTTATTTTAAAAAAATTACCCATTAAGGAAATTATTTAAATAAATCTGTAAGAAACTTGTGTAATGAAAAAAGCTAGCTGGAGTGGGATTGGAGGGTCAGGCAATAATACAGATTAATGGATGTGTAACCCACACACCTAGGTGTGTGTTCAGTATCCTGTGTAGTGGCACCTAGACCACTTACACAGAGAGAATGAATGAGTCTCCTCTACAACGAGTTGACTTTTAGCTCAAACTGCAGAGGCTCCTGTGCTAAGCTTCAGAGGCCACAGGTTCAAGTCTGTCTGTGGGCAGTTACAGATGCACATTAAAAGAAGTCCACATTGCAAAGTACAGCATGTGAAAAACACACCTTGCTCTATTCCATCTTGGCTGCATCTACACTACAAAAATAACTTTGAAGCTGCTTACTTCGAAGTCGAGTGTCTACACACACCCTACTTTGACGTAGGGCATGACTGCATTCCTAGGAATGGAGTAAGGACTTCCAAGTTGGGCTCCCTACTTTGAAGTTAACTTTGAAGTAAGGGAAAAAAAAATATGTGTAGACTCTCTGCTGGCTACTTCAATGTAGTACCTAACTTCAAAGTTAGTTCCTAGTGTAGACACACCCCTTCACTAGCAGAGAGGATCTCCCTAGAGGTAAGTCGGATCGAGCATCTGGATTTGGAGCCCAAGAAAAGGTGCATCACACCCAACTGAAGAAGCCAGACAACCAGGAGTTTTTCCTTTATTCACTAGAACTGCTGTCTCTGAAGACTACCCTAGAATGCCAGCTTCTCTGGTTCCCATCTAAACTCCAGTGCTCTCTTCTAGTTCCATAAAAATGGTTTCGTTGTTTTGGAAGAATTTTTAACCACAGAAGAATGTGATGCCATGAGGGAGCAAATCCAGAAGATTATAGCTGAGATGGATGTGCCACCCCATTGCTGTACAGAGTTCTCCACCAAAGAAGAGGAACAGCTACAGGCACAGGTACAGATAGGTGTTTGAGAGAGAGGCTAGAAGTTTAGTGTCAACACAGCCTTATCACTAAAGGCATTAAAAGTTGGCATGTTTAAATATTGTTTGTCTGCACTTTTGCCAACAAAATACTTCTAGCTCCCAAGAGTGGCTTTCATGTTATTGGCAGGAGACCATGCCTGCTGACAAAGCAGCATTTAAACTTCCAAGGGTGAAAATAACAATGTTATAGGTACCCTTGTATTACAACCTCCTGCCCAGGGCCCCCTCACAACAGGATTTGGCAACATGACAGTATCTGTAAGAAATTTAAGTGTGGGATGGAGTGCTGAGGGGCTCAGCACAGGGGGTTGATGGGTATGTCACATTGGGGTGGGGGAGAGCTCAGGGCAGGGGATTGGTGTGTGGAGGAGTCAGAGTAATGGATGTGGGGCTCAGGTCAGGGAGTATGGAGGGTACAGGAGTCAGAGCAGGAAGTTGGTGTGGAGGGGCTCAGGGAAGCGGGGAGCTCAGGGTTGTATGTGTGGCCAGGCCACACTGTCCAGCAGATGCATCCCAGGGGTGGCAGGGACCGCACTGCCTGGCTCATCCCACTGGGGTTGAGATCTCAGTTGTCTGGCACTGCAGCCAGGGCCATGGGGTGGGTGGTGGTTTTGGCTCCTGTGGGGAAGGAGAGTTGAAGGAGAGGGGTGGGCCATCCATGCCCAGCACTGGCATGGGAACCTTTCCCCAGTATTGTGGCTGACAGCATTCAGAGCCCCACGTCTAGCCGACCATGCTCTTACCAATGAACTACACTAGGGTTGCACCTGCTTACTTTCACCTGAGGTGGTTAGCCAGCGGCTAGTTGATAACATTAGGTGGTTCAAGAAAAGGGTTTTGGTCTTGCAGGGAGGCATGTCAGAGCAGGAGGTTGAGAGCCAGCCACTCCTCAACTGTAATTTTGCCTCTGATGAGCACCTTCTCCATTGCCTCAGGTGGTCTCAGGTGAGACCAAGAGAGAAATGGGTCCCAGAGACTGAACATGAGTCTCTGTGGAAAAGGGCTGAACTTTGAGAACCTCTAGCTGTTGTTAATACTTCTACTGTACTTATTCCATGGATAAAGACTATCTTAGTCTCCAGGACTGTCCAGTCAACTCTTCTCACTAACCAAAACCTTGAAGGTATCTCTGTTCACTCAGTACTGGGTGCCTACAAAAGGCAACCTGGAACCTAAGTATGTGAACTACTGATGTCTTTATTTTGTTTTATTCTTTCTGCTCTCTTGATGGGGAGAAGATGCAGGTAAGTATTAGCTCTTTGCTGGAAGTGTTCACCAATTTAGATATACTTGCTATTATATATTAACATTGCTGTGTGTCTCATCTCCAACAGGGCAGTGCGGACTATTTTCTAACCAGTGGAGACAAGATTAGATTCTTCTTTGAGAAAGGAGTTTTTGATGAGAAAGGTAAAAGTTACTTACCATCTGCTGCAACAGGGATAAGATGGATGGGCAGAAATGTAAGTAATCTGCTAGCAAGCCAGGAACTTCCTTCAAGAGAGAAGGTGGCCGAATAACTACTGGTGGGAGAGGGGAGTTCTCTTTTGTTTACTCTTTGTTTTGATAAAGGCTCTTTAATTCAGCATTTTCTTTCTTAGGTGAATTTCTTGTTCCAAAGGAGAAATCTATAAACAAGATTGGCCATGGTATGTATGAGCTGTGAGGCTTTTAGAGAGAAAACATGAAGTGTATTTTCCAGAACAAAGCATTCCTTCAGATTTAGCTTTTATCAATAATGGCACCCCACTGCAAAGAAATTGCTTTCCTGAGTGAATGTTTCCTGAGACGAACACAGACTCTGCCCACTGTATTGTTACCACTAAAAGAAGACGTGGATTTACATTCTCTTGCCTTTACTACCGCTCACTCCTGCTATCTCGTCTATTGCTTTTACAATGTCCCAGCCCAGTGAACACATTACAGGCTGAACCTCTCTAAGCTGGAATTTTCTCATTTGGCACCATCCATAATCCAGCATGATTTTACCTAGCTAGATGACCACTTTCATGGGTCTGGCCAAATTTCCTGTGGTCCCATAAACTTTGTTTACAGCCACCAGTCCTGGCTCTCGGTGTTCTCTGTGCTATTATTTAATTGAAATGTACCCCTAAATGTCTTCTAAGAGCCCAGTGGAAGTGATGGTAATGTGTTAGGCAATATTAACATCCCGTAGTTCAGCAAATTCTCTTGTTTGGCACTGGTCAGGTCCCGAGGGTGCTGGATGAGAGAGGTTCAACCTGTATTACAAAGATCCCCCTACTGCAGACATGGCTCTTTGCAGCCTTGTGCTGTCTCTTGCCCTCACTAGCATGAGGTTTAAGTTCCCGCGGTTTAATGCTAAGGCTCTACCCAGCTTCACCCAGCCCACATATCAGTTTGTTTCCTTCTGTGCCCCACTGCATTCTTCCACTTGGATTTGTCCTCCTGTGTTACCCCACACTAGGAAACCTGCATGTCCTTCGCAAAATGCCTCATTTCCGATTTAAATCCCCCCTTTTCCACCAGACTTTTCGATTATAACTTTTAAAAAGAATAATTGAGTTCTGCTGACTGAAGTTCAAACCTGTGTATCTCTTATGCAGTAGATTGAGCTGCACTGTCTGTGTCCAGTCTAAGTTTTTAAGATCTTTAGGACAGATCTCTGTGTTCTGAGAGCACTGCTGGCACTCAACAAGCTCTGATTCTTCACTGTGACATTGCCAGCAGCCTCTCATTCTTACAGGTTTCCACTTTGTCCTATTTCCCCTCCTGCAGCTGTGAAAGAATTAGCTGTATCTCTTTTGTTGTCAAACAATACCCAGAGAAAACATGACAATGTTCAGTGTTCTACCTCACAAACCCAGGAACCCTGCCCAGATCTTTCTCCTTTAAAACTTAAAAATCCAGTACCTGATCTTGCATTCCTGCAGTCTCTGTGGGGAAGACAATGTCCTTTAAAAAACACCCACCCTCCCATTCTCTTTGTTTCCTGCTGTGCTGCAAGTGCTCCTTAAAGAGGAAATGGAAAACAGATATTGCATCCTTCTCACTCAGGCTTAAATGCAGTTCAAAGAGAAATTGTCATTTGGCCATATTCTGCTATTTATCCACTTTTTTTCTGTAAAGCTACTTTCTTGCAGGGTAGCAGTCCCTCTTGTGACAAATAAGCTGTCAGAACAGAAAATTCTATTATCTCTAAGAACGAGTCTGCATCTGATTTGCTTCCAGGTTAAAATCTGTAAGCAACATAAGGCATTCAAAGATCCCTGAATTTGTGCTTCTACTTAGTAATTTTACACACGACAAATCGTTGATGGCCCTCATGTTTCATCTCTGCAGAGTTTTCTCATCATTCTGTATTCAAATTCTAAGAGCAGTAATACTCTGAAGGACATGTTCAGATAAATGACTGACCTTGCTCAACTTGATGGTATTTGTCTGTCTGTAATATGATGATTTTTGAATGTAACAGCTGATCAGTTCCAACGTTTTCAGGGACATTCTAGGCCTTCATTGCCAGAAAACTGAAAGGGAGAAAATCGCATATGTGGAACCCCTGTCATATTTTTAGCAGAGTTACAACTTCAGGTACTTCTGGCATTGTTTGTAGATGGATTGTGGGAACCCTTCTGTGATTATAAAAAGTCTGATTCATCTGTCACTGCATCCATCTTCTTTATAGTTAAATGTCTGACAACCTGACAGACTTCTTTCCCAAACAAATAAGAATGGTGTGTGGACAGAAAGTGGAGCAAGAACACAGCATCTGGCATGCAAGGAATGGGGGATGCTGGTATGGGGGCTCATAGAACCCCTGCTGGAAGGAAAATTGAAGGACCCTGGTATAGAAGGAAGGGGAGATAGAATGGGCCATTCTGTTACGACCTAAAAGTCTGTTGATTAGTACCAGAGAGAAAGCCATGCTAGTCTATATAATATCAGAACAAAAAAGCAGTAAAGTAGCACTAAAAAGACTAACAACATCATTTATTAGGTGAGCTTTCGTGGAACAGACCCACTGCTTCAGACCATAGCCACACCAGAACAGACTCAACATTTAAGGCACAGAGAACCAAAAACAGTAATCAAGGTTGACAAATCAGAAAAAATCATCATCAAGGTGAACAAATCAGAGAGTAGAGGGGCGGGGGGGGGCGTGTCAAGAATTAGATTAAGCCAAGTTTGCAAAAGAGCCCCTCCAATAACCCAGAAAATTTGCATCCCGGTTCAAACCATGTGTCAGTGCGACAAATTGGAATGCAAAAGAGAGTTCAGCAGCCTCTCTTTCTGAAGTAGTGTGAAAATTCCTCTTCAGTGACACGCAGACTCTTAAGTCATTAACAGAATGGCCCACTCCATTAAAATGTCAGCTGACTGGTCAGTGGATCAGGAGTGTTTTTATGTCTGTTTGGTGCCCATTAACTCCTTGTCTAAGAAAGTTTGAAGTCTGTCCAATATACAAAGCATCTGGGCATTGTTGGCACACGATGGCATACATGATGCCAGCTGAGGAGCATGAGAATGTGCCTGCGACTCCGTGACCAACCCCGTCAGGTCCATTGATGACATCCCCAGAACAGACATGTGGACAAAGCTGGCAGTGGGCTCCACTGCAAGGAAAAGTTCCAAGACTGGTGTTCCTGCAGTATAGACTGTGGCTGTTGGTGAGAATCCTCATAAGGTTGGGAGGTTGTCTGTAGGAGAGAACAAGCCTGTCACCTAGGGCCTTCTGGAGTGTGGCATCCTGATTAAGGATAGGTTACAGGTCTTTAATAATGTGTTGCAGTGGTTTGAGTTGGGGGCTGTAGGTAATGACCAGTGGTGTTCTGTTCTTGCCTTTTTTGGGCCTGTCTTGGAGTAGCTGGTCTCTGTATTCGTCTGGCCCTGTCGATTTTGTTTTTTTATTTCTCCTGGTGGGTAATTCAGGTTTATGAATATTTGGTAAAGATCTTGTAGTTTTTGTTCTCTAATAGTAGGATCAGAACAAATGCAATTGTACCTAAGGGCTTGACTGTAAACAATGGATCTAGTTGTGTGTGCAGGATGGAAGTTAGAAGTGTGTATGTAAGTATAGCGATCAGTGGGTTTCCGGTAGAGTGTAGTACCGCTCGGGCCATTTGTACTGTAGTGTCCAGGAAATGTATCTCTCATGTGGAGTAACTGAGGCATAAGTTGATGGTGGGGTGCAGATTGTTAAAGTCTCTGTGGAATTCTTCTAGAGCCTCTATACCATGGGTCCAAATCATAAAGATGTCATCAATGTATCTTAAGTAGAGGAGGAATAATAGGGGACGGAGAGCTGAGGAATTGTTGTTCCAGGTCAGCCATAAATATATGAGCATATTGTGGGTGCTATTTACTGCTTTTTTGTTCTGAAAGTCTGTGTTTTACTGAAAAGGAACTTGAAGGATCACCTACAGAGAGAGAGTGCAGAACTCTCTTTTATATTCAAATTCGACACATTAACACGTGGTTTGAACCAGGACAGCAATTACCTGGCCCATTATAAGGACTCTTTTACATACTTTGTTTTATCTGAGTCTTGACTTCCCCACTCCTACCCCTGCTCTTCTGATTTGCCCACCTTGATTACAATTTTTCTGATTTGTCAACCTCGATAACTATTTTTGGTTCTCTGTGCCTTAAATATTGAATTTGTTCTGGTATGGCTACGGTCTGAAGAAGTGGGTCTGTCCCATGAAAGCTCATCACCTAATAAATTATTTTGTTAGTCTTTAAAGTGTTACTGGACTGCATTTTTATCTTCATACACATAGAATGGGAAACAACTGCCTAGGAAGGAGTACTGCGGAGTGAGATTTAGGGGTCATAGTGGACCACAGGCTAAACATAAGTCAACAGTGTGATGCTGTTGGGGGAAAAAAAAGCAAATAAGATTCTGGGATGCATTAACAGGAGTGTAGAAAGCAAAACGTGAGAGGGCATTCTTCCACTCTGTTCTGTGCTGAACAGGCCTCAATTGGAGTACTATGTCTAGTTCTGGGCACCACATTTCAAGAAATGTGGAGAAATTGGAGAAGGTACAGAGAAGAGCAGCAAGAATGATTAAAGGTCTAGAAAACATGAGCTATGAGGGAAGACTGAAAGAACAGGGCTTGTTTAGTTTAGAAAAGAGAAGACTTGGAGGAGAAACGATAGTGGCATTCAAGTACTTTAAAGTGCGTTACAAGGAGGAGGGAGAAAAATTGTTCTCCTTGGCCTCTTAGGATAGAACAAGGGGCAATGGGCTTAAACTGCAGAAGGGAGGTTTAGATTAGACATTAGGAAAAACTTCCTAACTGTCAGAGTGGTTAAACACTAGAATAAACTACCAAGGGAGGCTGTGGAATCTCCATCACTGGAGATTTTTAAGAGCAGATTAGATTGGTACCTATCCTATGGTGCTTGGTCCTGCCAAGAAGGCAGGGAATTGGACTCGGTGACCTCTTGATGTCCCTTCCAGTTCTCATGTTCTATGATTCTATAGTGCTCCACATTCTAATATCTAAGCTCTTAGTATTTGGAGCCCAGAAATCTCTTCCAAGCTAAGTGTAAGGTCATAGACCATTACTTTCATATAGCCACAATTTGTTGTAAAGGAGATTGATTATATATTTGTCCTCTAAGGAAATTCATTATAATTCATGATGTAATTTGCAAATGTCAACAGCATTTGTGTATTGTTTCCATCAGAGGAAACATTTCACCCAATTTACAAGCCATACAAAAAGCTTGAAGCAAAATGAATCTGTCTAGCCAAGAAAGGAACAGGACAGTCATGTTCACAGGTACTGTGCACATTAAACCAATTCTTGAGAGGAATGTGGTTGTTGCATGCCAGACTACATTCTTCCTCTTCAGAACGTTATACCCATCATTGTGTTTCCTTATAGTCTAAAATGTTGCTTCTGGAAATCAGTTCTAGAATTTTCACTAAATGACAACTTCTTTCCCCCAGCTTTGCATGCATATGATCCCATCTTCAAGCAAATCACTCACTCCTCCAAAGTGCAGGCAAGTAATAGTTTGAATCACTTTAATTTCAAAACCATATTCTCAGAACGATTTATAAAAATTTCTATGAGCATTCGCTAAATACTGAGTAGAAAACTGCATTCAGTGTTATAACTTTGAGATGTTCTGCAGGAATTGGGAAGGAAACTGGGCCTTGAGAAACCAGTGGTTGTCCAGAGCATGTATATCTTCAAGGTACAGTACCCATAATCTTCCCAATCATATCTACTCATGAAAGAAGCCATTTGCATATTTTCCAGTTTAACAGTCCCCTCTCCTATTTTTTTGATTCCAGCAACCTGGCATTGGTGGTGAAGGTAAAATTCTTACTACGTCTGTTTTAGGCGGTAGATATTAAGTACCCATTACCCAGGTTTGGAAGAAGGGAATTCAAGTAGGAAAGTTTCCACAAACTAGTCACTTTGAATGAGCTTTTTCAAAGCTGCATAAAGGTTTCAATGGCCAGTTCCCATTACAATTTATTGGTAATTGGGTATGAAAATCCCATCCAAGATACCTTTCTGTTTCTCAGTGGGCAAGTCCAAAGGACTATCTTATATCCGTACCATGCTGAAGGGTTACCCAGTCCTATGTGTTAGGATTGCAGTAGGGGCCAAATCTTGCAACACACTTGAGATTCCCAAAGAAGTGTCAAGGAGATAGGAAAGGCCAAGAGATTGGGGGAATTTCCTAATTATAGATCAAGTTT
This sequence comes from Carettochelys insculpta, assembly GCF_033958435.1. Taxonomy (NCBI): domain Eukaryota; kingdom Metazoa; phylum Chordata; order Testudines; family Carettochelyidae; genus Carettochelys; species Carettochelys insculpta. The sequence goes on from NC_134157.1 coordinate 12,095,381, forward strand.
CCTTGTCTTTCAGGGATTGCTATAAACCAAAAGTAATTGCCATATAAGCCTTACATGGGACTTGCTGTACTCCCCCTAGAATAAATGGGATGTGAGCTGAGAACCTGTTGGGAAGGGGACAATATCAGTCTCACACCCCTGCTATTGACAGATGTACTCACCCACTCGTACCTCTATAGAAGTAAGATTCTCCTGCCGATAGTCTCGGTTTGTGGAGGCTGACGGTGGTAGCATGCATGCAACCAGTGAATGTGAACATCCCTGGGACTTGGCTGAAATGGAAATTAGTGCTAGTCAGGAGCATACATATTTGCTGTTGTCAGTTCTAGCATATGGCTGGAAAACTCCAGAGACTTTCCATTAATTTTAATTCAGTAGTTTTTAAAAGGTAACCACATGTCTGTTGGTTTCAGTGATGCCGCACCAGGATGCCACATTTCTGTACACGGAGCCGCTGGGCAGGGTTCTGGGCCTCTGGTTAGCACTGGAGAATGCAACACAGGAGAATGGCTGTCTATGGTTCATTCCTGGCTCCCACACCAGTAAGATTCTTATTATTCTGCCATACACTGAAATGCACCCTCATCTCCTGGTTATGGCTGGAAAGTAGCAGAGACGGTATTGTGTCCTTTGAAACATACAGTGGTTATGTGGCCATATTCAGCTAGTACAGACACCATCATAACTGAGGGAACCTTTGTTGAAAGCAACATCATTCCCTTCTGGCTTTTAGGGGCCAAATTCACAACTTCACATCTAGAAATCTGGGTCAATGACTCAATTCCTTTGCTGCTGACCAGTAGTTCGAGGATCTGTGATTTTTAACCCAAAAAACATTTCTGCTGGAAATCAAAACTTGACATTATTTCTTAATGACCCCAAATGCCAAACTTAATGCTGTATTATACCCATGAAGTCTGCTTAAAGTACAGAGACATTGAGTCCCACAATTTATTGAATATTTACTTAGTAAATCTCAGACCTGGCAAAATTAAGATATTCTGACAGTGCTCCTAAAAGCCTTTCAATTTACTACTCTGAGTAACTTCCTTCAGCCAATAGCTGACCCTTTCTTGTTCAAGATTTCAGCCTTTCACAACTACTCTTGGATCCTTCCAAAGAGTATCTTCCTTACAGTGCTACAGACCCTTGATACAGTCTAGAACTCCCTCAACCCCAAGGAGCTTCCAACAATGGCTTTTAGAATGCTTCTCCACACTGACTGGGGCTGGAAGGAGCAGTTCCTCCAGGTTTCCTTGGCCTAAAGAGAAGCACAGTGAAAGCACTTTACTCATTTTTGTTTGTTTAATAAAACTTTGATTCTGCACTCAATTATTTATATTGACACACCTGTTAGCCTCCCACCTCATTTAACACAGATTCCTTCAGGATATATACCCATTAACCTTTTTTGTAATCCTGTGTCAAGATTTAAGATTGCTACCCCAAGCTTCCTCTCTGTAAGGGGAGGAAGATTAAAAACCTTGTACCTAACTGTCCAACACTGGTCTGAGATGTTGAGCAATCATGCAAATCAAGAACGAATTGGACAGGATCCAAAAGATCAGAGAGCAATCCATGGACTTTGGCAACACGTAAGCTGTCTCTATGCTACAAAAATAACTTTCAAGTTGCTTACTTTGAAGTACAACTTCAAAGTAACAGACTTCAATTGAGTGTCTACACACACCCTACTTCGAAGTAGGGTACTACTCCGTTCCCAGGAATGGAATAAGGACTTCAAAGTTGGGTTCCCTTACTTCGAAGTTAATTTCAAAGTAAGGCAAAACATGTGTAGACTCTCTGCAGGGTACTTTGAAGTAACACCTAACTTTGAAGTTAGTTCTTAGTGTAGACACACCCATAGAGTAGGCAGGGGTGAGGAAAGTGGGGGGGTGGACCTCATTTGGGGGCCATGAAGTTGGGGGCCACAGCACAATCAGCTGGTGGGTCTCAAACTTATCCATCTCTTTAAAAATGTTGAACTGTTACTGTTTTTATGTACATGTATTTATATTTATATACTGATTAATAACATTCTACAGACATTTTCTTACACATGTTGAAAAGGTTTTTTTCATATGAACGTAACCAAAATTTCCATTGGTTTGTCTTGCATTTAGACGTGTGTGTGTGTGTGTGTGTATGGGAACTGCTAACTGCGGGGACAAAAAGTGGGGCCTAATGTAAAAAGTTTGCTCACCCTGGACTAGGCCAAATCAGACTAACATCTGTGTCCTCACTCTCTCAGACAGGAGCAGCCAGGAGCTTCTAACTATTGATGCACATTTTACAGATCTAGCATGTGAACTAATTAACTGTTTATTATTTCATCTCAAATGTTAATGTGCCTTAAAACAGGTATGATTGTTAGAATGTCTTCAGTTCTCTCTTAAGCAAGCAAGAAAACAAGCAAGCAAAAGACGTTCTTCCTTGAGAAATAATTTTAGCTTTTCACTTTGTTGTAATAACAATTTGTGCCTAAGCTCAACATAAGGCTCTGTAGCTGCAGTTAAATAGCTGTACTGTTATGGAAAAGAGAATGGTGCTAAAGATGCATTTTACTTAAGTGGAGGACTGCTCAGACAGCCATGCATGTTTTTGCAGATAAGAGTAGCCCTTGTTACCGTGTAAGGGGAAAAGTGGGAAAGAAGACAAGACACTGTTAGTTTTCACACCATCAGGTAATCTTAAGCCTTTCCCAGTGTAAAGTAGTAACAGAAAGCAGCAGAAACGTAGCACTTTAAAGACTAGCAAAATGATTTATTCGATGATGAGCTTTTGTGGGACAGACCCACTTCATCAGATCCAGGTAGCTATGCTAATCTGTATTCTAATAAAACAGAAACCAGCAGTCATGTAGCACTTTAAAGACTAACAAAATAATTTATTAGGTGATAAGCTTTTGTGGGGCAGACCCACTTCCTCAGATCTAGAGATATAACATTTCCAGTACAGAACTGATGGTTTTATAAATACAGAGATCCAAAAAAAATTTAAATAAAATCTGACAAGTCAGACACACAGAACTGAAGGGGAGGGGTCATGCAGATTAAAGGAAGGCAGATTGGAAGGTGGATAAAGTTGGTGGTAACATTAAAAATGGGATTATGTAGGCAGCAGGAGCTCTGGACACACATATGCAAATATAATACATTAGGAAAAAAGACTGAGTAGGTGTTGTAAATTTTATTAATTCAGTCTCCATGGGTGAATTTTGTTTTCAGCAAAACTTCAGAACAAGTACTGGGAAGCGGTTTAAACCCTTAACATCAAAGGTGTTTTTTTTGTAACTCTGCATTAATTTTAGCATTTCGACATGATTTAAAGGTTTTAAAGTCAACCATAGAAATTTAGGTTAACCCATTATCTTAAATGAAAATTACTCCTTTAGCTTAATTTTAAATTGCCTGGTCTGTAGTCACCCTTCCCCTTCAGTTCTATGTATTTGATTTGTCAGTTTTTATTTCAATTGTTTTGGATCTCGGTATTAAAAAGCCATCAGTTCTGTACTGGAAATGTTATATCTCCAGATCTGAGGAAATGGCTCTGCCCCACAAAAGCTCATCACTTAATAAATTATTTTGTTAGTCTTTAAAGTGCTACATGACTGCTGGTTTGTTTTCCAACTTAAAGAGAAAATAAGCAAGGAAAGAATTATCGTTAATGAAACAATGGAGGGTATATTATATATAATGTAATGATTGATTTAAGTTTTCCAGTCACTGTGCAATGTAGAGGCTATGATTGCAGAAGTTAACCAAAAATATTGTTAGCTAACAGTATTTAATTGATATTACACATTTTATAAAGGTCTGCTAACCTCTTTTCCTTAAAGAACAAAGTGCCGTACTAATATAAAAAGCTGTGTGTAAGCTTTTATTCAGGTGCATGCCAAAATTAAGCACAATAACACGTTATGGTGAGCTTTGTTAAAGTAATAAGCAACTACTGTGGGTAGGGATAACTAAACCAAGGGTTGTCAGCTCAATCCTTGAGGGGACCATTTAGGGATCTGGGGCAAATAGATTAAAAAAAAAATGTCAGGGATGGGGCTAGGTCCTGCTGTGAGTGCAGAGGACTGGACTTGATGACCTCTCAAGGTCCCTTCCAGTTCTATGAGGTACATATATCTACTATAACAGATGCAACACTGTTTAACTAATTAGGTGCACATGCCAGAGAACTTCAGACAGTAGGTACAAAATGTACAGGAAAGGAAAAGTAGGGTTCATTATGATGTAAAGGCATTTAAAGAGTTTCCCGTTTATGAGAACCAGGATGTAAATACAAGGAGAAGTGAGTTAATGCTTTGTGTAGAACAAAGATGTAATTTTCTGCAAAGTGTGATTTCCAAACTGGTAGGCTGTGTCTACACTAGTCCTCTTCTTTGAAGGGGGTATGGTAATCAGCCCGCACAGGGAATAGAGTGAGGTGCTGCAACGAATATGGAGCACCTCATGAAGCTAATTCTCACTGCAGCAACTTCGACGTTGCAAATTTTGAAGTGCAGGCATGCCATGTAGCTGCAGGCACTTCGAAGTACCTACGCAACTTCGAAGTGCCTTTACTCCCAAAAATTTTGGGAGTTGTATGGGTACTTTGAAGTACCCACAGTGGCATGGCATGCTGGCGCTTTGACGTTTGCAGCTTCAAAGTTATTGTGGTGAGAATTAGCCTAATGAGGTGCTGCATATTCATCGCAGCACCTCACTGATATTCACCACTTTGGCTGAAAAGCCATAAAGTATTATTAAACTTGATCAAGCTTTTTTTTAAATCTGATAGAGTAAATAGTTTAAAGCTAAATCTTAATAGAAGGATTTATTTACGACTAAGTTAAAGTTTTTATTAAGTGTTTAAACATAGTCTTGTCTACTGTGGGATTGCAGATGGCATCACACGTAGAATGGTCCGAACCCCACCAGGCACCGTACCATGCACACAGTTCATCGGTTCTGAGCGGACTTATCAAGATAGCGAGTTTATTCCTGTCCCCATCCACAAAGGTAAAGGTTCAGCTGTAGGATCAATGAAAATGCAAGAGAAATACTCAGTGACATGTTCAGTTTTAACTCATAGGCCAAGATGAAATGCAATGATGTGTTGCTAGTGCAGGCCTGATGCCCCAGCTGCTGCCAAAGGCATATGTGAAGAGTCCAAAATAAAAGACTAAATCTTGTAGAACAAAGGCAACAGTATGCTGCATTCCTAGAATCTTCCCATATGCTCACCATAGGAATCAATGGGCTGTATTTCCCAAGTCTGAATTCTGTCTCAAGCTCTCATTACTGTGACAAACATTTCAAAGACAGCACGAGCTCCTCTTGCATGGAATGGAGGCATTCAAAAGGAAAGACAGATGCGTGTTTATTTCAAACAGGTGGTCTCATTCTTATCCATGGAGAAGTCGTCCACAAGAGTGACCTGAACAGCTCAGAGTGGTCCCGCCATGTGTACACTTTCCATCTGATGGAGGCCAAAGATACCAGCTGGAGCAAAGAGAACTGGTATAAAGAGATGCTTTAGTAGAAAAAAAAAAAGAGCTGGAAAATGGTTACAGCTTTTAAAAGCCTCCATTTATGAAACATTTTTCACCCAACCACTGCAGCTCATCACCCCTTTTGTGTGTTACACCTACAGGGCAATACACACAGCTAGGTTGCCTTGACACATCTCAGAATAATGCTAGCTGCAGTTTTGTTTGAACACTGCTGTCAATAGCAATTTCTCAGGACATTCTCCCAGGCTTTTATAGTCAGATTGTTTTTCTCCTAGCCGTATTACAGCAGCATTGTAAGATCCTCCAGCAAGGGTGCAGCAGAGAGCCTTACAATCATTACGCTCATAACACCCCTCCAGGGAAGAGAAATACTATATCCTTATTGACTGTGAAATTCCTTAGCACCACAGCTTTTTGAGTCCTACTGCATACAGAGACTGCCTCCTTTGTACAAGTGTCAGAGAGGTCACTAAGTTAGTCTATCTTCAAAAACAATAAGAAGTCCTGTGGCACCTTATAGACTAACAGGTATTTTGGAGCGTAAGCTTTTGTGTCTTTTGTATAAGACTTTCATCAGTGAAACAGTTGCAGAATGGCAGGCAATGGGTCTGGAGGCCAGGATGGGAGAACATCCCCTTTTAAGAAAGTAGCATAAACAACTAAGAGTACAATACTCCTAGACTAAACTAAAGCTTTGCTTGCTATGCCAAATGCGAACATCACATTGATGAGAGGATTAAAATGCATACATATAACAGAGATTAAAGGGCTTACTCAGGATCATACAGGACCCATTAGCACAGCTGGGAACAGAATTCAAATCCTGGTTCTGTGTTTTCATCACAGAATCCATTCTCCTTGCAGAAGTACACAACTTATGTCTGAAGCAAACTCTGGGTACATTTAGACTAGAAGTAATAAAGTGCACTGGGAAATAGGTAACAGCTTCTGAGACTAGGAGGAAGGGTGATGCATGAAGGTGGAAAACCAAGACATGAATCTTCTGCTTAGGAATGTTACGAGTTTTGTAGTGTTTCCTGTTGTTAACAAGAGACTGAATATATTGGACTGGGTCTGAGCAAGGCTTCCCAGCAGAACTATTTGTTTGCACATCAGTGGCACCCAAGTTAGAATAAATCCTGTGTCAGGTAGATATGTGGGTGATTCTCAAGTCTGTTTTTACTTGGTGTTTTCTCTTTTTTCCAGGCTCCAGCCAACTCCTGAACTGCCTTTCCCGTCTCTTTACACCTGAAGCTAACAATTGGCCATTGGCACTAAATGTTTGATCAGTGGCTAGATTTCATTAATCTTTCTCACCCACTTGCTCCTGTTCTTTTCAGCTACGCTTTGTGTTCCCAAACATTCACGTATCCTTTGCCTAGGACCAGTAACTTCAGCACGTGTGTATGACAGAAGTTATCTTTACCCACACTTGTCCAGCTCTGGCCTCAAGTAGAACATCTGTATGACCATATGTATCCTACTCATAGTAAGGTCATAGTAAGGATTTGACAGGCTACTTTCCTCAGATCCCACCAAGGAATACTCTAAGAAACTACACCATCTGCTCAGGACACTCCCTACACAAGCACAAGAACAGATTTATACCAAGACACCTCTGGAGCCCCGTCTGGGGCTATTCTACCAACTACCCAAGATCCACAAACCTGGAAATCCTGGACGCCCCATCATCTCGGGCATTGGCACTCTCACTGAAGGACTGTCTGGTTATGTGGACTCTCTCCTCAGACCCTATGCCACCAGCACTCCCAGCTATCTCTGAGACACCACTGACTTCCTGAGAAAACTGCAATACATTGATGACCTACCAGAAAACACCATCCTAGCCACCATGGATGTAGAGGCTCTCTATACCAACATCCCACACAAAGATGGAATAAATGCTGTCCAGAACAGTATCCCTGATGATGCTACAGCTCATCTGATGGCTGAGCTCTGTAACTTTATCCTCACACACAACTATTTCAGATTTGGCGACGATACATACCTTCAAATCAGCGGCATAGCTATGGGTACCCGCATGGCCCCTCAATATGCCAATATTTTCATGGCTGACCTGGAACAGCGCTTCCTTAGCTCTTGTCCCCTAACACCCCGTCTCTACTTACGCTACATTGATGACATCTTCATCATCTGGACCCATGGGAAGGAGACTCTGGAGGAATTCCACCGGGACTCCAACTTTCACTGCAACATCAACCTCAGCCTGGAACAGTCCACACAGGAGATCCACTTCCTGGATACCACGGTGTTAATACACGATGGCCACATCAATACCACCCTGTACCGTAAACCCACTGACCGCTACGCCTACCTTCATGCCTCCAGCTTCCATCCCAGACACACCACACGATCCATTGTCTACAGCCAAGCACTAAGATATAACCGCATTTGCTCCAACCCCTCCGACACAGACAAACACCTACAGGATCTCTACCAAGCATTCTTGAAACTGCAGTACCCACCTGAGGAAGTGAAAAAACAGATCAACAGAGCCAGACGTGTGCCACGAAGCCTCTTACTACAGGACAAGCCCAAGAGAGAAACCAACAGAACACCACTAGCCATCACCTACAGTCCTCAGCTAAAACCTCTACAGCGCATCATCAGGGATTTACAACCCATCCTGGACAATGATCCCTCACTTTCACAGGCCTTAGGAGGCAGACTAGTCCTTGCCCACAGACAACCTGCCAACCTGAAGCAAATCCTAACCAGCAACTATACACGGCACCACAGTCACTAACTCAGGGACCCATCCATGCAACAAACCTCATTGCCAGCTCTGCCCACATATCTACACCAGCAACACCATTACAGGACCTACCCAGATCAGCCACACCATCGTGGGTTCATTCAGCTGCACATCTACCAATATAATTTATGCCATCATGTGCCAGCAATGCCCCTCTCCTATATACATGGGACAAACTGGACAGTCTCTACGTAAAAGAATAAAGGCACACAAATCAGAGATCAGAAATGGCAATATACAAAAACCCGTAGGAGAGCACTTCAATCTCCCAGGCCACACAGTAGCAGACTTAAAAGTAGCTATCCTACAGCAAAAAAATTTCAGGACCAGACTCCAAAGAGAAATTTGAGCCACAATTCATCTGCAAATTCGACGCCCTCAGCTCAGGCTTAAACAAAGACTGCGAATGGCTTGCTAAATACAAAAGCAGCTTCCCCTCCCTTGGTGTTCACACCTCCAGATCAACTGCTGGTAGTAAGCCTCACCCTTGCTGACTGAGCTAACCTTGTTATCCCCAGCCTTGCTCTGGCTTATTTATACCTGGCCCTGCAGATTTCCAAGACCAGCATCTGCTGAAGTGAGTCTGTGCTCATGAAAGCTCATGCTCAAAACTTTTCTGTTAGTCTGTAAGGTGCCACAGGACCCTTTGTTGCTGTTATAGTAAGGACAAACACCTAAAAAATGCTTTTGAGGGGAAGATTTTAGTCATAGAACTAATTATTAAGGGGGTTTTGTGCCTCTACTGTAGGTCAGGCACCTCCTTTCACAGTACAGTAGTCCCCTGAGTTATGCTAGGGTTGTGCCTCCTGTTCATCCTCATATAACTCAAATTTTGTGCAAGTCAGGGGGGAGCCAGGAAATAGGTGGCAGCCTGGCTTCCCACTCCCCTGGTCTTGTGGAAGCCGGTAAACTGACCAGTGCACCAGCGCTGGTCAGTTCCTCGCTCACTGAGTGGCAGGGAGCTGGGAGGAAGCTGTGCTGCCCCAGCTGGTTCAGTGCAAGTCAAAATTGTGCATATTGGGGGTTTACTATACTCCAGATCTCAGTATTCTTCCCCTGAACAGCTCCAGCCAGGAAAATTTGTTTTATTTCATCTCTGTTGTATTACCCTCAGGTGTACAGTCTTTTGGAAGTGACGAATGTGTGCAATAAACTTTGTGCATTGGCATGTGTGGCTGTGCAACACCAGTAGCAACACATGCTGCCAGCTGTGGACACTCTACTAATCACCTGGGTGGCATCTGAATCTCTCCTGGGTGGCTGCCAAAGTGCTCAGCTTACAGGGAACACTGAAGTGGCATATGAGGAGATAAGACTATCCCCTAGCTTTTTAATCTTTACTGCACACATTTTCAAGGATAACTGAATAACTTTTCATGCTTGATGAAGTTAATGAAATGTGGGAATATCAAGAATAAAAATACAAATGTAATTTCTCCATTGTCTGAAGATGACTGTCCTAGAAACTTCCAAAAATGTTAGACCACAACACTTGGGAGCAAAGACATACCTGGATTGTGCTTTTAACTCTCCAGCATGCAGAACAGATGCTAGAAAAAAAACCATATATTTTACCCTTCTAGGAAGTATCACTGATGCAGTCCATATATCTGACTATTCTATATAAGCCTCTTTAAATATGTGACAAAGTCCATTGTACCTTTCTAGCATGATCAGTGAATAGTCTAATTTTTTTCAGCACATATATGAAGAGTTTCTAAATAGAGAGAGAGAGAGGACTTTTCTTCAGTTTCAGTTGTGGCAGAATACATTTTATAACAAATAACATGGGATGCAGTTAAATATATATTTAATTATAGCATGAATAGCTATTCTTTGAAGTATCCATACATAAAACTAGAAATACACTTCATAAATTTTCATTTCACCAGTATGTTATATATCTGACCCACCCACAAAAGCCAATGTCCCAGAATCATTACAGGGATGGACAAGTAGTTCAGTTCATAGTTATGAATTCAGTGACAGGGAGCAGTATTACTTAACACTTGGGCAAGTACTTTCCCAGCACAGATCTGAATGTTTTACAGACATGAAATAATGAATATTCACAGTACCCATAGGAGATACTATCCTAGCTTTCCAGGTGGGTAAACTGAAGCACAAAGTGGGTGTTAGTTCTAAAGGACTTACCCCAGATCATACAGCAGTTTTGGGAACAAAATCCCTGGGGTCTTGGTTCTCATTCCTACCATCCAACTTTCCCTCCCATTTATAACCTTTGAATGTGTAATATCAGTTTTATGTTTTGAGCTATCAAACATTGAGACAAAATAAAAAGCAACATGCAGACTAGAGGAAGGGGGATTGGAAGGTGTATAACACTGGTGGCAATATAAAAACAGGGATTATGCAGGCATCAGGAGCTCTAGACATGTATGTAAATATAATACAGTAGGAAAAAAGACTAAGTAGTAGCAATAAATTTTATTAATTCAGTCTCCATGGGTGAATTTTTTTCAGCGAAACTTCAGCCGTGTCTACACGAGTCCCAAACTTCAAAATGGCCACGCAAATGGCCATTTTGAAGTTTACTAATGAAGCGCTGAAATGCATATTCAGCGCTTCATTAGCATGCGGGCGGCCACAGCGCTTTGAAATTGACGTGGCTTGCCGCCACGTGTCTCGTCCAGACGTGGCTCCTTTTCGAAAGGACGCTGCCTACTTCGAAGTCCCCTTATTCCCATGAGCTGATGGGAATTATATTATATTATATACATTATATATATTTGAATATAAATTATATTCCAATTTGGAACATTAACACATGGTTTAAATCAGGATGTGAACTTTCTGAGTCACTATAGGGGCTCGTCTGCATACTTAATCTAATTCTTGATCTTCCCCCCCACCCCTCCACTCTCTGATTTGCTCACCTTGATTATCTTTTTCTGATTTGTCCTCCTTGCTTACTGTTTTTGGTTCTCTGTGTCTTAAATATTGAGTCTGTTCTGGTCTGGATATGGTCTGAAGAAGTGGGTCTGTCCCACGAAAGCTCACCTAATAAAATATTTTGCTAGTCTTTAAAGTGCTACTTGACTGCTTTTTGTTTTGATAGCATATAGACTAGCACGGCTTACTTGTTACTATTCAACATTAAAATCAAAAGATTTTGTTGCAACTATGCATTAATTTTAGCATTTCAACATGATTTAAAGGTTTTAAACTCAACTGTAGAAATTTAGGTTAACCCTTTATTTTAAATGAAAATTAGACATATCGTTTATTTTTAAATTTCCAGCTCTGTAGATGTATCTACACTAGTGACACTATCACTGAACACAACCACATCAGCCACACCATTAAGAGTTCACACACCTGCACATCCACTAACGTGATATATGCCATCATGTGCCAGCAATGTCCCTCTGCCATGTACTTTGGACATATTGGACAGTCTCCGTGCCAAAGGCTGAATGGACATAAATCCAACATCAGGAACTGGAATACACATACACCTATAGGGGAACACTTTAACTTCCCCGACATTCAATGAAGGGTTTAAAAGTAGCCATTCTTCTACAAAAGGATTTTACTGTAACATTACAGAGGGTCATCTGAATTGGAATTCATTTGCAAATTTTACACTTTTAAATCAGGCCTTAACATGGATCTCAATTATCTTATGCATTATAAGGGCATTTTTTCCACCTTTGATATTTGCAGGAATAGCACACATACCACTTAATTTGCTTCTATTGGTCCTATTAGTGTCAGGTAAACACCCCCTATATAAACCCTGGATTGTAATTGCCTACTCCAAATCTGAGGAAGTTGGTCTTACCCACCAAAGCTCATTACCTAATAAACATATTAGTCGTTAACATGCTACAGGACTGCCTGTTAGTTTTAAACTGAGCAGCTAAAACAAGTTCTGTAGGTCAAACAGGATTTTTGATGCACCTGAAATCACTGCCATAGCAAAAATGAGTACGCTAAATAGGAATAACAGTGCTAATGGTAGTCAGATTCAGCAAGGCTATTAGAAACAAGTCTAATCTTTCCTTTTTCAGACATGGTTCTGATGTCAATAAGCAGGGGACAAAGAGTACCTTTCCATTCTGGTGCTTCACATTATGGCTCTAGTGCTATATCTCAACCATCACCTGAATGCTTTGTTACCAAGAGCTAAATGCAGGTTGGATGGTAGCTTACGGCAGGTCTATACTACCCTGGAAGATCATGGTTGATCTTCTGGGGTTCAATTTTGTGCATGTAGTAGAGATGTGCCAAATCAACATCTCAAAAGTCGCAGTTGACTCTGTACCTCTTGTGAGACATGAGGGGTAAGAGAGGTCAATGGGAGAAACTTGGCTACATAAATAGCCAAGTTAGCCGAGTGTATGCATGTCAATTTTAGCTATACAACTGCTGTAGCTAAAATTGCATATCTGTAGTCGACTTCCTTAGTCTAGCACAGACATAGCCCAAGACTTTTTCTTCTTTACTGTGGGAAAAAGATGCTAACTTTCCAATAACTTTTTTTAAAGTAGCAGTTTCTTGCTAAGACAATTGGTTCATATCTCCTTTCCCTTTTGTGCTCTGCCCAATGTGATTTGAAGACATAGAAAGCAGGTCCTCTGCCATCTCACAGCTAGGATGGGAGAATTACTTAGGTGTGCAAAATGCTGGATTCAGTGTTGACAAGAGTTATTGGATGCTTGCACCATCCATCTCTCCTGTAGTAGGAATTGGAATCAAACAAGAATGCTTGCAAGCAAATACCTTATCAGGTACACCACAAAAGGGAGGAAGAGGCAGAAAAACAGGCAAGTGATTTGATTTTATTAATAATAAACCCACTGTAAATAACTTACACCTTGGAGAGAGAGAGAGAGAGAGATGTACAAGTCTCTCTATCTTGAATAAAGAGATGAACAATATGAACTTGACCAACGTAAGACAGACAGATTTATCTGGGGTTCAAGTCCCACGGGGGTAGTGCATTTGGGTGCTGAAGCCCGTCCCTTTGGGGGAGCCTTCCCAGAACTGATTCGTTCTCAGTGTCTATTACATTGCATAAGGCTATGACCCCATCTCTACATCAGTGCTGGAGGCAGGATACCCTGCAAGGCAGGAAGGCTGGCTCAAGGGTCTTTCAGCAAATCATGTGAGAGTCCCAAAGAGTCTCTGTGACTGAACCCACCATAACATATAAACTTGTTTTATTCAATATAATTTAAAGAAATCAAGAGCATGAAAAAGGTGGAACTTGGTTTATTCCAAAGAACTACCCCCTAAATCAAAATTTTAGCCACAAAGGCTATTGTTTTCACAATACAAGCCTATCTAGCCATGTTCCTAATATCAGTGAAGTTTGACACCATCTGTTATTTGAAATTATTTTAAACAGCATCAGTTCTGCTTTTAATCTACTTGGCAGAGACCTTCTAATTTTGCATAAGGAAATGACAGCCAATGTGATGGTTTTCATCCATCTGTTCCTGTGGCACAAGTGATGCATGCCCTCACTGCAATAACATGGTTTCATTGAAAGAGGCAGAATTCACATGTGCAATAATACAAGACAGTAGGACTCAACCCAATGGCAAGCAAGTACAGTACCTGTGTAGGAGCCTGCACTGGTGAAATGAGAAAGACTAGGTGGGGGTCCAATAAATATTGGACCAACTTTTTGTTGGAAAGAGAAACAAGATTTGGAGCAACTTGGAGTTCTTCTTGAGATTCCCTTCAGCATACCAGAAAAGCTCTCTGTAGCTTGAAAGCTTGTCTCTCTCACCAACAGAAAGTAGTCTAATAAATGACATTACCGCATCTGCCTTTTTTCTGAAATATCCTGGGACCAATATGGCTATAACACTGCACACAACTGATTAATCATGCCTGTTCAAAACTTTCAAAATGATGAAACCAGGAATGCAATGACTATTCTGCTCCCTTCTTGTGAATTCACCTCTCCCAACTCTTCTGCTTCAGTACATCGAAAGAGACCTGGAAACAAAATCACTATGACAGTATATTTAATTCAGCATAGTCAGCTATATGAAATCACATTATCAAGGGGATGGTTTCCTGTTACTCCTTTCAGAGGATGCAATGATTAGTGCTGCTTTACCTATTAAATAACAAAAACCAAACAGCAGCCTTTACTTTTATTGTAAATTAAGAGATGAAGAGCTTTTACCAAATGCAGCACTTCATACCCAACTGAGAGCTCAGCAGAGCCAACAAGATGTGTGGCTCATTACCACACTTAGCTAGAAAGGAAGGCTCTGTTCCTGGCAAGGTCTCTAAGCCATGAGCAGTATCTGGAGGTAGAGAGGTAAGAGCAGATTGTCTATTTGGGTAGTATAGGCTTCCAAAAGGGAAACTAAACTGATGGACCCCAAAATCCAGGCATAGCTGGTATTCAAGTTCACTCTGCCATCAAAGATCAGAATAAGAGCCACAGCAATGACTTGAGCAAAGATGGCAGTCATTGTCCCTTCAAATGTCTTCTTTGTGCCAGGCCATTTGATTTCCCCTATTGTACTGCCAAAAACTGAGGCTATCGTGTCTCCCACCCCTACTGCCAGTACCCCGGCGTAGGGAACCAAGGCTCCTGCTCCAGCCAAGGCACCTTTGGTAGCACAAGGCCTGGGGAATAACCACACTGGAAGGGACATTCCAAGAAGTAGGTAAATGTGAGTCAAGATCAGAGGTCCACTATCTCGTTCATCCAAAAAGAGAGTTAGCAAATGCCTAAGTGTTTGGCCAAATGGTTTGATCCTGAAGTATCGTATGTACTCTAAGAGGATAAACACTACCAAACATAGAACTGCAGCAATGTAGAGAAGCTGGTGGTCATAAATTAGCCCAGGGATGTAAGTAGCCACCACAATGAAGTGGAAGTATTTTCTGGTTATGGTTGAAGCTTGGTGCTTTTTAGATTCAGATGATCTTTTGAAATTCTGGTACAGGACAACCATGCATGCAGAGGCAGCCAACAGGGTCCAATAAACAAGGAGGTAAACTCGTGTCTGTGTCTGAACCAGAAACTGGAGGAGCCAGAGCAGGGGATTTCTTCGGATCAGATGGTAAAGCCAAGGCATGAGGACCCCCAGGCCCAGCACTGCCGTCATCATGTGGAAAAACATGGAGGAGGTCCAGGTTCCCGAATCCATGAAGAAGAAGAGAGCAGTGAAGAAAATTCCAAGAAGGACCACCCCAGCCACTGCCACTAGGAGGATGAAATCGACAGGATCCCCTCTGCCCTCTATCACGTTTAGTGAGCGTTTAATGAGCTGGTTGAGGATGAAACTTATACCCCCAAGGACTAGTAATGCTTCCCCAGGAGTAAAACATCGAGGCAAGAGATAGAGCAAGATCATACTGAGGTAGACAAAAATAAGCAGCACTTCCAGAACCTCTATCACTTCAGAAACAGTCAAAGAATACTTCATGGTGTAGAGGATTATACTACCAGCAAAACCTGAAAGGATGCAGGTGTTAGTTGGCACAGGCCTTGTGATGCCAACTGCAATTACAGATAGGAAGAGGGCAACCACCATACCCGTGGATGCCACAACTATACCAAAACGTTCAAAATACACAATGCCGGCAGCCTTGCATCTCTCCTTCATCACAATCCCCAGGAGTGGGATGACCATACTAGCTGGTAGGAGGCCACTGTTTGCTGTTGTTCGAAAATGGAATACGGCCCCACCTAGTCGGAGTAGATGGTCCCATTTAAATTGGACATAAAAAGCTTGAATGGCAAGGGCAATAGCACACCAGGAATACCGGTCCCAAACTACTGTGTGCACACACAACACAATGATGAACACAATCAGGGATTCCAAAAGCACTGCTTTGTTTAACATGGTTCCAATCACCTGCATTCTGAGATTTCACAATCTTTACAACTGTCAGATCCCAAAATTTTCAATATAGTCCTTGGTCCATGAGTAAAAGTTCACTTCATCCTATTGCAATGCCTATAAAAATAAACAAATAATAAAATTAAAGAGACTACTAGAACTCCTGAGGTCTCCTTCTTATTATTCAATTTAAGTTGAGTTGAAAGCTTTGATTCCTGTGACAAGAAAAATAAAATCAAGAAGAAAATTAACTCAGAGGAGTAGCCATGTTAGCCTGTAGATTCACAAACAAGCAGTTCTGTAGCACCTTAAAACTCATAAATGTAGTAGATGAGACTTTTGGGGAAGTGGGTCTTACAAATTTATTAATTAGGTAATGACCTTTCATGGGTAAGTCTTTAAGGTGCTACAGGACTGTTTATTATTTAAGAATGAAATAAGTCAACCAACATTTTCCACTGTTTCCAAGAATCAGAAAACTGAGCTTGCAATACCACAAACAAATCTCACAGGATTTTTGTTCATATGCAAATACTAAATACTTCTATTCCAGTGCCAGGTTTTTCCTGTTCCTCTAAAAGTGTGGAAGGAATTCTTTATAATTTTGCAGAGTTTATGCAAACACTAAGTAGCAGCACTCACAAGAACTGCTTTGGAAAGGGCATCTCTGTATACAGACTAAAGAATTTGGTCATGAATTAGTTACAGAATTAAGTGAAATTAATGTACTTACCTATCATGGTGGTATAGAAAATAACATGAAAGATAAAAAGATGCATGTAACATGAGCAATCATGTTATTGATAGAACCAACCACACAGTTTCCACCATAAAACATTTGCTCTTTTTAAAAGTTTAACCATAAAAAACAACCTCCCTACAAAACCTGGGCACAAAGTAACTGAAACACAAAACAAATCATAAGGAAAACAATGTAGAATGGACCACTCCTGTAGAAGAAATTGACAATGTCAACTTTCAAACTGGTCAATGAAAAAAAAAAAAAATTAAAGAGTAGTTTCAGGTCTTCCACTTGTCCCCAACCCCTTTCTTCTGATTTTCTGTATATTTACAGTCAGTATCCCATTTTAATAATGTTTTCTCTCCAGTACTGCAGTGTAAAAGTGAAAGATGATGCTACCCAAAGCACTGTCACATATGTAATGCTAGAAGATTTACCTGGTGTTGCTCAGGTCTGTCAGGATGAGGGGCTGTTGGTGTATTGGAGGGGGGGACGGTGTGGTTGCAGGAGTCAGGGAAAAGGGTGGTGAAGCATGGAGGCTCACAGCAGGGGTGGTTCCTGAGGCCAGCCCAGGACCAGGCTATCTGGCTGCCAGTGTTGCTCACTGGGGCTAGGCTGAGGCTGACCAGCCAGTTGATAACTCCAGCCCTGGGCCACGCTGGCATGGTGGAGACCACTCTGCCCAGATGATGGCAACTGTGCCTTGGGCACTGCTCACCATCTGTGGAGCTCCCTCACATTTAGTGCCTAGCTTGCCCGCCACTGCCGCCTTGGCTGCCGCTGGCAGGGCCTCTCCGCTGCGCAGCCCCGCACGAGAGAGGCAGTGCCCCTAACCAGCCAGGGGCCCCCTGTACCTGCCTAGCTCTCCACACAGCCAGACCCTGGCAACGTCCCCTCCCCACTTAACCTAAGCTGTGCTCAGACTGGGCTGCCTCCTTGTGCCCTGCTCTGCCCTGCCCGCTCCCTTACATCGGATTTAATGGGATTTGGTATTGTTTTAGCATAAATGGGTGTACATTTTGGGGCTCAGGAATGCATAAAATTTTTTCCCCATTTAAATGAATGGTAATTACATTTTCAACTTACAAGAAGTCGCCCTAAGAGGGGTTTTTCAGGAACAAATTACCCTCATAAGGCAGGGGAAGACTGTATCTGCACTACAGTGATCTGTACTGTTGGAGGATCTCTTATGACAAGATTTCTGTTGACAGATTGCAGCCACAGACGGAAGTGAATCGCTCTGTTGATCTGCTCTGTCGACAGAACAGTCAATCGGAAGCAGAGCAGAAAGGGCTGCCAGGTGAACCGGAAGCCCTGTCTGTCAATAGAGGGCCCCTGGAGCATCTACATGGCTTTTTTGTTGACAGATTCTGTCAAGAAACGTGTTCTGTCTCATGGGGGAGAGGCTGAAGACTGTTGACAGAAATGCCGAGTTCTATTGACAGAATACATCTTTAATATGGACAATCTGTGGGTTTTGTAGACAAAACCCTCTAGTGTAGATATAGCCTTTGGGGCTTGTATTCCCCCTCACAGCAGTGCAGTCCCCCTTGCACCATCCCCCCATTCTCTTGAGGCCTGAACTGCTCCCCATTACCGTGCAGCTCTCATTGCACCGCTGCCCTTATTAGACTGACCCCCCAGGCCCCTTGAGACTTGCACTGCCCCCAGGCGGCTTGCACAGTCTCCCCCACAACCCCTCCTCATATAACTCTGCCTCCTGCTCCTCAGCTGACCCTTGCTCTATCCCCTGTGGCTCCCTACCCACTGCTGCCCCAGGCAGGAGCCCCTCTCCGCCTTGGCCAATGTGGGTTTCACTGTTTCTCTCCTTAGAGTGGTCACACACTCTTCTCTGGCATGCACAAGTGGCAGGGGGTGGGACAAACACCAATACTGCCCCCTGAGGCTGCTCGTGTCCAGCACACGCATATTAAGAAGAACACATTGGCTCCCTGGGGTTTTAAGACACATGCACCGGACATGGACAGCCCGAGGCGCTGGGATTGGTGTTTGTCCCACCCTGCTGTTCATGTGTGCCAGAGAAGGGTGTGTGACCAGGAGGGCTGCACTTAGATGCTTTATTAACAGCTAATCACAGGCCAAAAAAAACAAAAAAACAAAAACACACACAACAATCAGTCAGTCTGTTCATGAGTTTGACATGGCTGCTATAGAAAGCAGAAGCGTATTTTGTTTGCTCATTCAGAGACATGACTGATAGCATAAAAACCAATACGCTAAGTTTAGAAGGTGCAAGAAAACAAAGTATCACTGTATAAAATCACTGAGCTCCCTCATGAGCTGGAAACCCCACTGTGTTTTTTCTCTGCGGCCTCTAGAGGGCATCATTGGTGTATGTCTTCCAGGCCAGAAAAGGGGTTCTTTATGTAGGTTAGCTTACCTGTCTCCAGCTAAAACAGCTGAATAGGTGAAGCCACAGCAGCTCAGCCTTTCACTTGAGTTCAAGCCAGAGGGCAGTTGGGGGCTGAACTCGAACTGCTCAGCCCAGTTCAAATCCAATTGATCCACAAACTACCTAGAGATCAAGAAAAGCTCCAGTGCAAGAGACAAAACAACCCCAGGAGCTCGCACCGTCACAGGCTCCCCTTCCCCCTACACTCCCCTAATTCAGCTTCACCCCCCAACCTGCTCCGAAAGCGGCTACGAGCCCCCACAGCGCACTTAGCCCCTTCTCACTACACACCAGCCCCACATTACCCTGCAGTTAGCACCTCACAGCCGCCGCGGCTCGCACAAAGCCACCGCGCCATACCTCCCTCGGTGCCCGTATAACTCCACAGAAGACCATCAGCGAGGTTCTCCTACCCGCCCACCCATGGCTGCTCCCTCACAAACTCAACTCCCTGGACAGCGCCATTTTACGGACCTCTGTCACGTGACGGAAATGGCGCGAGAAGAGCAAAGGCGCGCGTCACGTGGTATAGGTGACAGTCGCGCGCCGGGTTGCGAGTCACGGGTCACGTGAGAGGCGAGCGAAGATGGCGGCCGGCGGGCTGTGTGCGAGGTACGGGAACGCGGGTGCAGCTGAAGGAATTCCCCGCTAGGCCGGCACTCATCCGCACCGGGGCTGGGCGCCGGGCCGGGGATCTCGTATTGAAACGGCAACTGGGGCGGGTGGGAGAGAGGGGCAAATCTTGCTGCCGCCGCCGCCGCCTTCGTCTGTGCACCGTCCTGGTGATTTCCCCCCGAGAGGCTCCTCCCACTGACCCCTACCGATCCGAAAGGTTCCTCCCCGTGACTCGTGCCGGTCAAATGCTCCCACTTAGGTGAAGGTCCTCCCTACGTTGTACCCCTTCAGGAGAACCCACGCATCCCAGTGACCCGCTCTAGGATCACTCACCGAGCAGAGTCCCGTCTCAGTGACCGCCTCTCCTCTTTGGCGAATCCTGCCCTGGAGCAGACCTCAGCGCCTACTGCAAACGCACTGGAGCCCCAGGCAGCGGATCGGGTCGCGTGCAGCCCATTTCTAAGAAGCTGGAGTTCCTGCTTCAATGCCCCCCACCCCTCCCGTGCCCTCAGACTCGTGCGGCCTCCGCTCTCTGCTCCTCTGCTCTGTAGATGAGCTGAGCTGATGACTTTCTCACCTCCTGCCTGACAACATCAAAACTAAGGGTTCTCCGTGGAGTCTTGAAATCAACATGCAGTTTAAGAAGTTTATTCCATTGAGGAAGCCTTGGAAATAGGGGTCTACGAGGGGTGGAGCGTTGTTGATGCCACCACATAGGGCCATACTCTGCTTCCATTTGTTTGCTTTGTCCCCTTAGGATTCAATTAATGCATTGCATCCCTGTTTGAAACCTTTTGCTGTTTAGTGAGCATGTGAAGGGGAACTGGTGGGGTGCTACAACCCCAGAACGCCATCTCTTTTTATTAAATGATATCATATATACCTCAGCCTTTTATCACCACTAATCATGGCCCAGTTAAATAGTTTCCATGCAAACCTCTCAGTCTCCCTCCTCTCTGTAGTAAAACAAGTGGTTCCTGATCTCTTAGGGCCACTGCCACAATTTTGAACATTTAGTACCTCAACCATACCAGCGAGACCTCCCATTTTGCAGTGGATACTTTCCCGTTAGAGTTTTGGGATGCTCTTAATCTGAGTCTTGGGTTCTAGTCTGGTGAGTTAAGAGCACGTACAGCTGAAAGAGGTAGGGGGCTGGAAGTGGTGGCATAAGAGAGCCTGGCACAGAGGCTCAAGATTAAGTTGTCTGAATGGAGTTTGGTGCAACCTAATGGTGCCAGTCACCAAGTTTTTGTAAACATTTAGCATGAAAATCTCAAATAAATTACAATCCAACTGCGATGTAAACTGGACAGGAGAGCAAATGCAAAATGATTCTAATACAGTATAGATCTGTCTCTGTCCCTCCTAAATTCTTTGAAAAGTAATATGTTTGAAATATGTTCTTTACCAGTGAAAGAAACTATTTGGAAAGGTGGCATAAGAACTAATGGTGAATTAATATTTTCCTTAGATTCATTTGTTCTGTCTTTTTAAAAGGCTAAGTGGTGAGTGTGGTTTAATAAAAATAGAATGACTGTTTAAAAGGGTTCTGCTGACAAACTTTAATCTCAATTTACATCAAAGTTGCACATCTCTAAAAGAGGAAATGTAGATTGGGTAGTTGTAGTGCATGTCTGTGCACAACATTCCTGTGTGTATGACAGACACAAAAAATTACATATCCACTTTGCTTTGCAAAATAATACAGTATAGTCTGTTCTTAGTGCTTTAGCCTACAGAAGTTTTCAAAGGCTTGAGGCTAGAGATCAGATTTTTGCTTTTCGGGAATAGTTTTATGAGTGTGATATTCTGGGAGCTGATTTGCACTTTTAATAGAACACTAAATTTCCATGAGTCTCTGAAATAATAAACTGCTTCATGGGTCACTTTGCACAGAATGTGTCCTCATTGGTTTTGAAAATGCTTTTGATTCTTGCTGGAAAAAGGTATTGTAACACTTCCAAACTCGATGGAAAGAAAGTCGTACTCCAAGTAAAATTTTTATTATGTATTATTTGCATTACATTAGTTGCTGAGGCCTCAGTTGGAAGAGAACCATCATTGTGCTGGGCACTATATAAATATATGCTAAGGAGTAGTCCATATATCAAATACCATAGAACTTGAGTAAGTGGATCCAAATTTTGGCAGAAATGGAAATGAGACAGAATTGCCTCAGCCATACTGATGCTCTGCATTGCAATGATTCCTTTCTTGGGAGAACTCTATGGTCGTTCAATTCCCTATATGGGACAGAAGGATTGCATCCATATTTTGTTGCTTAATCATATCAGGAGATGTTCCTTAGCAATTGATTCTAGTGCAGTTCCAGATTTAGTACGTGTCTGCATAAACACTTACTGCATAGTACACTGTCATGTAAATGTGTAGTGTTCCGGAGTGCCATGCTTGAACTCTTTGTGTGGATCATTCTGCTGCAAGCAAAAAGTTCTTGTGTGCACACTGATATATTGTGGTTTGAAACCAGTATGTTAATATACAGTAGGCTGTGTCTAGACTAGCCCCCAACTTGGAAGGGGGCATGGTAATTAGGATGTTGGGAGATAGCTAATGAAGTGCTGTGGTGCACATGCAGCACTTGATTAGGCTAGATCTCCCCCGCAGCAACTTCGAAGTGCTGGCTTGCATGTGCCTCAGGTCGTAGCGTGGGCACTTTGAAGTACTCGCAGCTGACCCGCAGCTACATGGAAGCCGGCACTTTGAAGTTGCCGCGGGGGAGATTTAGCCTAATAAAGTGCTGCATATGCACCGCAGCACTTCATTAGTAATCTCCCAACACCCTGATTACCATGCCCCCTTTGAAGTTGGGGGCTAGTCTAGACACAGCCAGTAGAGAACTTTTAGTACTCAGCAGAAAGGTCCATTTGGACAGTTAGGGTACAGCATGCTGGAGAGCAGGCAGTTTACACCCCCACTTGCCATGCAGTAAATGTTAATGTAGAAATTCCCATAATTAAGTCAAAATAGGGCTCT
This sequence comes from Carettochelys insculpta, assembly GCF_033958435.1. NCBI lineage: Eukaryota > Metazoa > Chordata > Testudines > Carettochelyidae > Carettochelys > Carettochelys insculpta. Next base: position 12,118,265 of record NC_134157.1, read on the forward strand.
TCCCAGGTCTATTTTGAATGGCAGGAAATCAAGCTGTAGATTTTTCATTCGTTAAGGCTTACAAAATAATTCCTGTGGATGTGTGGACAACTTCAGAGTGCCACTTTAATCCTGTGTTTTATTCTAGACTAGCAGACATATCTGGCCTTGCTCAGTTCTTGAATTGAAGTAATTTACTGAGAATAAATGAAAAATGTACATTGTTTTTTTCAATGATAGTATTTTTCGAAAATAATGAAAAATGAAAGCTACAGTGAGGGTTCAGGGATGAGAAGGGCCGGGGTAGGTCGCTTAGGGCAGAGGGTTTGTGGGGGCTCAAGGTGGGGTCACAAGGCAGGGGATGAGGATGCAGAAATGAAGGCAGGTGGGAGTTGCAGAAGTTAGGATGGGGTCTCAGGACAGGGGGCTGGGAGTTGCTGGGGGCGTTATCGGGACCTCTCCTTGCAGTGAGGATCGCCCTGCTCTGGCAGCAGCTGCTCCTGGGGGACCAGGGCAGCTCTCGCTGTCCAGTAGCTCCTCCTGAGGGGGCTGTGGCTGTGCTCCCCATCCAGTGAGCCCTCCTGGGAGGGAGGGATATGGGTGTGTGTGCTTGCCCAGTGGGAGGTGGGAATCTGCAGGCTGCCCCCAACGTCCAGCTGCCCCCCGGCCTGTAGCCTGTGGGTGGGCAGCACTCTGGGAGCAGCAGCCAACCTGCTGATCTCTAGATCTGCAGCCCCTCCAGGGGGTCTTTGCTTGGGGTAGTGGCCTCTCCAATCATGTAGCCTGTTAGGGGTGCGGCAGTGCTTTGTAGGCTGACCCCACCTTCTAGCCGCCTTCTCCCCCCGCCCTTCATGAGTCTGTGAGGGGTGGTGCTTTGGGGCTACCTCCCACGTTCAGCAGTCCACTCCATCCTGCAGCCTGATGATGGGGCATTCCAGGGGTTTGCCAGGCTCTGGGGGCTGACCCCCACCTCAAGCGCCCCCTGTGGCCTACAGGTTGTTGGTGGGACATTAACAAAACAAATATAGCAGGGATGACAGCAAACATCCCCAAGTTTATTTTTTCCCTGAGAATGGGGAAGAGACCGCCATTACTCAATTTCAGTGGCAGAACACTTTGCCATAGCTTGTGGAACACTAGTGTTCCGCTGCAACATAGTTTGGGAACCGCTGCTCTAGATGGTAATCTCAGAAAAGGTCAGATGAACATATTGCACACAACCTGTCTGTTCATCCCTAGACAAACTTTGCATGACAGGCTCTGTTTAGTTTAACTCCTGACAGGGATTGCATTGTTATTGTTGTCAGAATATAAACTCCTTAAACTCCAGAAAGCAGTATTTTAGAGGCTGCTGTTCCCACAGCTATTTTAAGTAAATAGATTTTGTTCAGGGCATTTTGCAGAGTTGCGTCTTCCTTTTTGGGATCCACATAGTAGGATCAGTAACAGAGAGTAACTGTTCAACATGCAAGGCACTACATTTAGCCGTTTGGAATGGAGATCCATCAACTACATAGTAGGATCAGAGTTTGAACTGAAATGCTTCTTTACACAGACTGACTTCTGTGCTCTCAGTGAGTGTTTGGGAAACAGAAACAAAAAAGGCATACAAGTTAGCTAAAATATACAGAGTAGTTTGACAAAGCTTTTTGGGAAATTGGTGGAATAGTTCATCTTAATTTGTTATTGTTTCTATCAAGGAGGGAGCTTTGAACAACAGTGAACAAAACTGAATTAAAGAGCTCCATGAGCTTAGTTTGGTTCCCTTAGAGCAAAACTGGCTTGAACCAACTATAGTAGGTGACATAAATGTAATTTCTATTTGGTGTAGGTGTGCTCATGGTCTCTTACCATTTTATCTGCTGTCAGTGAAAACGAATTTTAAAAGTGTGTAGGCTGAACATCGGCCTTGAATGGTGTTTAAATTAGTGAGATAATTTGTTTTTTCTCTTATTTACAGGAGCAGTAGGGAACTCTGGACCATTCTGTTGGGCAGATCTGCTTTGAGGGAACCAGTAAGTAGAGATCTTGCTAGGCACCTTTACTTGTTACAGAACAGACATGTGTCCTGATAAATCTTCTGTGCTATGCATAAGTGGCTGAATGCTAGTCAATCGTGTTTTGCTGCTCTGCTGTCTCTTTACAGCCAAAGTATTCCTGCTGTGAGTTTTTTGATTCTCTGCTTCAGGGGTGGGCAAATTTTTTGGTCTGAGATCCACATTGTGCATGGAAATTGTACAGAGGGTGAAGTAGGGAAGGCTGGGGGAGACTGTTCCTCCCCAGTCAGGTGAGGCCTGGTTCCCACCTCCTATCCAAACCCCATGCTCCCTGACCTCCCAGGAGTCAGGCCTCTGCCCCGTATCCACTCCCTTCCCGGCCTCTGACTGACCTCCTGGGACCTCTTTCCTTCTATACAGACCCTACCCCCTGCTCTTCCTGCCTTACAATGCCACCCTGAGCATTGGAGCTGGCCGTGCTGCAGCTGTGCTGACAGGCCAGACCTGCAGCCATGCCACCTGGAGCACTGGGGCTAGCAGTGCAGCAATCACACCACCCAGGTGCTGCAGGAACTGAGGCTGCGGGAAGGGGGCGTGGGACAGACATTGGCATGGCTGGGGATTAGTCAGCCCTGCTTGCCATGCTGCCTGGGAGTTTGGCTGGCTCTTTCTGGCAAGACATTTCTGACTGAAGGGGCCAAAGGGCTGTATGTAGCCAGCGGGCTGTCGTTTGCTCCATTCTGCTCTACTTCGTCTCCTTGTTTATTCTTTTTTGTTAGTTGCTGTGCCACTGGAATGGTATATTGTGCAAAGGCAGTTTCCTTTCTGGAGCGGACACAAGTGCTGCTTTCCAGATTCGCTGGCCTGGGGTATTTATGAGTGGAGCAATCTTCTTCCTTACTCCCTGGGATGGAGTCCATGATTTCAAGAATGTTCCCAGAGGTTGGAAATCCAAATCCATTTCTGAGCCTAGCCTGCTGCCTCCTCCTTCCCCTTTCCCTCCCACAGTTAGGCAAAGAAGAAGGCTGTTTTTTCTTGTACAATGTACCCTATGAATCAGAGCCTGAATTACAGATGTTCTTCATGTTGGTCTTGTGTTGCTGCTCTTGTGTTCTGTGTGTGTTGTTGCAATTTCACTCCTTAGTTTAAATTGAACGAATCTGGTATAGGGCAGGGTCAGGAATTTGTTCATTCAATATTATCTTATTCTTTTATAGGCTCAGATTGCAGCAGAGTTAAACAAACATTGGCAGAGGCTGTTAGAGGGGCTTTCATACTACAAACCTCCCAGGTACAGTAATTGATTGATGTTACCATCTGAGAACAGAGGCCTAGGTACTACTGTGATAAGTGCCTAATATTAAATGAGCACTGGCTAGTGGAAGAACATGCTCAATATTTCCAGTGATGCTCCAGAATTGAGTCCACCCCCTTCTTATGCCAGTTACCTCCAGGTTGCAGGGGGTTGCTATTCACATAGAGAGGGGAGGTTTAGAAGGGGTATTTCATTGTAGTTATTATTTTGCAATGAAAATACCATGTGTAGAAATCACGCATAGTTCTTAATCTTCTCCCAGCTTATGTTAAAACAACGAGAAACGCTGTGGCACCTCAGACTAACATATATTGGAGCATAAGCTTTTGTTTGCAAAGATGCACTTCATCAGATGCATTCTTATATTAGATACCTGTTCATCCCAGCCTTTTGCTAAGCTAAAGTAATCAAGTACCAGAATCTAGAGTGTCCCTATAGGTTACCTTAAGATGAAGTGTCAATGCAGAGGAATGATTCATCTTGACACTGAGATTAAAATTTACGCTACCATGTTTTCTCATCAAAACTTAGGTTGACAAAACAAAAATGGCCTGAGAATGTTCACACTTGCCCCCTCTGTGGACAGGTCATGTCTACATTGCAATGCACTTTGGGTATTTATCCCACAGTACAGTGTTATAGAATCCCTGCTCCTCTTGGGAATCTCTCTGAGTTTTCCCACAGCCTGCTTAGCTGCTGGGAGTGGCATCATGAGAAGCTTTGTGAGCTCTTTGTGCTCTGGAATGTCAAACCAGCATAGCATCCTGTACCCCTTTTCCTGCAGCAGCATCTGCCTGCTGCTGTGTTTCTAATGCAGGGTAGAACAGGAGCAGTCAAATAATTTTCTCTTTATTCCCCAAATGGAGCAGCATGCTCAACTGTCACATACTTTGCAGAGTTTTGAAAGAGGAAGGGTGAATGCCTGCTGAGTAGGAGAGTTAAAAGCAATGAGCAGAGGCATCAAGGCAAGCATTGTGGTGTACTGGCAGAAACCAATTCTTTGGACAGAACTGTCTACACTGTGTCTTTGTTGATAACAAAGTGGGGGAAAACAGAAATGTCTCTCACAGGGTACGTGTGTTTTGTTACTAAACTGGGCATTTTTCCTCAACAAAAGTTGCATTGTAGGGTGTATGCTCTCACTGTTTGGTTGCTAAAAGGCAGTTTTTGGCGACAAACTTGGAAGTGTATACATGCCCTTCATCCTCTCAAAATGAGATCCAGATTCTCACATTGAGTGAGAATGGTTATTCGTCTGTATTTATTTTAGATGTAACCATACCTTGCATTGTATAGGACATGAATTGTGCCAGAAAAGACCTGCACTGAGGTTACAGTATGTATCTCATATCTGAGAGCATTTTTCTGTGAGTCTGCTTGTCTTTCTGTTTGTTCAAGAACTGTTCCTAAACTGTAAGAACTAGGATCACCAAATTCGATATTTAGCCTTTTTTTTAATCATAACATAAAACCATATGGGTTTGGATGTGCCTGGAAATGAGATCGCTTCTCCTAAAAACAAACAGCAAAGGTGCCAGAATCACCAAACCAAGTACGGTCCCCAAAACTGACGTAACTGAGCGAATGCTGAAAGAGACTGAACCAAGATGAGCCAGAAAAATAGGCTGAACCTGGAATAGGATGGCATATCAATAAACTTTACAGAAAAAAGATAAAATGGAGAAATCTGGACTTTTGCCACATCTAAATCAGTGCTTAAGATTTGTAATCTAGAAGAAAATGTTTTTTGGAAACGAAATTAACTACAACCCTTTTTTGTTGAAACATAGTGAATTGAAAGGAGCTTGTAGTGATGAAGGAAAATGATACACTTGATGGAATTCCCATTACAAAATTTACAAGAAAAACCCAGAAAAATTTTAACAATTTTTTTTTTTTAAGAAATCTAAAATAAAAATTAACTTATAAAAATAACACTTTTTGAAAAATACTATAATTTAAATAAAACATGTATATTTCCTTTTATTTTAAAAATTGAGTTAAGAACATGAACAGCACTGGATAAATGTTAGTGTCGAATGTAGAAAATACAGAACAATCACTGATTTTGGAATTAAGCTTTTTTGTTTTGCCTCTTTACTGCATTTTCATGACTAAAAGATTTGTTTTCTTTCTTTAGTGCAAGTTCAGCAGAAAAAGTAAAAGCTGATAAAGATGTCGCTGCCCCATTGAAGGAACTGGGCCTGAGGATCAGCAAGTTTTTGGTGAGTAGATGCCCTAGGCAGCTTAGATCTTGGCTTCACACTTGGTATGCACAGCCTGAGACCTGGATTTATGCTTTCGGTTGTTGATGAAGACAATAACTGAAGTGTAATCTTCTCTGTTTATTTTCCTTCTGTATGGATAGGTTACTTACTCTATGCTGAGTCTTTTGCTGCAGTTTTTCTTCTCCAGTTTCCTACTGGATACACACTTTCTTATGCAGTGAAAGTTTGTCAGGTTGAAGTCAGATTTCTCACAGGTATTTAATTAACAATAAGACTATGTCTACACTTTCCCCCTTCTTCAAAGGGGGCATGGTAATCAGATGATGGGAGATTACTAATTAAGTGCTGTGATGCATCTGCAGCACTTCATTTGGCAAATTCTCCCCTGCGGCAACTTCAAAGTGTCAAACTTCAAAGTGCTGGCATGCTGTATAACCGTGGGCACTTCAACATGCCCACTCTACTTTGCAGTGCCTTTACTCCCTAAAATTTTGAGGAGTAAAGGCACTTTGAAGTACCCACAGCTAAACGGCATGCTGGTACTTGGAAGTTTGATATTTCAAAGTTGCCACGGGATAATTTGCCTAATGAAGTGCTACATATGCATCTCAGCACTTCATTTGTAATCTCCCATAACCCTGATTAGACATAGCCTAAGAGTATCAAATTCAGAAGCTGAGTTAGGTTTAGTAAGCTGTTCTAATGCTCAGTAGAAGTGCATTTAAGGATATTTTCCATCCTGATTATTCTAAACTAAATTATAAGCAAGAACTGAGTCAGTAAGATGAAATTTTCCAAGGTGACTAGTGACTTTTAGGCTGCTTAATTTTTGGTAGCTAAGTTGAGACTTCCGAAATGTTGTTTTCAGGAAGTGCTTCTCATTTGCCCTCTGAAAATTATGCTTTATGAGGTTTCACAAAGGGGACACTCAAAATCCATTGCCATGTTGGCAGATCATGACTAATTATGCATTGGGGTAATCAAAAGACAGAACAAGGTGGTCAGTTTGTGATAGGACCCTTATTTGAATGATCTAGTATGCTTCTACTGAAGCTGAATTAACCATATCCGCATTATTGGATAATGTACGTGGTCTGCTTTCCGTAAACAAAGAAACCCTACTGACCATAACTGTTGAAAGCCATCCAGGAAATCAATTTACGCTCTCACTCTTTGGAAGAATTTATTGTTATGCAACCACATGCTTTATGAAATTTGGCTTATAAATATGCAAAGCTTGAATACGCTTTATGTAAAACAAGTTCTTCTTCGAGTGGTCCCCATGGGTGCTCCACAATAGGTGTTGGGCTCGCCCAGCGCCGCAGATTGGAATTCTTCTAGCAGTTTCTATTGGATCACGCATGCGCCGTTGTGCGCCGCTCCCTTGCACGCCCTCGGTCATGTGCGCAATCCTGTCCCCGCCAGTTCCTTCTCAACCGCCATCGGCTGCAGACGGAATCCGCTCCGGCTAAAGCCTGAGACAGATAAGATAGTTGTTTTTATGTGTTAGTTCGTTGTTTGTCACTATTATACAAAAAAAAAAAAAGAAAGAAAGAAAGAGAAGAGCATATTAAATAGCAGAGAGAAGAGGAACGAAGGAGAGAGGGGCGGACAATAGGCTGTTAAGCCGTCCGCTGCCCTGAAGGCCGTGAATGTTATTTTGGGTTAGAAAGCACCGATTAGTGGCTAAGTACCCTATTAACAGTAAAGACTCACCGAGATGGCTTCCTCAAGGTTTAAGAAGTGTGAGAGTCATGCCGCGAGGCTATGCCGGCCTCAGATGGGCATAGTGAATGCATTCGTTGCCTGGGGGAGTCTCATGTTACCCAGAAGTGTTCCCACTGTGCTAAGCTTACAGCCAGGGCCAGGAAGGACAGAGAAATGAGGCTCAAAATGACCTTGTTTGATAAGGCCCTCCCGCCTGAGCCGCCAGAGAAGCCTCACACAGAAGGGCCCTCTGGGTCCCATAAAAGGAAGGCAGCCTCTTTGACCCCCTCTGTGCAGAAGAGGAGGAAACTCTCCCCGGCTCAATCCTTGCCAGCGTTCCCAGCGAGCAGGACGGGCGGAACGCAGAGCCCCCAGCCACGAGCTGATGCAAGCGGCAGCGCAGCAGCGCACATGGCCAAGGCCAGGCCTCCGACTATACAGCAGGCGGCATGGAAGGTGCTGCGAGCGCCAGCACGGCAAGCGCCGGAATCGGCGGCGCCAACGGCGCAGGGGTACCCAGCACAGGGCCTACCAGCGCCGGAGGAAGCTACCTGCGCGGCATCGCTGTTGACGGTGCCGAGTGCGGCACTGACAACGGGGCCGAGATCCCCGGCATGGGAGGGGGCGGCGACCACCCTGCAGGGGAGGGGCAAGGCTAGAGCTAAAACCTGGCACCTTAGTCCATCTCCAGGCGGGGCTGCGATGCCCTTATCACCCAGCCTCCCTCCTGAGATACACATGCCACACTGCCGGGCGGCAACTCCACCGGCTTATTTCGGTCCTCCCTCTCCGTTCCTCCAACCAATTTCGCCGTGGCTCAGGCCACCTTCACCATTTTTGGGCATGGATCCCCTTGAGTACTATCACAAACCAGCTTCACCACATCAATGTCGTCACGGAGATCCCGCTCTCCCAGACATCATGGGTACACTCCCCGATCGTGGTCCAGGTCTCCATCACCGGGCCCTTGCCCATGTTGCTATGGTCATCCTCATCATGCTGAACACAGACACCGCAGGTCTAGATCCAGGGGCAGGTCCTCTCCTACTACTCGTCAATACTCCCGTGTACACTCTCGCTCTGGGACAGGAACGCGGTTGTCCCAGGGGGAATTAGGTCCAGAGTCCCGAGACTTCCCTTCACAGCACACCAGGGAGCAAGTATACCACCGAACTCGGGAGCCAGAGGTTTTGGGGGAGGCTTACCCCAGCGGTTCCTCCTCATCCTCCCCAGATGAGGCCATTGCCCCTGGGGATGTCTCCCCTCCAGATGACCTTAAACAATTCCAGGAGCTGTTCAAAAGAGTAGCATTGACACAGGACATTCAAATAGCAGAGGTGCAGGAGAAGCACCATAAACTCCTGAAAAATTTGAGACCCCCGGCTTCATCTAAAATCTCTATCCCGCTGGACGAAGCCATTATGGAGTCAGCCACTAACATATGGCAGACTCCGGCCTCTATTCCGCCTACGAACAAGATAGCGGATAAGAAGTACTTCGTCCCAGCCAAGGGCATGGAGTTCCTGTTTAGCCAACCACAACCCAATTCTTTGGTGGTCGAATCGTCCCAGCAGAGGTCGAAGACGTCTCAGTACAAATCAGGGGGGTCAGATAAAGATGCTAAGAAATTAGAGCTGTTCGGCAGGAAGGTCTACTCCTCCTCTACCCTATTATTGAGAATGGCAAATTACGCGGCACATCTATCAAACCATAACTTTGACAATTACTCTAGACTCACTCCTCTCATGGAGTCACTTCCAGAGGACAAGAAGCCAGTGTTAAAGGCGATTGTCCAAGAGGGCTACGCAGCATCGCGGACGGGAGTCCAGATTGCCCTGGACGTGGCGGACACAGAGGCACGTTCAACAGCCGCAGCAGTGGTAATGCGTAGGGAATCCTGGCTCCAGACATCTGGTATCCCCAGAGACCTATAGGTGAAGATCGTGGATCTTCCTTTTGACAAGCAAAAGCTGTTTGCGGACTCAGCTGACTCGGTTCTCCACTCCAGCAAAGACTCGAGGGCCACACTTAAGACCTTGGATATTTATACTCCCCCATACAAGAAAAATAAATTCTATCCTCAGCAAAGACGCTACGCTTACCAACCACGGCGCGCACAATATCGGTGAGGCTATGACCAAGGGCGCCATCAACAGCAGCAGCAGTACAGGGCCCCCAGGCGACATTCTCAACAAAGCCGTACACCCTCGGGGCAAGCCCAGAAACAGCAAGTTTGATGGGTACGTCGAGGACTGCACTATCAACACCATCGCTCAATGCCATTCTCATCTCATGTTCCATCATTGCCTCAAACCGCTCCTCTCCCAATGGCAAAAGATCACAACAGACAAATGGGTGCTAGAAATTATAGCCATGGGTTACACGATCCCCTTCCAGTCACTTCCACCGACGAAACCTCCCACCCGGCCTTATCCCAGGGATGCTGCCCACGAGGCGAGGCTGAAGCAGGAGGTGGATCACCTTATGTTCATAGGGGCGGTGGAAGGAATGCCGGAACAATTCCAAGGGAAAGGTTTTTACTCACGCTACTTCCTAACAGAGAAGAAAACAGGAGGCTGGAGGCTGATTATGGATCTACGGGGCCTCAACCATTACTTGCGCAAGCAGCGCTTTCGGATGATTGCAGTTGCCTCCATACTTACGGCACTGGACGATGGAGACTGGTTTGCAGCCCTCAACTTACAAGATGCTTACTTTCATATAACAATCAACCCGGCACACAGACGCTTCCTCCACTTCATGGTCGGTGGGGAACATTTCCAGTACAGGGTTCTTCTGTTCGGCCTATCCTCAGCACCCAGAGTCTTTACCAAAACCCTGGCAGTGGTATCAGCCTACCTGCACAGACAGGGGGTGTTTATTTTTCCATATCTGGATGACTGCCTACTGAAAGGGGCCTCAAAGGCAGAGGTCCTACGCATGATATGCGTCACCGTGAACACGTTTACTTCGCTGGGCCTAGTTATCAACCTTGCAAAGTCAAAGACCGAACCCACGCAAGATATAGAGTTCATAGGGGCACGCATAAACTCTACCGCATCAAGAGTATACCTGCCTGACGCCCGCTTCCGCACCATCAACTCCCTGGTGCAAGTCATGACGTACAGCCCCGCGGTGCCGGTCTTAACGTGCCTGCAACTGTTGGGGCACATGGCGGCAGCGACGTTTGTGGTACAGAATGCCAGGTTACACATGTGAAGCCTGCAGCATTGGCTGGCGAGCGTTTACAAACCGGCATTCCACACTGTCCACAGGGTAGTGTCGCCCACGATGGAGGTGCGCAGATCGCTAGTGTGGTGGGAAAATCCCAAGAACCTGCTAGTGGGGGTGCCCTTCCACCAACCACAAATTTCTATTTTTCTTACAACCGACGCCTCCCACATATGATGGGGAGTGCACATTGGCAGCAAGGTGACGCGAGGGCTATGGTCCCCTGCGGAACAGACACTGCACATAAACATACTGGAGCCCAGAGCAGTGTTCAATGTGTGCAGACGTTTTCGGGAATACCTGCACGGCAAAGTAGTCGGGATCAATACCGACAATACCTCCACTATGTTTTACATCAATCGACAAGGAGGGGCACGATCCCGTGCATGATGCGCAGAAGCAGTCTGATTTGTGGAATTGGTGCGTTGCCAACAACATAACGTTGAAAGCCTCGTACTTGCCGGGTGCTCACAACGTGAAGGCAGATCAACTGAGCAGGCGCTTCGCACTCATGCACCAATGGCAGATCTGCTCCGACCTGCTACGGCGCATATTTCGTGCCTGGGGGTTTCCCCAAGTCGATTTGTTTGCCACCCAGACCAACAAGAAGTGTCCCCAGTACTGCTCCAGAGCAGGAATAGGGCGGGGGTCCCTGGGGGACGCATTCATGATTTCATGGAAGGGCCCTCTACTCTACGCGTTTCCCCCACAACGCTTATCCACAAGGTTCTACAGAAAGCCAGAAGGAGAGAGCTCGCATGATACTCGTAGTTCCAACTTGGGACCGGCAACAATGGTTTCCCTTGCTTCTGCGCATGTCGGATCGTCCACCACTCCCCCTACCGGTGGCGCTGGACTTACTCACGCAGGCTCAGGGGTCCATAGTGCACCCGCACCCTCAGGGACTACGCCTACAAGCATGGTTAATCCATGGCTCAGCACCTTAGAGAGCACGTGTACGGAGGGAGTATGACAAGTCTTGGAGTGTAGCCGAAGGACTTCCACCAGGAGGACTTACGAACAGAAATGGACACGCTTTACAGCCTGGTGTTCCGCCAAACAGTTAGCTCCCCTTGACGTTCCTGTAACTGTAATGCTAGAATACCTATTGGACCTCAAACGAGACGGGCTTTCTCTATCCTCGCTAAAGGTCCACCTTGCCGCTATATCAGCTTTTCGGCATAAAGAGGAAGGGCCCACCGTATTCGCCCACCCTATTGTCACAAGGTTCTTGAAGGGGCTGGTAAACCTGTACCCCCCTCGAAAACCGCTACCGCCGTCGTGGAGTTTGGACTTGGTGCTCAGCGCGCTATTGGGACCACCCTTCGAACCATTAGCCACGGTACCCTTCCGACTCCTTACTATGAATACAACCTTCCTTCTTGTGATTACGTCAGCCCGCAGGGTGAGCGAGCTCGCAGCAGTGATGGCAACGCCGCCCTGCACAGTATTCTCAAAGGAGGTGGTAATCTTACAGTTACACCCAGCCTTCGTTCCAAAAGTTTCCTTGGAGTTCCATCTTAACAAACCAATAGTTTTACCCTTATTTTACCTGAAGCCTCACAACTCCAGCAAGGAGGCGTGCCTACATCTCCAAGCTGTGAGAAGGGCGTTGGCCTTTTACGTAGACAGAACTAAGTCCTTCCGGAAAACGGACAGGCTTCTGGTGTCTCTCGCTCCCAGGTCAAAAGGGGAAGGCCTCTCTTCCCAGAGAATTTCAAAGTACATTGTGTCCTGTATAAAAATGTGCTACGAGCTTCGAAAGACCCCTTTGCTGGCCCTGTCTAGGGCTCACTCCACCAAGGTGGTGGCGGCATCAACAGCGTTCTTCAAGGGAATCCCGTTAAGAGACATCTGTAGAGCGGCGACCTGGTCATCCTATGACACCTTCGCCAAACATTACGCCCAGCATCAGGTGTTCGATGAGGATACCCATCTGTTGACAGCAGTCCTCTCGGGGGCAAGCTGCACATGAATCGATTACCCACCTCCTTACTTGGGTTACTGCTGGGTAGTCACCTATTGTGGAGCACCCACAGGGACCACTCGAAGAAGAAAGAGAAGTTACTCACCTGTAGTAACGATGGTTCTTCGAGATGTGTCCTGTGGGTGCTCCACCACCCACCCATCCTCCCCGCTTCGGATCTCTGTCTGATGTTTTTCAGGAGCATCTGAGGCGGTTGGTCAAGGAACTGGCAGGGACAGGATCGCGCACATGACCGAGGGTGTGCAAGGGAGCGGTGCGCATTGGCACATGCGCGATCCAATAGAAACTGCTAGAAGAATTCCGATCTGTGGTGCCGGGTGAGCCCGACACCTATTGTGGAGCACCCACGGGGACACATCTCGAAGAACCATCGTTACTACAGGTGAGTAACTTCTCTTTGTGCAAACTATCAGGCAAAAATCTGTGATTCTATGTATTTTCTATTTTTTTGCATGTATCTTTCTTGTTTGTGAAGTTAGAAGTATTTCTGGGAACCTGTCTCATTAGTCTAGGTATTCCAGTAAAAGCCAGTAAGGATTCTTTAGCAGCTTAATGACTGGGTGATCAAGTCAACAACCTGTCAATGGCTTTGGTTTCTCTGTAAGCCCAAACTGTGGTTGGTCCTACAAAGACATGCCACCTAATGCCTGGAACCTGTTTTGGATCGGGTATTTTTCCATTCAAGGTGAGAAAAATTTGAACTGAACACAAAGAATGCCCACCTTGGGCAAAAGGGATATAAAGGGGAAACCAAACTTTAGTGGGAGTGGCCAGATGGCAGGAGATTCCCCCGCACTTATCATCCAAGATGCCTGCTGGAAGTATCCAAGACTGAGCAGGGGGAAGGATCAGGTCCAAGCTAGGAGGCTGCTTGGCTTGTGAAAGAGATAATTAAAAATGACTGTTAGGGTAAGAATTTGCATGTTACAGTTTTCTTAGGCCGTGTCTACACGTGCACGCTACTTCGAAGTAGCGGCGCCAACTTCGAAATAGCGCCCGTCACGGCTACACGTGTTGGGCGCTATGTCGAAGTTGAAATCGACATTAGGTGGCGAGACGTCGAAGTCGCTAACCCCATGAGGGGATGGGAATAGCGCCCTACTTCGAAGTTGAACGTCGAAGTAGGGCACGTGTAGGCGATCCACGTCCCACAACATCGAAATAGCGGGGTCCGCCATGGCGGCCATCAGCTGAGGGGTTGAGAGACGCTCTCTCTCCAGCCCCTGCAGGGCTCTATGGTCACCGTGTGCAGCAGCCCTTAGCCCAGGGCTTCTGGCTGCTGCTGCTGCAGCTTGGGATCCATGCTGCATGCACAGGGTCTGCAACCAGTTGTCGGCTCTGTGGATCTTGTGTTGTTTAGTGCAACTGTATCTGGGAGGGGCCCTTTAAGGGAGCGGCTTGCTGTTGAGTCCTCCCTGTGACCCTGTCTGCAGCTGTTCCTGGCACCCTTATTTCGATGTGTGCTACTTTGGCGTGTAGACGTTCCCTCGCAGTGCCTGTTTCGATGTGGTGCTGCCCAACGTCGAGGTTGAACGTCAATGTTGCCAGCCCTGGAGGACGTGAAGACGTTATTCATCGAAATAGACTGTTTCGATCTCGCTACATCGAAATAAGCTATTTCGATGTAGCGTGCACGTGTAGACGTAGCCTTAGTGTATTAGGATTAGCTGGCATTTGCTTTTGTTTATTTTATCTTAGTAACTTGCTTTGATCTGTCTGTTTTCACTAGCAGTCACTTAAATTTTGCTTTTTATACTTAATAAAAACACTTTTGTTTTTTATCAAGCCCCATTTAAATAATTATTACCGGGGCAGCAACAAATGAGCATCTCTCTCTTGTATTGATAAATGAGGCTGGCCTTATGAGCTTTCTCTGTTAAAACATATATACAGAGTAAGACAGATATATTTGGGGTTTTGTTCTTCTTTGGGGGCTGTGTTTGTGGGTGCTGCCAACAGCCTTATAGCTGAGCTTCTGTGCTGTGAGCTGAGCTGGTTCAGTTTTTGTGTTGCTGTACAGGGGCAGTGGTTGTTATCCCAACTCTGTGCCTTGGCTGGGGGAGACCAGAGGCTCTGGTCCAGCACAAGGTGGTGGGTGCCCCAGAGGGCGAGTTGATGGGCTTGAGCAGCACACCAGCTAACAATCCCAGGGTGACCTCTATTCTAACCCATCCCATTTATTCCGAAGGGAAGATAAGTCTGAATATTTGGAGTGATTTTGCAACTTTTGGAAAGCTTAGCTGCCTTGTCTTATTCCTGTCTGTGTTTATGCGTCTCTCTTGTTTTAGGGGCTGGATGAAGAGCAAAGTGTGCAGCTGTTGCAGTGTTATCTTCAAGAGGATTACAGAGGGACCCGGGACTCGCTTAAGGTCTGTAGTATGTGCCTGCATCATGCTCTTGCTCCTTTTCCTCCTTAACTCCAGTGGTTCATTGCCACACAGCACTATTCATAATGCTGAAGTCTAGATTTAGAGATTATTTTGGAATTTCCCCCCTGAATTTCTGATGCTCAACTAGATTACAGAAATGAGATATTGGGGTAGAGATCTAGTCTTCTAATATATCCTCCTGCCTGGTTCGAGTCTTTGAGATGTATCTGAACTCCTAGCCATAGGAATATATTGGCAGGTGTCTGAGAGGGAGGGCTGGGGATTAAGAATGAAAGGAGTGAGAGGCAAACTCATGCATGCAAGTGAGAATTTGTGCTCTGTAACTCTGAAATCTGTCCTTACAAGAAATGTCTTGTATGCCTTTCATTGCTTTCAGTATGAATTTGGTGACCGGTGTAAGTGAAGGTGCGTTAAGGCCTTTTCCTTATTCTGTGGTGTTTTGATTGCAGACTGTGCTACAAGATGAAAGGCAGAGTCAGGCTTTGATGCTGAAGGTAAGTAGTTCTCATTCTTTTTTCACTTTAAAAAGACGGCTTAGCAGTGAACTAATTTTATTTGCTGTTGGTCATGAAAAACTGGGCATGGTTCAAGTGTCTCTTTGGAGTAAAGTGCATATTTGCAGAGGAGGTTCTTTTTAGTTTGTGATGTAGTAGCAATATCTTGCTCTTTATATAGCAGTCTTCATCAGCATATCTCAAAATGTTTTACAAAAGAGTGGCTGGCCATAGATGAACAGCACAAGGGAGTTACTATTAAGGGATCTTTTGGCTGTGCTGATGGAAATTAGGCCGTTTAGGAATAAGCAGGCATAGGATAGCCACAACTTTGCATTTATCTATAGAGATGACATTGGGAAGGGGACTGAAGATCACATCTATGTAGCCAAGAAGATAAAGAGATTGAGATCTCATCTCCCTTCGTTTCATTCTTTCTCAGTTAGCAGTGGGATGATAGAACCTGTTATAAAATATGAACCAGGGTGTGTATGCACACACACAAAAGTAAACTGGATGCTTTTATTAGATGAGTTCAACTATCTGAGTCATGACATTCCATTGAACCATCCATTGTAGGCAGTGCACGGGAGTGGTAAGTTTCTGAGCAGTCATTGTCATTTGGTGGGAGACATCAAAGAGGAGGAGAGGAGGGGGAAGCGAGTTAGACACAGCCACAGATAATTATGATGATGACTGTATTTTCCCAGCTTGCTGACTATTACTATGAAGAAAGAATGTGCATTCTGCGCTGTGTGCTCAACCTGCTCACTTATTTTCAGGATGAGAGGCACCCCTACATGGTAAATACTTGAACCTTTCCCTGAATCTTTGATCTCACTGTTAAGTGACAACACAGTTCGTCTGTCTGTCTATCTAAAAAACGTGTGTGTGTGTGTGTGTAATGTTTGGGTTATTTTTTGAAAGGCACAGTACTCGCAATGTGTTGAGAAGCTGGACAAGGAACTGGTTCCTAATTACCGGAAACAGTTTGAAGATTTATACAAAGCAGAAGCTCCTACGTGGGAAACACATGGAAGTCTCATGGTATTTTGTTTCTTTACTATCCTTTATCAGAGTTGTACATTCTTTCCTCACTCTGTGGTTGGCTAATTAGTATAAAGTGAATGTATATAGATGCAATTAACAAAGACATTTCCAGCCTTTAAGGGAATTGTTTCCTTTTGGTAGTACTCTCAACACATCTCATTTCGAGAGCTAGACTCTGAGCTTGAGGTCTAAACTCTGATCCCCTTTATAAAAAGTGCATTGAGCTGTCACTCCAGAGTTTTGCAGTGCATAATTTGTTTCAAGCAGCTAACTGTTAGTAATGTTTGATATAATTTTTAAATAAAATCTGCAGAATTGTGACACTGAATCATCCTGGTAACTTGATGTCTTCTGGTCAGGGTATATGTTTTTCCTGTCTTCAGCTCTGTAGACTGCATAATGCTCCCATAATCCCAATGCCTTTAATTTTTACTTTAATCCCTTAAGGCAGTGTTTCCCGAAGTATGGTACACGTACCAACAGTGGTATGCAAAAGGATTCCAAGGGGTAGTTGGCAGAAAATAAATTACTAAAATCAGGAGATAAGCACTGGGAGAGGGGCTACACCGATAAGACCAAAGTCCCAAAAGGGCTTCACAAATATTTTAGTTTTGGGAAACACTGCCGTAAGGTTATATGTTGTCGGATGCACAAACTGCCACCAAGGGGATGACTTTGAAACAGCTTTCCTGGTGTAATGTAAGAGCAGGTTCCTTGATCATTCGTGCAAACTGACTTGTTAGTTTTGACATATAACAGTAGAACTCTCCTTTGTACAGACAGAGCGCCAGGTATCCCGCTGGTTTGTTCAGTGCCTCCGGGAGCAGTCCATGCTCCTAGAAGTCATCTTCCTTTATTATGCATACTTTGAGATGGCACCTGATGAGCTGTTGGCCTTTGCACAGCTGTTCAAAGACCAGGGATTTGGCTCTAGACAGACCAACAGGCACTTGGTGGATGAAAGCATGGATCATTTGGTGGATCGTATTGGGTAAGTATTGTGTGTCTGTGCAGGATTGGTGTGCAACTGAACAATTCTCTTGTTCAGTACCAAATATACATGTATTTCATGCTAGTGCCCTGAAAATCACTGTTTGTGTAGACAGTGTTTATCCTTATAACCTTTGGTTTAGTTTGTAAAAGGTTTCTTCAGCTTGGTCTGAAACACAGCCAGTAGGTATTTGGGCACTTGAATACGTACCATGTGGCAAGTAACATTGTATAAATGGGTAAAGAAAGAGAGGCCATCTTCAAATCGGAACAACCAATTTTACTATTGTCTGACAGTTGAATGAAGGATAAATAGTTTCTGAAGACCTGCTTTGTCATTTGTTGGTCCATCAAGCTCCAAGAATTTGGGCTCTTTCGATTGTTATGCCGAATTTCACAGATTTTTTCCTTCATCAGGAGAGTAGTTCAAAAGTGTAAAGCTGATGGACTGTTCCATTATCTAGCCTTTTACTTCCCTCTTTGCTACTGAATCTTTCAATGGAGTGTGTTTCCTCTTTTTTGTCCCCTTCTCCAGGTACTTCAGTGCTCTTATCCTGGTGGAGGGCATGGAAATTGACTCCCTTCATGAACGTGTGTTGGATGATAGGACAGAGGAACATAAATTTGCTAGTAATGGGCATTTGCATCAGGTAAACTATCAATAAATCATTCGCCATTTGGAGTTCCTCTGTAATTAGAGATGGTTGTGCTTGCCCAGAGCTCTGAGAGTAGGAATAATCTGAGATTCTGCCTCTGAACTGATATTTACATTGCAATATGAAACAAGTAAGAAGAAAATGTATTGTTCGCTTTCATTTAATTTACAAAGAAGTGGGATATCTTCCATGTTTCTTAAAGATTTTGGGAAAGGATGGGGAAGGGCAAAGGAATAGTTTTAATGTGGTCATCAAAATGAGGAGAAATTAAACACCTGTGGTGTAATAGCAAGACATGAGAAGTAATTCTTCTGGTTTACTCTGTGCTGATTGGGCCTCGGCTGGAGTATTGTGTCCAGTTGTGGGTGCCGTATTTCAGGAAAGAGGTGGGCAAATTGGAGGAGGTCTAGAGAAGAGCAACAAAAATGGTTAAAGATCTAGAAAACATGATGTGTGGGGGGAAGATTGAAAGAAGGGCATGTTTATTCTGGAAAAGAGAAGACTGAGAAAGGATATAATCATTTTCAAGTATTTGAAAGGTTGATGCAAGGGGGCAGGAGAAAAATTATTTCCCTTAACTCCTGATGATAGGACAAGAAACACCGGGATTAAATTGCAGCAAGAGAGGTTTAAGTCGGCAATTAGGGAAAAACTTCCCGACTGTCAGAGTGGTTAAGCACTGGAATAAATTGCTTAGAGAGATTGTGGACTCCATCTTTGGAGTCTTTTAAAAGCAAGTTAGACAAGTGCTTGTCACGGATGGTCTCAATCAAGGGTGTCCAAATACTTCTGAAGCACTAGCCACGATAGTAGCTACTGCTATAGCAAACTAGCCATGTTGTTCTGAAAATATATTCATTGTTTAAGCCAACTAGCCACACTCAACTGGCTAGCTTGTTGGACACCACAGCCAGCATGTTGGACACCCTGGGTCTAGGTCAGAGATGACCAGCCTTTTTTCACTGGGGGCCACGTGGCAATTTTTTACATGTTCTGGGGATCCAAACACAAAGTAGCTGCATATCCGCTCCCCACCCATCTCCCACTTCCCAGGTGTAACCCCTCTCAGCCCCAAACCGCACCCCCCCCCACCAGGTTTAAACCCTTCACAGTCCCAAACCACCCCAGCCTAAGGCTTAAACCCCTTGCAGCCTCAGACTGCCACCCCCTGCCCCCAGGTTTATATTCCTCACAGCCCCAAATTGCCCCCCCACCCCCAAGGTTAAATCCCTCACAGCCCCAAACCACCGCCCCCAGGCTTAAACCCCTCGCAGCTCCAAACCCAGAATTAACTTATTTTACGCAGGAAGGTGGCTGCATGACTCCCGCCAGCCCTCCTACTCCCTCCACAACCTGCAGCACGTGCGGCTCCCTGCCCTGCTGCGCAGAAATAATGGGACTCAATATAATTGATTTAATGGTTGGATCCCTCCTGCCGGCCATTAAAGCAATTGAGTTCTGCTCTTTTAGTGCCTCAGGGAAGGGAACTGGAGAAGGAGTGAGCAGAGGCAGTGGTGGGAGCTGCAAATGGTTCTTTAAAGAGCCACATGCAGCTTGGAGCCACCCAGCCAGCTTTCAAAATGGTGCTGCTGTCAGCTCTGCAGGCTGGATTCTGGCCTGTGGGCCACATGTTGGGCGCCCCAGGTCTATATGATGCTTGGTCCTGCCATGAGTGCAGAGGACAGGACATGATGCCCTCCTGAGGTTTATTCCAGTTCTGTGATGCTATGATTTCAAGGGTTTTGAGGGAACAAAATATGGGGGATCTAGAAAAGCGTGGTGAGGTTATAAGTTAAAGAGCAAACTCTGATGTTGCTTCTGCTCACTGATCTTTGCAAACCTGACCTGAAGTTTCATATTTGTTATGATTTCAGTGTGACACTTAAAGCAACAAACTTTAATTTAAACAAAGCACTGTCCATTATTTTCATTAGAGTTGGATGTCCTTTATTTTTGTGACACTCTCACCTCCTTCCCCAAAGTGTATGTGTGAATCAGCGTAACGGGGAAAAAAATGCCAAATTTCTTCCTGATCATACAACATGGTCAGCTCTATAGTTTCTAGGTTTTATGTAAGACATGTATTTATCTTCCTGAATTATGTGATTATTGGCACTAAACCTCAGCTGAGTGATTGCTGGGTCAGGGCTTCTTTCAGACTGTCTTGATTTCTTGGCTTGTATCCTGTCTTCTGAACAGGAAATGGACCATCTGCTGCTGTCTTTAGGGGACATCTCTCATCATGCTCCTGTGCTCTTGGCCTGGGCTTTACTTCGTCATACAGTAACCCCAGAGGAGTCAACCAATGCAATCAGGCGAATGGGCAGTACTGCCATTCAGCTGAATGTATTCCAGTACCTGACGAAGCTGCTCCGATCCCTCAGCAGTGGGGGGAAGAATGTAAGTTTCATATTATCGTTTGTAGTCTATTCAGGGTGAGGAGGTTCTATGCTATGAGTAGAGAGAAGATGTAGTGGAAGGGTAGGTAGGTTAGACCATGCTTTTGTAAGTCTTATTCCAGCCCTGAACATAGTGTCTAATGAAGTGTTTGCCAGTAAGTGACACAAGTTTTGTGGTTTCTGCTTCTTCTTTATAGGGTAAAAATGAAATGAAATGTTTGTAGGTTTAGAATGTAAATTAAAAAATTGTTTTCCAAGTCATTCTGCTAAGACCACAGTGTCCAATATGCTCCCCGTTTGCCGCATGCGGTGAACAGGGAATCAGTGTGTGGCAAATGTGGGGTGCCCCGCCAGCTGCTCCACACACATGCACCATGCCATGGTGGGACAAAGCATATGGTGGCAGGAGTGGAAGTGGCTCCTCTGGCCCTGATTGGGCTTCAGCTCTGGGGTGGCTCACATGGCGCAGCTGCAACCTCAGGGGAGCCTCCAGTAAGTAATCTCACAGCGGGGAGGGGTGTGCCTAGTGCATGGGGGTGGGGGAACTGTGGTGATCCATTACATTTGTTTTGGACACCACTGTACTAAGAACTAGATATGTCTGGAGAAGGTCCAGATCTGGCCAGGGACTGGAACAACTGCTTTGGTTATTTTTATACATCTGTCTATCCCTCCTGGTCTCTGCTTGTGGCACAGAATAATTTTGCCTAGTATCCTAAGGGCCGTCTAATATTTTGGTCTGATCGTGGTTTGTTGGGGTTAATTTGGAGGTAGCTGTGTGGTGTTTGGTGGGCTGTGATATATAGAAGATCAAAGATGATGATTTGGTGTTGCCTTCTGGCCCTAAACTCTATGGCTACATATACACAAGAAGCTGCTGTTGATAGAAGTCATTGGTGGAAGGGATTTCCCGGCAAAACTTCTGTCGACAGATTGCGTCTACACTTAAAAGCAGATTGAAAGAGCAATCCACTCTGTGGACAGAGAGCAGGCAGCTTGCCCAGCCCTCTCTTGACAGAACGGCTTACCGGAAGCTCTGCAAACAGGGCTGCCCGGTGAACCAGAAGCCCTGTCGGTTGACAAACGGGCCCTAGTGCATCTTCAGAGCTGTTTTGTCAACAGAACGCCATCAAGAGAGGCGTTATAACTGAATGGGGAGAGGTGTAATGCTGCTGGCGGATGTACTGTGTTTTGTCTGCAGACTGTCAATAAAGCACATTTTGTGTGTAGATGCACTGTGGTTTTTCCTGACAAAAGCCCACTTTTGCCAGGAAAAGCCTCTTGTGTAGGCCTGGCCTATGATTTCATGATTGTTTATTGCTGTCATACTTACCTGGTTTATTAAGTTGACTCCATGGATACACCAGCAAACGCAGCCTTTGGCTTCTGCTGTATTTTTCCACAGACAGTTTCATTAGTTGGTGTTTTGTACAGGAGCAAACAGTTCCAAAGCTTCTGTAGTCATCGGTCAGCCAGACACTGGAAGGAGACCTATTTTTCTGACCATAGACCATTACTTTTTATGATTGTTTTGAAGAGGGTTCTGGTGGTGGTGTGTTGGTGCCTTTTAGGTACATTGACTTGTAAGAATTTCGGTGGTTTTGTTTCACAGTTCATTTACTGCTGCTCCCATTACTACTGTCTTCCCACAGATACATTGGCTAGTAACTGAGGTGGGGAGCAGTGAAGCTGGTGATATCCTCTCTCACCTACCTGCAGAAAGGGGCAGTTGCTCAGAGACACATGTCCATAACGTGCTAAGGAAACTGAGGGCTGTTGCATACGTTCTATAACAGTTCTTGAGTAGGGTGTGAAGTTCACTGATCTGTCTTTTTCATTACAGTGTACTGCCAGCACAGCTTGCATGTGTATTTATGGGCTGCTTTCCTTTGTTCTGACCTCACTGGAACTACATACCTTAGGTAATCAGCAGGTAATGGTCAAAAGCTTATTTTGCCTGTTTTCTCGTTCAGTATAGCCTACTATAATGTAAAATTCAAAACTTCCCACCTGTACTCAGGGTACATAGTCTATGTTTGGGATTATCCACTGCATGATTTAGGTACACAGTTCTGAAAGTAAGACACAGTGTTTTATTCGAAATGCATAACACAAATTTTATGGTTCTTCCAACTGTCAGTGTCTCTGCTGGGTACTAATTAAAGTTATAGAGTAGCATTTCTTAACATTTTGATGAACCAGTTGTATCAGAGCAAATGCTACATTATTGGTCTCAAAGAAATCAGGATGAGATGTTTCATAACGTCACACAGTTCCTAGCAGGAGAAAGACAATACACTGTGCATTACTTCCATAGCAGATTTACCATATCCCATGCCAGTCAATTTTTTGGCAGCGGGTGTGGTTTTAGACAGAGATAGTGTGTACTTGGGATAAAATGGGCTTGCGTTCTTCCTCCTGTTTGGGTTAGGGTGTGCAGTTTCAATTTTGGGAATGACTTCTGTCACACTGCTGGGAATGGCTCACAGCTACGGGTGGCTACATCAGCTCGGACTGTCAAAAAGCAGGGCATACACGCCAAACTGGTGGTGTGTTCTATAATTAGATTTCATGAACTCTAGGATGACTGTAACAGTCTTACAGTGGAGTTAGAGTGTTTGTCTTGCCACCCAGACAAACAGGACATAGTAACATATGATCATTTATACCAAAAATCACAAATATTCTAATTTATGCCAAATCTCAAGAAATGAGTCAATCACCCAGCTTGACTTACATTTTAGTTTGCACACCAAAGACCATGGGGTAGCCAATTCTGTAGTAAGCTAATGACAGATTGGTTAGCTAAGAAGAGGAAATGTGTTATTGCGAAGTTAAAGCAAATAAAATAGAGATTCAGGTGAATCATAGTCTGCAATTTCAGATGGTGCTAGAGATGTAATAAAATGCTACACACAATGGACACTTCCTTCAAATGCACATGAATTAGTACTTTAGCAGTAAAATCCTTCATTTGCATTACAGAAGGCTTATTTTTTGTTGATGGGTTGTCTGATTACAGGGGTATATAAAATGTAAATATTTGCTATTGCATTATAACAGGATACAGATAAGGGAAAACAATACATGAAACATCCCACAGTTTGCATGTATACCAAAAACATTCTTATACAATTAACCACTTTAATTTGTACAAATAATACAAGTGGCATTAGCTAGCGCTTGGTCTGCCAGCATCACAGAAGTTGCTGGATTTCAAGAGAAGTAGCAAGACTTAGTTTCCTTCTAAACTGTCCACGTAAAGTAGTTTTCATTTCCTTCCACCCCGTTTCCTTTGAAGGACATCATTGATGCAGCCTGCGAAGTTCTAGCAGCTTCCAGCATTCCACAACTCTTCTGGAGGACGGTGAGTATATTGGGACTTCCTTGTTTTATCTGCCTGCTGTCATACTCTGTTGAAATAGATTTTTTAAGAAAGAAATTGGCTGTTCTTGTTCAGACCCACCAACTAGAGGGGAAAAGGAAGGGTGACAAAGGGAGCAATACAAAAGGGCCTGGAGCTCCCAGCTACCACTGTTGCTTCTGTGGCAGTGGTGTCGTTCAGAGACCCAGCCTATTAAATTGGTGCTGGAGTGCTGCATTGTGCACTTTGGGCAGCACTGGGGATGTGGTGAGGGGGGACTGCAGTCCAGGTGGTGCAGTGACCTGGCTACCCCTGTCCCATCCCTTCTGCTCGAGACCCTGCCTCTTCTGAGGGCCTGGAGCAACCTCTCACCCAGGGGTCCATCGTGGCTGTTGGCCCTGCTGTTCATGTTCCCCTGGTTGTCATTTCTAGCAAGGCTTGCAGAGCTAGTTTCCATTTACATCTCTGTGGTTTACACTTAGCCCCTCCCACCAGACTTTTAAGGTACAATCTGTGGCTGCACTGTTGTGGGGATCCTGAAGAAAGTGGTAATTTACATGGTAATGTTGGCCAGGGCTGGGATTATGGGAGTGGATATTTTGCTTCTGATTGGAACCAACCACGCTAGAATTAAATGCTAGGACAACACTGTGCTGTTATTGCTCTTGTTGCAGAGGAGACAGAGATACAGCAGTGTCAGAGGTTATAAGTCACTTTCCCTTGCATAAAATCACTAATGATTCTTCATTACAGTTTTGCTCATTCAAAGTGCTTTCCATTTTACCTTCCTCCATTATGCCAGGCATGCTCTCTTATCCAGGTGTTCTAACTCTAGTTGCCTGTTGCACTAAAACTAAAGGGCTGGCTGGAGGGATGCTTTTATTCATGATTAATATTAGGTGTATGTCCCATAGAGAGGAAATTAGTGGTCTTTTGATTGGAGACAATTACTTACCGTTTAACATGAGGTAGGAAACAGTGGAACGGTCATCTCCCATCATTACCTGGCTATGATCAGATTTACTGGGGATGACATTTGTTAATTTCAGTTTAACTTCCTGCTGAGAATGAGTGAGTGATACAAATAGTTGGGTATTTTTCTGCTCTAAAGCCTTCGTTGCTAGGATTTATAGACACAACATGAATGTTAAAGCTGCAGGAACCCTAAGCATATCCATGGATAAAGTTGCTGCTACATTGACCCAGCAGAATAATCACTTGGATCATTTTTTGGTTAGTAAAGAAAAGTTTTTCTTTTGTGTCTCTATGGCCAGGAGCCAACTGCAGGTCTCGGTATTATCCTGGACAGTGTGTGCGGGATGTTCCCCCATCTTCTGTCTCCTCTTCTGCAGCTGCTCAAAGCCCTTGTCTCAGATAAATCTACTGCAAAAAAGGTATGGAAACTGTCCTGAAGACTGAAAAACAGTTTATATCTGGACAAAGAGGGAATATTGTGCTAGGCCCTCTTCCTTTGCTTTGTACACACATCCCATCATTGAGTATTGGGTAACAGCTAGTGTTCCCTAAAGCTGAATGCCTGAGCGGCTGCCCAGCAGAAATTCATGTGCTGCTCACCTGATTAGCAAAGCACTCACAGCTGGTAGCATGTGTTTATATCGGTGGTGCACATCTGAATGTGCCTGGGTGCACATAACTCTTGTTCCACCCATGGATGGAAAAACATTAGAGGGAACACTGGTAAAACCCACCAACCTTTTGGCCAATGAGGTCTGCATAAGATTTTCTTTTGCTCTTGCGCTGTGGAGTAACGTTGCCTGGGCCTTAAATGTATATTATGCTTTGGAACTACCTATTGCTCTAACAGTATGATGTTCAGGGAAGCCAACACAAAAGACAAAGTTTTGAGGATAACTCAGTTGCTGTTTTATGTTGTACAATCAGTAGAAAATAGTTCCAGGGCAACATGTACACTACAAAGGTCTTTCGAAAGAAGCCCTTCCGGTAGATCTCTTCCTACCTTCTTTTGAAAGAGTGTGTCCACACACAAAAAAGTGGATCAAAACAGTGATCTCCTCTTTCGAAAGAGAGCATCCACACAGCTCCCTGTTCTTTCAAAAGAATGGGCCAGGCATCAAAAAATCAGGCCCCATGAGGCCTGCACGTTTTCTTTCGAAAGCAGTGTTTGAAAGGAGGTGCTCTTCCTGAAACGGGAAAGGAAGAGCAATGTTGAAAGGATTGCCACATTCTTTCAATTTACTTCCAAAAGAGTGCTTTTTATGTGTAGTATCAGAGAGGTAGCCGTGTTAGTCTTTATTTTCACAAACAACAAGAAGTCCTGTGGCATCTTATAGACTAACAGATATTTTGGAGCATAAGCTTTCGTGGGCAAAGACCCACTCACCCATCTGATGAAGTGAGTCTTTGCCCATGAAAGCTTATGCTCCAAAATATCTGTTAGTCTATAAGGTGCCACAGGACTTCTTGTTGTTTTTGTGTGTAGACACTCTGTGGGATCTTTTGAGAGAGCCCCCTTCTTTCAAAAGAACTTCCTAGTGTAGATGCAGTCCAGATGATAAATTGGGGAACCATAGATTTAATTGCAACTTTATGGGGGCCGCTTTGCCAGAACCAAGAGCTGAAGCACTACTTGTAGTTTATGACAATTGCCTTGTGTCAGGATGCTTTCTTTTAACGCTTTACTTGTGATTGGTTTAGTTTCTTGATTCATTAGTTCAGAGCAATTCAGTGAGGACATGACTGTGGTATTTCTGCTTCCTTAGGAGTTGGCATGTTGGAAGCAAACTATGCATTTCAAATAAGGGTACCTACTCATTAGAAATGGCCTTGCTCAGTAGTTCCTTAGAAGGCTCTAGTTTTCCATCTGTATTCTGTAACTCTGTCCATTTGCAGGTGTACACTTTCCTGGATAAAATGTCCTTCTACATCGAATTGTACAAACATAAGCCTCCTGATGTGATCTCTCATGAAGATGGCACCCTTTGGCGAAGACAGGTGCCAAAACTTCTTTATCCCTTGGGTAAGGAAGTAGGATGGGTTCACCTTGGAACACTTTCAGGTCTAGTCTTGTATTAACTACACTGCTTACAGATTTTCATTCTGTGCCCTGGCTTTTGATCACATTGTGAAGCATCTGACTTAATTGCTTATTTCACCTTTCTTCCTCTGCCTTTAGGGCTGGGCCAGACAAACCTACGAATACCTCAGGGAACGGTGGGCCAAGTGATGCTGGATGACCGGGCGTACTTAGTACGATGGGAATATTCTTATAGCAGCTGGACATTGTTCACCTGTGAAATTGAGATGCTACTCCATGTTGTATCGACAGCAGGTGAGGCAGGTTGAGAATTGGGGTGGATGTTGTTGGGGAGAGAGAAAGGTGTAATGCATTAGGAACATTAACAAAACATTAGAAAGATCAGATTAATTTCAGGGGAATTAGGCCCTCGTCCACTGGAATAGCCTCGCACTGTTACAGAAGAGTATTATGACAGAATTTACAATCAATTTGGGGATTGGGACAAGGGGAAGGAAGCAAATATTTGAGAATAGGAATAAGGAGAAGAGATTGGAGGAGGAAGAAAGGAGAGAGAAGAGAGTCAAGTACAACAGAAGATGGAAAGATTTAGCTTTTGTTTTGTTGCCCCCATAAAAGATATCAGGAGGTGGTAAGCACTTACTAATATTAAGTGCTGGGCCAAATTTAAGATGGGAGAGAAAATGAGTATGCACCTTTTAAAATTACCCTTCCCCCATTTCTGCCTTTGGTCATTTGAGGGACACAGTCCCAGATGAATTAATTTCTATACAGCACCGTGGAAAGTAGATGTTCTCTTCATTAGAGGTGTGGGGTAATCTGTGGAATAATTTATTGAAGGTTAGGACCTTTCTTATTAGATCATATTAAATCATCCAAAGAGTGCAGAGAGCAAGAGAGAGAGAGTAATGCAGCATATGCACCTCTCCAGATTGTAATGTTAGCTTGCTTCTTCTAGATGTGATTCAGCACTGCCAGAGGGTCAAGCCAATCATTGATCTGGTTCACAAAGTCATCAGCACTGATGTGTCAATAGCAGATTGTCTTCTGCCAATCACGTCACGGATCTACATGCTGCTACAGAGGTATGAAGCTGACTGGCAGAGACAGCTAAGGCATCTCTGAAATTGCTAGAAATAGGAAAAATGATCAACAACAAATTTTATCAAAAGCTATTTAGGAAGTTTTTTGCAGAGCTGGGATCAGAATTCTGGAGTTCCTGCCTCTAGATCTTGTGCTTTAGACCACTGGACCACCTTGCCCATACACATTTGTAGTGCTTTATCTGTAGTGACATAGCAATACAACCCTCTCTAATGGGGATGCAGTTTTATCTATATAAAGACACCTGGTATAGCTATCCCTAATGGGAAGGTGGATAAACTTTACATATAACTATGTCCACGCTATGGGGTGTACAAAGTTAACTATTTCAGCCGAAAAATCACACGCTCCCGCTAATATACCAGAATAAAAACTGTAAACTAGGCCTAAGTTCTGAAGGTTACATATATAACACTCTGGCTTTTTCCTAGGTTAACGACTGTGATCTCTCCCCCAGTGGATGTAATTGCTTCTTGTGTCAATTGTTTGACTGTATTGGCTGCCCGCATGCCAGCTAAGGTGAGGGGATATCTTCTGATTTTCCTGAAACGGAACACATGCACACATACACACTCTCTTTCTCACATTCTCTCTCTCTGTCTCTCGCTCTGTTTGGTGTAGGAGAATATATTTTCACTCCTCTCTCCTCTTTTAGGTTTGGACTGACCTTCACCACACAGGGTTCTTACCATTTGT
Organism: Carettochelys insculpta; assembly: GCF_033958435.1. Taxonomy (NCBI): domain Eukaryota; kingdom Metazoa; phylum Chordata; order Testudines; family Carettochelyidae; genus Carettochelys; species Carettochelys insculpta. The sequence goes on from NC_134157.1 coordinate 12,146,868, forward strand.
TGCCAATCCAGTTTCCAGTATGAGTCATATGATTAGGTAATTCAGTTTTCTCTTCCACCTTTGACATAGGTGTAAGTATTTCACTAGTGTGAATTCCAAACCTTCTAAAATCCAGGTAACTAGTGTTCCATTCTTACATAATAAACTGGCAAATCCTTATTCTAAATTCGGTATCACGGAATCATGTGACCATAAAATGTTTGAGCTCCTTGTATATTCTCTAAGTACAAAATACTATATGCAGAGACTTACACACACACCACCTAGAGCTGGAAGGGACCTCTGGAGGTCATCTAGTCCAGTCCCCTGCGCTCTCGGCAGGACGAAGCACCATCCCTGATATCTATTTGCCCCAATCCCTAATTGGCCTCCTCAAGGATTGAGCTCATAACCCTGGGTTTAGCAGGCCAATGCTCAAACCACTGAGCTAGAACCTTATCTTAAATGTGCCTAGCTCTCCAGCAGAAGTGAAATTAATTAGACGTACAATATAAGATATTGCCATTACAGAGAAATAAAATTCATCTTAAGTTGAAGGGTGATTAGACCTGACCTCTGTGGGTCACCTTTTCTCTACTCAGGGTCAACCTCCAGTGTGATCCCCCTCCCCACTTCACATGTGTGCACACTTCTCCGTGACATTTGGTTCTTATTGTAAATACAATACATGCTTTGCTCCTTCCACAGTGCTGAGGGAATGAATGCTGGAGGCTATGGGAATCTGTTGATGAGTGTGGAACAGCCTCAGGGCGAGTATGGTGTCACCATCTCCTTCCTACATTTGATTACAACTCTTGTCCGTGTAAGTGTAGTGTTCCTTTTTTTTTTTTTTTTTGCAGTGCTCCTACATTTTCAGCCAGCAATATGTTATTACTTGCTGGTGAGGGAGAAGATGAGGTAAAGATGTGTTCCAAATGCATGAAGTTTCCTCTTGTAGCCATTTGCCAATACACAAATCTTTTGTGCTGAGGTTCTTGCTTTTTCTATAATTTGGTCTTCCCAACAATCACTTTCTATTTGTAAACTGAACTCATTTCCTCATCAGGATGGTGGGACTGCTCAGTCTCTTCCAAGTCCTCTTAACATTGCTGGGCGTAAGCCTGAAGGGAAATCTCTTCACTGTGTTTCCTCGTCTAGAGATCCAAGTGTATTTACCTTTGTAGCATATCTGATCTTCACTTTTTCTCTGTGGAAGAGAACAGAAGTTGCTCATAAACCTCTGTCCCTATGCTGCATTTCTGAGCGCTGCTGACAGAACTGTTCTAGCCCCTATTTATGTCTTTGGAGTATTCATTGACTGTCTTCCATCCAAATTTTTCACACCTTTGAACTAGGATGGGAACTGTAATTTTTCTGCTTTTTCTAGGGACAGTTGGGCAGCACCCAGAGCCAAGGGCTGATGCCCTGCATTGTGTTTGTGTTGAAGGAAATGTTGCCAAACTACCACAAATGGCGCTATAACTCCCATGGTGTGAGAGAACGCATTGGTAAGAATAGCTCTTCAAGGGAGGCAAATCTGAATTCTGTCTACAGAGAATGTCTTTCTCTGCTTTTTTCCCTTTCTCTGTAAATAGCTCAATTAGGACTTGGATTTATACTTTATAATGTCATCTGTTGCTTCTGAACTCAACAACTGCACTTTCTGAACACCGAATCCATTCTACCCATTTTTCAGGGTGCCTAATTTTGCAGCTTATCCATGCTATTCTGAATCTGTGCCCTGAAATGGATCCTCACAGCAGGTAAGGGGGAGTGAATTTCACACATCACTGTGTATCGGACATCTCCATTCACAGTGCAGGCAATCTCAGTCACGGTTGTTTTATTCCCAGCTAGGAATGTGAAATATTGAACAGGCAAAGTCCAATGTGCTGCTTTGCAGCCTTGGTTCACCTTGCTTGTATTGAGGCCAGGGAAGTACAGACAGGGCTGGGAGAGAAAGGACACTCATATGGTTATGAAAAGCCACTGATGAGAGGAAAAAAACTAGTGGACAGACTTAATTTTATGATGCTGCAGATGTGTATATTCCAGGACCCCTTAGACTGCCATCCACTACTCTGTGGCAGGTGTGCCTGCTCTGAGAGTTGTGGGGGTGGTACAGAAATTGAAAAGTATTACTCTGTGTTAACTTTCATGGTGGGTGATGGATCAATAGGATCTTTCTATCTGACATATTTCTAACGTAGTGCCTGGGTTGATGCTACATGATAGCATCTAGTACGTGATGAGTGTATCAGGTCAAGTCATGCTTTTTGATGTCCATGACATTGTTTTGCAGCAGTGCCCCCAGTCTACAGTCCTTATGCATTTTCAGCCTGGCCAACACGGAAGCAGGACAGGCTGTCATTAACATCATGGGCATTGGTGTGGACACCATTGATATGGTAATGGCCTCACAGTCCAGTAGGTAAGTCACATGTTCAACATGCATGCAAAAAGCAGCAACAAATCATACTTGAAGTGTGGCTTAACTGGTTACATGTTGCTGGGAGTCAGTGTAGCTGTCAGTTGGGCCAACCTATTTCTGATCAAAATTCTGAAGAAGTTACCAAGAATCTGCTGCTTATTCACAGCTTTCTGTCTCTGTACTTATTCTCTTTGTATATATTTTCTGATTCCTGCAATTGCTTTTCATTTCTGATTTTGCTTAGCTTAACTTAGTACTGCACTATGTAAATGAGATGTGGGTATGTTTGATTTTCACATTGCTTGTAGTAATACTGGTATAAAGAAATCACAACGTTCAATGTATAAAAGTACCAAATAAAGTAAAAGGCAGGAAAATTATAGCAAAAGTTCCCATTTTCATGCCCCCAAATCATGCCTGGGTCCAGTAAAATCTACTAACATGCATAAATCATTACAAAGCTTGAGTTGCACCGTTAGAAGTCCTTGTGGTTTCTTGATTAATCGAGTTTCTTAATGGTAGATTCCTGAAGGCAGTTCTGGAGGCTGCTTCACAACTTAAACCTCCGGGCCAGTCAGGGCAGTTACTTTTGACACATCAGCAATGGTTAAATCCATTTATTTATGTGCACCTAGAGATCCTCCTGTGCTTTGCAAAAAGTCTCTCAAGTCCTTAATAGTTTGCTTAGTGTCCCACCCAGCCTTTCTGGCTTTTAGGACTGTTAAACCTTCAGATACCTTAAAAAATCTGTTGGGAAAAGGGAACCTAGGCCAGTTCTACACTAGACCTTACAATCGATTGTAGATATGCAATTCCAATTATGGCAATTACGTAGTTGGAATCGACTTACCTACAGTCTACTTACCTGACTGTCCTCACTGAGGGAAGTTGATGGGCGACTGGGGAGTACAAAGGTCTACTGCCGACCCCTGATAGTTTAATTTTGTGCATCCCCACTAGGTGTGAAAGATCAGGTAGTGAAGACATACTCCTAGGCTACAGTGAAAATAAGTAGAAATATTGAATTAGAGGTTTTTCACAGACTGGTGCTGCATGACTGCAGTACAGATAATCTGTAGCAGAGGCTTTCAGTGTGTGAGCGTGTGCGTGTGTGGCGGATGCTTGCCCTTCCAGCTGTGACCTCTCCCATTCATGACAGCATAAAATCTCTCATGAATATAGCTGGTGCTTATGTGGAAAAGTAACATTAAGAAAGCGAGCATTTTAGCTGCATTAATGTGTGAATATATTAACTTTGTGAAGAAAGTTAACCAAGCTGCTTACTTTGGCTCTTTGTTACATCTTCCCATCTTCTCTGATCTGCTTCTCCCTCTACCTGAACCCCTGCATGTACTGCTTTACTACATAGTGCTCTTCTCCCATATACATCCTAGAAAGAAGTAAAGGAATCAGAACTGTGTGGCTTGCTATCTTTCAATGGATTGCTAGCAACTGCTCCATAGACCATCAGTGTTATACAAGGATCAGAGGTTCTCAGCTCTTTGGTCTACCATACAGACACATGAGAATATTGTATTTGGTTACTTCACAATAACTGTTGAATGTTGTCTTATCGCCAATTCATACAGCTTGGCTGTTGTTCCTTAGCCAAGTTTGTTTTAGTCAAAAATAATTCCTTAACCATAGCATCCTAATAGTGTTCCCCCTTTCTTCTCCTTAAAATGATCATCATTTATTTATATGCAGCATTGTTGTAGTTTTGTTCATTCCAGGATATTGAGGAGGCAAGGTGGGTGAAATTATATCTTTTATTGGACCAGCTTCTGTTGGTGAGAGACCATCTTATGAGCTTACATGCATCTATTTGTACAGTTACCTTACATCTGTATCAAAGGTAGCACACATCAGCAGTTATGAAACTCTCTGTGATCCAGGCTTGTTCCCCATCTATGCCAAGGACATTTCAATCTTTTTGGTGCTCTTGCTTTTATAAGTTAGTTCTTGAATTGCCCTGGCCATGCCTCTGTATTTCCCCTTTCCATGCTTCTTGTGCCTTGCTTCTATAAAAATGAAATAGCGTGGTCTTTGAAACTTTAGATTTATTTTACTTGTTTGGTTCAACAGTTGCATTCACTCATTGGAGAATTTCAAGGGAATTGCCCGCATTGCAGATTTGTGGAAGTAAGTGCAATATTATGCAAGCCAGAACCAACCCTTTGAAAAACCCTCCATGTTTAGATAGCATGCTGTGTCTGATTTATGGTGGAGACTAGCTGTATCTCATCCTTTTGTCCCTGTGTATTATAGAATCTTGTCAAGATCACTCATAATTTGGAAATATGCCAAACCTTGACATGGTGGGATGGCTTAAGGATAAAGCGTTAGTTTCAATTTTGAATTGCCTCTTTGCTTTCATGGAATTATGTAGATATAGTAATAACTCTATTGTTAAGATTGTAACAACTATAATTATAAGTCTGATCTTAAACTTAACTCTCCTCTGTGTATCTTTCTTTCAATTTTCCTTTCTGCCTAAAATTTCTTCTCCATAGTCTCTGTGCACAGTAGAATCTTTGTGAAGTTTGGAGGTTAATTTTAGGTATGAGAGTCTGAAGACAGAAAGGAGATTCAACTTGTTTTGTCTTTTCATAATTGAAAAATGGCTTGGTCTGAAAACTTCCCATTTGTTCTACATGCTCATTCTCAGAACTGATACACAGGATTGTTACTAACAAGTGGAAAAGCTTGTAATTGCAAGGGGACAGTTTTTAAGGCTTTATGCATAAGGTCAGGTCTACAATAGACCTGAAAGGCGATTTCAGATATGCAGTTCTAGCTACAGCAATGCTAGCTAGAATCAGTGTATCAGAAATCAACTTTTGTGACTGTCTTCACTAAGGAAGGTCAACAGGAGCATTTCTCCCATCAACCTCCCTTACTCCTCTCAGTAGCAAGGAGTACAGGGGTTGACTGCTGACCCCAGACAGATCGAGTTTGTGCATCTTTACTGGACACACAAAATTGATCTCCAGAAGATCAACTCTGACTGGGTTGATCTTCCCGGAGGTGTAGACAAGCCCTAAGATGATTTGTGTGGTGGGCTTTGTGGCCGTTGTAGGTAACATAACATGTATCAGCAGAATTCTGTAGTTAGGGATTTGAGGAGGTTGTAAGCTCTGCCTGTTGCCTGAGGGAGATTTCAAGAAAATCACCACAGACAGCTGAGGAGTTGAGTCCTGCTTATGGCAGGGGAAGTTTGCCCTCTCTTTGTCCCAAACTAAGCAGCTCCTAAAGCAGTTGTCCAAGTAAGTGGAGTCATTTGTCTTCCTACTGAGACCCACATCAGCCTACCGTCAAAAATGTGACCCTACTGTCATACTTTTCACTCTGAGACTTGAGTGACCCTGTGCTCTAGTTATAGCAATTTGCCTTGTCTCATCTTCCTATTTCCTTGCATTGGCCATACCCATCTTCGTATGCTTTCCTGCCCCTAAAGATGTGTGATGAAAATGGGTTAGGAGATCATCAGGCTCTTTCTTTCCACCTCTGCTTTGTTCCAGAACAAAAGGGAAAGGGGAGCCTGGACTTGTTTGGGAGGAGTGAGATCTGTTGGAAGGTCGTGGTAGTAATCTCTAAAAAATCCTTCCTAAATAGATGAACTTTATTTAATAAAGGTTAAAAAGCTTAATGAAATTCAGAACCCTTTTTTCTTTGATTGTTTTGGACTCCTTATAAGTGAGTCTATCTTGTAAATAATGGTAGAAACACCCCTTACCAATTTAAACAGTTGCTGTAAAACCAACGGTCATGAGGATCCTCTGATAAAGACAGCAGAGCTTACAACTTTAATTAGTGCAACATTTGCAAGAGACTGCTCATGCTACACTCACCAGGGTAAGGTGTGTTAATAGCCAGGTGGAGGATTCTGCTTTTAAAAAGCCATCATAGGAGAAAATATGCATTCAAAAGTAAAAAAAATTCAAAGTTGAATTCCTTGCACTTGCTTAAACTCTGGCCCAGATACATGTCCGATTGCCATCTGTAGCATAGAAGCTGTCTTTTTACCATTCACCTTCCCATGTTCAATCCCTTTCCTCACATACAGATCAATCACTCCTTACTAAAACTGTATGATAGACAATGGTCTGCTGAGTAGCTAATACTTTGGAGTGAGACCTCTGTCCCAGTAAAGACTAGACTACAGTGTTTTGTGCCTTTTTCCATATACATACCACCTTATCTACTATCAAACTGCAGGATAGAGTCTCTAATGTATTCTGTTCCTCAGGCTGATATTGGCACTGCACCCCCGTACTGCAGATCACCTCCCAGGTGTAATCAGAGAGGCCATAGATCATCCTTACCCCAGTGACCCAAAGCACTGAAAAGAAAGATGCTTGTAAACAGTTACTGCTTCTGCCCAGAGATCTATGACCTTTGTGAAAGGCACAGTGTCCAAAGAAAATATTTCCCATGTGGTGCTAATTAAACAACATATGCACTCTAAAGGGTGGGCTTATGCTCCATGAAACTCCACAAGAGTGTGAGCAAGATATGGGAAGAGAGTTACCTGGGGTGGAGGAATCTTAATGTCAGATGTCTTTGCTGTCTAATGTGCAAGTGAATTATATCTCAACCTAAACTGTTTTTCAACAAATTGTGGGATTGTTTTGGGTCTAGTAATTTGTTTTTAGCTTAATTTTTTATTAGTTTTAATCTCCCTTCCTGCACTCCTTGCCAACATTGCACAATACAGGAAATTTGTTTTCTTCTTTTTGTTTTTGGGTTATAGGATCTGTCTGAAAACTGTTTTGTGCACTCCTCACACTTAAAAACTTACAAGCCAATTTAACCCCACCTTGGAAAAGAAGGAAAAGCAAAGAACAGTTACACACCCAAAAGATAAGGGTTTAAAACAGAAACATTTTCAGGCCTTTGTGCTATTATAAACCCAAGATTGGTTATGCTGGGGTTTTTTTGTGTTATACTGGCAACAGTCACATAATAAAGTGAGAGTAAATAGAGTTCTCACACAAACTTTGCCCTTGCTTGATAGTACCACAGGATACTGAATTTGCTATTTCAGTGCTGTACAGTTAACAATCATTGTTTATGTTTGATTTTAATTCATTCCTTTTGGTTTCTGTTTGGCTACACAGCGATGAGTCACTGGGCCAGGGCCAGCTGCTGATCCAGACAGTAAAGCTGGCATTCTCCGTCACTAATAACGTCATCCGGTTGAAGTCCCCTTCCAGTGTGGTATCCCCACTAGAGCAGGCACTTACTCAACATGGTATGTACCCTTTGTTGGCCAGCCCTGGCAGTAGTGTCTGTCCCTCGTGCACAGATAACGTGTAACTCGTTAACATTATACTGTGGTATGACATCTCTGAACAGTGCAGTTCTCATCCAGCATACCAGTAATGGGAGGGTTCCATAGGGCATTCTCCTCCTCCTCCAAGGGATTAGTCAAAGGCCATTCATTAAATTCACTATAATGTGGAGTAGGCTAACAGATTTTTCCCTTGCATTATAGCCTTTGTGGAACTCCCTTATGGAATGACACTAGGTACGTGGCACTGGGCCCATTTTTAAGACAGTAGCCCAATGGGTATTCTCTTGTTCTTTACCTGCCAGGATTTTGGTGGCACTGATGCTTCTGATTCTTTGCAGTTTTGGGAACAGTGTGGAAACCTTGAACTATATTTTCATTTTTGGCTCACCAGGACTGCTTTAAAATGACTATCTAGCGTTATTTTCATTTGTTTTGTTTACTGCTTTCTAACATGAGGCAGTGCTGAATGGTATGGTAAAGCAGCTACCAGTAGTACCTATGGCCAGACCCATCCTTGGTCCTCTTGGATTCATTCCTTCTCGCTTTCTTTTGCTCTCATATAGAGGAGAATGGCTGCCTGCTAAATAGTTGCTGAATAGTATCTCTCAAAGAGCCCTCATTAGAGACTATTGCAGCTTCTCACCTGTGATTTAATTATGTTCTCCACAGGTGCTCATGGGAACAATCTGATTGCTGTATTAGCCAAATATATCTACCACAAACATGACCCAGCTCTGCCACGCCTTGCCATCCAGCTGCTCAAACGACTTGCTACGGTAAAAATAGTTTCTCAAAAGTGCTTTCCCTTTTTGTTGATTGTTTCACTTAAATTTATCGCCTGTGAACCTCCATGATGCAGCTTATGAGTGTTCTTGCTTTGAGCTTTCCAACCTTGTCCAAAAGGACCCTGTATAAAGACTTATTCAGGGACCCTGTATTAAGACTTACTCTTTACCTGCTAGACTAACGCTTTTTGGTTGTTAAAACCTCTTAAGTTTTATTTAAGTATTTAAATGTTGCAATTTTGAGGGTGTATATTTTAACATGCCTCAACCCAAATTATCTAGCTGTCTGACTTCTTCAGTTTTGCCCTTTTTCTGGTGAAATAATGAGGAGTGGAGCAGAATTCCTAAAGAGGCAACTAAAACTCAAAATGATTTGACAGGTTTTCTGTGTGTTCCATTAAAATTGTCTTGATTTCCCTTTTCTAAGTCCCTGTGCTCAAGGGTGAGAATTTTCTGGGATTTCAGTGTAAAACACACACCAAAAGCCCCATTTACACATTGAGAGGAAGCATCCTAGCATTTATCTACCTTTTTTTAGTATGCTTCTTCCTTTTGCAGGTGGCTCCAATGTCTGTTTATGCCTGTCTTGGGAGTGATGCTGCTGCCATTCGTGATGCCTTTTTGACCCGCCTGCAGAGTAAGATTGAGGACATGCGCATTAAAGTTATGATCCTGGAGTTCCTCACTGTTGCTGTAGAGACACAACCTGGGCTTATTGAGCTCTTCCTGAACCTGGAAGTGAAAGATGGAAATGATGGGTCAAAGGTAAAACATAGCGCCTACATAAGGTTTTACATCTTTTCCAGTGTCTTGGAGCTTTCCCACTGCCTGTGCTGCCTGAAGCTTTACTGTGTCCTCTGTATAAGTGTCTTTGTCTTAGGTCCACAGGCTTCTGACAAGATTTTGAACAATGGTTTTAAAGCTGTGTAGTCTGGTTCTGGGATGAGAGCCTTAGGACTTTCTGATCAATTGGCAAAAAGATTTTCTTTGACCTAAGAGAAATGTCCCTTTGTTCTCCGGCCACTATGCAAGCACCTCCTGCTCCAGTATGCTGTTTAATTGCACCTACAAAATATACAAGGAAGTAAAGCTTTTTTTCTGTCCCTGAAGTAATCTGACTTATAAAAAGTTTCTTTCTTTCTTGTCTTTTTAGAAATTCCTCGTAGTGTTGTATATTACATGTATGTGCATATACATGCCTGTGCCATTGTGCTTAGGCTTTACTTCCCTGTGTATTTGACAGGTGGAATTGAATAGCATACTGAAACAGCAGTTGCTAGCATTGTGGTTGGATGTAGCTATCTCTCATTTTCTCCTTTTTGTTTTAGGAATTCAGCTTAGGGGAATGGAGTTGCCTCCAGGTGGTCTTGGAACTGACAGATTCCAAACAGCAGGAAAGATACTGGTGTCCTCCCCTCTTGCACCGAGCTGCCATTGCATTCCTTCATGCCCTCTGGCAGGACCGTCGGGATAGTGCCATGCTGGTCCTGAGGACCAAGTGAGTCATTGCTTTTCTACACTGCCTTTAGATGTCTGTGAGATGCGGCCTGTATTCCCTGTTTCTAGATGTATAACTTTGTCTGTTTTCAAAATGCATTTTGTTTGAATATGCTCAGTGTACTAAGCTCTGAAGTTCACACTCTATGGCTACGTCTACACTAGCCCAAAACGTCGAAATGGCCATGCAAATGGCCATTTCGAAGTTTACTAATGAAGCACTGAAATACATATTCAGCACCTCATTAGCATGCGGGTAGCCGCGGCACTTTGAAATTGATGCGGCTCACCGCTGCACGGCTCGTCCCAATGGGGCTCCTTTTCGAACGGACCCCGGCTACTTCGAAGTCCCCTTATTCCTATGAACAGATGGCAATAAGGACGAGCCGTGTCAATTTCGAAGTGCCGTGGCCTCCCGCATGCTAATGAGGCGCTGAATATGTATTTCAGCGCTTCATTAGTAAACTTCGAAATGGCCATTTGCATGGCCATTTCGAGGTTTTGGGCTAGTGTAGACACAGCCTATGACTGTTGTGTCCTCAGCATTTACCATATCACCAAACCTTGTGTTCTCATCAAATTTTATCAGCGGTGATTTCATATTTGTTTCCAGATCACTGATGAAATGTTGGCTATCATTGGGCCTAGAACCATTTGAAGGCTGACTGGGAATGGGCTGTTTTAAACTATTTCCTTGAATAGAAATAAGCCTGTCCCACTTGTTCTGACAGATTGGAGGATTACTTTTAATTGTAACTTAGATACTTAGTGGTCAGACTCAGAGGTTTCTCAGCTAATAGCAGGTTAGTCCTCTTCCTCCGGTCTCTTGATAACTTGTTCTGCATGCAAAATATAGAAGAAAGTTTCAGTAGTTCAGGATGTTTGTTAGGGAAAAATTAGACTTTCTCTTGTGAAGCACATACACACGTCTCTTGAAATAACCTTCCTGTTTCATTGGGCTCTGCACCGTCAGGTGAGTAATGTTACTACATATGTGATAGTAATAGAGAAGTAGTGGTGTTAGTCTGTATTGTAACCAAACAAAACAGCAGTCATGTAGCACTTTAAAGACAAAATAATTTATTAGGGGATGAGCTTTCTGTATAGATCTGAAGAAGTGGGTCTGTCCAACAAAAGCTCATCTCCTAATAAATTATTTTGTTAGTCTTTATAGTGCTACATGACTGCTGGTTTCTGTTTTTACGTGTGTGAAATATCTCAGACAGTGGGGTTTGCAGTGGAAAGCTGGCAGCAGAATCAGGCTGTTCCTGTCAGCAGTGCTGTGTAGGTCTATAGTTCTCAACCAGGGGTCTGTAGAGGTTCTTCAGGGAGTACATCAACTCTTCTAGATGTTTGCCTAGTTTTACAAAAGGCAACATAAAAAGTCCTGTAGCACCTTATTGACTAACAGATAATTTGGAGCTTAAGCTTTCATGGGCAAAGACCTGCTTCGTCAGATTGGAGCATGCCTTTTAATAGTAACTTAGATACTTGGTGGTCAGACTCTGAGGCATCTGATGAAGCGGGTCTTTGCCCACGAAAGCTTATGCTCCAAAATAGCTGTTAGCCTATAAGGTGCCACAGGACTTCTTGTTTTTGAAGAGACAGATTAACTCGGCTATCCCTCTGATACTTGTCAACATAAAAAGTACTAGTGCAAACTTAAATTTCATGCAGGTGATGATTTATTTATAATGCTGTATGTACTATACATTGAATGCAAGTATAATATTTATATTCCAGCTGGTTTACTTCATAATTATATGGTAAAAATGAGAAAATAAGCAATTTTTCACTAATAGTGTGCTCTGACATGTTTTCAGTTTTGTATCTGATTTTTCTAAGCAAGTTGTTTTAAAGTGAGTTGTAATTGGAACCATGCAAGACAAGTCAGACTCCCAAAAAGGGTTTGGAAAGATTGGCAGCAATAGGAGAAGTCTGGTAACTTACAGTATTTTTGTGGTTTTTAGGCCAAAGTTTTGGGAGAACTTAACCAACCCTCTCTTTGGGACCCTTGCTCCCCCTTCAGAAACATCAGAGGTAAGTTGCTTATAAGCACTAAAAATAGCTGTCTTTTCTGAAAAGAAGTGAGGAGTGCATGAAACTTTCTTCATTTTGGTATTTGCCATGGAAGAGGAAATATGCTTGGCTAAAGCACAGAGAGTGGGTTTTGTGTAGATTAGCTGTGTAACTTTGGACTAGCGTCGTGAACTCTCACTGCCTCTGTTTCATTATCTGTAAAACAGCGATGTCTGCCTAACAGGATTCAGCTCCCTTCTGCACCCAACATCCATCCCACACCCCATGCCTCCTCCATTAATATCGTGGAAGAGTGCAGCCCTTGACCACTTCCAGATTCTTGGAGTGGCTCCCATCAAAAATTATTGTCCACCTCCGCTCTCAGTGATGAGCGGGTTCAAGTCTTGCTGCTCTCCTTGCCTCTGCCCCAGGAAGTCCCAGAGGTATTGCCTTTATGCTACTCTATAGGCCTTCTCTGGCATAATGCTCAGGAAACCAAGGATAACAGGAAAACTGAGGGCATCTGAACAGCACAAGTGTGCTTGATTGACAGTGTGGATTTCCTAGGCTTTTTAGACTATGGCCCTCAACTCTCTTTTTAGGACAGAGCCTGGGACTAAGTGCTGCCCAATTCACACTGGAGCAATCGATAAGCTGCTCATGCTCTGCTTTTTTTCCCTCTTTGTAGCTCAGTGTCTTGGACACTTGTGCCTTAATCATGAAAATCATCTGCCTGGAGATCTACTATGTGGTCAAGTGAGTCATTAACAATCTGTCCTCGGGACACACCTTTAAGTGAAGGCAAAGTCTTTGAGCTGTATATGAATTAAATACTAAGAGATCATCTGCATGGTTGAGGGAGAGGCAAGTTGGAGCTGAGAGTTTTGTGGCAACGTTGCAGGAATATCATTAGTTTAACTGTGGTTGGTGGGGCTCAGAAGAGAGGAGCACAAGCTTGCCTCATTTGATTTGCATTTCATGTAACCATCTAGTAGAGAGAAAGAGGTCATGAGAAGAGTTTCTGCATCCTGGAAATGTGACATACTGGGTATGGATCTCAAAGGAGGACTATCTGTCCCCGAGTAATGATGCTTTATATATTTTTAAGCTCATCATGGGACTATGCTAGCCACATGTAATAGAGTGAAATGTTCTCATCACACACTAGATGCTAGGACTCAAATTAGACCAATCTAACTTTTCTTCTGTCTCTGTCACAGTGCATAGTATTAAGTTTGTGTCCATGACATTTATGGCAGAAAATTTTACTTTGCTTCATTAGGCTTTGGCTAGAATGGAATAATCATGTGATTTAAGAAAAAGTTTCACCATTTTTAACAAATGATTATGGTGAGACATCAATTTATTACTTTACCTTAGGGATGGAAATTCCATTTAGAAGGTTGAACATTTAAAAGGTTAAAAATGTATTGTTTAAACAATTAAGTGGCTGAGACTAATCCTGCCAGCCAGCACAGCTGTGGCCTCTCCTGGCACTAGCTCCAGGCTGCACTGCCCCACCAAGGTGATGCAACTGTGTCCTTTCTGTCTGGGTGAGGTTGCTCTGGCTGCTGTAACTGGACAGTGAAGCTGGGCCAGATTTGACTGGCACAAGGTGGCTGGGGTTGGCGAGCTAGCCAGCTATGTAGCACAGGCCATTGAAACCAGCTGTGCTTAACAGTTAAATTAGTTAATCAGTAAGACTAATGTTTACCAGGTAGCTGGTTAACCTTTTTTATCCCTAGTTTAGCTTCTGTATAATATTGGTTGTGTCTCTTTTTTTAAGGGTGGGGCAAGGACAGTCTTCTGTTGAGCTAGCATAGCCAAATATGGCATTTTAGAGTACTGAGGTAATACTGTACAGAAAAGCTCCTATTACACATATTTTCTTTGGTTAAGCTAGTTCTTGTCTGGAGTATTCATCAACTCTAAAATAACACTGAGGGGTTTGAGTTTGTGTTTCTGACTTCTAAATCAAACTTCCTCAGCTTACAAATGAATGAATGATTTTCTAGTTCCCAGACTTGTAAAACATATCGTATGGTTTAGATATCTGGATGTGTATTCTCTTTCACAGTCTAAGCCGTAATAAAACTCTCAGTAAGGTTTAACAGTGTCTGAAGCATAATCCACAATGGATTCCAGCTCCTTCTCCCTGAGCTGTGATGTTCTGCAGAAGTAATAAGAAGCTGTATCTTACTTTTATCTCTAAAGTCTGCAGGATGTGCACACGGGGACCTGATATGCTGAGTAGGAATGTGGCCTTAAGTGCTCACTTTCCTGAATATAACTACTATTTTGAAAAGTTAGGAATAAATAAAAATCACATGTTTGAAAAGTTAAAAAGCTGAGTGGCAGGGGGCAGGGTGTTGCCTTCTGAGTTCTCTTTACTGGGTGGGACAGTCTTGCCCCACAAGCTGTGTCCATAGCTTTTCAATATGAATCTTAGAAGAAACATGTTCTGTGATAAACAGTAAATAATGAATAAATGAAAATGTATCTGACTCTTTCTGGCTTTGTCAGGGGCTCACTGGATCAGTCTCTGAAAGACACCCTGAAGAAGTTCTCCACAGAAAAGCGCTTTGCTTATTGGTCAGGGTATGTGAAGTCATTGGCATTGCATATGGCAGAGACAGAGGGTAGCAGCTGCACCTCCCTGACGGAGTATCAGATGCTGATCTCAGCCTGGCGGATGCTGCTAATTATCTCCACTAGTCACGTAAGAGTCATCTCGACTAATAATGTTTTGAATAGAAACGTGTCCTGTTACTTAGGCCACATGTGGCACAGTGAGGGAATCAGGCTGTGGGTTTTTGTTTCCGTTATTCTGTGTGTATAGTCATGATCTGAATGTATACCAATACCATACGGGAGAATTGCTTTGGTGGGTTTTGGTTTGTCAAGTGATAAAAACTAGTAGAACTGGGGTGGATGTTCCATCACTTCTGTAAAGTGTAAAGAAAGCCAATAACACTGTCTGTACCCAGAGAGATGCTGTAGGTAATTATAGTGGTATTGAATAAAGTGTGATGACAATGCCCACTGTAAGCCCTGTCCCCCATTACCTGTCACTTGGGCTATGTCTACACTGCATTCTGTTGTCAGAAGCAGAATGCAAATGAGCAAGACCAAAAATGCAAATGAAGTGAAACAAAATAGGAAGAAAGATTCTTTAGAAAACAGGGTTTGTTGTTGAAGGAACCCCATCTACATGGCTCTTTTTGCTTCTGGAAGTGTGATCGTGCAAAAATACGCAAACGAGGTATGAGATATGTAAATCGTGTTTCATTTAGTGGCATTTTCCATATCATTCATTTACATTCTGCTTCCGAAAGCGGAATATAGTGTTGCCACAGCCCCGCTGTTGACTTTTTGTCCCTGGCTTTCCTTATAACTAACAATTCTTATTTTTTCTTCTATAATTGTATCATCCAGCAGCCTATGCTACTTTGTAAATTAAAAAGTACAAAAGGGGGTTTGATGCTGGACAGGCAAGATGAGGGTGAGTGGTTGGTTGATGTAACTTTCACTATGATTAGTCTGAGCTGTCTCTCTGTCTCTAATCTGTAACTAGGCAGATATTATGCATCTGACTGACTCTGCAGTCCGGCACCAACTGTTTTTGGATGTGCTAAGTGGGACCAAAGCTTTGGTAAGTGTTCACATTTCAATTTGTAACTCTCCAAGGAATCTCTTTCAAGACTGGGTGCACAAGTGTTCAGGTCCTTCATTGTCGTTCCTGCATCTATTTGTGGTTCAGATTTTCCCTGATTCTGTGAGATTAGACTGAAACATGAAGGCCTCTCTCATCAGAATTACTTTGCTCTCCATAAGTCTTCATTCTCCAGATTATATTTGATTTTTTTTTGGTCATCAGGTGACACTGCTGTCACTATTATTTAGTGATCCTGCAGCATTGTTAGTTACTGTCATTGGTTCATGTCTTTATACTCATTTCAGCTACCTGCAGTGTTGCTTCCTATTGAAGGCAAGGTCACTTACCTGCTAGATCTCTGGTTGCTCCACTGGTTGATAGTGACTATAGGAGATGTTTCTTTTAGGTGGATGCTTCACCTAGCGAGAATTTTCTGTCTTTCCTCTTGAGGTAAAAAGAGGAAAATGTGGTGATGACTTTACACCAATAAAAAACAAGTGTGCCACAGCTTCCTTTCCACATTGGTTGCATGTTGGGATATAGAATTTGTAAATGGGATCTTGCAGTTCATCCTTAGAAGACAGCAGTCTCCTTGCTGAAAGTTAAGTTTTGTTGAATGAATGGGCTAGCAGTGAAAACGTGTGGTTGATATTGAGAACTCCGCACACCTTTCTAAGCAGTCATGGGGACAGAGTTCTGCTCCAGGAGTGCTATGGAAGGACATACTAAGTCACATCATCTTTTTTATAAACCTTGTTAACTACAACATGGTTCTTTCTCCCATGTTCTGGTGACTGCCTGCTGTGTATGCAAGTCTGCATGGAATATAGCAGCTAGGCAGGGGTGGGGTAGGAGGAGAGAAAGCTCTTAGTGCCGTAAAAGTCTGTGTTACACCTCTTTATCTTTCTCATCTGTGAATGTTACAACTGTAACTGTTGAACCTCTTTCCTTAGTTGCTGGTCCCTATGTCAGTGTTGTGCCTGCAGTTGGGGTCCATGCTGTGCACCCTTCTGCTGATCCTGCTTAGACAGTGGAAGAGGTAGGTGCCCTATTTGAATAACTCTTCATGAGTGAGCTAATAGTCACAGATGAATGTATAAACTTGGAAGAAGATGCTTGAGTTGCTGTGTAGACTGAATTGTCATGGTGATCTAGGACATAAAACCAAACCTGATCATTGCACAGTTCAAAGCCAGGCCGTGGCTTTCAGGACTCTGGCATCATGGGATTTTCTTTGGGGGTGACAGTGATGATGGATGCTGCTGCTAAACTTTATTAAATAGTGATTTTATGCTTATGTCAGTTTAACTAGGGAGAAGTGGGAGAAGGAAACTTAAATTATAATGGGCTTGCAGTCTCACTGTATTTACACCACACATTTGTGAAATGTCCATGAGGAGACCCTCCTGATGCCCTAAATTAAGCAAACTGTACCTGTGCACCTATACACACATCCCTTAGACATGATTTACACAGATCAGTCCCAGCCAAAATGTGAAGTTTGGAGTCTTGTCTAATCTGAAGAGCTCTCCCTTTTTTGTTGTCAGCGAGTTGGGTTCTGTGGATAAAATCATAAACTCCTTGACGCAGATTCTGGAGGGAGTACTGCAGGCAGATCAGCAGATGATGGAGAAGACCAAGGCCAAGGTGTTCTCTGCTCTCATCACTGTCCTGCACATGAAGGAGATGAAAGGTGAGAGTGCCTGGCAGAGGTTCTGAAGATCAGAGCTGCTGCCACTAGAAACACTTGTGTCCCATTCAAAGAGTCAGGAGTACACACATTGGCTGCCAGTGCAGGACAGTGACTGCAGTTGGAAGCCAGTGGGATTGTTCTGCCCCACTCATCATCCAAGTCCTGTTTTGCTTGGTGCTGTACTGCACAAAGACCCTCCTTGCTCCAAAGTGTGTACAGTTTTGTGTCTAATTCTTTTCTACTGCCCTCATCCCCGTGATCTGAGTGTGTAAGGCCCACCTCCATGCGCTTCTTGGGGAGAATTCAGGTTGAGCGTGAGAGAGCTTAATTTTAGTTGTATGGGCACTTGTTTCTGCTGATGAGTTATTGCCAGCTATAATGATAGGAAAGGGGGAGTGCAATTCTTAATGCTTGAGTATGTATGTGATGGGAGTTGAGATAGTTTAAGGAGTCTCAAAGATGAGAGGGGTGTTTGCTGAATGAGAGAGGTGTAGGAATTGCCAGACTAGATCACATCCATGGTCCTTCAAGTCCAGTATACTCTCTCTCTGCCCTGTAATGGACAATTATGGAATAACTCCTCCCCCCCGCCCCCGCTGGGGGCCTGTTTTTGCTCTGAAGAGATCTTAAGAGATTTGTAGCCGTTTTCCCCGAGATAATCCTGTTTATGATTGTACATTTTGTTGTTATCAAGTGAATGTTTAATTGGTTTCTGAATCCTGCTAAGACCATAGCTCATTCACCGACCTTTGCTAGGTCCCTCTGGAGTTCCTTATAGGTTATAGATTGATATCTGTAGAATAAAGAAATGCAAAGTGAGTAAGTCCTGTCTCCAAGAGTGGTGGTTCCAGCCATTCTATCAGTGCAGAAGTTAAACTGGAAACAGAAGGGCAAGGGGCATGAGGTAATCCAGTGTGTGCTTCTCTGCGTGTTCCACAGTGAGTGAGATCCCTCAGTACTCCCAGCTGGTGATGAGCGTGTGTGAGACCCTCCAAGATGAAGTCATTGTGCTCTTTGATCAGACACGACACAGCCTCACGTCTGGAGATTCTGCAGATGACAAGGACAGCATGGAAACAGATGATGCCTGCCGGGGTAAACACAAGGACCAGCGAGATGGGGTAAAGGAATCAGTCACCTGTTCTGTAGCCATGTTCTCTTTCAGTAAACAAGTTTATTTGCTGTGTCCACTGCACTATAAAATACCATGTTTTGCATCATGTCACTAGGCAGAAAATGTCTGGACACTTTACTTTGCCATAGAAGGTCCGAAGGCTTATTCGCTTCCTGAGGACCAAACCCCGGGGATTATGGGCAGAATTAGGGGATATGTTACTGAGAATTGCTGCTCTTGCTGTACTACATGTTCTAGGAAAGTGCTCTTCACACATCTGCTCCTGCTTGCATGCAAGCCTATTCACACCAGACAGAGCAGCCCCAGTCCCCAGCAGCAGGGAGCAGCTCCCAGCCCTTCAACTGTTAAACCAGTTTATCAAGTAAATGGGATTTTACATTCCTAGAAAACACTCTGAGCATGTTCTGAGCAGCCATCTCTTCCCAACCATTTAGTTTAAAGCTCTGATTTCTCTGGTATGTGCAAGGGTGTTTAAAAATATTTCCTACCATGTGTCTGATGACAGTATACATGGCTGGCTTGTTTCTCTGTAATGAAGTCACAGCCCTTGCCCCAGCCCCTTGCATTTCCTATAAATCAAACAGATCAGTTACTAGTGGCCGTATATGTACCTACTGGGATAATAACCCTGGTGAGAGCATCATCTGAGGCAAGTGTGGGAGTCTGATTGTGTCTTTCTGTCTGTCCTGCACGCTGAATGTAGAAATAGTTCTGAACTGCCCTATAGACTACAGCAAAGGGGGCACTAAGGGTTTGGATGCCTGGGTATTATTTTGGCTACTGACAAGCTTTGTAAATTTGGCTGTTACTTAACCTTCCTGTAAAATTAGTATTCTCTTTACTACCTCACAGGGCACTGGAATTATTAATACTTGCTTTGAAATGATCAGCTGAAAAGTTTTATAAGTGCAGTGTGGTGGTGGTCACATAAGCAGTTCAAATGCTCTCACTTAAAGGCTACGTCTACACGTGAAGCATCCATCGAAATAGGGTATTTCGATGAGTAACGTCTACACGTCCTCCAGGGCTGGCAACGTCGATGTTCAACTTCGACGTTGCGCAGCACCACATCGAAATAGGCGCTGTGAGGGAATGTCTACACACCAAAGTAGCACACATCGAAATAGGGATGCCAGGCACAGCTGCAGACAGGGTCACAGGGCGGACTAGTGCTTCTGGGGCAACAGCTAGCCGCTCCCTTAAAGGGCCCCTCCCAGACACACTCAGCCTGCACAGCACGCGGTCTGAGGAGCCATAGGCACACAGACCCCGGGCAACGCAGGCATGGACCCCCAGCAGCAGCAGCAGCAGCAGCCAGAGGTCCACCCAGCCCTCCCGGCAGGAGCAGGGCTCGCCCTGATCCATGCCATGTGGGAGGCAGCTGAGCACCTCCTTGCTACACCGGAGGAAGAGCTGCCCCCAGGGCAGCAGGGCTCAACCCCCAACCCTGCAGCACCCTGCCCGCCCCCCCCCCGCCCCCGCCTCACACGCCGGCGGCTGTGGAGCTACCCCACCAGCACCGACTGGTGGGAGCGGCTGGTGCTTGAGGAGTGGGACGACGACCGCTGGCTCAGGAACTTCAGGATGAGCCGGCAGACATTTATGGAGCTGTGCCAGTGGCTCACCCCCGCACTCAGGCACCAGGACACTGCCATGCGGCGTGCCCTCCCTGTGGAGAAACGGGTCGGCATCGCTGTCTGGAAGCTGGCCGCTCCAGACAGCTACCAATCCGTGGGACAGCAGTTTGGTGTCGGCAAGGCCACCGTCGGGGCTGTCCTCATGGAGGTAAGAGAACCCACGGGGGGAGGGCAGGGCAGAGGAGGGCGGGGGAGGGGAGGGGAGGGCGGGGGAGGGCAGGGCAGGGCCACGCACACCCTGCTCACCCCTCATTGGTGCTCTCCCATGTGCTTTCCCTGCAGGTTGTGCGTTCCATCAATGCCATGCTCCTGCACAGGCTCGTGAGGCTGGGGGACCCAGATGCCACCATCGTGGCCTTTGCCACCCTGGGCTTCCCCAATTGCTTCGGGGCTCTGGATGGGACTCACATCCCCATCCGCGCCCCGCATCACAGTGGAGGACGCTACATCAATCGCAAGGGCTACCATTCTGTGGTCCTCCAGGCCTTGGTGGACATCCGGGGCCGTTTCCAGGACATTTATGTGGGCTGGCCTGGCAGCACCCACGACGCCCAGGTTTTCCGGAACTCGGGCCTGTGCCGCCGGCTGGAGGCGGGGACCTACATCCCCCAGCGGGAGATCCCTCTGGGGGACACCACCATGCCCCTCTGCATCATCGCAGATGCGGCATACCCCCTCCAGCCCTGGCTCATGCACCCGTACACGGGCCATCTCTCCGCTAGCCAGGAGCGCTTCAACCAGAGCCTGAACCACGCGCGCCAGGTGGTGGAGCGCTCATTTGGCCACCTGAAAGGACGCTGGAGGTGTCTCCTGACCCGCCTGGATGCGGGCCCCAACAACATCCCCCTGATTGTGGGTGCCTGCTGCGCCCTGCACAATTTGGTGGAGAGCAAGGGGGAGGCCTTTTTCCAGGGCTGGGCTGTGGAGGCCGGCAGGGCCGACATGCAGCCACCCGCTGCCCCCAGTCGGCAGGTGGACCCCGAAGGGACCTGGGTCTGGGAGGCCCTGCGGGCCCACTTTGATGATGAGGCCGCAGGGTGAACTCTGCCAGGCCCCCCACTGCCCACCCCTTCCTCCACAACACTCCCTGCCCCAACGCCCACACCATGGAGCGCCCAACCGCACCCCCCTCCCACTTTTCCTGGACAAATGACAGCACGCACTTGTGGCTGAACTTAAACTGCTTTTTCTTTTAGAACTTTTTTTTTTTAACTATAAATAAAACAAGAACAAACTATATACAACGTGTGGAACAAAAGTAATGTGTACAAATAAAACAATAGTAATAAAAAAAGTTTGTTCACTAATAAAAACAAAACCAGGGATGATAAAGGGGAGAACTATTTACATGGGGGGGACGGGGCAAACGGGGGGCACCAATTAATAAGTCACAACTATATACAAGGGGGGGGGCTACGTCCCGGGCCCCTCGCCCCTAAAGTCCGGCACTGGGTGTGGGTGGCCGGGAGCCCCGCCGCGGCCGCAGCCCTGTCCGGGGCGGACTGGAAGATATGCCCGGCGAGTCTCAGCTGGCTCCAGGGGTCCCTCGGCGCTCCGGCCCTCGGTGGTGGGTGGTGGGGCGACGGCAGACGGGACGGTGACGTGCGGAGCAGCTGGTGGTGCGGCGGGTGGAGCAGGCAGGGCGGGCGCTGCGGCGGCCGGTGTGGCATGGGGGGCCAGGTAGTCCACCAGGCGGTTGAAAGTCTCCATGTAGGCCCCCCATGCCTCTTGGCGCCAGGCCAGCGCCCACTCCTGCAGTTCGACACGGCGTTGCTCCACCCGCAGGCACTGCTCCGCCACCTCCAGCTGCTGACGGTGGATGGCCAGCAGCTGGGGGTCCGTTGCCGTCGGCTGGTGGTGGCGCGGGGTCCGCCATCTAGCCCGCCGTGGGGCTGGTCGGTCCTTGGCCGAGGGGCTTGCCTGGAGTGATGGCCCCGGAGGGGTCTCCGGGACCACTGATGCCTCGCTGGCGCTCTCTTCCGGCCCTTCCGATGGTGCAGCTGCGGGACACAGGAGAGGAGGGGGGGAAGAAGAATGGAGACAGGCGTTAGTGTGGGCCCCGAGCCGTGGCCTTTGTCCCCTCAGCCCTGTGCTGCAGGTTCCCCATCCCTGTCAGATGCTGCTGTGATGGATGGGGTTCAGGGGTCCCCCTGCACTGCACCCTGTCCCCTGGGGGGAGTGACTCTCACTTCACTCCACAGGGTCTGACAGGAAAGGTTTCTTAGGCCGCAGATGCCCAGTTTCTCCCAGGAGTGACAGCACCAGCTGTCAGAAGAGACAGTCCTTCCAACCCGTCCTGGGAAGAAGACCCCAAGGGGTGCCCCTCTGGGATGCAGCTTTCCCCCTCCTCAGGCTGTCTGCCTTCCAGCTCTCCCTTCCCCTAGCCTCTACCTGCGGCCCCCACCCTCCCCCCCCATTTCAAAGCCAGCTCGGCTCCTCCCTCCTCTTTGTTCAGGGCAGAGGTGTCACCTGCCAGCTGTAGCCCCACGATCATCCTTTGCCCCTGGGAGCTATTCGGCTCTTGTTGCTCATATCTAGCCTGAGTCTCCCTTTTGCACTCCCCCCACTCCATCACATGCTGCTGCTGCTGCTGCTGCGGGGTGTCCCACCCCCTCCTCCCGGGGGCCCCTAGAGGTTCCGCTCCCCCCTGCCCTGGGGATGGGGCATGGCACTGTTGTGGGGGGGCAGGGGCTGATGCACTGCTGTGAGGGACATGGCCCTGCTGTCCTTGGGGCCATGGCCATGTGAGCATGTGGGGGGCCCTGGACACATATCTATTACCCCCGCCCCTCAAGCCCAGGGGTGTACACCAGAGGGCGGTACATACCTGTCGGTCCACTCCCACGGTCCGGAGATCCCCGGGGGGGCGGAGGCCCGGCTGCTGCTCCGGGATGGCAGGAGGAGGATCTGCAGCCTGGATTCTGCGGAGGAGGAGCCCTCCTCCTCCTCCTCCTCCTGCCACGATGGCCCGGGGTTGGGCTCCGGGGGGAGCCCCCGGGGTGCGGGGCTTACCTCCGGGGCGGACTCCGGCTGAAGGGCCTGCTGGGGCTCGTCGGCCGAAGTATTAAGGGTGGCTGGAGGGGAGGAGGTGTGCCGGGGGCCCAGGATGTCCCTGAGCTCCCTGTAAAAGGGGCAAGTGACGGGGGCGGCCCCAGATTGGCCGGCCGCATCCCGGGCCCGGGCATAACCCTGCCGCAGCTCCTTCACCTTACTCCTGACATGATCAGGAGTGCGGGCAGGGTGACCCCGGGCAGCCAGGCCGTTGGCCAGCCGAGCAAACGCATCCGTGTTCCGCCTCTTGCTCCCCATTACCTGGAGCTCCTCCTCCTCGCTCCAGAGCCCCAGCAGGTCCCGTAGCTCGGCCTCTGTCCAGGAGGGGCCCCGCTGCCGCTTGCCAGCCTGGCTGCCCGCCTGGCTGGGCTGGCTGCCCTGGCTCCCCTTGGGGGGGGTCCACTGGGGGCGCTGGGGGGGCTGCCGGGCGGCCATTGATGGTCCTGTGGCTGCTGAGGGACGTGCAGGCTGGCCGCATGTCTGGGCTGCTGCCTGCACGTTCCCTCAGTTTCCTGCACAGGAAGGGAGGGGGAGGGGACCTTTAAGGGGCCGCTCCACGCGGCCAGCATTGAGCTGAGGGGCTGGAGAGAGCGTCTCTCAACCCCTCAGCTGATGGCCGCCATGGAGGACCCCGCCATTTCGAAGTTGTGGGACGCGCAATGACTACACGGTCCCTACTTCGACGTTGAACGTCAAAGTAGGGCGCTATCCCCATCTCCTGATGAGGATAGCGACTTCGACGTCTCGCCGCCTAACGTCGAAGTTAACTTTGAAATAGCGCCCGACGCTTGTAGCTGTGACGGGCGCTCTTTCGAAGTTAGTGCCGCTACTTCGAAGTAGCATGCACGTGTAGACATGGCTAAAAGGGGAAGGGTGAGCCCTTTAAACTTTGGTCTGAAATATGTGACAGTCTTCAGTGGCCTCTCTATATATTTCACACCTCGCTCCTTTATAAGCCATTACCTCTGACAAGGCGATGGGTTGGCCCTGACTGTGAAGGACTATTATGGCTGTGCGGCTGGTGGACTCATTTTCCTCTGAATACATTACTGCTTCTCTCACAAATAAGATTTAAGAAACTGCTTCTGTGCAGCCCTGTAGGTGAACACAGTGCCCAGACAAGGGTTAAAGATGCCATAATTTGTGTATGTGAAAACCCTCATAATTTAGATCCCATCTACCAGTTTGCTTTAGGACAGTCTTTTAATGTCTGTCTTTCCTCCCTGCCCTCACTCTGGGATCTGTCATGTCCCACTCTCCTTCCTTCTCTGTTGCTGCAGGTGTGTGTTCTGGGGCTGCATCTGGCAAAAGAACTCTGTGAAGTAGATGAAGATGGAGATTATTGGCTGCAGGTTACTAGGAAGGTCCCCTTGCTGCCTACGATCTTCACTGCCCTAGAAATCAGCCTGAGGGTTAAACAAAACCTTCACTTCACAGAGGCTTCATTGCATCTACTGCTGACCTTAGCCAGGACACAACAGGTGAAAGAGAGAAAGAAATGAGAACCCCTTGCTGGATTGTTGTATCTGTATTTAAAATGCAGTTCATCTTATGACACTGTATGTTGGTAGCATGAAACTGTACAGCTGAGCAGTGCACTGTGCCTAAAAGGCTCTATTAAAGCCCTGCCAATGGGGAGGGGGAGAATTAGTTACAGCTCTTGTACAAAGAGCTGCTTAGTACTATGTTTTCTTTCATTGCTCTTCTGGATAATGCAGTGTCTGTGCTGGAAAAACAGAACTGCTCCTGCCTTAGTATAATCCTGTGACTCAGAGGAAGTGCTTTCCCTGCAAGACCCCTCCTCCCCACCCACCCAAATGTAGCCAGTACAGCTAAGACAGCACTGAAATGCAGGAATCTGCTCTCCCTGTAGCCATAATGTAAAGCAATACTTGTTTATTGAGACCTCAGCACTGTGCTGGGGGAGGAGTAGATAAGACTTTTCTTACAGGAGCTTACCGTGAAAGGCAGAGGGCGCACACATGATGCCAAGAAATGAGATGTGTTCACCACACAACCATGTTGGTGGGGAGGGTTGTTTTTGATTTTAACGAGAGAAAAGTAGCACTGTCTGGGGTGATGGAATTCAGGCTCCTGAGCTGTGGGGCAGATGCATGTGAATGAAGGCTCTGAAAGAGAAGGGTAGATGTGTAGAAAACGGAAGTGTGAGGGGTACCTCCACTGGCGCACTCCAACAGTGACTGTTTTGTATTGTGCAGGGTGCAGCAGCTGTTGCTGGTGCGGGTGTCACACAGAGCATTTGTTTGTCCCTCTTGAGTGTGTACCAGCTGAGCACAAATGGAACAATTCAGGTGAGCGTTGCAGCCTCTTGATGTCGCTTGGAAACTCTTTGGGAAAGCTGTGATCTGCTCACCCTCTGTGGCTCTCTACTTGAGAGCAGTTATGGGAATAGAAGAGGCAAGTTCTGTCACATGTGGCACGGGAGAACTCTGATGCTGTTGTGAGGCATGTGGGATGTATTTGAGGGAGCAGAAAAACAAATAAGCCATGTATTTTGTTTCTGTGGCTGCTGTGTTCAGACACCTGCTTCTTCTCGTAAGTCTCTGGATGCCCCATCCTGGCCTGGTGTCTATCGTCTCTCCATATCGTTGATGGAGCGTCTTCTTAAGACTCTCAGGTACAACTTCCTGACAGAGGCACTGGATTTTGTGGGTGTCCATCAGGAGAGGATTCTTCAGGTATGTTCACCGCTTTGCCTGTAATGGCTCCGTTGTCCTTTATATAACAGTAGTAGCTTATATGTGCTAGGCATAGAAGATATAGTCCCTGCCTCACACAGCTTATATTCTTCAGAACATAGGTGAAGAGTCAGGAAAAGGGATATACAACCCAGTTGGTCAGGCATGTGATAGATGCATGCCTTATTAGCTGCTTGATCCTGGGTTTATTCATCACTCGTCCTCTTGGGGGATGGTTATCATTTTGCTTACAGCTGTTTCATGCACTCATGATACAGTAACAATTGGGGCTGCTGGGTGACAGTCTAAAGTCTGTAACCATTTGGCTGGTAAAGGAGATACTGAAATCTGTTCTTAGGGGTGACTTCACTTGGCCTTTGTAAGTTAATGCAAATGCTGCAGTCAAGGTCCAAGTGTCCCCTTAGGTGGGCAGACCAACTATTTGATATTTAAATCCCTCTGACGGCTGAACTTTGTGAGTACAGATTTGCTGAAAAGCCCTGTTCCTAGGTAGGTGCTGAATTGTTTCTGTGTTAGCAAACTTCCTTGACAGATTGCTCTCTTGTTCTGGGCCAGGAGCACCTGATGAATGGAACTGGCTAACTTTGTAAATCTCAATGAGTTGAGAATGTCTGCACTGTCTCCAGTCTCTCTTGGAGCTGGTAGTTCTGCAGCTGCTTTCTTCTTGTGAGGATGCACTTCCAGGCACAATGGCAAATCTGTGTGTATTCAGCTTTTCCTTTGAGTCATGAGATAAGTATTTTTGTGCTCTGTCTATCATCACCTGGATCATTTCTCTCTTGCTAGTGTTTGAATGCAGTACGCACAGTACAGAGCCTGTCCTGTCTGGAAGAAGCTGACCATACTGTTGGCTTCATTCTTCAGCTCTCCAACTTTATGAGGGAGTGGCATTTCCATCTTCCACAGCTCTTGAGGGACATACAGGTAGGAACCAAACCATTCCTGTGTTGTACATTTTCGCACACGCTGCCTAGCACAGCAAGGCAGTGTGTAATGTCTAAAGGAGAGAATTTGTAGACAGTCCTTTCAATAAAGCTGTTTTAATAGGGATAGTAAAAGGCCATTGAAAGAAAGCAGTTCTTTATCATGAAGTGTTTCTGGACCTTACAGTCACACAGCAAGATACAGTTAGTTGAGTGGGACTTGGAAGTGACAACTTTTGGAGAATTGACTGTCTTAGTGCATATGGGTTGGAACCTCAGAGTTAAGATACTTTGGAAAATATTTATAAAATATGCAAACTCTTGATGTCTGTTCTCTGGGGTGGGAATGGGTGAAAGGGGATGATGGATCACTTGAAGATTACCTGTTCTGTTCACTCCCTCTGGGGTATTTGGCATTGGCCACTGTCGGAAGACAGGATGCTGGGCTAGATGGGCCTTTGGGCTGACCCAGTATGGCCGTTCTTATGTTCTTGTTCAGGCTGGATTTTTTTCTTAATAGTTGGGATCTCATATTAGTATATAATCTTGTGAGGGGACTCAGTGATGGAGAATTTGGATGCTTGTGTAGGTTGCAGCTCTGGAGAGTGTCAGCTATGGATGGATTACATTTTTCCCCTTGTTTCAGGTGAACTTGTGTTACCTCTGCCAGGCTTGTACCTCCCTCTTGCATAGCCGCAAAATGCTTCAGCACTACCTACAGGTGAGGGCCTGGGTTCCTGGAAAACTGAAGGGTGGGAGTTCTGGGCCAGGGTCCCTCACTCATAACCAAACAAAAGATCAATCAGTACCCTGTGACTGTTTCCAGGGACAGTTGTTGCTAACCATTAGTAGCTCAAGAACTAAGGTTCTTCTTCGAGTGTCCCCGTGGGTGCTCCACATTAGGTGTCGGGCTCGCCCGGCGCCGCAGATCGGATCTTCCAAGCAGTTTCTGCCGGACCGCGCATGCGCCGGCGCGCGCCGCTCCCTTGCGCGCTCCCGGCCATGTGCGCGATCCGGTCCCCGCCAGTTCCTCTTAACCGCCGTTGGCTGCAGACGGAATCCAACTAGGCTAAGGCCAAGTAGTGTATTCAATGGCTTTATCTGTTTTTTCTTAAAGTTTTTTCAGGCACTTAGGCTACTATAAGCTAGCCGGTTGTTATTTTGTAAAAAAAAAAAAAAAACAACAACGAACAAGCTAGGAGAGGGACAGCTCAGCCAGTCCCAGTAACAAGCGCCGGAGGCCAGGAGCTAGGGCTATCAGCCCTCCGGCTAAGGCAGACCATCGGACGGGGAAAACGGCACAAAGAAGGTGCTAAGTACCCACTTAAAAACACAAAGACTCACCAACAATGTCCTCTTCAGGCTTTAAAAAAAAAAAAAAAAAAAAAAATGCTGCTTCTTGACAAGGCCCTCCAGCCAGAAGTGCCGGAGCGGCCGCAGCAGGAGGGACCCTCCGGGGCCCTTAAAAGGAAAGCTGCCTCCCTCACCCCATCAGCGCAGAAACGGAGGAAAGTATCTCCAGCCCGATCCCTGCCGGCAGCAACAGCGAGCGGGACGGGAGGAGCAAGCAGCCCCCAGCCGCAGCAACAGCTGATCGGCGGCGGCACGGAGAGCCACGTGGAAGCGGCTCAGCCTCCAATACTCAGCCAGCCGCCCCGCACCGCAGGCAGGGCGGCGGCTAAGCAAACGCCGGTACTGGCGGCACCGCAGGCAGCGGCACCGACCCCCGGGGAACCGGCGGTGCAGAGCGCGCAGGCACGCAGCCTGCCGGCACCGGAGGACACCGCACATGCGGCATCGCCCTCGAGCGTGCCGAGCTCGGTGCAGACGGGGCCGGAATCCCCTGTATGCTCCCCAGCCCGATCCCTGCCGGCAGCAACAGCGAGCGGGATGGGAGGAGCGAGCAGCCCCCAGCCGCAGCAACAGCTGATCAGCGGCGGCACGGAGAGCCACGTGGAAGCAGCTCAGCCTCCGATAATCAGCCAGCCGCCCCGCACCGCAGGCAGGGCGGCGGCTAAACAAGCGCTGGTACCAGCGGCACCGCAGGCAGCGGCACCGACCCCTGGGGAACCGGCGGTGCAGAGCGCGCAGGCACGTAGCCTGCCGGCACTGGAGGACACCGCACGTGCGGCACCGCCCTTGAGCGTGCCGAGCTCGGTGCGGACGCCGGAATGCCCTGTATGCCCCCCAGCCCGATCCCTGCCGGCAGCAACAACGAGCGGGACGGGAGGAGCGAGCAGCCCCCAGCCGCAGCAACAGCTGATCGGCGGCGGCACGGAGAGCCACGTGCAAGCGGCTCACCCTTCGATAATCAGCCAGCCGCCCCGCACCGCAGGCAGGGCGGCGGCTAAACAAGCGCCGGTACCACCGACCCCTGGAAAACCGGCGGTGCAGAGCGCGCAGGCACGCAGCCTGCCGGCACCGAAGGACACCGCACATGCGGCACCGACTTCGAGTGTGCCGAGCTCGGTGCGGACGTGGCCGGGATCCCCTGTATGTCAGGGGCGGAGTTACCTCCTCAAGGGAGGGGGAAGACTGCACACAAGAGGAGGCATTGCAGCCCCTCTCCGCACAGGGCTGTGTAGTTGCTTTCTCACAGCCCTCCGCTATGTTGCAGACTCCAACTAGAAGGCAGGGGTCCCCCCCCTCCTTGGCCTACCCAGAGCCCCCTTCTCCATTTCTGCAACCAGCCTCACCCTGGCTGGGACCACCTCCACCCTTCCTGGGATTTGAACCGCTGGACTATTAGGCAAAGTCGCTCTCTCCAGGGTCTCGACGGTCTCCCTCCCCCAGACGCAAAGGGTATGCACCAAGGGAGTGGTCTAGGTCACCTTCCCAAGACCAGTGCTTATACTGCCGTGGTCGCCCCTACCACGCAGGGCATAGACACCATCGGCAATCTACTAGGGAAAGATCCCTACGAACGATCTCGTACCCCCAAGGGCAATTGTGACCGGGGACAGAGACTTAAGCATCTCAGGGGGGACTGGTTATGGAACCCCGAGATTTTTCCTCGCACACCTCTAGTGAGAGGGTGTACCATCATCAGCAGGAACCGGAAGGGTCCAGAAAGACGTACCCCAGCGGTTCCTCGCTTTCCTCCCCGGATGAGGCTACGGCCCCGGGGGGCGTCCATCCTCCGGACGATCTCAAACAGTTCCAAGAGCTGTTTTACGAGGGTGGCCTTCACGCAAGGCTTCCAGACAGCAAAGGTGCAAGAGCAACACCATAAGCTCCTCAAAAATCTGAGACCTCCGGCCTCCTCCAAAATAGCAATACCGCTGATGACGCAATCTTGGAGCCTGCCACTATGATATGGCAGACTCCTGCGACTATTCCGCCTGTCCACAAAAGAGCGAAAAAAAAAAAAAAAAAAAAATACTTGTGCCCACGAAGGGCATGGAGTTCCTGTTCAGCCACCCACAACCAAATTCTTTGGTGGCGGAGTCGTCGCAACGTGGGGGAATAAACAAACATGCCAAAAAGCTAGAGCTGTTGGGCAGAAAGGTCTACTCCTCCTCCACGCTACTGTTGCCAATGGCAAATTACGCAGCGCATCTAGCGAACCATAATTTCAACAACCACATTAGGTTGACCTCCCTCATGGACTCGCTTCCAGAGGGCACGAAACCAGTGCTCAAGGCCATCATCCGACCATTTTATAACCAGTGGCAAAGGATCACCACAGACACATGGGTGCTGGAGATCATAGCCACGGGGTACGCCATCCCCTCCCAGTTGCTCCCACCGCCATGACCTCCACCCGGGGCCCCACCTCCGGGAGACCTCCCATGTAGCGAGGCTCAAGCAGGAGGTAGACCATCTCATGCTCGTAGGGGCAGTGGAAAGAGTGCCGGAGCAACTGCAAGGGAGAGGGTTCTACTCGAGGTACTTCCTCACGGGGAGGTCCATCTTAGATTTTCGAGGCCTCACCGGTACCTGCGCAAGCAACGTTTTCGGATGATCACAAACGCCTCCATCCTTACGGCACTAGACGATGGAGATTGGTTCGCAGCCCTCGACTTACAAGGTCCTACCGTTTGGGCTCTCCTCAGCCCCCAGAGTCTTCACCAAGACCTTGGCAGTGGTGTCAGCCTACCTGCACAGACAGGGGGTATTTATATTCCAGTATCTGAATGACTGCCTACTCAAAGGGGCCTCAAAGGAGGAGGTACTACGCATAATATGTGTCACAGCAGGCACGTTCTCTTCGCTCGGCCTGCTTATCAATCTGACAAAATCAAAGACAGACCCCACACAGGACATAGAGTTCGTAGGGGCACGCATAAATTCTATTACAGCGAGGGCGTATCTACCAGAGACTCGCTTTCGGGCCATCGGCTCCCTCGCGCAAGGCTTCACCTTCAGCCCTATGGTGCCGGTTCTGACGTGCTTACAGCCGCTGGGCCACATGGCAGCAGCAACGTTTCGTACAACAGAACGCCAGGTTACACATGCGCAGCATGCAGCATTGGCTGGCGAGCGTATACAAACCGGCAGCACACACTGTTCACAGGATGGCGTCGCCCACAACGGAGGTGCGCAAATCCCTGCAATGGTGGGTAAACCCAGAGAACCTGCTAACAAGGGTACCCTTCCACCAACCACACGTATTGGTTTTTCTTACTACAGATGCCCCCCTCATAGGGTGGGGAGCACACATGGGCGAAGAGGTGACGCAAGGGCTGTGGTCCTCTATGGAGCAGTCACTGCACACAAATATACTGGAGCTCAAAGCAGTGTTCAACGCCTGCAGACACTTTCGAGACCAACTGAAAGGCAAGGTAGTCGGGATCAGTACAGACGATACCTCCACCATGTTTTATATAAATCGGCAAGGAGGAGCTCGGTCCCGTGCCTTATGTGTAGAAGCAGTCCGGTTGTGGAACTGCTGCATCGCCAACAATGTAACCTTGAAAGCCTCGTACTTACCAGGCGCTCGTAATGTGAAGGCAGACCAGCTGAGCAGGCGTTTCGCACTCACGCACGAGTGGCAGATCCGTCCCGATCTGCTGCAACCGATTTTCCACGCATGGGGTTTTTCCCCAGATAGACCCTGTTTGCTACTCAGCACAACAAGAAGTGCCCACAATTCTGCTCCAGGGCAGGACTGGGACGGGGGTCCCTGAGGGATGCCTTCGCGATCTCATGGAGGGGCCCCCTGCTTTACGCTTTCCCTCCCACAGTGCTCATCCACAAAGTGTTGCAGAAAGCCAGGAGGGAAGGAACCTGAATGATCCCGATAGTCCCAACGTGGGATCGACAGCAATGGTTCCCCCTATTCCTGCGCATGTCGGACCGGCCACTGAGGTCCCCTCCGGTGGCGCAGGATCTGCTCACGCAAGCCCAGGGGTCCATAGTGCATCCGCACCCCCAAAGCCTGCGACTACAAACGTGGTTAATCCATGGCTCAGCTCCCTAGAGAGCACATGTACGGAGGAAGTGCAGCAAGTCCTAGAAAGTAGCAGGAGGACTTCCACCAGGAAGACCTTCAAGCAGAAATGGACTCGCTTTACGGCATGGTGTTCTACCAAACAGCTAGCCCCCTTTCGGTGCCTATGGCTGTGATATTAGAGTATTTACTGGACCTCAAGAGAGGAGGACTCTCGCTATCCTCGTTTCAGGTCCACCTGGCCGCCATTTTGGTGTTCAGACACGAAGAGGAAGGGCACACGGTGTTCGCCCATCCCATGGTTACCAGGTTCTTCAAAGGGCTGGTAAGCCTATACCCCCCTCAGAAACCGCTTCCACCTCTGTGGAACTCGGACCTGGTGCTTAATGCGAAAAGGGGACCACCGTTTGAGCCTTTGGCCACGGTTTCCCTCCGCCTCCTTATGATGAAGACGACCTTTCTTCTCGCAATCACGTCAGCTCGCAGGGTGAGCGAGCTTGAGGCAGTTATGGCAACGCCGCCCTGCGCTGTTTTTCCAAGGAGGCGGTAACCATACGGCTGCATCCAGCCTTTGTTCCTAAAGTTTCTTTCTGAGTTTCATACTAACGAACCTATTGTTTACCCTTGTTTATCCAAAGCCTCATAACTCTAACAAAGAGGTGCGCCTACACCTCCTGGACGTGAGCAGGCGCTAGCTTTCTATATGGACAGGACCAAGTCCTTCCGGAGAACGGATAGGCTCCTAGTCTCTGTCGCTCCCAAATCAAAAGGAGAATGTCTCTCTTCGCAGAGAATCTCTAAGCACATCGTATCTTGCATAAAAATGTGCTACAAACTCAAAAAGACTCCTTTACTGGCCACGCCCAGGGCTCATTCCACTAGGGCGGTGGCAGCATCAACAGTCTTTTTTCAAGGGCGTTGCGCTAAAAGACATTTGCAGAGTGGCGACCTGGTCATCCTGTGACACCTTCGCCAAACATTACGCCCTTCACAGGGTATTCCAAGAGGATACCCGTCTCTTGGCAGCGGTCCTCTCGGGGACATGCTGCACATAATCCGATTACCCACCTCCTATCTTGGGTTACTGCTGGGTAGTCACCTAATGTGGAGCACCCACGGGGACACTCGAAGAAGAAAGAAAGGTTACTCACCGTAGTAACGGTGGTTCTTCGAGATGTGTCCCCGTGGGTGCTCCACTACCCGCCCATCCTCCCCGCTCCGGATCTCTGTT
This sequence comes from Carettochelys insculpta, assembly GCF_033958435.1. NCBI lineage: Eukaryota > Metazoa > Chordata > Testudines > Carettochelyidae > Carettochelys > Carettochelys insculpta. Next base: position 12,180,312 of record NC_134157.1, read on the forward strand.
TAGTGTTTTGCAGGAGCATCCGAGGCGGTTGGTCAAGGAACTGGCGGGGACCGGATCGCGCACATGGCCGGGAGCGCGCAAGGGAGCGGCGCGCGCCGGCGCATGCGCGGTCCGGCAGAAACTGCTTGGAAGATCCGATCTGCGGCGCCGGGCGAGCCCGACACCTAATGTGGAGCACCCACGGGGACACATCTCGAAGAACCACCGTTACTACGGTGAGTAACCTTTCTTTTAGTTAATTGTAACGCTCCACAACCAAAACCTACAAAGTACAGCTGTAAAATAGGGGAACTTTTGTGGGCCAGTCATATAAAGCAGAATGTAGCTAAAGTGGAATGAGTAGCCACTACCTGAACTCTTATTAGCTACTTCTGAATTCCCAGCTGTGCTGAGGGGAAGCTGCGTCCCAGTGATTATTGTACATCCCTGGTTCCTCGGCATGGGGAGACAGTGAGGTCTTTGTGGTTTTGCTTGATTTAAAGTGATGGTGATCCAGACTCCAGCTCTTGTATCTCAAAAGAAATTGTAGGGGGAAAGTGATGCACTTCAGGCCCCTTCCAAAGTGTGCTCATTGAATACATCTATACGCTGTGCCCTTGCAATAAAGATAAATCAGCTTCTTGTGATGGAAGTGAAGCATAGACCTCAGGCTTCTTATAGTTTGCCAGCATAGCCTCCTGTAGGGCAAAGCGTGAGTAGTGTGCTTTAAGGATTCCTGATATGGGTAACTTAGTGGTTGGCAAAGGTTGGCCAAAACTGCAAGGGACAGCCTCTGTATGTGTCTCCATTTGACTTCCTTCTTCACAGACGAAAAATGGTGACTCCCTCCCATCAACTGTGACACCTCGAATGCAACGCACCCCCCATGCCTCCTCCAAGCACCCAAGCCCTGAGTCAGAGGCAGCCGAGCAGAAGGCGCTGCGTACAGTGCAGTACGGCCTCTTGAGAATTCTCAGCAAGTCTCTCGCTGCCCTACGCCACTTCACCCCTGATGTCTGCCAGATCCTCCTCGATCAGGTACAGGACTGGGAGCGTGATGTCTTGCGGGGAGAGAGTTTGAGGCACTCTAACTGTTAGTGTGGGTCTCCCAGGGGAGCCACGGCCTGTCCCATTTGTATGGGAGACTAATCTCTCTCCCTAAAACACACCAGAAGTCCAAACCTGCACCCCAGACTACCCAAACTGAATGGCAAGAGCCATCTCTCAATCTTAGGCAACCAGAGTGAGCATTTTACTGCTAGTCATCAGTGTCCGTGTGTTGGGACCACCTCAGGTGGTGAAATAGGAGGCACCCGTATTTACCACACTACTCTTTTCAGGCTAAAGAGCATAGCGGCCACATGGCTCTTTGGCATGGATCAAAACTAATGTGCTGTAGCAGTGGTTTTCACATTCTGGGTCCAGCCCCCAAAGTGAGTCATGACCCCATTTCCATTGGGTTGCTAATGCTGGCATTAGACTTGCTGTGACTCACGTCTCAAGGGCTTCAGACCTGGGTGGTGGGACTCAGATTACAGAGCTTTGGCTCTGCCACTCCTTCTTCAGGATGATGGGGCTCAGGCTTGGACTTTGCCCCTTTTCTGAGGCAGTTGGCCTCAGGCTTCAGTTCCTTGTCCTGGGGTCATGTAGTAATTTTTGTTGGTCGCTGTGCAGCTGAGATGACAGCATCCCCTACATCAGACACTTCTCTTGTCTATAGTCAGTGTTCCAGGCAACTGGAGGTCAAGCTTTGATCTCCTTACTGCTTCATAACACCGTTTTCACCCCTCTACTTTAAATAGGGGTGGTGCCCACACCCAGACCATCAGCACTCCCATTAATGCAAACAAATTGCTGACCCCTGCTGTCATGTCTGTATCTGCCAGCTGCTCCGTGAAAGGTGGAGCCCAAAGCACGAAGTCCAGGTCCATGAATTCTGTGGAATCAGACAATGATCTTGCACACTCCTATCAGGGGATTGAAAAGTGGAGGTGCAGATATATTTATAGCTTTAACTGGAATTGTTTAGCAGAACTTGTGTGTGAGAGACAGACACACACCTAGGCTCATCTCCCTCAATTTACCAGAGGAGACTAACGCTCCAGCTAGTCTTACATCCTAATTCTGTGGGCAGACTATGGATCTGTATTAACAGTGTAACTTAGTGGGTGGATTACTGGACTGGAACCCAGGAAATCTAGGCTCTGTTCCTGATTCTGCCTCTGGTTTGCTGTGGGGACCTTCTCTTTGTGCCTGCATCCAAGTCTACACATACTGGTGATCAGCTCTGCTGCAATGCATGCAGTGGGGATCAATTTAGCTGGTCTAGTGAAGACCCACTAAATCAACTACAGAGAACTCTCCAGTTGACTCCAGCACTCCACCAGACTGAGATTAAGGTAAGTTAACAGGAGACACTGCCATAGACACTGTAGTAAATTGATCTAAGCTATGTTGACTACAGCTATATTATTCATGTAGCTGCAACAGAGTAACTTAGGTTGACTTACTGCAGTAGCATACACAAGGTCTCTTTCTCCAGCTGTGACGTGGAGGTTATAATGCTGACCTTGCTTTGTAAAGTGCTTTGAGATCTAGTGCTGTGTAGAAGACAGGGCGTATTGTTACAACATATCTGTGCTGTTTGGAGTCACTCCTGTCTCTTCTTCCCTCCAGTCCTTGGACCTGGCTGAGTACAACCTTCTCTTTGTTTTGAATTTCACCACACCTGCCTTCGACTCAGAGGTCCCTCCCTGCTTTGGGACCCTCCTGGCCACAGTCAATGTGGCCCTTAATATGCTGGGAGAGGTAGGAGCCCACACTTTTGTAATTCTACCTGTGAAATCCAAAGAGGCTGAGTGGAGGGCAGAGCATCTGGAATGTGTTCTGAGCACTGTTCAGCTGCCCCAAGCAGTTGTCCTCTCTCTGTGCATCATCAGGCTGTAATACAACTTTCCTTTCCCCACCAGCTGGATAAGAAGAAAGAGCCCTTTGCTCAAGCTGCAGGGCTGAATACTCAAGAGGAGACTAAAACTCTTAAGTAAGTCTCTGAGTATCTTTCCTTCCCTGTGGCTGGGGAGCAGAGGCCTGGTGCTCCTTGCCTGATCCAAGCGTAAGTGTAGTTTCTGTCCAATTCCATGTCAAACTGTTCAGCTTTCCACCCAAGCCCCCCCCTCGTAAGGCAGGTAGGGCTCTTGGGATGCTGATGTGCAAGACTATCCCTTACTGATTCAAGCTGTTCATGTGCACAAGAGAAGAGGCGGTTGTTGTTTGTTACCCATTCTGGTCCAGGCTAACTTTACCTATGCAGTAGGGTGACTTTTCCATTGCCCCAGTATGTAACCAGGTAGCAGACAGTAGCTCTTGGATGTGTCTGTGCTGGAATTCAATGACACTGTTTTGCTCCTGCTAATTCATGGCATTTCCTCACACAGGTCTTTACTCATGTTTACAATGGAAAACTGTTTCTACCTACTCATCTCCCAGGCTGTTCGGTATTTGAGGGACCCAGCAGTGCATCCACGAGACAAGCAGCGGATGAAGCAAGAACTCAGCTCAGAGCTGGTGAGCATTGTGGAGTTGGTTTCCTGCCTTCGATGCCTTGTGCAACATTCCTTTCTCTCTTTAGCTCCTGCAGACTTGTCAGTTGGGGTGCCCCAAAGCCATCCCTTTTCAGCTAGAGCTTAATGGAAACAGCTGTGCACAGAATCCCCCTAGACTTAGTACATGCAGTGAAAGGATTCAGACCTTTCTAGTGGGGCTTGTTAAGGCCATCCAAGTATCCTCCTGTGTGTAAGGCTCAGCGATGCCTTGGAGGATGCAGATGCACCGCTGCTTAGAATCTGCAGAACAGATGTGATTAAAGCCCAGAACCAAGTAACCAACTCCATTCCTGGATCTGCCACTTAATAGTACTCTTTTTGAGCAGGGACAAGCTGGTTAAATGTGACAAGTTTCCTCAGGCGTAAAGGGGGAATATTGACCTGCCTTACAGGTATCCAGAGACTTGTCATAGTGCATAAAGCATATTGTGATAGGACAGGAATTGATGATGTGCTTCTGGGGTGCCCATTTCCATCCTGGTTTGTCCCTTTGGCTGTGAACAATTCCATGTAAACACAGTACAGGCAAATGACCAGTGACTGCCTCAAGACCTCTCCCTTCTTGTGGGTCACGGGCAGGTGGCACAGTCTCCCAGGCTTTCTGTCCTGTGACAGGGAGGGAGTGCATGTGTGCTGGGGAAGCTAACGCATTGTTTACTTCTCATTTCAGAGTACACTGCTCTCAAGCCTATCTCGCTACTTCCGCCGGGGCGGCCCCTCTTCTCCAGCCAGTGGGGTTCTCCCCTCACCCCAGGGAAAGTCCACCTCCAAGATGGGCCCTGAGGGGCAGGAGCCTTTGATCCAGCTCGTACAAGCCTTTGTCAGACATGTGCAGAGATAGGTGCTGAGCTATTGCTGCCTCCCCTTTCAGAATTGCACCAGGACTCCTCATTTCCACAAGAGAATGCATCGTGCTCACACCCAAGCTGTAACTTCTGCTGGGGAGATAGAGCCTGTTGAATGCTTGCACCTGAGTGGGAGAGAACATAAGGAGGTCCAAGAACATTCTGTTCAAAGAACGGCTCAGTCCATGCATGGGCCTTGTCTGCTGCTCCCCCTGCTAGAGCAATCTGGCTGGGTTTAAGTGTTGACTAATCAAAATCTTATTTTTATAGCTTGTACACAGCATCTGGGGGACAGGAGGCAGGTTTTTAAATATTTTCCTTTGGGCATTATCTCTGCTCTTAGTACCAGGTGCACTCTTCCTCTCCCCATCAGTAAGAGTTTGGTGAGGCACAGGCTAGCAAGCAGCCAGCAAATATCTTTCTATTGCTATTTTTGTATCAAATGGATGCCAGTCTGCTGCTGGGTTGGCAGAGCTGGGTTAAATGGTATAAGTACACACCTGTGTCCCTCCTGCTGTTTTGCATGTGATGTATATTTCTAAAGACTAGAAAAATGCCTCACCCCCCAAAGGTTTTTAAGTCAAAATTCCACTGCTCCAGTCTTGCATTTTTTGTAACTGTGCCCTATTTATACTGATATTAAAACATTTATAAACAACAGTTGGGCTTGTGGGGATTTGGCTTAGGCCAGAGCAGCAGTTTCTGCAGTGTGTGCATCTTTGAGGTGATAGAATAGTGCTACTGGTTGACTTACACACTGTTGTAGGCATGTCAGTCTCTGGCTAGGAACGTGAGGACAATTATTGGAAATTTCTAAGCTTCCCTCTTTCACCAACCTGGGCTCTGTGTAAGCTTGTCTCACCCATCAAAGTTGATTGCATAAAAAAATTCTTATCTACCTCTGCTGTCACAGGGCAGTTCAGATACCTCCTCCATCAGCTTATGCTAAAGGTATCTGACACTTTAGCTAATCATCTTTGAAAAGTCCTGGAAGGGGGGAAGAGATTCTAGAAGACTGGAAAAGGGCAAATACAGTGACAGTGTATAAAAAGGGGAATAAGAGCAACCCAGGAAATTCAAGAGCAGTCAGTTTAACTTCTGTGCCAGGAAAGATAATGGACCAAGTAATTATGGAATTCATCTGCAAATAGCTGGAAGAAAATAGGAACAGCCAGCATGGGTTCATAGAGAGAAAATCATGCCAGACCAATCTGATCACTTTCTTTGATAAGTCTTGTGGATAAGGGAGAAGCAGTGGATGTGATATACCTAGACTTTATAGGTAAGGCATTTGTTAGTCTTGCACGATCTTATGAATAAGCTGGGCAAATACAACTTAGATGGGGCTACTAGGAGGTGGGTGCATAACTGCTTGATAGCTGTTTTCAGAATAGTTATTAGTGGTTCACAATCATGGTGGGAGGGCATAACAAGGGGGAATCCACAGGGGTCTGTTTTGAGACTGGTTCTGTTTAATATCAATGATTTAGATATTGCCATACAGAGTACACTTAGTAAATTTACAGCTGATACCAAGCTGAGAGGGGTTGCAACTGCTTTGGAGAATAGGGTCATAATTCAAAATGATCTGGACAAACTGGAGAAATGGTTCAAAGTAAAATAGGAAGAAATTTAATAAGGACAAATGCAAAGTACTCCACTTAGGAAGGACTAATCAGTTTCATGTACACAGAATAGGAAGCTACTGTCTAAGCAATGAGTACTGCCGAAAGCTCTACAGGTCATATTGAACTTCAGGCTAAATGAGTCAGCAGTGTGATGCTATTGCAAAAAAAGCAAACATGACTCTGGGATGCATTAACCGGAGTGAGCAATTGTTCAACTGCCCCACAAGTGGCTGCCGAAGCAGTCCTGGAGCCAGCCACACCAAATGTTATGAGGTTCTGGCAAGTCAGAGAATTGGCAATGGCTGTGACGGACTCACCTCCCTCTTTATAGTGAGCGAAGAGACCAGGAAAAGGTTGTTAGTGCTTATTCATACCAGGCATTTTACTGCAGCTATCACCTCAGCCTGAATTTACCCAGATCCTTTTTACTGCCTAGCAGAGATGGGAAGAAGGCAATAATTCAGAGACAGGAAGAGCTATGGTTAATGACAGGAGGGAGAGAAGGCCATATGAGTGGGCCTGCTGAGAGGGAAGTGCAGCACAGGAACTAAGGCCTGGTGTTATTTGGAAGAGACAGGTGCTCACGCAGCAGCTGAATTGGAATACAGTTAACACCAGTAGCAATACAAACAACTCAAAAGGTGCAAACTTGGTACTTAAGGAAACAGACATAGCTGGGGGAGTGGTCAGTAAAACCAGCCTCTGCTTGTTTCTCTCTGAATAGAAGATAGGTAGCTCTTGGTTCTGACCACTTAAATCAATCTGATAGTGGTCAGGTTACAGTGGAGAGCCCACTTCATGCTTGGTGATTGTCAGCTGTAGAGTGGTATTGGCTTTCTACAGTGTTAGTGCCTGAGAAGTTTATAGCTGTGTTTAAAAGGAGCTGTATTAAACAGCCAATACATTTCATTTGACAAACATTCGTTTTAGTTGTATGTCAGCTGTAATTAGGGCTAGTAATAGACAAACCAGACCTCTCACTGCAGGCTGCAGCAAGGTTGGTTCTCCCGAAGTTCCTTAAATGTTATTGTTTCATAATCTGTTAACAGCATGATAGTTGTGGAGAATTCAGATAAACCAGTGAAGGACCAGGGATGATACATTGAGGGTGTCAAGGGAATTAAGAAGAATGAGGTGAAAGTTTGGTAATCCTTCAGATAATATTGAAAGTTGAATAATCAATTACTACCTCATAAGTTTAAAATAGTCAGGAAAAACCCTAACTCATTAAAGTGTTACAAGTTGTCGGCAGTGTGCATCTGTTTTAGATCAGTGGCATAACACTTTTTTCCCTACCTCAATGAATCCGGACGCACAGCCCTAGGAAGCAGTCTGCCATCACTCTCCAAACAAACAGCTCTCTCTAAAGCAGCCTTTAAGTTTAAGGCACACAAAGCTATGCTCTGTGTATGCCTGCTAGAGGCAGAGCTGGTGACTGAATTGAGGTTTACTTGGTCACCTTCATATCCAATCAAAGAATGAGGGCTCCATTGGCAAGGAGGCGGAGTTCATAAAGCTGTTCAGAGGAGAGGAAATTTCCTAGCATTCAGCAACTGCATCCAATAAAACAGCTACTTTGACTTTATTTGCCAGTGCCAAATGTAAAAGACTCCCAGCACCATTTGGAGAGAGACTAGGTTGGTACACACTACAAGCCACAGCAGGGTTTTCAGTCTTACTGCTGAGGAACAGCCCAGAGTGGAGAGGTCTCAGCTGTGCCCATGCTGGTCACAGGGATGATTAAAGCCTAAGAACTTGGACTGGATGGTGCAGATTTTTTGTATTTAACTGCACAATGGACACCTACGCTTCAGTAAGGAAGCCAAGTGATCAAGTAGCAGGGTACATTTGGGACTTCTCCATTGCAGGTCAGGGGCAAATTTAGGCTAAAAACAGCAAATACAGAGTTTATACTGGCAATGAAGGAAAAGTCAACCTCCCAGTATTGAGATTGGCAAGGTTACTGGTTCAGAATATGATTGCAGTTTTATAATCCACACCTGTGGTCTGGGATAGGGAAAGAGGGCTTGGAGATAGCAGCTGTTCCTTGTTAATTCAAGTTGCTACCTACTTCACTTTTATATCAGAATCTATTCTAATGCTATAAGGGAGGGTAGGCAGACTAGGCCTTCTCCAAACCCCACACTTGAGTGAGCAGGGTGCAGAAATGAATGTTCTTAACAGTCCGCCTCCTCCCACAAGCAGACATTAAAAACATCATTGGCATGTCTGGAAAGCACCACACTGATGTTGAGTTTCAGAGTCTTGTTTAGTCTCAAACTCATGCTGATAAGGCTGAGCAGCAGTATTGCCTGGCTCTAACTGTAATACCTGATGCAGCTAGCTGAAAAGTGAAGCAGCGTGGAACCCACACAAGATACTGAGACAGGAGGGCAGACTGATTGTTTATTGGCAAATAAGTACTGAAAACAAAGAGCCCTATAGAGACAGGTGCCCTGTGCCCTGTTACATTAGGATGGTCACAAAGCAGTCAAAGAAGAGTGCAAAGGATCAATGGATAAACAAGCAAGTCAGTGTCTCTCTAGACATGCCAGGGAAGAGGTAGTGAACAAAGATCCTGGTACATTTGAATGCTTCTCCAAAACAGCCAAAGCACCTTCATTTCTCTATCTAAATCCCTTAAGTGTTGAGCTCATCGCCTGAAAGCTCTGTCAAAGCAAGACATGTTTACTACTTTATCCATTCAGCTCTGTGGTATTTGTGATGGTTCAGGTTACAAGGGCATCCTGGACAGCCAAATGGGAGAGAGGGATGAGAAAACAGAACCATTAACTCTTGGCATATGGACAAATAAGAGGCTCATTGTGAATATACAGTGTTTCAGACCACCCATCCCCCATGCTGTGGTAAAAGGTACCAGGTGTGTTCACTACCAGCAGGATGAGACAAAAGCATTTAAATTAAATTGGATTGTTAGAGTAGCAGGCTAAACCCCACCACCCACAAAAGGAGGCCTGAAAAAACACCAAGAGCAGTGCGCCTGGACAACACAGGGAGCAAAAGCTTTTTAAAGCCTTGTTTACTCAGTCCATGCCCAATTGCTTGGAGGAAATGCAAACAAGATGCACAGTTCCTTGCACTGAACAGTCATTTAGTTCTTGCACTACTGGCCTGGGTGACTAGTGAAACAAAAGTTTTGACTAGGCAGGAGCCACCAAGCACCAGTAAAGCCAAGCAGGGCTGCTACAAAGCCCCAGGCTATTGTTCATCCATGGGTAATGGAATGCTCTGGGAGGGGGGATTGTGTTCTCTTAGAGACAGGCTATCCAAATACAGCTACATTCTCTACTCCTTCACGGCCTTGGTCCTTTTGTTGGAGCATGCTGGGGGGTGTTTTAGAAAGCGTTCCAACACCCTTGCCCCACTGGAATGTGTACAGTAACATGGCCCAAGCAAGGGTACACTGCAAGGAGTCTCTGAGAAGACAAAAGGGAGGCGGGGGAGACATGCACCCAATGCAAAAACACAAAAAAATCCATTTAGTCTCAAAACACCATGAACGAAAGCCAGCAAAGGAAAAACCCAGCTGGCTCGTGGAAAGCCACCAACATTAAAATGCAAGCAGGGCAGGGGAAGAGGATCAGTAAGGGAATCCCAATACATGACATAACCCTTATCACTAACCTCAAAACAGGCTGTATAGACAGGTTATGAGTTTGGCTCAAGGGGCCTTGAAAGGTGAGGGGCCCTTCCTCCCCCACCAACCATCAGCCTAGTCACCTCTTTCCAATTCCCATGTTAGCAGTGAGTGAGTTGACCCTGAAGAGAGCAATGGTCTTATGAAGGAATTGGCATTAAAAATGCCAGAACATGGAGGGCTGCATTTTGCTTGTAGATTCTCCTTCCTGCCAGCATTTAACTGAGCAGTTCCAAGTAGGTGACAGGAACTTTGCCTTTCTGGTTTCCCCTCTCCCCTACGAGCCAATCTGGGTCCATTCCTGGCAGGCTATACACGGTGATTAACTGGGGGAGAAAAGAAAATCAGATAAAATCTCATTTCTCAGATGGAGCCAGGAACCTAATTGGGTTCGTGATTTATTTACATTTCCTGAAATAGCCATCTAGTTCCCACTACTGCTTCCCAGAGCTTCTCTAGACCTTTCCCCAAAGCTTCCTTTGCCCCATTAGGAGACATACTCCTGCCTGTGATTCTCCAGGGACGTTTCAGTAGCTTCCAAGTCTGTAAGCTGTTTTGTTATGGCAGAGCTTCAAGCCACCCCCATATTGTCTGTCAGGCACATACCCGTCAGGCTGCAGTGCTGCATGCACATTCCCCTGACTGATGGCAGGATTTCAGAGGCATTATCATGAAGTTGCTTAAAACTGTAGCCTGCTCTGAACTATTATTCTATTCCTAGGATGTTTCTACCAGCCCAGTGGTTGATGACTGTTCTATTCAGCCCTTAGCACCAGAGATTAAATCAGCCTTTTCCTCTCACATCCAGGCTTGGGTAGGTGAGAAGCAGCTGAAGATCTTCGGATAACATATCTAGGCCTTAGTACATTAACGGTGATAAAGAGACGACTTCAGTGGAAGCAAAAGGAAGCCAGCAAGGGCTTTTGGCAGACCTAGGTCCAAATTCTTCAGTGCTGGGTTCTAACTGCAGTAGAGGTGTGACATCCACTGTATACTGGGGTAAACAAGGAGAAAGGCGCACTGTCTCTTAGTAGCTCCACTAGTGAACTGAGTGAGAAGGCTGCTAGTTCCAGCACCCAGGGCCTGCCAAGCCCTACCTCAGCATTGCTGTGCAGCAATGCAAAAAAACACCCACACACCACCCCAGGAAGTAGTAGGGCATTCAGGGGCAAATACCTACCTCATCTGCTAATAGCGCCAGCTCACTGCTGTCCGCCGCTTCATAATCATAGAGAACTCTGGCCTTCCGGGTCCCGCTGGCTGGAGGCTTGACATCATTCAGGTTCAGTGCCCCCTCAACAGCTGTGGCAGGGGTAGGTGCCCCACCTACAGTGGGCACAACAGGGATGGTGGGCACAGCTGGAATGGTGGCAGCAACAGTAGTGGGAGAGGTGGTGGCTGGAGGAGGCGATGTGGACTCTGCGTTGCCCACAAATGTACCTGGAAATCTTTGTAAGAGGGAGAGGAAAAGGCAAGTTAGCCAGGCTCCCACACTGCACAAGCGAGGTAGCCTGTCAGTTCACGACCAGGAGCAGTTAGCAGGAAGGGGGCTTTGAGCTGTCTCTCAGAGGGCCACTGCATAGTGACTAGAGATACAGGAGGGACATGCAGAACAGCCTGTCAGCCCAGCGTTTGCAATCAAGCAGCTCTCCCCCAATATTCACATTACACAAAATGTGCTTGTCTGTAGCAATAGGTACGGCCTTATCGTGCACTCACGCTTTGGACAGCAGTGTTCACGCTCACAAGAGTAGAACAGATGGTTCTCCACTCCCCCCCTGCAGTGCTGCACTACAGCCTTGCCAATGCACCTGAGGCCTCAGTAGCAGCATTGCCCATCCTCCCTTAGGAGGCTCGGGGAAGCCACGCCCAGCTGGGCTGTAGATCAGACATGGACTACGGAGTATGCTACAACAGTTTTAACCCAGGACAGATCTGAGTCCTGATTTCTTGTGACGAAGGTAGAACAAGGCAGTGTGGCCAAGCACTGGACCAGCACTTCATCCATGGCTTCATGTGCAACCCTGGCCAAGTTGGGTTCATGACCATCTAAATTATTCTCTCATCTGCTGCCAGCACCAGCACAATGTCTCCTACTCCCAAGTCTTAGCTGGGGACTCTAGGCTCTACTCTATTCAGTCAGTAGTTGGGGACAGTTTAACACAGTTACAGACCTCAGGCCCCCATTAAAGCTAAACTGCCCCTATGTCTGGCCACATGCCACTTGTCATCACACCACCCTACTGTTAAAGAGGCACTTGAAGAGATGGACATTGCAGACAAGCTAAGTGAATTCTCTGAATTGATGGTCACTGCAAAGGAGGTTGGGGGAGATTCTCAAAAAGCACAGCTCTGATGTGACTAACAAGTCCTGTCCCAAACTGATGGATCAATAAAAGGTTTTAGAACAGCTAATTAAAACAGTTGTACGTCACCAGGACCAGAGGGTATTCACCCAAGAGCTGTCAAGAAACTCAAATAGGAGATTGCCAAACTGTATAAGCAACCTATCACTGAAATCAGCTTCTGCACCAAGTGAATGGAAGGGAATTTTTATTTAAAAAAGGCTCCAGGTAGGGAGCGTAGCTTCTGCCTGTTACCTGGTATGGACACTGCAGTAAAGAGCAATCAGCCACACAGAAGAACACAAGTTCTTGGGGCGGTAGGGGGAAAGGAGTCCCAGCTTTAAAGGAGGTACGGCTTCCCTTTGCCGATTACAATTCCTTAAGGGAGTCAGCAGGACCACAGAAAAGGGAGCTCCAAGCCATACTGTGTATGAGGACCTTCAGAAAGCCTTTGGCAAGGTTCCTCACCAAAGGCTATTAAGGAAACTAAAGCCAGAGCTACACTACAGCTAACCGACAAATGGACTCTCTTGGGGATGTGAATTAACTAACCTGAGTGATGTAATTTGTGCTGACTTAAGCAAAAGTGGGGACAGTGCTATGTCAGCAGCAAAGCTCCTCCCGTCACCATAGCGACCACCACTCGCAGGGGCTGGAGTTAGGCTGACAGGAGGAAACTCAATTGGTGTAGTGGCTGCCCTCGAGAGCTTACAGTGCTGCAGCTGTAACAATGCCACCATCAATTCTCTAGTGTAGCCATAGGAGACGGGACAGTCTTCTTACGGATCACTAACTGGTTAAAGGACTGGAAACAGAGGGTAGGAAAAGGGCCAGGTTTCAAAGTGAGATGAGCAGTGGGATCCCCCAGTGATCTGTACTGGGACTGAGGCTGTTGAACAATATTCATAAGTGATCTGGAAAAGTGGGTGAGCAGTGAAATGGCAGAGTCTTCAGACAGTACAAAATTGTTCAAGGTTGTCAAGTCCAACACAGACCGCCGGGTCTCACAAAGCTGGGGAGTGGTGGAGGGGAGGGATTGGCAACAAGATGAAGAATGAAATTCAAAATAAGGCACAATGAAAAAAAGAACATCTCTATAAATAGCACGAGATTTGGAAAGGGTTAGAAGTATGTTAGGAAGGGAAGAGGGAACAAAGCACAAAATATGCCACTGTATAAATTCATGGTGCACCCACACCTGACTTATGCCCAGTCCTGGCTGCCCCATCCCAAAAGGATGGAGTGGAACTGCAAAAGGTTCAGAGAAGGGCAAATAAACATGATTCAAGGATCTGGAATAGCTTCCATCTGAAGAGACAAAAGGTGAGGACTGTTCACCTTGAGAGAGCTCTCGAGGGTGGGAAGCAAGTATGATTGAGATTATAAGATCATAAAGAGTACACGAGAAATCTGGGTCTAGTTAACTGATTTAATTAGGCAGCAAGTTTAATGCAAGAGGGAGTACTTCTCTCCCCTGCCCCCACCCCAAGCACAACTAACTGGTTGATCCCATTGCCAAGGGATATAGTGATAGTCAATAGAATAACTGGGTTAAAAAGTTCATGGAGGTTAGGTCCGTCAATCCTGGTGGCAGCTCTAAACCTCTGACTGCCAGGAGCCAGGAACAGGCTAACTTCATAGTTACCCTGTTCTGTACTGTCTGCTGTAGCTGTGGGACTGGCCACAAAGTGAGGATATGGGGCAAGGCAGATCATAGTCTGATTCAGTATAGCAGCTCTTACATTCATGCTTGGTGCAAAACCAACTCATGCTCAGCACCATTTCAGTTAGACCCTCATTGGCACCTGCAGGGACTAACAGCTGTTCCAGACTCCACAATTAATTCATGATTAACGTGACCAGAGAAGATAAGAGCTTTCCTGATCTTATATAGGGCATCTTACTTACATTTCTCCTCTGGAGCTGCAGGCATGGGAAGAAAAGCGAAACAATCATTCGACAACAGAACTATCTGATCAAGTCAAACTGCACTGACTACTAGCCAAGGAATACCTCTCCCCACACCCCATCGCCAGCTCTCCAGCCATTGCTCTGACAGTGCATGCAGCATATGGAAGTTCATCGCATAGGTACCGAAGTTAGAGTTCTGGGTGGAAAGACATTCCACCTGAAATGTGAAGAACCGTTGATCCAATCTGGTTCCCAGTCTCCCAGGTCTTAAGATCCATTTAGAAGGTGAATGCCAATTAAATACCCCAGCAAAGCCACCCCAATCCCTTTTGGCCCATTACAGAGGTTGCTCAGAGGAGCTCTCACAGAAATAAAGCTTTAAGGACCTGATTTTTAATTCTAGCCTCAGGTTTGTGTGTGTTCAAAGGATGCAAAGAGACCAGAAAACGAAACCTCAAAGGTAAGAAGATCCCATCCCATACCTGCCCAGCTGCTTCTGCAGGTCCAGCATGTACTGGTAGCCCTGAGCATAGTACGTAGTCTGAGATTCTACAAACTCATGGAGACAGCGAAGGTGATTTACCTGAAGGGAAAAAGACATTGTCAGCTGGTCTGTGCGACCTAGAGCAAGGGTGCAGCAGCATATAGGAACACCCCACTACAGGCATGTATTCCCAGTATAGGGAAGTGGCAACAGAGACATGTATGGGCAGCAAGGTGTAGGATGGCTTGGGTACCAGACACTGTCATCTAAGAGTTTGGAGACTGTACAAACAAGGGGATGGGGTCTCTGACTGGTCTTCTGCTCTAACTGCCTGAGCACTGGCTTGGGAGCCCTGCTGGCTGGTCCCCACAGCTCAGGTTACTCCCTTTAGATGACAGGAAGAGCCAGGCTTTGCCACCTTGATGAAGGGCATAGACACCTGCAGAGCTGTAGATGCCAGACAGGATTTAGTTATTTCTATAGCACTGAATGCACATGGCCCATTATGCTACTACCATGAGCGCTCTAGGTTTGCACTAAGGCCTCAGTTTACCCCATAACCCCACAAGTTTGGGCATTTAGTTTCTTCTCCCTCTGCCATCATCGTCCCAGTGTTCTTCTAGGAGGGTACTACAGGTCATTAGCCTCAGACCACCGGCCCCTAGGAACTCACATGTGTGCTGCTGATCCCTTCCAGCAGGAGGCGCGTCACTTCCGCCTGCCGATCAAACTCCGTCTGGGCCAGCCGGAGCTCGTGTTCTGCCTGCAAGACAGAGGAAGCATGGTGCATTTTCCGAGCCTGCAGAGTAGAAAGCTGGGTCCAGCTGCCTTTGTCCTGGAACAAGCTGGACACCAGCTATAAATCCTTCCTGCCGCCAGCAGGAGAGCCCTAGGGACACCTTTACAGAAGTGGCTACTATCCTTTTGTGGAGTCAGACACTAGCTGCACTGACCCTGCATGCAGCAGTAACAGAGCACCACTGGACTCCCTGGGAGCTGGGTGTGCTCAGAACTCCGAGCCCCTGGCCTGCAGCAGTGGCGATCTGGGCTTCCAAGAGTCAGTGGCCTCTGGAAAGCTAGCTCCCATGGCACCATGGCTGCAGTAGAGTCCATAGTGCTTGTTATTGGCCCACCACTTCCTTGATCAGGCACTTCCCAGGAAAGCTGCAACCTGGAGGACACAGACACAAACCTATGATGGGAATAAGGACAGATGGTGTAACCCTCCCAGCCCCAGTGAAGTCAGCAGGTGAGCTAGCTTTATGGATCCCGAAGCATCCATAAGCCCAGTTCATTACTAGCTTGCCCCACAGCCTATTGTCTGATAGGAGGGTTCCACAGGAAACTGGACACTGTAGAAGAGCACCTGGGTGTTCAGCATTCCCATGGGAGTTGGCAGGGGAGGCTGCTGCCAAGAACGGGGTATTGCTCTGCTCTTTCCACGACCACCCAAGCCTAGAGAACCAGAGATGGAGGGGTTTTCACAGCGTTGCTAGGAGGGCATCATCTTACTTTCTCCCCAGCAGTTCCTGGGCAATTTTAGGAGGTTTCTCATTTGTAACTAAGAACTGAGTACTAGTCATCACTGAGTTGCTCTCAGTTCATGGTAGCCCAAGAGCAGGTGCAAGAACATCTCCTACAAGTCAACTCTGCAGCAGAGACCATGGGAAGAAACACCCCACGTGCCAGCACTACTACCCACGTGGGAAGAGATTTTGTAAAATTAGACAAGGCCTGCCAGGCAGAGTGATTAACGTACAAAACCAGAGCCATCATTGGCCTTGCAGGCAGCTCTCAATTCATGCAATACAAGAATGATGCCCAAACAGGTATTTCTGATATACCATTCAGTGCAATCACAGTAGTCTGAGGGTTTGTGTTGGGGCCAGGGTAGGGGAGCCCATACCCTGACCAGAGAAGAGTGAAGTATACTAGCAAAGAACCGGTGTATCCTCACATGGGAAGAGTCCTTTGTATCAACCTCAACAGGGTAATGTGGGCCATGGCCCATTCCCTCAGGATGTGTAGCCATGGGGAAATTGAGCAGAATAGCTCTTGGCTAACGCCAATGTGGAACAGATCCACTTTCACACCAAAGTGTCCATGTAGGGAGGAGCAAAATCACTATTCTGCAATACACCTTCCCCACAGTCAAGCCATTAGTAGTTTTGTTTGTTTGAATAGCAAGACTGACATTCAGTAGTATTTCCTAAGATGGGTCATCACCTCTGAAAGCAGTCCAGTGTTTAGATATCCAAGTCAAGCTTGGTTTTAAAGCAGAGATTGCTCTGGCCCATTGCCTTGGATCCAGTGCAGTGTTCCCTGTGAGCTGAGTGCTCAGAGAAGGTCACCCAGTTCATGAGTGCCTGCCACCTCCCACAGCTGGCAGCATGTGTGTCTATTAGTGGTGCTCATCAGCATGTAAATCCTGATGCAGTGTTACCCACATGGTGCTAAAGTACTCCACCCGACCGACCCTCTTTAGGAGGTGTATCTAATTTAAGCCAAGGGAAGTGAACTGTATCTTGCATCTCTGTGACAAGGAAATTAAATTGGGGCGGGGGGGAATTAGATTGCAGGGAGGATCGTCAATTTGTATAATGCATCTACAGTGAGACCTTTGGGAAACAGTTGGCTATAGAGCAAGCTGAGCTGAGAGTTCTGGCAGGCAACCCTGGCACCATCCCCTTTGGGCAGAGCTGAGAATTTCACTGGCAGGCACACTAAAGCATCATGCCACACAAGCCGCATGCTTTGCGCCCTCTGCAATCACTGCCAGCAACTGGGGGTTGAAGGGTATCTTCTCCCATCTAAGATCCAGGGAGGTCTTGGGGACTCCCTGAACTGGCTCCCAGCATCAGCAGGTTTCCCTGAGGAACACAGATCTAGAAGAGGGGGAGGGCTCAGGGAACAGCAGCTAGTTCATGTTTTGGTGTTAAGTATGAGGAGATTATGTGCGCACTGGAAGCGGACAGGGGCTTGGATTTAGGCCACACTTGATACCAAGGCTTAACACTTCCTCTTCCATAATTCTATTTGGGCCTTTCAGCCCTAACCAGCTCCGTCCACCTGCTTCTGCTGAACAGGACCCCAGCCTGCCAGGCTCCATGGAATTTGTGGATCCGGACAAATTCACTAGCGGTCAGGTTAAAGATGCAGCGCTCCATGAGAACACTCGATGCCAAGCAATGAAGTGTCACTACACCCACCTAGTACATCATACTGGCTCTGTGCATGCCCAAACCTCTGCTCAGCCCCCTACTGCTCTAAGGCCCTTTATGGAAGGTGTGGGGGGGGGGAGAGAGTCAGCAGCCAAGTATGGGGAGTCACAAACCTGCCTTTTTATAGTGTGAGTTTATCCTGAACACTGCAAAGGGGAAGCCGTTTTACTGTCTTGGCTTGAGAGGGGATGCAACATGCACACATCATCTACACAGAACCACCCAATTACTCTGAGCCACAGCATTTCCCCTCACTTCTGCATGACACAAAACCTCTCATAAGGACCATCTATGGTGTGTGGGAAGTGCCCGCCTCTTGGTTACTTCTGTCTAGATTCAAAGCTCCCAGTCAGACCCAATTCCTCCAGGACAAGTAGAAGAGTTGGCTCTTAGTGGTTGTGGTCTATTGAGGGGGGAGGTGATTGTGCTGCAGGAAAGGAGCTGAACTTACCATTTCAGTAGGGTCTCAATATTTACATACCTAAGGTTTGCAAATTAAATTATTCGTGAGCAGCTGCCTCCCCTGGGACTGGGAGCATCAGCAGCCGCCCATTCACAAAATTCAGCATTTGCGAGGGTTCTCAACATGGAACCCTCACGAATGCCGAGACCCTACTGCACAGTGCATTTAGCACAACAGCACAGGGAGCTGCTAAGATTGCTCAGTACTACAAGAAGGGAGCCCATTATTTTCAGATGTGAGGCCTTAGCAGGTAAGGCAAATGGGCAAGTCCCAGAGCTGTGGACAGACTGCTTCCTTTCCAGTCCTACAGCTTTAGCTAGCTAGTTACAGTTTGCTTGTTTGCCACCTCACCCCAGTGGGTGCCCACAGACAGAGCTCAGTTCTCTGCTTCCAGCCTGCGAAAAGTAGTGACAGGCTGGAACAAGCAACCCCTTTGCCTTGGGAGGAAGAGGTCTGCCATGTGCATCACCTGCCTCCCGCCACACTCACAGCCCCCACTACCATTTTCACCTGGGTACTTACCTTTTCCACCTCGTCGCTCCAGAGCTGGTGGGGCCACAGAGCAACAGGAAAGGTCAGTGTTGGAGACTTCATGAAGCGATTGGCAGTAACAGCGATTGGCAGGGATACTCCACAGATGCAGCAGGCTAATTCCAGGAACAAGCCAGCCCTTCACCCAGCAGCAGCAGGCAGCCCTCTGCCCCCATGGGGCACCTTCCCCAAGGAGCTCATTTTGCACTCGTCCCTATCTCTCCACCCCGCACCCATATCCTCAAACTCTGGAGAGGATGGGAAACAGTTCAGACTTTCTGAACTCACCCCACCTTATTCTGGATTCATTTCCTGTGCAGATGCTTTTACTCCTGAGGTTCTTGCACACGGCATTAAACCAGAAGAGCTGTAAGAGCTATTCCAGAGTGATTCCCTCTGTAGCCGATCCCTCAGTGTGACCTCCTCAGAGAGGGCCCCTCTTAGTTTTCTGTACAGCATGTGGTGTGCTGGGGAACCACTCCCTGACTAGAGAATCTACCATGCTATTAAATAGGCCCTGTCTAGAAAAGAATGTAAGAGCTGGGATGGGCAGATGGAGGGATGGCTGGAGCGATTGGAGCTTTCTAAACAGCCAGGTCAGTAGCTCAGCAATGCAGCTATCTGCACTCCTCAAGCTAGGGTGAGGCAGGAGTTGAAGGACAGCCTCTGAGTGCTGATGCAGGGGGAAGGGCACAAAACTGAGCAAGACCTGGGGTGTGACAGGGCTAGAGCAGACAGTTCATCATGGACCAGGTGCAGCCACATGAGCAGCTGTGATGGTTTAAAGAGCCTCTCACCCACTGACCTATAGCTCAGGGTAACACGAAAAGGCACATGGAATCCAGGCTGGTGCGAGTCACCATCTAGTTCAAAGCAGGCCATGGAGTAAAGGCAGGATAGGGGTGTTTGTAGTCCTCCATAAGAGGAAAGCAGCATTGACCCCAGCTCCCTGTCAGCTGCTGCCCCACCAGGCCTGCTGGACCTTGCAGGCAGGTAGGGACAAATGGCCCTCTCCAGCAAGCTTTGCCTGTGCCAGAAGCAGAGCTTCCCTGCACCTAACACCAGTAATCTCCCATCCTCACAGCAGCAGGGCTGCAGCATCAGCTGCTCTCTGGGATCTGGCTGGAGGGTATGAAACATAACAATCAACACAACAAAACACACCACACAGCAACAGGAGGGGGAAGAGAACAGGCAGGAAAACATATTGATCCACCCTGAGGGTCGTTGGCCTTCTCCATCCCACACTTGGGAGTTCCCCTGAAGCACAGCCACACACATAATTACTATTGACTCTCAGGGACAGGTGATGTGAAGGGAGCAGGGACCAGAGGAACTGCAGCAAGCTGGGGGAAAGGTTGAGTGGCCAAGAAGCCACAGGGCTGATCTCCAGCCAGATAAAGCCCGAGACTGAAGCAGGCCCTAGCTCTGGGGACTCCCTACCCAGGAAGGCAGGACTGGCTGGGGCATGGAAGACCAGAGACCCATAAATGGGACCCCAGGAGGGGACTGTTACCACTTTGGACTGAGTTAGGAGACTCCACAGTGGGGACGAAGTGGTGGCAGGACACTGCAGAGTGACCTCTGGCCAGCAGGCTGCAGCTGGCCATTACAACGGAGCACATTCCTCCAGGCACTTGCTTAAGCTTGACCACCCATAGGACTACCCTGAGATAGAGAAACTAGTAAGTTATTTTTGTAGCTACGCTGCTGTCACCGCTTAGACCTTCCTGGCCAGAAAGTCCCAAACCCTTCTGATGCAAAAGGCTTGTTGACAATATTCATCAATAGGGGGCCTCTGACAAAGGGAACAGGTCTGAATCTCTCTGGCAGAAGGCAGTGGTACACCCATCAGAGCCATCTCACCCCAATGCCCCACTTGCCAGGCCAGAGCTGTTTGTGGACAGAGGCTTTAATGCCCCATTACAGCACTTCAGTCTGAGCACACAGGTCAGGCCAGTGCTTTAAGCCCTGCGTGTCTATGTGCGTCATTAGCGCACAAGTCACCAGCATTCAGCTTTAATCCAGCTTTGCCTGCCTAAACCAGCCCGCAAGAGCTTGTCCTGCTGTCTGGAGCTAAACCTGAGGCACTGCTACTCATCTAGTATTATCTTTGTAACCTTTGACCACCCTGCTACTAGAGCTGGGCCCAGGGACCTTAACCCATACCTGGGGACCAACCATACCTGCTTCCAGCGCACGCTCTCATCCCAGCCCTCGCAGACAGGAGGAGGTAGAGCAGGACTCCATGCATGGACCTCACGCAGGCATTTAAATGCACAACAGCAAAGAGCAGCAAACGCTCTTTAACAGGCTTTTAAAGAAAGGCTGTGGATGGAAATCCCACTCTAGCACACATCCATCAGTACAGAGCCTCTGACATCCATTTAGCCTTGTGGAGCGCACATGCATCTTACGCTTCCACAAGCACCAATCTTCCCTCCCATTAGATAGTGTGAGCTCCCTCCCTCTACAAGTGGAACTCTAAGCAGGTATTCGTGGGTTTCCATTCTCCTTCTCCAAGACCCGTCCAGCTGGAAACAGTGACGTGCTCAGCACAGGCAGTGACAGACTTCTTAAGAGCAGCACGAGTCAGAGAAGAGGTCAGACCTTCCCCTCCCTTGGATGCTACCCATGTAGCACTGCCCTTTAGCAAGTGATCTCGCTGCTGTTTGCTCATGGTTTGCGGGAGCCCAGCTGGCTGCACTTGTGAAGCTACCCCATTAGGACCCTGGACTTCCTCACAGCATGTAAGAGTTACAGGCTAGTGTGTGGCTGGCCAGCCAGGTGGCTGTAGGCTGTCATCCATTTCAAAGCATCTCAGCAAGGCACCAGATTTCCCCAGCACCATCAAGGGCAGTAAGTGGCACAGGGCCAATGAAGAAGCCAGGAGGAGCAGCATGCAGTGCCTCCTTATCCCTCCCATGCCACCAGGACAGCTCGGCTGTTTTGGCAGAAACAGCCAATGGGTGTTCAGAAATCCAGATAGAGCCTGAGGGACCCTCCTTGGGGTTGTGCAACAGGTTTTCCTTAGCACCCGTCCCGGAAGTGTAGAGCATGGTGAGAGCAGCATCCTCCAAGAAAGGACACCAGACCCACCTGAGAGTGCAGGTAACTTAGCTTGACAGTGGAGCAAGGCAGAGGAAAAAGTGGGCAGGTTGAGAAGGTTGTTGCTCCTCCACTTCAGCTCAGAATACACAGCTGAGACACAAGGGCTGGGTGGGTTCACACAAATTTTCCCTAGACACATCCCTTTGTGTCTGGGATGAGATCGTCCAGGACTGTCATACACCTCTCGTCTCCCACAGAGCACAGACTTTGGACAGCTGAGTCCACTTCTGGCCAAGTTGCAAGTGGCCTGCCCAGCTGTTCCAGTTCATAATCATGAGATGCTGGGAACCTGCTGACCCATTTGCTCATGCACAAAAAACCAAGCTTGGGACCTTGGGGAGACAATAATCCCACCCACCAAAGAGGAGCAGGGACAAACAACAAAAGCAAGATTAGCAGTTACAACTGCAGCTGTTAGAGGGTTAACAGGTCAAAGAGGTGATGTGCATGGACATTTGACCTAGAAGAGAAGCAGAGTGACAGCATGAAGGGTTCCTTCCCCACTGGGAAAACAAGGCCCTTTGGAATGGATGCTGGGATTCCAAGCTGGCTGGAGAAACCTCCACAATTACTAAAGTGGCTGTGTCTGCACTGAGCAGGGAAACTATTAGCATCTCTCCAACTAGCCATGGGAGACAGCCTTCCTAGAGGCATTACCAGTATCCCTGCTCAGTGGCAGCTGGGGTCCATTGGCACTTCCTCTCCTTTCACCTTCTTGGTTCTGCCACTGGAGGCAGCTAGCTGCAGTAGGAAAAATCCCACAAGCCCTTGTGAACACATGCAGATCAAGCAGCCAGAGCCCTATTA
The DNA here is from genome assembly GCF_033958435.1 of Carettochelys insculpta. Taxonomy (NCBI): domain Eukaryota; kingdom Metazoa; phylum Chordata; order Testudines; family Carettochelyidae; genus Carettochelys; species Carettochelys insculpta. The sequence goes on from NC_134157.1 coordinate 12,202,897, forward strand.
CCCCCCCCAGTACCTTGTAAAATATGCATAGTTGTCCATAACCACTCCTCATCCAGTGAGTGCATGGGTTGGCAAGGCCCATGTGCAACTCCTTTACTAAAGGGCATATCTCATAGGAGGAGAAGCTTGACTTGACATTAGCTTGGCTGTCAACTGTCCTCTCACAGTGACTTCTTCCTCAATTCTGAAGACATCCTAAAAGTCCAACTGACTACAAAGGGATTCAGCTGCTCCTTGCAGAGCTCTCTGCAGGGCTTGACCCATTGTGGATAATTCAAGGGAGTAACACCAGAGTAGTTACAGCTCGGTTTTGAGGTCAGGAAGAATTCTGTGGGCCAACCCCAAAATTGAGCATCTGGTATTGCAAGCCCATTATGCAGATCTTCTAGACTGTGGCTGCAAGCCATGAAAATCAATAGACACTAGCCAGCCTGTGACTGTGTGTCTTGGCTTCTCATGCAATATTGTGCTCTGATCAGAGACACCCACATGCTTGTAAGGAGGAAGTCTGGTTCCTCTCCCATCCCTCCAACTCTGCCCCCAGTGCTCAAACAAATTACCATACCCCCAGTGGCATTAAAAGTCTCACCCCTTTTACCAAGAGAGCCAAAGCTGTGAAGGGATGGGAAGTGCCACTCTAGAGAAGAAAGGCAAGATCTGGTGCAAAAGCTTGCTCAGTTTCCCTCCTAACAGGTTTCTCACATGACACTTAATTGGCCTATTGGAAACAATGTTGCCCCAGCATCCAGATCAAAAAGGGCCAAGACAGATTCCCTGTAGAACCAACACTGATGTTCCAGACCAGGCTTTCTGCAGTTTGGGCACTGCATATTAAAGTACACTGCATTCATTGCAGCTCGTGCACCCAGCGATTGCTTGGGTATTGGGCTTCCCACTTAGTGCCTACAAAAGTGATCTTCAAGCCACCCACTCTCTGGGCACTGAGCCCAACGGTTGCATCGGTGTTGTTTCGCCAGCAGCTCAGAAAGCAAGACAGGCACCAGGTTTTCAACATTTTAACAGAAGATCTGATATCGTGCAATGGGGAGCCTCAAGCAAAGCGCTGGACACTGAGGGCTCAGCCACACTTGATGCAACATGCTCGAGAGGCAGGGGGCAGCTTATCCACCCTCAGCCCAACTCAATGTTATCTAGCCCCAAGGATCTCCCATCAGCCTGTGACTCCTGCAGTGGGGGAACCAAATCAAGGGGAGAGAGTTTTGAAGCCCTCTTTCCACCAGCTGTAACAAAGACCTCGTATGGTTGGCCTGCCATTGCTCAGGCCAGAGGGAGCAAATAAGCACTAGAAGTAAGATTGTGTGTTGGCCCCTTGCTTGATCAATTTCATGAGACATCTCCTGAACTTTAGTACCCTGGAGGCAGTCTTGTTCTGCTCAGGGAACCACATGCACAGTAATCCCCCAGAGCATTAACCCTGCATTAGCCCCCCACCACGGACTAAGTTCCCCTCTCTTCCAAGGTCCCGCAGGGGCAACCAGAACAATGGCAGAAGTTTCCTGGTTTGGAAAAAGAACAGAAAGGGTCAGTAACTACTCAGCTGTCAGTTGCTGACACTACCCACAGCTTTATGCCTTAAACCTTGCCAGTTATCTGCAACACAGCTCTGTGCCCACCACTAAGGGCAACAGTCTGGTACGAAGGAAGGAATCCTGGGCAGCCCATTTCACATTAAAATGTTGAAAACAGCAGAAGGCCAGGCCCAAGCTGAAGTCAGGTTTGGAGAGACAGAGGTAAGAATGCAGGTGTCTAGAAGATGAGGGTGATCTTACCGCTGACGCGCTGGCGGAGAGAATGTAATTACGAGGTCTAGTCTCCTGAAAGTCAGGCACAGCCTGTGGAGGGGGAATAGAGTTTCAGGTACAAGTCACGCCGCTGAGTCAATGGAAATCAGCACTCCGAATGAATAGGGAGAAAAGGGCTGGTAGGGCCCATGAGGTTTGCTGCTGTTCTAGGAGCTAGACACATTTCAGATCTGCAAGAGATCACCTAACAGCTGTGTGTACCTCATGAACTAGGCCATGAGAATGTCCAGCTAAGTCGAGGGCCTTGCCTCCAGCAAGCTCATCTATCTGGGTAAGATGTTCCAGATCCATTTACACCAACAATGCAAACCAGAGTCTCAGGGATATGTTCTGAAGCAGTCTGAGCCTAGCCCTAAACACAAAGGCCATTTGTTCCTGGTCAAGCTGACTAATGTGGAAGGATTTGAAATGGTCTTAAGCTGGACACAGAGGAAAGACTGAAAATATTTCCAAGCCCAGCATAGACTGGGCCTTAGTATCTCTTGTATGGACTCTCAGGTTGCTTCTCATCTGCAACCTCTGATTTCTCTCAGCTTACAAGGATGAACATAAAGCTGTTCCACCACAGGCTGGGGCAGAAGGGAATTTACAGCTGGGCAGAGTCTGCTCTAGCAGCCAGCATTCTGTTCATGAGAAGTGCATTTTCTCTACCCAAGCTGTTAACTGTGCACCAGGTGGAGATATGGCCTCATCTACCAGCTCCATTCCTTCCAGGGCCTGCAAAATCTCTCCATTGGTCTCAACACAGCTTGGCACTTTCAGACCCAAGCTTTTCGCAGAAAGAAAGGAGACAAAAGCCACATCTGCTGTCACCACTGCATCAAACCTCTTCAGAGTCACCCCTCCATCAGGCACAGGAGCACATCTAGCTCTTTGCCTTGCCAGCCCAGCACTCATCAGCTGCACTTGCAGACTATGCATACTTTGTGGAAGTGGAGGAAGTTGCGTGGGGCAAGAACCACCACCCAGTCATCTTAGCTGTAGCTGAAACCCTGCTACTGAGGCAGCTAGAACAGGCATGTTAAAGCTGCCAGTTCTCCCCTTATGGGAATGTGGCACATAGCCAAGGGAAGACTGTTTCACAACAGGGTGAAGTGAAATCCATCCCCTGCCCTTGTCCTCGTTTCCCAATCACATGGCAGCTTGAGCATAGATCGGGGCAAAGGGCAGATTGTAAACAAGACTATGCTACGGCCTTCAGTTTAACAAGGGCAGTTTTGCTCTAATGGACAGGGTTTGAGATCAGTCACTCTAATGCATGCCCTCCAATCTCTTTCGAACAAGCATAAGAAATCAGAACATGGCCCAGCAAGGTGGTTGATAGTCACATGATCCAGCATTTCTAACCTCAACCAGATCTCCATGATCCTCTCCTTGGATCACACCTCACCCAGGCAAATCCTTTTACAGCATACCTGGCTCTACTTAAACTGGCTTCAATTAGCCACACCACTGAGTAGGTGCACAGCTCAGGCAAGGGCCCGATTCCATATGCAAACAGGTGTAGCCAGCCTCTCATTGAGAGTTTACCTCATGGACTTTAGGACAGTGAAGAGTATAACAAATGCTGAAGAACAAACCAAAACATCCAGGACAAGAAATGCATTAGCCGATGGAGGTGCTCCTGGGTGGGGCACAGCTGACCAAGCCCACACTCCACTGGCCAGATGTGGAAGGGAAGAGGAGCTCTCCAAAAGACCAAAATTCTTATGCCTCAGTTTCCTGGGTAAAGCAGGTAAGGTGAAAAGGTCCCTTCCCTTGCATGGCCCTCACTAGGTCTCCAGGATGGCTTCCTTGGACTCCCAGAATTGGTCTTTCCTGTAGGCACATGGTATGGAGAGGCAAGCAGCTATCACGCTCCTGCACACTGGCAGGTTTTGTTTGCAAGCAGCGGTCAAAGGGAACACAAAGAGAAGGAACACCCCCCCCCCGCCCCCTCCATGTCATAGCAGGAGGAAGAGGACAGAGCCCTGGAGCTTAAGGAGGAACAATACAGCACTGCAGAAATCCAGCCACTGCCAATCATTGTCTAACTTTCACATCCTTCTTTCCCCAGGGAGGGAGACTTGTTCTGCAGCCCCATCCCTCTCCTCCTGTTGAACCAGAGGCAGTCAGTCTTGTGTGTATGTGGGACCCAGCCTCCTTTGAGCACTGCTTGCAAGAGGCTTTAATGGAAACTGATTGCATACTCCTACGGAGGGACTGCAAGCACCGAGGCGGTTTTTATGGTCTTCTGGGCAATCACAAGCCCAGACTGCATTGGAAACGTGCTCCTGAGTTGCTGCTGGATGCAGTTGAGTGTTTTTCAAATGAGAGAGGGACAATGAGAGGCATTAAGGAAAGAAGTCACAGAACTATTAACACAGTTAATACTCACATCTCCCTCACACTGAGCAACATTACAGAAAAAAACAAAAAAAAAGGTTAGTGAACAAAAACACCAAAGTCAAAGACAAAGCAAGAGCCCCATGGAGGTTAGAGGTGACACGCCAACCCCCAAGACTGCATGGCAACTCTCATCTGGAGAGACCAGCCTCAGAGGTTCAGCACCACAAGAACAGACATGGGAAACAAGGAGTGGAAATGCACAGGATCCGCACTATGCTGTGGGGGACATGACCACAAAGTTGGGATCATGAGGAGTTACTCATACAAAGGTGTGCCACTAAATCAGGAGGTTGTTCCCTACCATGGGCTTAGGTCAGGTTTCAAACATAGGTAAGCCAACAGGACTGCAGTTTTTTTTTGTTTTTTTTTTTTTTTGCTAGTTAATGTATTTTTAAAACCTGACTAGAATCCAGCACAAACATCTCACCTGTTGGCACTTTGTCCCCCTGCTACACAGGCCTTGCACACAACTGTGATGACAATGAGAAAGCACAGAACACTCCCCAGCTCTGCTGAGTCCAGGTAAACAGTATCCAAGGTGGCCACCTGGATCAGGATTGCTCATCTATTCTGGTGACTAGTGACATATCCAGGAAGCAGGTTTCTGCAGACACCCCTGCACTTTAGGGTTGAGGGTCCTTGGGAATCAACCTTAATACCCCACAGCAACTTTTACAGTCTCCCATAGCATGGTTTACGGTTGCTGTAGCACTCAAGTCAGATGTCTGAGCAGAGGTATCCCTCCCAGAGCTCAAATTAGTGTTGCACATCAGCAGAGCCCTGGACAAAGCCACAGCCTTTCAGGCACTGGGCTACTGGATCACTGTCCAGAGCTTGCTGTCTCTGCAACTGAAAAGGGAAAGGAAGAGAAATAACACTGCTTCAAGAGAACAAAGCAGAAGTGTTTAGCATTTGCTGACTGCAGTAATCAAGTACTATTCCCAGAGTAGCAAGGGGCACCCTGAGCAGGATGGGTGTCAGCAGGAAGGGAAGGGGCAGACTTTTCACTATACTGATCTGGATGTGGACCCAGACCAGTATTCACCATTTACTGCCTTGAAACCAAGATCACACCAACCTCACTTCCTGGTCATCTACACATGGGGAAACTGGTGTCCCTGAAAGATGACTATCTGGGGGAGAACTAGTCACCCTAAACTGAAGTAGGGATATGGAGGGCAAGTTTTCACATGACCTCAGCTATTCCTGCTGGGGGTCTTGCAGGCTCAGTGATTAGACAATCTGCACAGCAAGAGAGCTGGCTTCTCTTGGGTACTGATATCCTTGAGTCCTGATGCAGTGTTAACAGTCTTATGGAGGGGGACACAGAACAAGTGTCTGTGTGTGTTAGAACTGGGATAGACCTGTTGACTAAAGGTCTTTGATGTTAGCACAGCTTCCCACGCTCTTCAGAGAATTCCACACAACAGGAACCAATGCTGGACAGAGGGAAGGAAGAGTCCCGGAAACGTAAGTCATCTGGGACACGCAGAGAAGTCAAATGCAACTTAGCTGCAATGACAGTGGGTAGGATAGGTCAGGCCAAGATGCCTGCCCTGATATTTCATAGCAGGAAAGAGCCTGAGTGGGTGACAAGGATTCCAGCTTGTTCTGACTGACTGTTCATTCACATTTACTTTGTCTTTACTGTACATCTACAGAGCAGGATATTCTGAGGAGCCACCTACATAGCTGGATCTGCACTAGCTTTGCCTTTTTATTTATAAGAACAGCCATTACTGGGTCAGACCAAAGGTCCATCTAGCCCAGTATCCCATCTGCTGGCAGTGGCCAGTGCCAGATGCCCCACAGGGGGTGACCAAAGACAATGATCAAGCAAATTGTTTCCTGCCATCCATCTCCAGCCTTTGACAGAGGCCAGGGTCACCATTCCTACCCCCTGGCTAATAGCCTTTCATGGACCTAACCTCCATGAATTTATCCAGCTCTTCTATGAACACTGTTCTAGTGTTAGCCTTCAGACCCTCCTCTGGCAAGGAGTTCCACAGGTTGACTGTGTGCTGTGTGAAAAAACTTTAGTTTTAAGCCTACTACCTAATAACATCATTTGGTGTCCTCTAGTTCTGATATTACTTGTTCCCATAACTTTTCTTTACTCACCCTCTCCACACCACTCATGATTTTATCATATTCCCCCCTCAGTCTCCTCTCTTCTAAACTGAAGAGTCCCAGCCTCTTTAGCCTGTCCTCATACAGGACCCATTCCAAACTCCCAAACATTTTAGTTGCCCTTTTCTGAACCTTTCTTAACACCAAAATCTCTGAATACTGTACGCAGTACTCAAGATGTAGGCATATCAGTTTTATAGAGGGGCAGTAAGATATTTTGTTTTTGTTTCTATCCTTTTTTAATAATTCCTAACATCCCATTTGGTTTTTTTGATTGTCACTGCACACTGTGTGGATGTTTTCAGAGAACTATCCATAATAGCCTCAAGACCTCTTTCCTGATTAGTTGTAGCTAAATGAGCCCCCATATTTTATGTATACTTGAGGCTTTTTTTCCCCCAATGTGCATTACTTTACACTTATCCACATTAAACAACAAAAACCTACTGCTTGGGCTCCTTTAGCAAAGGGAGCATTGGTGTTGCCAGTACACTGGCATTTTTGTCCTCCTGTGACCTGTGTGCAGGCATAGACATCTGTTCAAGAGAACAATTGTTGGAGATTGTCTCCATTTGCTTCTATGGCCTTTTCTCCTCAGTTCTAGAGTCACAACAAGGCTCCCCGCTCTCTTGGGACTGGGTCTGGCCAAGGCCCACCCATTCTATTTCAGGCTGTAAAAAGATTCTTGAACTCAGAATATTTACCAGCTAATTCCCAAGCCAAGATGGAGCAGCCAGCTTGCACTTCTTGCTGCTACACAGGCAGTGCCAAGAGACAGAGTCAGCCATCTCATCAGCCACCTAAGTAGACATGACTGGAGAAGCCAAGGGAGCAGCCCCCAGGGGGCTCAAGTAAAGTTGCTCTTCTGACCTTAGCTGTGTGCTTTGCATGCTCCTTAATAGAGGAGACCAGGGCAGGCTAGAATCTGCAGTGGAACACAGCTCTTTGTTTAGAGCCCTCATTTGAGATTCCCACCTCCTGCAGGCTCCTAGTAAAATTTACAGTTAATGCCCATCACCCCAGTCCTCAGTTGATTGGCTAGAAAAGAAGCCCCATGTTGAACCTGGAGTCCCTGTTTTCTGACTGGAGTGTTACAAGACTTCTGACAGGCCCCTCTCACTGACTACCAGCACACACCTCAGAGATCAGACTTCCCTACAATCCCTCAGAACGGCTGGGAACCTGTGTCACCCAATCAAGGCAGGGTCTCAAGGACCAGGTTAGACTTGTACACTTCCAGAAACTCCCCAGCCCCACAAACAGGCATGTGTCTCCTGCAGACAACAGATGCTTAGCAGCCAGTGATGCACAGCATGAAGAGTTGCTCCCTTGCCCCACTTGGAGAAGTCACCCACACCCCTCTCAGAAGCAGTACTCACAGCAACACAGGCAATACAGACTATGGGGCAGAGAGCACTCCCTCTCACATGCAGTCCAAGCCCTGGTGTGCAGAAGGGAATTATGGGAAAGTTACCGATGCTTTCGCCTCAGCAGCCTTGGCTTTCTTCAGCCTGGCCTTGCAAGCATCCAGATCCAGACGGCGGTTCTGCAGGATCCTCCTCTCTTTCTAGAGAAGAGGGGGACAAATAAGGAACAAGGTGCTTAGAAATGGTCTAGCTCTCACAAAGGCAGGGGAGAAGCCCCCAAGGACCCAAGCAGTATTGTTTGGCAGCAACGGGTTGCAGGGGACTAACTTGTCAGCTATCAGAGAGGTAGCCGTGTTAGTCTGTAGCTTCGAGAACAACAAGAAGTCTTGTGGCACCTTATAGACTAAGATATTTTGGAGCATGAGCTTTCGTGGGCAAAGACCCGCTTCATCAGATGCGTATGAGGATGACACCGCCCCACTCGTGTGTCTGATGAAGCAGGTCTTTGCCCACAAAAGCTCATGCTCCAAGATATCTGTTAGTTTGCAAGGTGCCACAAGACTTCTTGTTCTCACTATTGTCAGAAGCTCTGGATAAAGGACCAGCTTTCTAGATGGTAAGAAGGAAAAACCTCACCCATGTGAGGGAGACAAGTTGCCCCATTCTTCCCCACACACAAAGGAGGCCAGTAGGAGAACAGGGATTAGAATTTTGAGCTTGTAGCTTTTATTTCCCTGCCCTGACAGGCACAAAGGAGGAGTCCTCTCCCCAGTCTCTTGAAAGGGAAGATGGAAGAAAGCAGAGAGTCCCTGGTGGGTGGATAATGGTCTCTCCCACCCTACCCCCCCCCACTTACAATGACTTCACAAGTCAGCTGCCCACTCCTGTCATACTCACAGTAATAGTTCGCCAGTCTCCTTCCAAGAAGTTGCGCAGAGGATTCAGGAAGTTGACAGAGGCAGAGTGCATGAAGTCACGTTCAGCTCCCCCCAGGCGCTTTTGGGTCTCTCCCACTCTGAGTAGAGTCTTCCCTGCAAGTTGCCAGAAGCCAGACGGGAGAGGCATTAGCTCCAGCAGACACTGGGTTAACACTATGCCTGAGCTTTAACTCAGCTACTTAGTACACTGAGGTTAGGCTGTGCTCTTACAGTGCATTGTTTGGCTGTGGTACATTGTGGATCATCTGTATTAGCAGGCACCTAGACCAGGTGGTTATGGCTCACTGCTTGCTGGCAGCCAAGCCAATCCTAGCCCAAACGTGATGGGAAGACATTCAGCCAGTACTAATACAGTCCACCCTTTGTTTGAAGCCTCTGCAGCTTCAGTGTTATCTGCCTGTTGATGCACTTACTCCGCTGCAGTCTTCAGTAACAGGCCTGCCCACAACAATGTGGTACAGCTCGTAATTTCTACTAAGGGAGTTATGGCACAGATTATTATAGCCCTGGAGCAGAATTTCATGGATGTGCAAAAACAGAACATTAAATTAAGAGGCACCAGAGCAGATAAAACAAGCTGATTGGGGGAGTTCCGATAAGGGCAAAGCTGGCTGGTGAAGGATGCAATTACAGTAGTTCTGTCTGCAACAGGACCTGCTGTTGAGCAAGCTATTGATTTGCAGGGCAGTCAAACCCAGAGCTTGCTGCAGGGGCTGTGACAGAGCTGAAAGTTAAGGGGGAAGTCAGCATTTGATTTCAGAGCCTGCTGCCTAAGCAGCAGTTGGGTCCCTCCAGCAGGCTCAGATTTCTCAGGCGGCCTTTAGAGGCAGAAAGACAGTGTCTATGTCTACACTTGAGAAAAGACTTTGAAATGGCCATGCTAGTGATTGTATTGAAGAATACTAATGAGGCACTGAAATGACTATTCAGCACCTCATTAGCATGCCGCTGGCCACAGCACTTCAAAAGTGTCATGTGTTGCTTGTGTGCAGTTTGCAGGGTCCTTTAGAAAAGGACCCCCTATGTAGACAAACATCCAAATCCCCTTATTCCATGGCCATTTCAATGTTTTTTGTAAGTGCAGACATGGCCAGTATTGTGTTTTGACATTAATCTGTTGAGAATTCTGGCTAGGCTACAGGGTGCCAATGCCAAATGTCTGGCCTTAGGGTCAGCACTCCTCCCTTCCCTCCCCCCACCCATCCCCCTGCCCAAATGCTCTTCAAAAACTGTACATGGTTCCCTTCTAGATTTGAGCCCAGTGTCTGCCATTTCAAGCTCTCATAGTTGTGAAGAATTTTTCCAAAGGGATTATGGACACTATATAAAACCTCTGCTCCTGGAGTCATGAGCCCATGAGAGGTGGCTACACTCCTTGTGCCAACTTCACAGGGACCACCCCAAAGACAGAAGCCAGGTATTGATAGCTGCAGCCATGTTGTCATACCCTTAGACATTTCATCTTTCAGCTACTCACTGCCTAAGCACAGTCATGCTGTCCATAGCTACTGCCCTGTATTTATCACATCCTGCCAGGACACTCCTTGCTTGAGTGTAGCTATCCTGGTAAGGCTCTGCACTCCCTCTCCATCACGCCCTTCCGATGAGGAAAAACCTAAATGGTTAGGAACCAGTGAGTTTTCCCGCATATTAGTCTCTTCTCTGGAAGTGTGAGGTAGAGCTAGTATGCATGCTCTAAACAGACCAGCCCTTACCATGAAAGGATAAACTATTAGCTGCATAAGGTCACCCTCAGTGGCCTGTTTGCCTTCTTTTAACTAAAAATATTGTGGGGGGGCAGAAGGAACATCTAAGTTGGTGGTGGGCAACCTGCAGCCCATTGTGGTTCTGTGTGTGACTCATAAGACACCATTTACTATTGCCCATGTCCAAGGTTGCCAGATTCCACTGGTTCATCCATAGTTTTTTTTCCAACTGGCATTACTAAAGTGAAAGGGTGCATGAAGTGAGGTACGTGCTGATTGCACACAACACTGAATCAGAGCCATCCATTCCCTCTGCATCCAATACAAGTAGCTACGGTTCAGTTGGTGCACCCTGCAAATTCAAGGCACATGTGCAGTTAGCAAAACTACCCTATTGCAAGAGACTATCTTGATTACAACAAACTGGCAGCCCACTGAGATGGAGGGCCCCTTCTGTAGCCCACTTGCTCACCTCGGTTGCCCATTACTGGTCTAAACCCAGCTCTAAGGAGAAGACGTATGTTATGCAGCACACAGATTAGAAAGCATAGGGGTGGGGTGAAGGTTGGAGGGAGGGAGTGTGCGTGCGTATAATACAATTGAAGCCATCAGGATAGATTGCATCTTTAATGTCATCCCTAAAGAGGTCCTCAGACACAACCTGTAACCTGCTGCTGCTCCATGGAGCCACAGCTTATTTCCACCATGAGCAGAGCAAATTTAGACTTTGCTCCCAGCATTTAACCTTATGGAGGGGAGCTTGTGTCAATTTGTTTGTCCCAGCTGTTAATTGGCTCCCAAGCCCCTGAGCAACAAGAAAGCAACAATGACTAGATGGAGGAGGTGACGAGAAAAGCAGAGGCTGAAGGAAAGTGCTGAAAGCTCAGTGGAGCCAAGGAGAACAGAGACATGGCTTGAACCAGGTACTGTACTGAGGAGAGGACCAGATATCTGATATCGGCCCATTTGTGCCAAACTGGAGACCAAGTTAGTATACTAAGGATAGGGGAAGCAACTCACCCTTTAGGCCATAGTACCAATATTAGGGAAGGGAATGGAGCAAACTGACTAATTTCCATATCACCCCCCACCGGATACCTTTGGCCCTGGGTAATAACCATAGCCATGCTGTTGGAACTGGTCTTAATTACAAGGCATTCACTCGAACACTAATTTCTAGACACTTTGGCTTTTTCTGAGGCTTATGCCACTCATTTGTTATGGCCTATGAAGGCATTCGGCCATTAGCAGCTGATCTTGCCCACCAACACTGCTGTGGCAACTAGGGTGTAGCAACTTGAACTCATCTGTGTTTAGCCAGAGGCCAGCAATTGACGTAAAGCTTCCCAAAAGCCTCTGTGGATAAGAGCTTCTCCCTACACAGGGATAAAAGCAACTTCACACAACTGTATCACTGCCTAATGCCCTCCCATAAACCCAGTTTATCCAGCGTGCACCACATCTTCCATTATGGTAGCATTCAAAATTCTTCCTTTTGAGGGTTTACTACAGAGACCCTATCAACATGTCACATTCCACTTGAGTTCCTGCTTATCTGAGCGTATTAAATGATGCACAGCAAACACTAGGTGTTCCCCAGAAGCCAGTCAGTGGAGACCAGACAGTATCAGGTGTCAGATAAAAGTCTTTGGGCTGGGTGAGGAGGAGAGAAAATTCCAGGCACTCCAGTAGATTTGTAAAAACTGAACCAAAACACGTAAGATGTTGGCCAGTGGACAGTATAACATGACTCACCATATGGAGTACCTGGCCCAAAGTCGTTGGCTGCCTCCATCATGTACTGGGCCAGCAGCTCCCCATTGGTGACACGAGATGGCACCTTCCGGTCAAGTTTCTCATAGAGGAATTCTTCTACTCTGACACCTGGAACGAGCATACCCCAGGCAGTTACCAGCAAATAGGGAAAGTAGAGGGCAATGCTCCCACCTGAAACTCTCATGTGGGAACAGCCAGCCTAGAATGCCACCATGCTTTAGATTGGGAGTGTGCAAACTGGTGGGAGCGGGGAGCATACCCTCTTGGTGGGGGTGAAATTTCAAAAAGGGGGGCACAGCACAATCACACCCCCCTGTGGGGGACCACCACTGCCTCACCACAACCTGTCAGCTCAACAGTGCAGCCTCAACCCCAGCCTTTGTTTGCCAGCTTCATTTCCAGTCCTTCCCACCCCACCGGGGCCTCTCCAGCCTTGCCACAGTCCTGGGCTAGGCTGACCTGTGTTGACAGTCCTCTTGCCCCTAGAAGCACAAAACATTTCTCCCAGCCTGAGCAAGTGAGAGGTGCACATAACAGGGGCAGCTGAGTGGGGGGTAAGCACCTATCAGGACAGCCCCTTTGTTCAGCTCGCCAGAGAATTCAGGCTTTTTTTTTTTTTTTTTTTTTTAAAGTGTAATTATGTTGATCTTTTGGTTTAACTTTGCCCAGGAGGGCTGGAGGTGCAGGGAGAAGGAGGGGAAGGGGAGCAGGCTCTTTAAACAGCAAGGAGATGTTAGTTTTTTTTGTTCCCCAACCCCTGCAAGCTGGAGAGTAGATGGGATGGGCTTTTGAAACATTGATTTTTTTTTTTTTTATTATATATCACTCAAAGCACTCTCCATCTCATTAAAGTTTTATGGGTTACTATTTATATTCTGACTACAGTTTTTACATTCTACCTACTTACATTTTTATACTGCTGTAAAGGTTTGTTGTTTTTTTTTTTTTTAAAAAGAAAACATAGGAGCAAAATCCAAACCAACAAATTTCAGTTATTAGACAGGTTGGGGGGCCCCAGTTAATTGCAGGGCTGAAAGTGGGGTCCAGTATAAAAAGTCTGCTCACACCTGCTTTAGATGGAGGCATCAGAACCGGGAGAGAGTGGGCCAGTTTGCTCACTTCCTGCCCTCTTCAGAATCAGAGAAGGCCAAGGCTACTGAATGCCAGGCAGATATGGGCATATTCCAATCTTTCTACTCATCCCCAGGAATGGTGGCTCTGCCTTTGCAGCTGCCATGACCAGATTTCCCACTGCAGAGCCAATTCAGCAGAGACCACTGGCCTTGGGGAATTTCTGTTAACGCCATTGCTGCTGCACCACAGAGCACCAGCATTGCTTACGCCTGCCACAGAATCAGTGCTTACTGGGGTTTGGTTGCAGCAGGACCTCAGTCTGATGCAAGATCTTCTCAGTCCAATTCTTGGTACTGTCGGCCCTAGCCAGAAGGTTTTCAAAGTGTGCATCAAGTTCAGTCTTTTCAGCCTGGCCTAGCTTCTCCTCTGTGAACTGCAAGAGCAGAAGGGAGTGAGATAGACATTAGAAGACCTGCCCTAGGTTATGAAACTATTCAAAGCAGTTTTGTGAAACCTCATTTCTAGCTGCGTAGATGTTCAGTGAACAAGCCCATTAGAATCTCCTTTCATTACAATTAATGCAAAAAAAGCATCACAAGCCTCCAAGAGCCTTACAAGTAAGAGCAAGTTTTGTGCTGAATGACTGGTGGAAAAGCTAAAAATAGCACCAGCACTCAGGACTAGCCTGTCTCTTCAGGCAGTTACGAAAAAATCCAAACTAACTGGACAAGGGGGTCGAATTAGACTGACAGCTCACCTTTCAAGTGCTAGACTGTGTCACAGAGGTTGCATTCCTTTGCACAGAATTATTAATGTCCTCCAAATACAGGACCCACTTCAACATGCAGACATCCCCCAACTCCCACAATATTAAGTACTTAATTGTCCACATGAGGAGAAAGTTGAGCACGAGTCATTCCTAGAGTTTACTAGCCAGAGTTCCCAGAGGGGGGAATGTTCTTACAGAGGTTCTATGGCAAAGAATGGTAGTTTATAATGTCCAATTTTATGTTTCTTCTGCTGCTTCAGCACTAAATCCCACTCCAGTTCCTTTACTGGTACACTATTCCTAACAACTAATGAGCCTTTCGGGCCAAGTTCTCAACCTAGATTAAGGGAAGGGCTGGAGTTGTCACAGCCAACCCATCCAGCCTAGTCCAGAGCTATTTTAGGGGTATGGAAAGGCCCCTTGTGTAATTTAGGCCCCTTTGCAATAGGGTTCTCAGAAGACAGACTTGCAATTGTCTACCACAGTGCCCATACCAGGGGAATCATCCCCTGGCTTGATAAAGAGCCTATAGGGTCCTCAGACAAGAGTCTGAAAACCCAAATGCTTTGGTGACTGGCTAAACACTGTGCACTGTAGGTAAAGAAATTTAAACCATCATCTTCTTAAAGGGCTAGATTGAAAGCAGGGGTGAGGCACCAAAGGACTTCAAAGGGCTATTTAACCTTTAATTTCTTCAAGGTTTAAGGGTTCTCCCAGCTCACAAACACCAAGAATGAAGCAGGCACAGTTGAGAAGTTACTCTCCCCCTAGCTCCTGGGAAAGAGCCATTTTTCCATACAGAAGTCTAGAAATCAGTTCTGATAACAGCCCATCCTACTTCCACTCTCAGCTCCTCACCTGTTTTTTGCTACCTCTGTAAAACAGTGATACTGCCACCTTCATGAAGTACTTTATGATCCTATAAAGTGTTCTAAGCTAAAAAGGAGCCAAGTAACCCTGTCAGAACAGCCCTGAGCCATTTTGTTGAGTGTTCTATTCATTTAATATATTATTCACATAATCCTGTCTTCCCCCTCCCCACAACATTTCCTTCTCCAGACACTGTGGCAGTTTCCTCCTGTATTTAGTCTGACAACGTGGCATCATAGCTTGATGGAACAAGCCCCCAAAAGGCTAATCTGTAGGATTTTAACATGCACTGATGGAAACCAACAAAGAGGTAGCTGTGTTAGTTTGTAGTCCAACAAAACAAAGCAGCAGAAATGTAGCACTTTAAAAATTAACAAAATGATTTATTCAGTGATGAGCTTTCATGGGACAGACCCACTTCTTCAGATCAATTTCCATTTGCAATACAGACTGACATTTGCAGGTATAGCGGACCAAAAAAAAAAAAGGAATACGGAACTGTTTATTAGCTCTAAAAGGGCTGCAAAATAACTGGTAAAGAATGGCCAAAGGAGCCACCCACTGTTCATAGAAGGTGTGATACCCTCCATAGAGATCTTTAATCCTTTTATAAAGCTTCCAGTGATTTATAGTTCATGATTCTAAAGTAGATGCATATCTCACACACACACCCACCCACCCCTGGACTTTTAATTCACTTCCTAAGCTATCAGAACCCATGAGTGTTATTGGACTATTGGAAATACCTGCTACAATCACATGACAGGAGTTTGTACTTCAAAGGCTCCTTGTTCTTAACAGATCTGCCTGATCCTCCCAGTTCTACCACCCTTAAGTGGGGCTGTGCAGCCTCTCTAGAGGGAGAGCAGGTATATACGGAGGATGCAAGGGTTACTTCTGAAAGTCTTTGGAGCTAGCCTCACTTTACAGCTGCAAGAAGTGCTGAATGTGGACATAGACATTTGAGTAAAATGCCTGGAAAGAAGTGATCTCAGTAACAAAGCAGAACTGGCACATGACATGGGAATGCTGCCAAAACAGCCTTTTGGCATCCTCTTACCAACCATGTGTAAATGTTAGATGTCAGAGATATGCAAAACCTACAGCAGGGCTCTTAACACAATGACTTGTTATGTCTGGATCATGATAGATGTGGAGAACTATTTGCTGAAGTTGTCATGTGTTGCAAGTTCTGCTGAATCACTGGAAAAACGAAGCCACCCCCACCAAATCAGCATGGGCTGATAAGCAAAAGGAATAGAGCTTGGAAAGAGTGAGGGTTGGGGACAGTTTCAGCACATCTCCATCACTTGGCATTGCCTCCTGTCAAGGCAAGCTAGTACTGTTTAGACTAGGTTTAGGTCTTCAGCTCTAGAAATCTGAAGTTATTTGTAGCAATCAGTTACAAGGTTTTAAGACAATTATGATTCAAGGTGCCTGGCCTTAAGCACCCACAACAGCTGTTTTATTTTCTCAGGGGGTTTGTATAACCTGATTTTCAGAATGAAGTTCCTAGCATTTCCACAGTTTTTTTTCATCCACCAGTTGAAGCACTTCATGAATGTGCAATCACTATAACCAAGGAGGAGAACTAGACAAAGGTCAGTTGACTTGTCTAAAGCCACAATCCTAAGTGAAGGCTTCAAAATCTTGGTTAACTTCTGGCTGAAGAGACCAGAACTTTAGGTATTGCTATGGACTTGAAACCGGAGTAGCCTGGAAGGGATAGAAAAAACCATGACTGGCAGGAGGGCCAAGTAGTAGTAACACAAGGCACACTGCCATAGGGCCAGAACCACTGCCCACAGGAGATGTAAGTCATGACAGCTGGTAAACTTTGCCCAGCCTCAAACACAAGAGTTTACTCTTCCAAAATGGACTGTGCTAGTTTTCCTGACAATGCACTTAGCATCCATATAATCTTAGCGAAATTATCTTAGCCAGACTCACAGTAACACAGCAACCTGGGGCTCCCCAGTTATTTGGCTCTCGAATATCCAAGTGCCATACTTGTTTATCAAAACATGTAGAGAGGCACACACTGGGAAATCTTTGGCATTCCCTTCTGCCACTGCTCACCTCCATTCCCACAGAAGAATTTCTTAAATTTAAGAGCCTAAATCTGAAGAGTATAAATCCCTTTCAGTATTTCCCCCCACCCCAGCCAGGCTCTAGATACCTGTGCAATAGCTGTGTGGAGAGGGCCCTGCTTCTACTTCCACAACAGGCTCTACTTTCTTCCCATGCAGTTTAGATGCTCTGCCAAGCACCTGCACCAAGAGGGCTGTTTGGAGTTGACAGAGGTCTCAAACTATTTACAGTTTTTTTAGATTCACTAGTATCGGGGGGCAGGGGAGCCCAGTTAGTCTATATCTTCAAAAACAACAAGTCGTCCTGCAGCACCTTATAGACTAACAGATATTTTGGAGCATAAGCTTTTGTGGGCAAAGACCTGCTTTGTCAGATGTGTCACAAAGCGGGTCTTTGCCCACAAAAGCTTATGCTCCAAAATATCTGTTAGTCTATACGGTGCCAAGAGATGACTTCTTTTTAGGTGGACTACACCGCTGCTGGAAAGTCAGAACTCTTCAGAGAGCCTGTGCGTGAAAGGCTGCTGCTGCTGACCCTTGTCTAGCCTTTCCATGACATTGGGACTTCACCCATTACTTCCATCCTCTCTAAAGGCTATTGCATATTTACAGTTCTGGTGCTGCTTCCCTATCTAAACATCTCTGCCCCACAAGCCACTCCTTTTGACAGCGTGGGTAGATTGACAGCTCACAGCCCCATACCATACAATAGCCAAGGGGTCTCAACATGCTAAGTCCTTCAATTCATGCATTCAGAGAAACTTGAACAACCTAATCCTTTGTCTTGCAGTCATCCTTGTCACATGTGCTAGAGGGTGTTGCCAACCCTAGCTACAGAAGGAGGAAGAGGGGCAGCCAGGGAACTGACAGAGCCCATGACCCAGGCTATATAAAAAGCATCTATGAACTTTGACTTCTCAGCAGTGCAATGCACAGTAGCAAGTTCAGCAACAAAGGGTCCTGTGGCACCTTATAGACTAACAGAAAAGTTTTGAGCATGAGTTTTCATGAGCAAAGACTCACTTCATCAGATGCTGGTCATGGAAATCTGGAGGGCCAGGTATAAATAAGCCAGAGCAAGGCTGGGGATAACAAGGTTAGCTCAGTCTGCAAGGGTGAGGCTTACTACCAGCAGTTGATGTGGAGGTGTGAACACCAAGGGAGGGGAAGCTGCTTTTGTATTTAGCCAGTTCAGAGGCAACTCATGATTCATCACTAAGTGAAGGAAGAGATCTAAAGGTACAGTTACACTACAGGGAAAGTCCACCCTGCCATGGTTGATCATCTGAAGTTCAATTTGGCAAATTTAGTGCGATGCGCTATATTGCATTTACAGGGCACCCTGTCAACAGGGTATTCCTGACCCCCTTTAGGAGTAAGGGAAGTTAACAGAAGCACAGGCTCATGCTGACCCACCTTTAGTGGAGACAGCCAGAAGCTCGAATTAAGGTATGCAGACTTCAGCTATGTAATTAATGTGGCTGAAATTGTGTACTAGTTCATCCTTCCCCTATAGTGCCCCAAGAGGATGTAGGTCACATATAGCAGAAGAAGCTACTTTAATTTTCCTACTCTTGGTTTTACTGTTTGTTTCATTTCCTCCCTCCCCCCTCAGCAGATGTATGAAAACGGGGGAGGGGTGCACATATATCACAATGAAGTAGAAGGGCCCCCACCCTGGCACTGCTCCCCAAAGATGTGAGATCTAGGGATAATTCACTACTCAAGCCCAGGTGCCAGGTCCCTCTACAACCAGGTAATTGGATGTTAAGGTCCCAGCCCTGAAGTAATTCAACTCTGCTTTCTGGGATTCAGGGTGCACCACTGTCAACTGGTGCTTAAGCATCCACTGATTCCAGATTCTTCCTTTTACTGGTCTTCAGGCTGATGCACCTCTGGCCCAATTAAAGATCTGGCCTTGTTTTTGTTCAAGGCAGCCAACATAATGAATAATGAAGTGTACTCTTTCACTGAATGCTAGTCTCACTCTACCAGGGAAGAGAAGAGGTATTCTGCACTCCAGGACTTCAATAATTCATTGAGAGGTTGGGTTTCCTCTTGGAAGCCTGGACATCTGCAGGAATAGTCTGAATTGTTAGGGCCTGTCCTCCTCTATCAGAATAAGTATCAGAGGGATAGCTGTGTTAGTCCATATCTGCAAAAACAATGAGAAGTCCTGGGGCACCTTATAGACTTAGGGATTTTTTTTTTTTTTGAGCACAAGTTTTCATGGGCAAAGACTCACTTCGTCATCACATCTGACAAAGCAGTTCTTTGCCCATAGAAACAATGAGAAGTCCTATCAGAATAGAAAATGTGGACACACACCCCCCATTTGGGAAATGACTGGGGATGTTAACCAGTAAGCATGAGACTTGCCAGTATGCTTACTGGTTAACCATCCTTCGCCAGTTAACTTCGTTGGTGGCCAGCCACACCAGGCTGTAGCATCCTTGCCCATGGCAGGATGGACAGCAAAGACTCCAGCTGTAGCAGCAAGGTTAAAACAGTTAACCACTATTGTTTCACTGAATAACCACTTAAACATCCCTAACACAATGACTAACATGGTTAGGAAGAGGGGCTAGCAGACACTGCACAGCAGCTATAACAGCAATCAAAACCTTGGGAACAGGAAATGCAGCTTGCTAGAATCCCCAGAAGGCCTTGTGGGAAAGAGATGCTGGGCTTGCAGCATGGGAGAGTCCCTTCTGGTGCTCAGGAGTAAGGTGAAGGGTCAGCTGCACCACCAGGTGCTCATACACCTGCACATCCACTAATGTTATATGCCAGCAATGCCCCTCTGCCATATACATTGGACAAACTAGACAGTCTCTGCAGCAAAGGATGAATGGACATGGCAAACATCAGGAATTGGAATACACATAGGAACATTTTAACTTCCCTGGACACACAAAGGATCTGAAAGTGGCCTTTATCCTACAAAAAGGTTTTACCACAAGATTAGAGGGAGACATCTGGACTGGAATTCATTTGCAAGTTTGATTAATTTAATCTGGCGTTTAACAGATATCTGACACCCACCCTACTTATTTTTTCCACAGGTCCTATTAATGACAGGAGACTTCCCCCCACCCCCCACACATACACCCTTGTCATCTCCTCCTCCCCACCACCCCCACATAAACCATGGACTCATTTCTCTGCTCCAAATCTGATGTCATGGGACTTACCCACAAAAGCTCATTACCTAATAAATAAAATTGTTAGTTTTCAAAGTGCTACAGGACTGCTTGTTTGCTCTCTCCATGTCATTGATGTTAGAAACAGATTTCCTTTTTCAAAGGGAAAAAAGAATTGAGCCTCACACGTGGGGCTAGTTGGTTGTGTTACTGAGGGTGACAGGATCTCATTTTACAGATTAGTGATACACATTATGAATTATTTGAACAATTTAGCAGATAGCCACTCTCCATAAGTATGGAAAGTAAAACCAGGTACATCTGCACTTATTTCTAGACTACAAAGCACAAGAACATCCACATTTGCTATCCTACCAGAAAAGCAAAGACCAGCCACTTGCCTGCTTTAATGTTCAGAGCAGTCTCTTTTTACTAATATTTTATATTCTCATTTCTATGGCAACGGAGTCCACTTAGAGATCAGTCCAGAGCCTCACCATTCCCAAGAACCAGCATGTCTATTCTGATCAAAGAAAAAATTAACAAAATGAGTTGTTTTAAGATTTACCAGCAAGATGTGCCAGAGAGCATGACTGCTGTAAGTCCAAAGTAGCCTGCAGAATCCCAACTAACTTCATCCAGTCTCTGGACCAGGAAAGCTCAGACTAATCCATACAGCTTATCGGGTGGCAGTTGTGGTACTAGGGCACAGCACAGACTGTGGTACAACTCCAAAATGGGACCAATGAAGTTCCACCACAGGTACTGCTAGCAAGACTATGGACTGGCATGCTTGGAACTATTTTAAGGGCAGGGGGTAGGAAGACTGGTGGTGTTATTGGCAAAACATGACGCACTGGGGGCATTACGCAACAAATCCTTTTTATGGAGCAGAGTGACACTTGATTATGCTGCAGTGTTAGTTGGTTTATTTTTCAATCTGACATCTTAGCCAGTCACACTGTGGCACTACCTTACCTGTTCCATAAATTAAAGTGACAAAGGGGGCTGTAGCTGATGCACGTTCAGATAGGAATTGTTTTCACATTATGGGCACAATCAAAGGATGGCCACCCTCAAGACAGATTAAGTTCCTTTCCCACCTTCTAGTAGGGGAGAGACCCTACGGGAAAAGAGCTAAAGTGCCACTGTGTCTGGACAGACATACACTGAGACACTTTCAGCCAGACAGCCTGTAACATACAGGATGAGTGACAGCTGAGTGCACAATGGCTTGTTCATTTACCTCTCAGCCACTGCACTTCCAGGAACATTACTGTGCTAAATGCCTTGAGCAGCAGGAAGCAGCCCAGGTGTTTGGAGGGAGTTATTAAAAAAGTTTAGACAGCTCACAGTCCCTTCTCTGGGAAGTTTGCAGTGCTGAAGAAAGGCAGCTACTGACCTGCACTCCCCTCTACTCCCCAGACCCCAACACCACAGTAAAATGGAAAGCTATAACAAGCAGGGTTCCGCAGGGGTCTGTGTTGGGACCAGTTCTTTTCAATATCTTCATCAACGATTTATATATTGGCATAGACAGTACACTTAAGTTTGCAGATAATACTAAGATAGGAGGGGTTGCAACTGCTTAGGTGGAGAGGGTCAAAATTCAATATGGTCAGGACAAATTGGAGGAATGGTCTCAAGTAAACAGGCTGAAGTTTAATAAAGACAAATGCAAAGTGCTCCACTTAGGAAGGAACAATCAATTTCACACATACAGAATGGGAAGCAACTGTCTAGGAAGGAGTATGGCAGAAAGGGATCTAGGGGTTATAGTGGACCACAAGTTAAATATGAGTCAGTGTGATGCTGTTGCAAAAAAGTAAACATTATTCTGGGATGCATTAACAGGTGTGTTGTGAACAAGACACAATAAGTCATTCTTCTGCTCTAGTCTGTGCTGGTTAGGCCCCAGTTGGAGCATTGTGTCCAGTTCTGGGTGCTGCATTTCAAGAAAGATGGAGAAATTGGAAAGGGTCCAGAAAAGTGCAACAAGAATGATCAAAGGTCTAGAGAACATGACTTATGAAGAAAGGCTGAAAGAATTGGGCTTGTTTAGTTTGGAAAAAGAAATTAAGTGGGGACATCATAGCAGTTTTCAGGTATCTAAAAGGGTGTCATGAGGAGGAGGGAGAAAACTTGTTCTTGGTCTGAGGATAGAACAAGCAGCAATGGGCATAAACTGCAGAAAGGGAGATTTGGGTTGGACATTAGGAAAAGTTCCTAACTGTCAGGGTGGTCAAACACTGAAAGAAATTGCCAAGGGAGGTTGTGGAATCTCCATCTCTGGAGATATTTAAGAACAGGTTAGATAAGCGTCTAACAGGGATGGTCTAGACAGTACTTGGTCCTGCCATGAGGGCAGGGGGCCGACACGATGACCTCTCAAGGTCCCTTCCAATCTTAGCATTTTATGATTCTATGAAAAGACAGCAAGAAAAATCACATGCTATCTCCACCAGCCATTTACCCTTTTGTGGGTGCCTGTCAAATTCTTGGATCATAGTGCCAATGCTGTGACTAGCTTTTTAGTCCAAATATCAGTGCTCTACCAGGAGTCAACCCAGATGGGACTAATCTTACTTGCACATACGGAAGGGTTTTCAATCAGTACCATTCAGTCCACCTTATCCTCTCCTATCTACCAAAAACCCAGTCTCCTATGGCACCAATTGCCTTTTGTTGCTTTGTTACTTTTAATTATGCTTGTAATTAATTATGTGAACATTCATACACAGATAATATTAAGGGGCTGTAGTAGCCAACAAACTATAAACTCCTTTCCCCGCAGTAAAATATCACTGATGTGAAGAGCTGCTGATCTCTAGGTTGACTCCTTCCTACACCTCACAAGAGCCTTTAGACAGCCTTCCATATCTAAACATGCCATATCTGTGCAGCACTTCTCCTTTCCTTTTAGAACAAGAAGTCTTGGGGCACCTTACAGAAACACATTTTGGAACATATGTTTTCATGGGCAAAGACC
This sequence comes from Carettochelys insculpta, assembly GCF_033958435.1. Taxonomy (NCBI): domain Eukaryota; kingdom Metazoa; phylum Chordata; order Testudines; family Carettochelyidae; genus Carettochelys; species Carettochelys insculpta. The sequence goes on from NC_134157.1 coordinate 12,225,960, forward strand.
CACTTCATCAGATGCATGAGTCCACTCTGATGATGTGGGCCTTTGCCCACAAAAGCCAATGCTCCAAAATATCTATTAGTCTATAAGGTGCCACAAGATTTTTATTCTCGAAGCTACAGACTAACACAGCTACCTCTCTGATACTCTCTGATACTCCTTTCCTTTTGTTACTAAGGTCATTTGCGTAAGAACTGGATCATTAAGCTTTTCATTTGCTCCTGATTTTGCACCTGAAATAACTCTCTTCTCATGGCATCTGACTCATTACCATAATAGAGACCTGTTCACAACAAACTAGCTTCTTGAGAAGGCTGCATTCTTCTGTTGACCTGATGAACTCTGCAAGGTTGAAATCTTGCCTCCCTCCCCAACAAAATTCAGTCCAATAAAATATATTACCTCACCCACCTTGTTCTATATCCGGGGATCACAGTTACACCACTGCATGCATTTTCTTGTTGAGACAGCCAGGTAGCAATCTATACTACATACCTTCTCAAGCCATTCAAGTTATGAGATCATTAAGACAATTTTGAAGTAGGACCCAGGCTTGCTCTAAGTTTCAGTTCCTATTAAACCAGCTCAGACTCCAAAAACCAAAAGTTCCACAGACTTTGTGTTAGCTACAGACCTCAAGAAGGAAAGATAGAAGTTTCAAGAAACTGAGCTTCAGTCACCCAGGATCTCCTAGAAGGGGAAGTCAGCTGCAGTTCTGAGTTCCCAGAAGGGTACTTGCAGATATCTGACCTCTTACAGGAGACTGAGTCAAACTAGATCTGTCAGGATGTTACACCAAGAGTAAGGATCATCTCTCTACTTCATACAACCTTGCTTTGCTTTAGAGCTGCTCTCCAAGGCCCTGGAGCAAAACCCAGCCATTTTTACTTGTACCTGGGCACAGTTAAAACAGCCATTGGAGAGCATCTTAAGAGCCATGATCTAACAAACACTGCACTGTAGTACCTGAGTTGCTTTGGAGGTACTGCTAGTCCTCTTCCTTCTTGCTCACCACCCTTTTTCAAGCTATCTACTTAAAAATGTGAGCTCTCAAGTGCCTCGCACATTTCCAGGTACTGCATAGACAACAGGACTTTGGTTTACTCCTGTCAAACAAGGCAGTGGCTTGTTGACTTCTGCCACCAAAACAAAATATATCTAGGCCCTTCCCTCTCAACTCTCCCGGTTTGTTCACCACCATTCAATACATTGTAACTATGAATAAGGTGTAGATTTGACAAACAGATACAGAGCAAAAGCAAGTCACAGAGAAACTTATCACACTTCCTCACTGTTCTGAATCACTACCTAAAAATCTCTTCCTCACACTGTACAGCTCTTATTTTGCCTTTCTGCAACGCCTTCCATGCAAAAAAATTTCCAAATGCTTTGCAAGCATTATAGGGCTTTGTGGCAACTGCACCTGCAATGATGTGGAGTTCTGAATACCCCATTTCTAGAATGGGGCACAAACACCAGAGGTAGGATACATTTGAAAAAACAGCAGCAAACTGATTAGCATGAAGTACCAAGCAAGCAGTTCTATAGTAAGAACAGAACAAGAACTCAAATTTCACCCATATGCTCCAGGAGTAACTAGTTTCTTACCCACAGACTGGAGACCCACCACCCTCAAAAAAAGGAAGTGCCATCCTTCAGGAGTTTTGTTCAAGCAGCTTTTACCCTGTAGCAGGGGTCATTCTTCTTGCCCACTTGAAGCAGACATGACAGTCCAACCACCACCCACATGCAGTGAGTCAAAGCAGCATTATACAGAACAGGCGGTCCTGTAGCACATTAAGGCTAACAAATTTAAGCCATTAACATGCTACAGGACAGCTTATTAATGAAGTTACTGACTACCACCACCATCCCTCAGACTTCATACAGAACAGTTACTAGGTTACCCTCGCTATTTCTTATGACATCCCTGCCCTATTTTGCTGGCATTTAGGGGAAGCAAAAAAAAGGCACCTTCTTCAGGAGCAGAAGCAGATAAATGCCTACTGCCACTTGTGTTCTCCCCACAGGTGTTCAGTCATTCCAGTGTTCTCATGGACACCAGAGCGATGGCACTTCCCCTTCATGTGCCTTCAGATGTCTTGTGTCAAAGTTATAAATGCCAGTGAATGGAAAATGCCAACAGGAAGAGGCTCCCCTACAAAAGCCCGCTCCATAGTCAGGGGCCTTACTAAGACAACTGAGGCACAACCTTCCCCCAGAGCCATAGGAAAAGAGGGCAGTGTTCCTACACAAGTGCTTAGGGGCTGAGGTTTTTGTGCCCCCTGTTCCTCAGCCTTTCTAGTTCCACGTTTTGTTAAGCACAGGGTCTGGCTCCACGCCAGGCATGGGGCGTGAGAAACCCACTGCCATATCGCCACACGCGGCTTTATGCTCCGACCAGCGTAATGGGCTCAGGTGAATCCCCTGGAGCCTAAGGGCAGCGAGAGCGTCTCCAGAGACACACGAGAGCTCCTTGGCTCCAGGCCACCCTGCAGCCATAACCCAGACGCACGGCACGGAGCCGGGCAGCCGCGGCTCTCGGCGCTCAGGCTGGGTGACGCCCCATAGAGGTTCAGTCTCGCCCTCGCCATCTCTGCCCACCGGCGCCCGGGAGCAGCCTGCTTCTCCCCACGCACGACAGAGGCGCCAGGCGGAGAGACGGCTGCGGCAACCTGATGCCAGGCGGCTACTTCGTCAGGCGAGGACTCAGCGCGCCAGCAGGCTGCCGAGCGGGGGCGGGCCCCTCGCACCACCCCAGGGCGGCAGAGAAGCGCCAGGGAGAGTCACAGCCCGGGGGTGTTCTCCGCCTTCAGCCCCTCAAGGGGCGGCCGGAGCGGAGAGAGACACCGCTTTCCCGGGAGGCCGAAGGGATCCGCTGCGAAGCCCGGCTGTCCGCAGCGCTGGCAGTGCGCGGACGGAGCCCTGCCCGGGCGGGTTGCAGAGGCTCTGCATGGACCCCCCCACCCGCCGCGGGGATGCGCAGCTGAGCGGACCTCCCCCGCCCGCAGCCTCCCGCACCTGCACGGCCCGGCTGAAGAACACCCCCGCGTCCGACGCCAGCTTCTTCATGTTGAAGTCCATCTCGCCGCCGCTCCGCCTTCGGCCAGCCACAGCAACCAGCCGGCCAAAGCAGACCAGTATCAAACCGAAGCCGCCTCGCCGCACCCGCCCCTTTATAGGGCCCATCGGTGCCCTCAGGCATCCTCGAGGCTGCCTCTTAAAGGGGAAAGCACACGGCACGCTGCCCCTTGGAGGAGCCCCAGCTGTTGTCCGCATGCCATGGCAGCTTCGCTCCAGGTCCCCGCTAGACCATGAACTTAGGGCTGGACTTCTATGGGACGGCTGCGTGGGCCCCAGTTGTGGGGCAAATGGGGAATCTCCGGTCCCCGACAATGCCGCTAGCTGACACTGCTCCTTTAAGAGAAGTTCCTCCCCTTTTACCTCAGCCTGCCAATCACAACCAATCGACTCTGACAGGTACTCCCTCCTCCTCGCTAGTGCTCTTTGCTGCTCAACCGTACTCCGGGCTGTCATTGCCGGCTGGTCTGGAGAGCCAGTTGATTGGTCCTCCCAGGGGCAGCTTGCTCTTCTGATTGGCTGGCAAAGGGCGGTCTCCCATGCGTTCCTTCCCCTTGGTGGTAGTCAGGCTAGGCTGCGGCGTGTAGGGGAAGGAGACGCTGCCCTTCCGAAGCCATGGGACGCGGCTGGGTGAGAGTGTCTGTGGGCTCCACCTGTTGGGGGGCGGGGGGGTGGTAGCGGCCAGCGTGCTGGGGAATGTGGACTCTTCCATTGGCGGGGCAGGGGGGAGATTGTGTCTTTGCTGGAGAGGGGACGAGATGGTGCCAGGGTCGCTGCACCTGGAGCCCCGGGGGTGAACAATATGGGTGGGCTGGATGAGCAGCCCCCCACCTGTGCACCGCTCTGCCGCCCCAGGACAGCTGCCTCGACCTGCCTTTATGCTTCGCGTGGGGCTGGTAGTGCTGGGGGCTGTATGCAGCCGGTGTGCTGGGTGCGGGGGCTATGCAGTGCTGGGGTGTATCATGGAGCAGCCACCGAGAGGGCTTGCACCGGCATTTGTGCTGGCCTCGCTGGGGTTTATGCCGCTGCAAGACGTGGTAGGGAGACAAGGTCTCGCGCAGCTACTTTGTGGGAGGGGGTGTCTTAATAAGCTACGGAGGTGGATAGACATAATTGAATTGATTCTGAGGCCGTACTATGGAGCAGCATCTGTGCAGCGTCGAAGGTTGGGAAGGGGCAGAAGCAGGGTTAGGGTCCCCCAGTGGGGTTATAACAATTCACCGAGGAAGATGCTCCCCTCCTTCATCCACAGTTTTGTGGAGGTTTTGCAGGGAAAAAAATACCTACCTGTACTCAGGTTTGTATTCAAGCTCCTCAGGCATCATTAGAAATGGTTTTTGGAGTACAGTACCTGATTTATGGTATCACTGAAAATTGTTTACTTTGTATCAGCTTAATTTGTGCTTTATAATAATTGAACTCAGCTTTTTGCACTGATGGAAACAAAAAATTAAATCACCTTAAGGTATTAATAGTAAATCAAACTATGAACCAAAATAATTCCAAATGCCATGGTCCTTTAAAATCCTTAATTTTCTCAAAAATTAGTTCCCTTAAACTAATAGCCCAGGAGGACTGGTAAAGGTATACTGTGTTCTCTGCTAACATAATGTATTTCAGTAGAGTTTAGGCAAAAGAAAATAGCTGGCCTGTACTTTTTGGCTTATGGTTTCCCTGTTGATACTATTGAAACAATGTGTTGCTATCATTTTGTGTTACCAGATTCCAGAGTTGGGTATAAGATAATTTTTTTAAGATTGAAAATAGTAAGAATTTTTTGACTGTTGGTCTCATTACATGCTGTTGCCTTTTAGACCATTGTTGCAGTTGTGATCTAGTTATTGTTTTTCATTGTTATCAGTATTTTTGGCGTTTTTTTTCTATCCAGTTCTGCCATTTGAAGGTCATGCTGTGCTTTTCCAAACAAATCTTATTTTACAGTCCAAGTAACACCACTGTGCTTCAGCTTGTACTTTCTGTGACTATGCTAAGACAATCCTCGATTTGATAACTTACAGGCCGGATTGCTTTAGTAATCCGTCACTCTGAACTCGCAGATGCATGTACTCAAGTCCTACATGTATTCAAATTCTCAGGATGTTTTCTCAGTGTATATATTGACTGAATTTTGTATCTAATACAAAATTGTTCTGTTGACAGGCAAAAAATTCTGTCTTCTGGGACCTGTGTATTCTAGACCCTTCCAGCTTCTCACTTTCACCTGCATTTCAAAGCTATGCTTTAGCATATCTCAGCTTCCAAATCTGATTCGCTGCATCTTGGAGGCTGCAAGATGTTATGTCTAGGTCACTGGATTGGGTTACTCTGGGCTAGGAATTTTTTTACTGAGCTGGAATAAAACATGACAAATGTGGTGGTTTGTCGGTATGGCAAGGGCCAAGCAAGGAATAACCAGCTTTAAGGGACATGGTTTGGTTATACATGCTGGCCAAACAATGCTTATGTAAAGTTATTTTGTCCACAACTACTTAAGAATAGCTTAACTTGGGCTGGAGTTGAACTGATGGGTGGCTGAATATCATGCATATGGCCATAAAGTGTTAGAATTTTGTTCTGTTAAAAATAAACAAGCATGTTGTAGCTTAGTTCTGAGCCTGAGCTAAAGCAGTTTTGTTTCAATCTGGTTGTAATGTCTCTTGGCTGCTGTCCACATAACATCAGTTGACCCTGAGCCACTGTAAGTGCCATTCATCTAACTTATTTCCTCATCCCTCCTAGACTGGATGATTTATCTAGTCTAAAAGTCTTTGAGATGTCAAGCTTCAGGCTACCTGGACTGGGAGTTCTCATTTTTGTTTAGTTTGAGAGGCAGGCATCACAGTTTGTAAGAATAAGCTTAATACCTATTTTCTGTGGTTTATCCCATTGTAGTTGGCCTGCTACTTTAAATGGATTGTAATGTGCCTTCAGATGAATTGCACAAAAATTTCTTTATCAGGACAATTGTATTGTTCTTGTTACTAATTACCATATTTTTTCCTCCTCCTGACAGAGAGAAAATTCCCAGCTGGAGACGGAGTCTAGAATTGTGATGTACATTTTGAAACAAAGTTGGATTTCTTTGTGAAATCTCTGAGCAGTTCCAGTAAGTGTCTTTCCGACACGCTGACTCCTGTGGGTACTCCCACCCTCATCCAGACATGGCCTTTCAGAGAACAGAGGGAATGTCCATCATCCAAGCATTGGCAATGACAGTGGCAGAGATCCCGGTGTTCCTTTACACAACATTTGGGCAGGTAAAAAGAAAATAAACACAGCTGGATTTTCTTCAGAGTTATTTGTTGTTTTGTTTTACTGAGCTGTCTCTTGCAGTTGTTCTGGAGGACAATGAAGAGAAATGATTGGGTAGTTCTGGAACAAAAGAGAAAGGAGAGTTTAACTGTTGCTAAAAGTTGATAGCACTTATTTAAGGGACTCTGGAAGGAATTGGGAATAGAGGCTTTTTACAAGAGGCCAGGTGTCATCTGGGGAGGGTTGAGGAGCATCCTGCAGATGGGAGGGATGCTAAGTTGTTGGGGAAGCTTTGAAGGTGGATTTGAACTTTTTGGTGCAAGAAAGCCTGGTCCAATGGCTAAGGCTGTATTCTAGGACTTGGCAAATCTGGGTTCAATACCCGGGTCTATCTTCCTGTTAACTTTGGACAAATCATTTAGCTTCTCTGTGTCTCAATTCCTCATCTGTAAAATGGGGATAATACTGCTTCCCAATATCATGGGGATGTGAGGATAAATACATTATTGATTGTGAGGTGCTCAGCTACTGTAGTTTAGGGGCAGTGATCCCTCTAATTATTTCCATGCACAGGTAGAGTAAATTTTATTATGTGCACTCAGGGCATGTATGGGTACATACTACCAATAGAAACAACTGCTTGTGGCTGTGGGTAGTCTGCTAATCAGCTGGCCAGCACCTGAATCCTGGGCGGCTAGCCAAGTGCTCCCCTTACAGGGAACACCAATTGGGTGCCACATAAGTATCAAACAGATAGGGTAATTTAGCTGTGAAGTGGGAAAGGGGTGCACGAAGTTGAGTGTTTGGAAGAAAGTAGGACCAGATACTGGAAAAGGAATTGGCACTGTATAGAACCTGCTCTGTAGAGAACACATTTGATGTATATTCTTCTGTGCTCCAAGAGCTCTGATGAAAACACCACATTTTGATAACTTACTGGGCTGATCCATAAGTGTACTGAAATTCCAAAAAGGTCACTTTTGTGACAGATAGAAATTTAAATTTTAGTCCCAAGTGTAACCGCCAGTTTTATAAACCTCTGAAAAAATGGAAGGTATAATTATGGAGGTGACATTTTCCTAACTCCAGAATTGCTAAAGCCACCTGCTATTCAATCCACTTTTCTATGTACTGAGCAGAATCTTTGGGTCATCTTTAGAGACATTAAAATAGAGTTTGTAGGTTTTTTTGGATACACCTGATTATAATAAATGGATAGATATATTAATGCAATAGTAGGGATAAGACTAACTGCCCCAAAAATCAGGAAATTCAGAGTTGAGGTTAATAACAGTAACTGTCTCACGTATAAATGTTACAGTAAGAGCTTTCCTAATGATAAATGTATTGCTGTTTTATATTTATTTAGGATTATCTTGAGACTTCCACTGATTGCATGGGGCTTTAGATCAGGTGGTAAATGACCCAGACCTAACTTACCTCCTAGAGGTCTAGGCCCTCTTGGACATGTCAGCCTACCACCTCTCAGCCCTCAGAACAGTACGGCGGGTACCTATGCCTGTAAAATGATGTCACTGATTCGGAATGCTGTAGTGGGACATGTATATTGTCCCCTCCACTTCACGCCCCTGTTTAGCTGTAGCTCTACGTAAAATAATTTTTAGGTCTTGTCATGTAACTGGTATGTGCATGTGGTCAAATCCAGTCCTTAGTGGAGTCAGTGGCAGTTTTGCTATAGACATTAGCGGGGCCAGCATTTTATTTCTGGAATTTTTTGAGCTCCATCACTGAGGCAAACCCCTTGTTTAGTGAAAAGTGCCATGGGATTTTTAATCTTCACATACAGAAGGCAGCCCCTGAGTTTTCAAGATCTCATCTGAAATGATTATACAGAGAGAACTGTGTGTAAACCATGGAGGACTATTATTCTGTCGGCAGTGTGTCAGATACAATAGTCTGTGCTTCATGTTTTGTCCTGAAAAGTTCAGCAGGGCAGGGCACTATTGAACAACTGCTGTGCTGTGCTATAAAAATAAGAAGCACTCCTGTAGCACCTTAAAGACTAACACATTTATTAGGTCATGAGCTTTGGTGGGTAAAACCCACTTGAGGGGTGGGTAAATCAGTATATGTAAAAAGCACCTTTTGGACCTAGCTATCCTGGGTTAAAACTGCTATACAAATGGGTCGTACAGGTGGTGTTAATTGTTACTTTCTTGTATCTCTTGTGTTTAAAGTCTGTCTTCTCTCAGCTGCGGCTCTCCCCAGGCCTGAGGAAGGTGCTGTTTGCTACGGCTCTTGGTTCAGTTGCCTTAGCTCTTGCCGCACACCAGCTGAAGCGGCGTCGACGTCGAAAGAGACAGATCACCCCAGAAAAGTGTGGCATTAAGCCTGGAGGAGTCCCTGCCCCCGCTTTACCAGCTAAGAAGGTCCCTTCTGTGAAAAAAGGTTGGTAGTGCAAAAGCAGATGCTGCAGGGACAGCAATGTAAGGTTAAAGGGACCTTTGCATATGCATATGTGAGACAGAAGCCCAGGTAGTTCCCAACGGATGTGTAGATCAAGTCACAAAAGCAGTTTGAAATATACAGAGGCAGAATGAAAGCGGGAGGCGAAACTAGTCAGTCAGTAGCTCAACATGAGCTACAATATAGAATAGACAGCAGACTGGGTAAAACCATTGTCCTAGAGCACAAGTGATCAAAACTGGCTGCAAGGCTTTTCAGTGAGGTTTGTTGTTATCGTCAGCTTTAATGTAAAATGAAACTATAGACCCCACTGTGTGATATTTCACTTGGTTATGTGCATTCAGTGACCTCTGTTCTGCAGCCCACATCTATGTATTGATCTTGGTGACCATGACTGACTCCATTTGATGCCTGGTATTGGTGTGGCAGGGGATTTCTGACAAACTGCTAATGTGATCTTCCTTTGGGTAAAGTATGAGCACTGGCAGACCTGCCATAAAATCACAGAAGTCCTTGGAAGCAGTAACATAGGTGGAATGGGGGCGGGGCTGGGAGTCAAGAGGTTGTGTTTTAAACCTCGCTTTGCCACTGAATCACTCTCTGACTTTGGCAAGTCACTTCTCTGCTGTTCTGGTTCCCCATCTGTAAAATGGGATTAATAATTACCCCCCACTGCCTCAGGGAGTGTTGTAAGGATTGTCTTTACAGCACTATGAAATTATGAAGCTGTATAAAAACACTATTAAGTCAACTAAGCTTGCTGGCTCTATACTGGCAAGTTTGCTTCTGTGTTAGTACAGATGACACTTACTTTAGTACTATACATGGTAGAAGAGAAATCCGAGGCATTGATGCGTAATATTTCTCCAATAAACTTTCCGTTTGCATACCTCCTTTCATCCAAAGGAGTGAATAAGTAATTTGTAGTTTCATATTAGATGGGGAAACTGAGGCATGGCACTTAAATGACTTGCTCAAGGTCACAACATCAGTTAGGAGGAATTAGAACCCTGACCTCCAGTTGCAGCTATTAGAAATATGTTTCCTCCTCCTTCCGCACATCCTTTACCCCAGCAGATTTATGCTCTGTCACTTACTAATAACCATTCCCCTCATTGTCCAGGACTATAATGAAGCCCTTTTACTTTGAACCAGATTTTTCTTTGGCTGCTGCCTTTCTCACTCCACTGAAAACTGATTCTTCTGGAGATGGCCCTGCCCTCTCAGCAGCCTTCCGGAAACTCTGCTTCTAGTGATGCTACCCTGAGGCAGCGCAGGACAAGCTGGAGTGAGCGACACCACATCTAGTTGCATAGGTTCTTTTTCCTGATCGTTGTTGACAAAGTGGGAAGACCTAAAGGCTTGTTTTTTAAAACCCTCACAATTACAGGATGCTCCAGCAGAAGGGTACAAAGTCCTAGCAGCAAGAGCAATGACACACTCAGCGGGATTTCCTCCATTGAGCCCAGTAAACATTCCAGCTCCTCCCACAGCCTAGCCTCGGTAAGAAAACCTTTGCTATCCGCACTACCTGCAGAGGAAGGAGTCTCACACCTACCTGCCTACACTTTAACAAGATTATTATTAGTCATCCAGAACTAGGATAGTGGGTGGAATTTACTTGTTCTGAAAACAGTCTGTTTTGTGTTAGAGCTTTTACAGCCCTGTAGCTTGAGGTATTGGACCTTAAAATTCCATCATTCTGAACCACTGTGCTTTATTCCCCACCTCTCCAAATTTCAATATGATTTTAGTAGCTACTGATTGGAGATCAGCCAGAGCTAGAAACCAATTGTGAAGCTGCACCCAGCCATTTTGGAATGTCCCCAGTTACTGAGGTAAGAAGGGAGAAAAATATAGCAGAATAGATTTTAGTTCAAACCATAAGCACTGCAGCCTTCACCACTGCAACTTGTGTGCAAAATGTAGATGTTTAGGGCCATTCTCTGCCAGAAAAGCTTTCTAACCACTATTAGAGCTGCTTAGTGCTGTAGCACAGAACCTGCTTTAGGCCCTTTAAAGTTGCCTGGTCCAATTTCACTGAGCCAGTAGTGGTGTTTGAATCTGGCTTAGAAAAAAGTGGTTTTAAGCCTCATAAAACTGGGTCGATACTATTTCATCAAGTATGTTTTTTAAAACTAGTCAAAGCACCTCCACCCAGTGCAGACAGCTAATAATGTAGACATGGGTTATGCTAGCGACTAGGTCTACACTGGCAGCTACCGTGCAATCTCCCACCTCTGTTGCTCCATTGCTAGTACCAGCTGGTTGCCAGCATCTCCATCACTGTGTTATCTAATGCTACTTGGAACTGGTCTAAATGATGTGCCCTATCTATGCTAGTTGCCCCATGAGGGGGCCGCGAAACAGTGGGAGACTTCCTGAACACGGTCATGGAATACATGGCATTTGAGTGGAAGTTACTTTTAGACCTGTTACCTATCCAGCTAAAGCACAGAAAGCTTTTAGTGGCGGGTTTGTAAAACCTGATTCTTACACTCCACACTAATTCTTTCAGTTCTCCTGTAAGCCTCTAACTTCATCCATATTTGATATTACATGAAAAAGTACATATTCAAAAGTAGCTATAACTATAAATCACAAGTTTGAAAGAAGTCAAGCCACGTTTAAATTGTTTTTCTACCTTAGAGGGAGTCCACTTACCCTGATTTGCACAAAACTGAGGCCCAAGTTTTTGAGTCAAAGTACGCTAGAGAATATATGTGCTTTACAGGCTGTCTCCAAATAGGTCCTGCTCTCACCATGTTCTCAGAAGCTTGAATGGAGTGATTCTGATGTCTCTGGTTTCTTCCAATCTTCCTACTATGAAACAACTGCTGGTGAATGAGAGAGGGCAGAGAGAACCTGCCTTTGCAAATTAGCAGGAATCAACCACTAAACAATAGCACCAAAGATTAGTTTTCCTACCCTATTCACCTCAACAAGGTGGGAACTTCTGATAGTAAGCATAGAATTGCTTTCACCCACCACTCCCTCCCCAGCTTCAGGACCTTTGGTTCAAGCAGTCCTATCAAATCTTTGATCCACAGTCTTGATCTGGCCTATGCAACTTTTGATGAATCTCCATTTGCCTTTTAAAAATGGTTTCTAGCCCTGAGGACTGTTTAAAAAAAAAAACAACCCTTCCAAATGTGTGTCTAGTATTTAAGTTCAAGCCTGACTACACAGAAATCATTAAACAAATGGCACTAGGAGGTAGGAACTCTCTCCACACCACCCATTAATCTTGTTTTAAACTAAGGACAGCACTTTAAATGCCATTGCCAGAGTTCCCTTTATCATTGTGAATCCTTATGGGAACTGGGAGTTACTGCACAGAAGAAAAAAAAGAAAGATGCAGGAGCGGGGAAGGAGAGAGAGAGATACAACACACATAGGAGAAAAAAAAAATAAAGGGCAAAAACTGTAGCTGTCTTAAAATGACCCCTGAGCAGTACTAAATGTGAGAGAGTACTGAACTAATTCATAACCATCACAAATAAAAGTTTAGTTACTTCACAAATTTAGATTCAACCTTTGATCTCTATGCAAACATCCCTTTGACATCCATAGGAACTGAACTTTACCCGTACCCATGAATTAGATTTAAAAATGCACTTCAGGCCTCCCTGTTATCCCCAGGTTAGAAGCAAATGAATACCACTTAGAAACCCCCATTCATGTCTCTCACAAACATCAAAAGTGGCTCTTGAACTGGTTCTGTACTCACCCATTACAGAAGTGTTTAACACTAAGTTTCTCCAATAAAAGAAGTTAAGGACAAGGTTCCAAAACTAGCTTTCAGCAAAGGACCATTTTTCTGAAGTTCTCCCCAACCACACAATCAAATTAACTAGCCCAATTCTTTGGAAACAGTACTATCTGGCAACATGCCTTGGTTTGTTCCCACCCACCTTTTCTCTCAAACCAATATCAGGGAATCAGGATGAAGTCTGGCTATATAGTTCCAAGCTCTTCCTTGTTTCACCCATGTCCAGACAACAGCAGAAGATTCCAAATAAAAGTCCAGTTCATTCTTTATCTCAGAGAAAGGGTGGGATAAACTTCTGCCAGATTTTATTGTTATATTGCACAGACCACAGCTAACTGCAGAGCAAGTAAAAGGCTTTTGCAAAGTGAGGGCGTTGGGGCCACATAAGTATCAAATAGGCAAGGGATTGGGAAGACAGGTCACACATTAATCAGTTAGCCAACCCCATCCTCCTTTATCCATGTAGTGGCTAATCAGCAAACTAAAGGAGATAGGGTTGGAGGCAGGTCTGCCTCTTTCCCATGCATGTTTCTTCTCTCATTCCCTGATATTAGTTTGAGAGAAAAGGTGGGTGGGAACAAACCAAGGCATGTTGCCAGATAGTACTGTTTCCAAAGAATTGGGCTAGTTAATTTGATTGTGTGGTTGGGGAGAACTTCAGAAAAATGGTCCTTTGCTGAAAGCTAGTTTTGGAACCTTGTCCTTAACTTCTTTTATTGGAGAAACTTAGTGTTAAACACTTCTGTAATGGGTGAGTACAGAACCAGTTCAAGAGCCACTTTTGATGTTTGTGAGATACATGAATGGGGGTTTCTAAGTGGTATTCATTTGCTTCTAATCTGGGGATAACAGGGAGGCCTGAAGTGCATTTTTAAATCTAATTCATGGGTACGGGTAAAGTTCAGTTCCCATGGATGTCAAAGGGAAGTTTGCATAGAGATCAAAGGTTGAATCTAAATTTGTGAAGTAACTAAACTTTTATTTGTGATGGTTATGAATTAGTTCAGTACTCTCCCACATTTAGTACTGCTCAGGGGTCATTTTAAGACAGCTACAGTTTTTGCCCTTTATTTTTTTTTTCTCCTATGTGTGTTGTATCTCTCTCTCTCCTCCTCCGCTCCTGCATCTTTCTTTTTTTTCTTCTGTGCAGTAACTCCCAGTTCCCATAAGGATTCACAATGATAAAGGGAACTCTGGCAATGGCATTTAAAGTGCTGTCCTTAGTTTAAAACAAGATTAATGGGTGGTGTGGAGAGAGTTCCTACCTCCTAGTGCCATTTGTTTAATGATTTCTGTGTAGTCAGGCTTGAACTTAAATACTAGACACACATTTGGAAGGGTTTTTTTTTTTTTAAACAGTCCTCAGGGCTAGAAACCATTTTTAAAAGGCAAATGGAGATTCATCAAAAGTTGCATAGGCCAGATCAAGACTGTGGATCAAAGATTTGATAGGACTGCTTGAACCAAAGGTCCTGAAGCTGGGGAGGGAGTGGTGGGTGAAAGCAATTCTATGCTTACTATCAGAAATTCACACCTTGTTGAGGTGAATAGGGTAGGAAAACTAATCTTTGGTGCTATTGTTTAGTGGTTGATTCCTGCTAATTTGCAAAGGCAGGTTCTCTCTGCCCTCTCTCATTCACCAGCAGTTGTTTCATAGTAGGAAGATTGGAAGAGACTAGAGACATCAGAATCACTCCATTTGAGCTTCCGAGAACATGGTGAGAGCAGGACCTATTTGGAGACAGCCTGTAAAGCACATATATTCTCTAGTGTACTTTGACTCAAAAACTTGGGCCTCAGTTTTGTGCAAATCAGGGTAAGTGGACTCCCTCTAAGGTAGAAAAGCAATTTAAATGTGGCTTGACTTCTTTCAAACTTGTGATTTATAGTTATAGCTACTTTTGAATCTGTACTTTTTCATGTAATGTCAAATATCCTTAAAATAAGTAAACCATTCTTCTCTCTGACTTTTTGGATGGGTGGGGGAAGGGCAGAGACACCCCTCGTTTTCCCTAATGCTTCATGGAAGTTACTTCTACAGTGCTACTCTGGTCTGCTGGAAATCAGACTCTACCAATGGGATGGGTTAGAAAATATAGTAAGAAACTGATTTAAGAGATGTGTAGGTTCGGAGAGATGAAAATTCACTTCAAGCTAAAAACATACCCCGATTTCTGGTAAATTTGACTCCTTCCACACCCCCTCTTTTCTTTGATTAAAATCTCTCCCAAGACCAGCGTTCCCTGTAAGCTGAGCGATTAGTTGGCCAGCCAGGAGAGATTCATGTGCCGCCCATCTGGTTAGCAGGGCACCCACAGCCACGCTCAGCATGCAGCATATGTTTCTATTGGTGGTGCACAGTCACACATGCCTTGTTGCATATCACAAAATATATTCTGACCCTGGGTGGTAAAAATTAGAGGGATCCCTGCCCACAACTCTTGCTAAATGCATTCTATTTTGGTGTTTCCTCAGTGTTCAGTCTGCATCTTTTTCTTTGTAATCTCCAGAAGTTCAGGATTAAATTTATTTCCATGGAACTGGAGTGTCAGCCAGTCTGTGGACAATACTAATCATCCTTTCCAGTTTTCTTGGTGTTGGGATTAAGGAGACCTTATCCTTAAACTGCAGAGGGGAGTTCCAACTCATTTGACTCTTGGAACACCATCCTTCAGTGCTGAAGGTAGAAGAGCAGAACAAGCTTCTCTACAAACACCACACTATATCCCGAAGATCACATAGGCTATGTCTACGCTGGGAGCATCTGTCGACAGAAGTTACTGTCGACACATTGCATCTATACACAACTCACTCTGTCGCCGGAATGTTGTGCCTCAAATTTTTGAGGGATAATTCTGTTGAGGCAAATGCAGAGTTCTGTCAAGACTCAGAATGCCCCTTCTGTTGGCAGAACTCTCTAGTGTAGACGCATCCGTGGTGTCCCTTGGAGCAGCAATGCATCATACTGGATCTGGAATCCCTTCTTTCTATTAATGCAAAATGTTAATTGTAAATTTATGGCTCATGAGACATGAGTAACTAAAACCACATCTGAACTGGGTGTGTGGAAGCAAAGTAGTAATCAAATGAAGTAATTTTTATATCTCAAATACCTTATGACATGCCATGGCTAGAAACAGATACAGCCTGATGTCTTGCAGTGTCAGATCTTAAAATGCTTTTGTGGCGCTAGCCTAGCACACTGAACTAAGACCTGGAAGAGGGGTCAATAAACTTTGGCTCTTGGCCCATCAGCATAATCCACCAGCAGGCCACCATACAGTTTGCTGATATTGAGCATCTACAGGAATGGTCCTCTGCAGCTCCCAGTGGTTGCAGTTGGCCATTCCTCGCAAATCGGAGCTACGAGGGGCCAACCTGTGGATGTTGAGGATCAGCAAACTGGCTCACAGTCGGCCAGCGGATAAATGTGACAGGCCAAGACTCAAAGGTTGCCAACCCCTGACCTAGAATGTGCACCTCTTGCTTCTGTTCTGTACCTACTGAGCCTACAACCACACTACCTTGGAAGATTGACCACTCAGAGTTGTCCTTCTTTGGTTTCTTTTCGTGCACATATGAAACGATGCTTTCAGGGGGTCAAAGGTGACCCTGGAACTCCTCGTGAGAGGCGAGGAATAAGGAATGTCGAGGGGAGAAACACTCCTATCGGCCTTCCTCCATGGACAGATATTGAAGTCAATTGCCAATAAGTGGATTTTAGCTACACAATTGAGTTAATCTCCAGCACAAGTTCTCTTTCTAGTATTTTTTTTTTTTTACTGATAATTTGCTTATTCTTTTGTTTGCAATTGCTTCCCCGGATATTGCGTTTCTCTTTAAGTGAGGCTTGGGATAAGCACTTATTTCCCTGCAGTCCCTTTTCTTTCCCCTTCTTACAGCAACTGTCCTGGTATTCTCCTTATTTCTGTTCTCTGCTTTCTTCATTAACATTGCAGGCAGGCATGCCAAGAATATGTCTGTACTTTGAGTTCACAGTGTGATTCCCAGCTTAAGGACCTGTACCTGCACAACCACATTTAAGCCATGTTTAAGTACAGTTGTGGAAATTAGCTTGAACAACCATTGATCAGACAGCATGTGTGAGTAAAATGAGTTATGTCTTGTAGCCTAAGTCAGTAACTTGAGTAAAGTGTGTTCTTTAAGCCATGTTATTCCATAGTTTGGCCCCGTCAAACTGCCAAGTCAAATTATTACCATGTTTTAAACTGGTACAGTAGAACAGTTCCTAGCTCATAGTAACCAGGTCTAATGACCCATATCTTGAAGCTTCCAGAGAAGGAGCCAATCATAAGTGCTTGTGGTCTCAGATGGGTATGTAGGTAGAGTTTCTTGCAGCTATATTTTATTGTTAGAACACTAGCGTGATCATAGCTTATGCAAATATGCCTTTCTGACCTCGGGAATCATTACCCCATCTCAAAATGTAGCCACACCCCAAAGTGAGCATGGCTTGTTCAATGCTTTGTCAGCCAGTTAGTGGCGTTAGGTACAGAATATTGTACAAATAGTGCATTTGTATCTGAATAAAGAGGTTAGGCTCTTGGCTGGAGGAGACTGATGTTCTTTGCCTGTTGTATTAGGATTCAGCATGAAGCACTGTGGCTGTCTGCAACTCCCTATGAGGTAGCTGTTAAGCACCAATGTAGTTCTCTAAACTTTATGTATCTGATGAAGTGGGTCTTCGCCCATGAAAGCTTGTGCTCCAAAATTTCAGTTAGTCTGTAAGATGCCACAGGACTTCTCATGGTTTTTGCAGATACAGGCTAACACGGCTACCCTCTGATACTCTAAGCTTTAGGGACACAGAATTAGGATGGATTTGGACTGCGTAGCACCAATATTGCTGCCATTTGCAATTTTGGTGTTTTCATCCTGGAAAAGCAGGAGAATACTGAAAAAAGTATGCCTGAAAACTGCAGGAGAAACTGAAGCCATATCACACTATGGGCACTGCAGCAGGACAGCTACAGACCTGTTGTAGTGTAGATGCTTCCTACAGTGACAGAAGGAGTTTTGCTTCAGTGTACATAATTCACTTCCCAGAGCAGCAGTAGCTGAGATGGTGGAAGCATTCTGGCAGTGTAGCCTTGTCTATGCCATATGTCTACATCATACTTGAAGAAAGTTCTAAAAGGAGCTGCTCTTCTTTCTTCACTGGATAGATAGTGGCTGTGAATTCTTCCAGCCCAACACCAGCATCTGCGGGACCCTGGGAGACGAGAACAATGGACGATCCTGGAGCAGCTGGTGACTCTAGTGCTGAAAATCTCTATATTCAAGGTAAAAAAAAAAACAACTTTAACCTGGAAAACTAAACCCTTTGTGTTGTGAGAATAGGAGTATCATCTCCAAGTTCATTTGGCCCTTGCTGCATTAACATACAAACATTGTCTTCTCTTGTGCTTAACAGCTACAGTATTCCACCAACAAACTGTAATTCAGCTAGAGAAATGAGATGAGAATAGGGATGGTTTCATTGAGTCCAAACCCACAGAAGAAATATATTATTTCTTCGTATTCTATTGGTTTAGGCTACAAATGGGTTTGGGATGAGATTTCTCTCTTCTCCAGAATATTCTGCCATACAAGTGAGCAAGGAGTTACTGGTTGCTATGTCCTTTACCTATATATGTAGCACTAATTTCATTGCTTGTGTTTGGTTGTGTTGGCCAGGGATGGAGCTATTTGAGGAAGCCCTGCAGAAATGGGAACAGGCATTGATTGTGAGGCAGAGAAACAACACAAGCACTCCAGTCTCCTGGGACAACACAAAACATGAAGAAACAATATCTGAGGAGATGCCTGAGGTACCTACCAATTTGTCCCGTTCATTATCCGGCAAACATTGTGAAGGGTCAGATTGAATGGGCAGAAAGGGAGGTCGTCAGTAAGGCTATGTCTAGATTGCCAAGAACTGTCGGCAAAAGATACGTAAACTGTGCAGCACATTTACATATCTTTAGCTGACAGTTCTGTTGGGAGAGGCTTTTCTGACATTTGGCCTGTCCCCCTGGAGCCAAATGTTGGAAGAAAAACCCTCTGTCGAGATGTGCCTTCTTCCTCATGGAAGAAGGTGTACAGGGATGTCAACAAAATGCTCCCCACCAGCAGATCTCTTCTGACAGATCTGCAGTCTGGACACGTGCTCTGTCAACAAAACTTCTGTCAACAGAAACCTGCATCCTAGACATAGCCTCAGAGACTAAACACTGAAAAGCAAGTTTGTAGGAAAGTGGATTTAGACAAGGAGTTTATGGTATGGCGAGGACCCATCCTTAACTACCTGTAATTTCCTGGTATAGGTTTGTTGGAACTAGAGGATGTGTTTCCAACATTTTTGGCTACATCTTTTTTCTGTTGAGTTTTCCTAACCACTCACTCACAATAACTTGTTCCCAAAGAGTCTCTCTCAAACTTCAGAATTAGTTATTGCTAGGAAAAGAGCAAACTAAGGAACCGTATGTGGCCAACTGGCTATGACACTGAACTGGAACTCAGGTGAGACAGGTTCAAGTCCTAGCTCTACTATTACTTTGCTAAATGTCTGTAAGCAAATTACTTTTCTCTTGGTGTTCTAGTTTTCCCATCTGGAAAATGGAGATAATACTCCTTTATAAAACACTTTGAGAACCACCGATGAAAAGTGATGATAAACAGCTGTGAATTATTTATTATTAAATACAGCAATAAATTAGGTTAAGAATATTTTGTCATGTCCAATTTATTGCTTTTTAATACCTTTATAACAGAATATCTAGCTAGATTTCCAAGGCTGAAGTGAACTGGAAAAGTTAAGCGATTGCACACTTGTCTCATTAGAGGAGAACAAATTTGTGACGCTGGATAACTATCTCAGCCATTAGAGAAAGGGAAAGCCAAGTGAAAATAAGTGCCAAAATACTCATGTGGAATAAGAGTTTCAGGTTTCTCCAGTCACCTACAAAGTGGACTCTCTAGGACTAACAAATTATTGTCTCCCCCAGATTGAATGCATCAGCTACCATAGGGGGAGCATGCTGGGAAAGGCTCTTATGAAAGATTATACAGCAAACACTCAAAATCCCACTCCACCCCCTTGGCCTCACATGGTCCTGGCTCAAACCCCCTGGCTCCCTGGGGCCCAGCTCACCATACACACACAACTCTGGCTCACCACCCCCCGGCCCTGGCTTAGCACCCCCATGCATGGCTCCAGTTCAACCCCCCCCCCCCAGTTCAAAACCCCCTGTGCGTGGGTCTGGCTCAACGCCCCCACCCCATAGCCTTAACCCACTGCAGGCTTAACCCTCTGCCCCTTCTCCCACAGCTCCAGCCCACCGCCTGGCTTAAGCCTCTGAAACTGCCCCCCCCGCTTTACCTTTCAAAAGGAGCTCCAGGTGCTTCTGCTCCTTCTCCACCTGCAGAACACGTGTTCTGCTGGGGAGAAAAGCCCCCTCCTGCCCTGACTTAAGTGAAATTCGAGTTGTGCAAGGGAACGCAACCCTTGCATAACTCAAGGGGCTACTGTACCCAAAGTAGAACAGTATAGTGGTGACTACACGAGCTAAAGAGATGGCAGCTGCAGGTAGTGAAAGGCACAAAATTCTGAACTTGGTGGATGTTAAGGATGTTGATACCCTGAGATTCTTATAAAACAGAACTGGGTGTCTACAGTATTTGGGAAGTTCATCTTTTGTGTTCTATGATATTTATGCAAGTCAAATCTAGATTATTTTAGCTGTATGCTATGTGCTTGAAGTAGCTCCCTGTGTTTCTACCTCTGGATTAAAATTATGATTGCTTCGTAATCAAAACAGATCTTGTAGTTTTCTTTAATTCTTCTAGCTGAAGGCTTAGATCTCCATGAAGGTGAAGATCTGCGCAAAGTATAATGATGGTGTAGACATTGTGTAAGCTTTTCCTCCACCCACTCACTGATGTTACATAACTGTGCTAACAGCAGGCTTCCCTCTTATCTAATAACATACTGAATGCGCTCTGCATTATTCTGGTGTCTGGCCTGTGAATAGAGCAAAGTAATGCAGACTTTGTGGAGTGAACCTATACCTGAGACTAGGCTGAGATCACTGAACTTTTTCTTGAAGCTGATTGCCAAGTATAACTGTTTCTCTAGGTAATATAGGTCAATGTACTATTTTCTCTTAAATGGAGAAACAGAAGGAAAAAAGCTGTAATTTGGAGCAGATTGCATACAAACTTCCCTGCCTCCTAGTTCTATTGCAAGTTCACCATGAAGTGGTAATTGGTAAAGCCAAACTGTTGGCTCAATTTCACTTCAGTACTTTGCTGAAAGCATCTCTCAGAGTAACCAGCTGTGCTACATCTGCAGCACAACTGGCTAATGTGGAATAGTGTTTGCTTATGTTTAAGCAGGAGTCCCAGAAAAAGGAGTTTGCAGAGAAGCTTGAATCTCTCCTGCACCGAGCATATCACCTTCAGGAAGAATTTGGGTCAACGCTCCCTTCGGATAGCATGCTGCTAGACCTGGGTAAGGTGGGTCTGGGTGTCAGCTATAGAGGCAGCCATGAGAATATGCTGGAGTCCCACTAGGGAGTAGAACTTAGCTTCATGGAATCTTAATTGGAGATGGGTATTAAGCCTTTCTGTTAAATTCTAATATTTCAGTCGCCAAAACCTCATCAAATTCCTCTTGGCTGGGTAGAAGTGGCTATTAGAGGAGTTTGAGATTAGTGGTGGCATAGGATGGACAGATGAAGAGAGAAAACACCCTGACCAGTGTGCAGACTGTGAAAAAGAGCAGTAGAAACATGCAGTCTGTTGCAGTCTACCAGCTGCTGGTTCAATGTTTCCAATTATTTCTTTGTCTGCTAGACCGAGGAAACTAATGAATCTAGCTCTTTGGGACCCTTTTTCCTTTCCTAGCAGTAGAAAAGATTTGGTGGGAGAAAGGCTTAAAGGAGAATGCAGATTTTCAGCATAAAACAGTATTTGAATTAGGAAGCCCCTGATGTAGCTCCATATTTATTTCTAAGTAGACTTTTTTGTCCCTCCTGAAGACGAGCCAGATCTCTTCAATCATCAAGGAAGTGATGAATTTCAAGATGGCTACAGAGGGGCACTACTGCCTCATAAAGATTTGCATCTAGGGAAGAGCATGCTGGGTGGGAGGAATGACATTTGAGATACAGCACTAAACATATGCTTATCTTTGCCCCCTCCAGAGAGAACTTTCATGCTTCCTCTGACAGAGGAGTCACTGAGACTTCGGACAGATGACGAAGACAGTCTGACTTCTGAGGACTCCTTTTTCTCTGCTGCAGAGGTGACTCAGATAAACAATTGTGAATAAACCAATCAACCATCACTTAATTTGCTGCTTTGGGAACTTGCCCAAGCTGGCTGTTCTGCCATGTTCTTAATTTCTGGGAGACTATGAGAGCCATGTGTCTACATCATCTAGCAGCATGGAGTAGTAGCCGTTAGAAAAGTATTGTAAAAGCTGCTAAAGCACCTTCTGATATGGTTTATACTACAGATGGAGGAGGAGGACGAATTGGGCTATGCTGTGGCTAAGGAAATTGTGATCCAATCATAATGGGGGTTCCAGGGATGTCTGGATGTTGTGGTGCAATATAGTTTATAACAATGCTTTCTTTGACTGATGGATTTTAATCTCTTGTTTCTGAACCCCAGGGTTTGCACAGATACAACAAAAAGTTCTTCTGACCTCTTCTGCTTTCTCTGCAGATCTTTGACTCCCTTCAGATTGGGCAGATGCCTTTTCAGCTCTCCAAACCAGCTGCTCTATACGAAGAAGCTCTGCAGTTGGTGAAAGATGGGAGAGTTTCATGCAGAACACTAAGGTGAAGTGCTAAAAGGAGTCTTCAAGCAATATGACCAGACTCCTTTGGCAAGAGACATGAACTCGTCAGGTTACTTAGTAGGGGCTTGGCACTGGGTTTAAAATACCATTTTGAGAGAGACAAGTTTTTTTAGCACCTTCTTTACTGGCTTGGAAATTCCAAGGGGTTTTAATCAGCTCAGGCCTTCAGATGCTGCTTGGGTTTGTTTAACTTGACTCAGACTGGTTACATCCTCATACTGTGAGAAACACATTAAGATAACTAGTTTCCTGGGGCAGTACATTTCACATCTGGGCTGATGATGCCAAGCTAGCCATGGACTATAACAATCAAAGTAAATATCTGAAAGTGACTCAATGGTTTATCTGAAAGGTTTCATGCCTAGTAAGCAAAGAAAGGAATTTTCAAAAACTCCTATGGGAAGTAGGAGCCCAAATCAAGACCACGCTCTTTGTCTCTTCAGGAGACTTATTAGTCTTGTTTTGTTGCTGGAGTTTGTGAGATCCTGCTTTCCTCTCTTAGGACAGAGCTTCTAGGCTGCTACCATGATCAGGATTTCCTGGCAAAGCTGCACTGTGTCAGGCAGGCCTTCCAGGTAGGTATTTTCTTGTCATGAGAACTATGTTGTATCAGTACGTGGGTGCTGAGGGGAGATAGATAAGCCCTAGACTAATTAAGATGTGGTTCCTTGTAGACTGTGGAAGGCTGCTACAGACTAACCAAAGCACCTGTAGCCAGTTAAGACCCTGTCAAGAACCTATAAAACCCTGTTGCTTCAGCCAGACAGGGCAGGGTGAGAACCGGAGTTCAGAGCGATGTTGCTGAGATTTGAAAGCCCAGAGAACTGGAGACGTTGTCCCAGCAGAACAGGGAGACTCCCTCCCCAAGTGTCAAGGATCAAGCATAACTCTACCCAGGGGGGAAATCTGCAGGGGTTGAGAGGGCTGGGGTTCAGACCCCTTCATTGCCTCCCTTCTCTGCCACCTTCCTGAGCTACTAGCAGGGCCTTTGGTGCCCTCAGAGCAAGGGTAAGTGGGGGAATATCATAGCCCTCTGCCAAGAAAAGTGCAGGACCCACTATGCCAATATTGGCCATTTTGTCATACTACATTTGAAAGGTTTCCTGTTACAGCACACATCACTTTGATTATCTGTCCTTGTGAATGAAAGGGGCTGTCAAGCTTGTCCTAGACACTGAAGTCCTCCACTTCTAGAGAACAAGCACAGAAAGCAGCAGTGCAAACTTTCCTTATCGTACACCTTCTCCAAAATGTGTTTTTAACCCTTACTCTGGGGTGAAAAGGTAATTCAGTCTCTGTGCCAACTCAAAACGTGGCTTTACAGCTGAGATAGACTCCAGCTTTGTATATAGCGGCTCTTATAATAAAGTTCTTGGCTATTTGGGAACTGTCTGCAGACTATGAAACTTGCTTCACCGAGGCTGCTTGGGAGCTTCTGATTGTAATTGGCCTGGAGCCATACCCATGACCTAGGGGGTGAAAGGCTTTCTATCCTCAGCTATCCAGTCCCCAGAGTAATGTCATGAGGCTGCAGATCTATGAACCTTTCTAGATCCTTGCATCATCATAGTGCCAATGCTCACATACACTCTTTTTTTTTCCTTGCCACTCCCAGACTTTTCCAGCATTCTGTGCCTATTTCCTATAGGAAATAACTCTTCTATTTCATTTTCACCCTGTGGTCTTCTGCTTTGCTTTTATGCACCTCACTTTTTAAAGTCTTAGCTCTGTGACAATCCTCTTTCCAGTCAGGAAGGGTTAGATAGTTTTTTCTTTGGGACACCTCTGAATAATCAGCAGTTAACATGAGTAGTTGTTGAGTGACCAGAAGGCACTAGATACAATGGGAGCATAGACTTCACAGAGCTCATTGCCTTGGGCTGAATTGATTCCAATATTTGAATGTGGGGTGGGCTATAATGTTTGATGAGGAGGGGGCACGCCAAGATTTTGGTAAGTGCTCAAGGGTTACACTTTTTCTGTGGAGGGGTTGTGGCATCTGCGATCGAGGGTGGGTGCAGAAGGGAGCTCAGGGGAATGTACTGGGTTGCAGGAGAGGGTGTGGGGTTTGCGAGGGAGTTTGGGTGAAAGAGGAGGTTTTGATTTTGGGCAGAGGATTTGGGTGCAGGGTCTGGGAGGGGGTATGGGTGCAGGAGAGGATTCTGGCCTGCGGGGAGGGGAGTAGGAGGAAGAGCAGGGCCTGGGAGGAAGTTGTGACCTGGGGCAAAGGAGAGAGAGAGGGAGGGAGGCAGAGGGTTTTAGTGGTGACTTGAGGCAGGGAGTTGGGGCGCAGGAGCAGGTGGGGAACCAGAGGCAGGCTCTGGCTGGGGAGCCTAGCAGGATGCTCAGTCTCCTTGCCTGCTGCAGTCTCAGGCCGCTCAGAGCAGCCATCTGCTGGGGCCGTGTGTATTTCAGTGCTGTGCAGCCCTTGTGTGGGGGGGATGGGGAGAGACTTTGTGTGCTGCCAACTGCCCCTAGCACAATCTCACAGCTCCTGAAACTGGGGTCAGTGCAAAAAGTTTCCCCCTCATCCTGGGGCAGATGACCCACAGAGGCATGTAGCCCCAGCAGGTGGCTATGTTGAGCAGCCTGGGGCTGCATGCAAGAAGGAATCCTAACTTATGGTCCTGGCAGGCCACAGCCTGGATCCCCATACCCTCTCCTTGCCCACCCCGACTGCAATTCATGTCAGCTCTCAGTCCAAGGAAAAAGTGAGATCTGTATTTGTCAGTTTCACTATTGTAAGAACCCTCCTATTGCCTTCTACCTCATGGAATAAGGATTTGTTTATCTAATCAGTGAATGATTCTTTGGTCTCTTTTATAGGCCCTCCTGCAGGATGAGAGCAACCAGTTATTTTTTGGGGAGGTTGGAAAGCAGATGGTGACTGGACTAATGACAAAGGCTGAGAAGGTAGGAGGGCATATGAGTGAGACACAACTCAGTTCTATCTTGTATGGGTACAGCTGCACCTTATGGACCAGTGGTCGACAACCTGTGTGACCCATTGCGGTTCTACGTCTGGCCCACGAGACATTCTGTTTACTGTTGCCCTTTCACAGGGTTGCCAGAGTCCGCTGGTTTTGGTTCATGTAGTATTTTTTTCTTACTGGTATTACTAAAATTATATGTATGTAAAGCAAGGGCATGAAAAGTGAGGTGTGTGCTGAGTGCATATAACACTGACTGTGAGAACCATGCACATCTTCTGCTTCCAAAGTGCTGCATGGTTCAGTTGGCACACCCTGCGCATTCTAGGTGTGCAAACGCAGTTAGCAAAACTACCCTATCTCAGGAGACCATCTTCGTTATGACAGTCTTGCAGACCCGCTTAGTAGCCTAGGTTGCTCATCATGATTATAGACACAATTGCTCAATCCCAATTTCTGCTAATCCATATGATTCTCCCCTCCCTCTGCCGTTGCTGTATTCACCCATTTGAAAGAGAAAACAAGTTCCCATGTTTGCTCTCTCTTCACTAGTTCTTCCTGGGGAAAGGTGTGTATGTAATCTCCTCTCTGAACGGATATGGTTCATAAGTGGGAAGGAGTAACGGGGCTCCCAGGGAAATAAGGTGGTCTCTCTGTATGTTGCATCTGCAATGAATGGGAATATTTAATATGGCTTTTATTCATTAAACCGGACCCAAGAGGAGTAAAGGGAAGTGCCCGTGGGTACATGCATGCTGGCACTTCAAAGTTTGAAGCTTTGAAGTTGCTGGGGGTAGAATTAGTCTAATGAAGTGCTGCATATTCACCACAGCACTTTATTAGTAATCTCCCATCACCCTGATTAACATGCCCCCTTTGAAGCTGGGGGCAAGTGTAGACCCAGCCTGTGTGTAAATCATTTTGACATTCTCAGAGCAACAGGCTAGAGAAACGTTTTATTGTAAACCAAGACTGTGTACTATAAATTGTTCCCATTGTTTGCTTTCTCTGTTCTTCAAAGAACCCCAAAGGTTTTCTGGAAACCTATGAGGAGATGCTACATTACGCACTGAAGCAAGATACCTGGCCAACCACTCAGCGGGAACTAGAAGGACGAGGGGTTTGTAGAAGAACACTCTTTAGAAAGATAGAGCAGAAATGAAAGTCTGCACCAATGTATGGGAAAGAGCCAACAATGAACAGGAATTCCAAATTAAATAACATGTTATTCACCACTTGGTGCCACTGGAGCACAAAGCTACTACTGTTAACTTGCAACTATTTTGCAGTAGTTTATGGGAGGGGAAACTCCAGCTCTTAACACATGAAAGTTAAACTGTGCCAAATTAAGGTACCCAATATTCCATCTCTTTTTCTACAAATGGTTTTGTAGTTACATCTGTAACACAGTGGATAGGGAAAATACCTGTCCAGGTAAATAGCTGCCCTCAGAATAACAATACAACAACAAATATCTGACTGAATTCTTTCTGAACCTATTTCTACTGAGTGGCACTACTATAGTTGTAAAGCTCATAGCTGTGTTTTCAATTGGTTTTGAATCTGCTTATCCTTAACAAGGTGAGCAAACTAGTAGAGCAAACTCTTGCTGGTTTAAACTTGAAACCATTGTCCTGAAATCAGTGGATTTGTGTCACTTACACTACTGATCAACTTGGCCTTTTTTGTAACTAAAGAATTCAGATTTCAGATGGTCCCTCTTTGGTCTGGTTTACTCTTCATAAACTGTTGACTGTGACTTCTGTTCTCTGGCAGGTGGTGTGCATGAATTTCTTTGATATTGTGCTGGACTTCATTCTCATGGATGCTTTTGAGGACCTAGAGAACCCTCCCTCTTCTGTGCTAGCTGTCTTGCGCAACCGCTGGCTCTCTGACAGCTTTAAGGAGACGGTGTGTTAAATGGTGGTCTTTGTTTCAAATGACTATTTAATTATTAAAGGGACAAAAAAGGTCAGGCTTTCTGATTACACAGAAGACTCTTTAAGGAACAATCCTGTTTTTCCGTCCCTCCTGCCAACATATGATTTGGCAAGTCTCTTGATAGATCTGATTAAATTATAGGGAATCTGTGTTGGCTTTAGCAAGTTCATTCCTTTAGCAGTTACTTTCTGTAATAACATTGTTAAAGATATGTGTGTAGATAGCAGATTCTTAGCCATCACCTTCCTAGCTGCTAAAGAAATAACACTTTCCTGTACTTTGCGGTTGAGAGGATGGTGACTCAGCGTCTACTGCTTTTCAGTTTCTCCATTGGAGAACCTACCAAAGGGAACCCTAAATGTTAATGTATTTTCTTACAGCTAGCTGTCATGCATACCTTAGACAGTCTAATTTGCTGGGAGCCTGAAAAGCATATCTGTTTTGAAATCATGTCAGACTTCCTGAAGTTCCTATGATTCTGGCTTCCAGTCTTGCTCATATAAAAGTAAATCTCAATATTCCATCTTAACTGCCTACTATACTATACAGTAGCAATAGCCAGAGACTCCTCAAGTTAATAGTGTTTTTCCCTTTTATATGGGCTGTTTCATTGTTGGAGAAGCGATGGACTCCATTCTGAAGTAGCTAGAGGCCCCATTCACTGGATGATATTAGGGGTATTCATAAGCATCATGCCTGGCCTGGAATTAATTTGAAATGACCAAACATTCTTTCAGATTACTTAACTTTAGAATTGATCAGGAACCCTATCTGCCACTCAGTAATGGGCTGTAGAATGGTGGCAACAATACTGCAGGCCATAGTGATGGCAATATATTGGTGTAAGTTGCATCCTGGAAAGGCTCACACCATTGTATGATGTATTTTTTTTAATTGCAGGCCCTAGCAACTGCCTGTTGGTCAGTTCTGAAAGCAAAGAGGAGGCTTCTAATGGTAAGTAAAACAAATAAAAATAAGGTGTCAACACCTGAGTGAATGCAAGAGCTATGGCAGGACAAGATATGGGGGGCAAAGGAAGGAACAGATGGCACTTGGTTGTCACTAAAATGTGATCTGGACCCTAGTGAAATGTGTATCTAGATGGAATTTTTACAAGTACAGACAAAACTATCCTATTACCCATCTAAAACAGGAGGAGTCCACTGACATCTGTACTGAAGGGACCTTCTCCCCAAATACTTGGGCATTCTTAATAAAATAGTCCAATCTTGTTTATTTACTAGTGAATCTCAATATTCTGTATTCACTGCCTACAATACTATAGTAATAGGCACAGACTCCAAGATAATAGTGGTCTCTCTTTTATGTGGGCTGTTTCTGTTTTGGTTGAGTGGTGGAAGAAGGTCACTTACACTGCCAGAAGAGGTACAGGTAGCTAGCTGCCTGGCTGACTAGATTTTGCCCACTGTATTTCCCCTTTTCACTGAATCTGTGCTGTTTCTCAAACGTGCCATGTAATCACAGACAAGTCTAGGATACTGAGTCAGAACCTCACGAATTCTAATTCAGTTCTGCCATTCACTCACTGAGCACCCTCCCCTCCTGTGAAGTCATTTCGCCTGACAGCTGAAGAATTCTTGCAGGCTTCAGTTGTTTTATACTTTTTTTTCCACCAGTAGGCCATTTAAAAACAGCAAGATGCAGAAGTCTTGTAAAACCTCAGCGTATTTGAATGATGGGTTTCTAACTTGCAAGAGGAGTGGCTGAATATGTCTCTTCCAACTTTAGCCTCTTAAATGCAGCCCTTTCTGGGGCTGACTGTTGCAGCTGTTTAACAGTACATCATAACAGCAGGAAATGCCAGCTGCTTTGTCATGCGTAGGACATCTGTGTTTCAATTATCAGATAAGAATGCCTAATATGAAGTGGATTTGCTTCTAAATTCTCTCCAGGAGCAAAGATGAGATCTGGATTTCTTTCCCATGACAGGTACCAGATGGCTTTATTTCTCATTTCTACTCCGTATCGGAGCATGTCAGTCCTGTTCTAGCCTTTGGTTTTCTGGGGCCTAAAGAACAGCTATCTGAGGTCTGTGGTTTCTTCAAGGTAAGTTGGCCTTCTGTACCTCACTTTTATAAGTAAATCTTGCCATCTTCTGGCTTTATCTGTGAGCATGAATTCATAGAAGAGCCTCCATGGGAGTAATACTAAGGAACTTGATTTAGTACAATCTGTTTTAAGTCCTTGCTTTTTTAAAAATCAGCAGTCTGCATAATAAGATTTATAAGAATTTGTATTCAAACATGGTACTAATTATGCTACTGCTGTAAGGACATGCAAAATGAACCACTGGACAAAATCTGCAACTTCAGAATAGATTAAGGGCAATTTCTGTATTCCATTTCAATGTAGTGCTTATCGACTGAGAAATCAACCAGAAGCTTAAGGTCACGTAGCACACACATTTGATCTTAAATTCTAAATGTTCAGTGCTTTTTTTGTGTGGTTTTTATTTATTTATTTATTTATTTATTTTAAAAGAGAACCAATACTCAGCTGGCTCCCTGCCTTCTCCCCCCAGGTTCCCACGGCTGGAGCTACAGGCAGAGCTCTACACCCCAGGCAGCTGCCAGTCTTGGGGCTGGGGATCCCAGCTGGGGCTGATGAGTTGCCAGTATGCATACCAGCCACAAAAAGCACTGTAAATGTTGCTGTTCTTTCTAGGCTCTTATTTTACTCTAATTTGGCACTTTCTTCTTAAATTTAAGCTTACAATAAACAGTTGTAATGAGATATTGTCACAGAGTGGGATCACATTCCTGGCTCCAGGGACCCTGCTCTGTGCTCCCTCCTGTCCCATTTTCTTCTAGGGGAATCAGTCTGTCTCTTAAAACAAAGTTTTTCCTACCTCACAGGAAATGGCATAGGTCATTTAGCCAGAGAGTTGGTGCATTCTGAAATAGACAGAGTGTCTGATGGGAAACCTGCAGAGTCCCATATGGAAGATACAGTTAGGGACATGCAACTAACATGTCCTTGCTTACCTTTGGGAATAGTGGGCACACATCTCTTTACTATAAACATTCCCCCTCTTTTTGCAGCATCAGATAGTGCACTATTTGAAGGACATGTTTGACCTGGACAATGTGAGATACACAACAGTGCAGTTATTGGCTGAAGACATTCTGCAGCTGTCACAGCGACGCAGTGAGATCCTCCTGGGATATTTGCGTAGTGAGACGACTCCAGAGATGAATGGGACACTGATGAGAGAAAATGGACGTCTGGAGGAGGTCAACTAATATTCAGTTAGGGGACAAAATCCATTTTCCTCAGAGACCGTTTTCTAAACTACACCACCTGTTGTGGTAATCAGTGGCAACAGAAATTATTTCACCTTGTGGCATCACTGGCAGCATTAACTACCTGCCCGGAACTACTACTTTTTGTAGATGTTAGCATTGGCTGGAATAACTCCTGGGCCTTTCACAGTTTTTATTGTTTGAATCTCCTATTCTCTATTCCACTTCTCCTTTTATTTCTTTTAATTGTGGCAAACTCCAAGGGCCCCAAATCCTCTCCTGCTGCATGGCAAGGGGCAGCAGACAAGCACCTTCCCTCTACTGTGTTCTCTGGGTGCACATCTCTGATACTCGCAGGGAGTGGATGGGTAGTAAAACATTGATAAATTTGCATCATGCCTTTTACCTCCTCTTTGAGAAGGTATTTTAAAAAATGACTTCTCTGTCCTGTCTCTCTGGATGTTACTGCTGATTTTAACTTACACATTTTACAGTATACAATGTTACTTTCAGATATGATGGAGAGAGAAATAATTGCTTCCTGTGGGAATGAATAATCCTTCTGTAAATCACTGAAGACAATGAAAGTAAACTGCAGATTTTGTAATGACAGGTGCTGGAAAGAAGTTTGTCCTCCATTCCCTATGTGTTGTTCCTTTCGTAAATTAGATACTTTCACTGACGGGGTGGTCTGATACCATTACAGCCTATAATAGGCAGACAGAGAATGGTGGTTGTAAGAAGACGTTGGACTTGTATCCTGATTATGCATGCATAAATACTTCCTCCAATATACATCAGAGTGCCTTGCTGTATCTCAGAATTAGCTAGTAACAGTCAGTCTTTCTCACTGGACAGGTATGAAATATACAGGAAGGGGAAAGATGTGTTAGAGGGCACCTCCTGTTATTACTTGTAACATGAGCAGAGGGAGAGTTGTTAGAAGTGAAATGAAATGCAGAAGGCATTACACAATGCAATTATTTAAAGAACGGGGATTCTGAATATATAAAGCTGCTGGAGGAAAGCTCTTAAACCTCTAGTTCTAACACAGTAAACAATGTACTGTTTTTACAGTTTTCTATGGAATGTGTATATATACATGCTATAAAGATAAGACATTCAGAAGTGCTGTCCTGCTGGAGTGAAACTGATGACCATAAACTGTCAAAAACCTTGTCATTGAGGTTAAAATATGGCTTTTTGTTGATGTAGGGTGTCGGACACTAGTAAAGCAGCATTTAGACAACTTCAATTTGAGATTCCCCCAGTTCTCGTCTGAGAAGGGTTTCAGATGATGCTCTCAATATGCTGTCTCCTCCTACTGTAAAGCGACACGTAAGTTCCAGGAGGCTACCACATATCTCTTGCTTTGTCTAAATATATATTTCAAGTAAAAGACAGTGACCTCAAAGGGAGGAAGAGAAGAAAAGCAGACATTATAGTAAGAGTATTGATGTAAAGAGATTTCAGCTTTTAGAGTGATCTGCTATTCCAGTTCCGCCCCAGGGAAAGTTTGGCTCCTTTTAGTTCAGGAGCTTATTGAGCCTTGTCTGTCTGTGTTTTTGCAAATGGTAGTATAAGAATACTAAGATAAAATTGTACAGAAATTGGAGTGAATGAACTGTTTATGTTGTGAATTATTTCAGATTTCTAAAGTTCTCTCCGTTCCCTAAGTTATAGTGAGAAGTTTTTCTGCAAAGACATCTGTGACAGTTTCTAATAGTAAAAGTAGGCAGAAAACAGAGTAAAAGGTCATGAAATGAGGAGATATGGCATTCCCAGGCTCTTGTAAAAAGCCAAGTGTAATACTTATGTAGCACTTATGATCCTCATAATCCACAAATACCACAAAGAAAAACGGTGTTTCCCCCCTACCTGACAAACATCATGCACACAGATAGTTACTTAGATATTGGAAAGTGAAAAGCAACAAACATTAGTAAGGCCTAATCTGCATCTAAAAATTGGACTGACCTAGTTATATCTCTGAGGCTGTGAAAAAATTTGTGCCCAGTGCAACAAAATTTGACATCACTAACCCACACAGTAGATAAAGCTAGAATTTTTCAGTTGACCTAGCTACCACGTCTCAGAGAATTGCCATCAAGTGCAGCAACACAAAAACCTCTTCTGTCAATGTGGAAAGCCATCTACAATATAGCAGCAGAGCTGTAGACATTAGTGAAAGATTACCTTAGGCTTTTAATGGAATAAGGGGAGGGAGAACCTGAAAGAAATAATTGACATCAGGAAAGCTGTTCCAAGCATGTTGGCAAGAGCCAAGCAACATTTAGAAAGGAAATGGCAGATGCTGGCAGCCTTTCATACCAATATTGATCAGCACTAAAATGTAGATTGAATTCTGAAAGTAGATTATTTTCCTTTTAAAAAAAAAAGGGGGGGGGGGGCAAAAAAACACCATTTCCTGCCCTTGCATGGCCATTTTGGATGAAAGATAAGCTCCAACAGCTTTGTAGTAGTTAAAAAGATGCTAATGAATATAAAGACACAATAAGGAAGAATAATTGTAATTCAAAAGAATCATGATGCTGTTTGCTTTAGGTTTTTAGAATTTTTGTTGCTTCATGTATTTGCTGCTTTGAGTGTCTTTAGCTGAAAGAAGATGAGGGATAAGAAGCAGCCCATCTGGTATATGGGTAAAAATATTAATTCTGTCTTTCAGATCCTCGCTGGAGGGGAGACTAAATCTGGTGGGTTTTGTGGGGGGGGTTTTGTTGTTGTTTTTTTAAACAAACATAGCCTATACTTGTACAGTCCTTTTTAGGCTAGGAAAAGTTAATTCCTAGTTAGTCAAGAGAAGTGGTGTGAGGGTAAGAAATGATCCCTTTTACTCCTCCATGCAAAATCTGGTGTGCTGTCCTTTTGAGGAAGGCAAAGAATTCTTCAGGGATGATTGTGGCTGGTAATGCAACTTGATATAACAGCTGTGTTCTTCCCCATGTCTCGCCCACATGCAGCTCGTGGTACTGTCCGTGGGGGGTATGTGCTGCCTGTTGCCCATGGCTGTGTCCAGGAGCTGAGAGAGACAGTCCTTGGTGGTGTGTCTGGGGTTGGACTGTCGCCCATGTGGCTGTCCCACTCCCAGCTATGGCAAGGGCAGGCCCGCCCCCATGTGGGCCTGGGGCTTGTATGGCTCCTCATGGGGTTTGCAGCAGGCTGGCATCCATGTCTGGGGACTGTCTGATGGGTGCGTGTGGGATGCACTGCTGTGTACATGGGCGCATGTTCTGGGCCTGCAGCACGGGTTCCTGCCTGAGCTGTCCTGGTAAGCCGCATGGCACGCTCCTCTGGCCCTCCCTGCCCCAGCCTGGGGATTTGCAACCGGTGCAGTACTCAGTGGATGGTCCCATGAAGGGGTCCGGTGACACCCATGCCAAGGTGGTGGCACGGGAGGGACCCAAGTTCATGGTTATGATGAGCGTCCCTTGGCTGGACTCAGGATCAGAGGGCAGGTCCTGGGCTGGCTCCAGCCATGTTCTTGACTCCTCTTCCACTGGCTGTGTCTGGGTGGCCTCCTCTACAATGTTGACTGGGGCATGGCTGGGTGTGCTGTCCATGCCCCCGAGCAGGTGGTCGAGCTCTGTGTAGAAGGGACAGGTGGCCATCCCTGCCCCCGACTTCCACCGTTCATCCCAGGCACACATGTAACCCTGGCAGAGCTCTTTCACCTTTGCCCACACCTGCTTGAGGGTGCAGGCAACGTGAACAAACTCCACCAGGGCTCTGGTGATGTGTGTGCACCCCGGGGTGTTGCAGCACTTGGCATTCGGGTCCAGGAGGGCCGACTCATCATCCCACAGGGCAAGCAGGTCCCACAGCTCAGACCAGGATGGGGCCTGCTTCCTGCTGCCCCAGGTGCATCCTGGGAGCCCTCTCCTACATCCTGGGAGGGCCCAGAGGCGTCTCGGGCAGCCTGTGCCATCTTTACGTCGTGCAGGGTGTGATTGCTAGGGCATTGTGCTGGCCATGTGCTGCAAGCCTAGAGCCACACCTCCAGCTTCCTGCACAGGGCTTTTGGGGCTGCTTGTCCCTTTAAATGCGGCTTGAGGCACAGACAATAGAGCCATACTTGTGGTGGGAAGGGCACTTCCTGACTCCAGCTGGCCAGCTCCATGGAGGACCCTCTGTTGACAAAAGGGGTCCTCGAGCATCTGCATGGCTGTTTTCTCAACAGAATGCTGTTGAGAGTGCCGTTATACCTCAACAGGGAGAGGTATAATACTGCCAGTGGATGTGTGAGGTTTTGTCAGAAAATTTTTGCATGTAGACATCGCGCAGGTTTTTCTGACAAAAGCCCAATTTTGTTGGAAAAACCCTCTCGTGTAGACGTAGCCTTAGAGAATAAACTGGAGTATGTTACACTGCAATTAAACATCCACAGCTGGCCCATGTCAGCTTACTCAGGTTCAGGTTATTGGGTTGGTACAGACTTTGGGCTCAGGCTTTGGCCTGAGCTCTGTGACCTTCTTCCTTCAAGAGTCCCAGAGCATGGGCTGGAAACTAAGCCCAAATGTCTACAAGACAGTTAAATAGCCTGAGTGCCACAAGCCTGAGTCAGGAGACATGGGCCAGCTGTGAGTGTTTAATTGCAGTTCTTAATAGATCTGTCAGGTAAGTTCTCTTTTAAATCACAAATCTATTAAAGAAGAGAGAAACCTGCTTCCAAATATCAGAGTTCAGCATAGCTTTGAAGATGAGCATGACCTACACATTCATGACTTAAGGGTAGAGGATGTGAAATTGTCCTTTCCTCTAATCTTTTCAGTGGGACATTCCTCTCCCAGACCTGAAACTAAAGAATGTAACCTTGTGCCTGTGCCTTTTTGTTTTCTTCATTTCCTTGTGTGTGACCATTCATGTGTTCTTGCTCTCCCTCAGCTAAAACTTCTATATCTGTTTTGGACGTGGCATTAAAGACAAGTCAAATAAACAGTTCCCTCGTTATACATGCTTTAGGTTCTTAATTTCATTAGTGGTGCTGACATGATAAAGCCTTTTGTAACTTCTTTCTACTTCTGATTAAGATGATAATCTATGTATTATTCTGAACAATTCTTTTGAGAGAGAATCCATTTATGTGCAGGCAAACATATCCACTTAC
This sequence comes from Carettochelys insculpta, assembly GCF_033958435.1. Classification (NCBI taxonomy): domain Eukaryota; kingdom Metazoa; phylum Chordata; order Testudines; family Carettochelyidae; genus Carettochelys; species Carettochelys insculpta. The sequence continues at coordinate 12,261,616 of NC_134157.1, forward strand.
ATGAAGGCTTATTTCTAGAATCACTGTGTTTAAGATAGCAAGTAAATTCTTAGAGCCTTTCTACATGGGAGAATGTACCAGTATTATCACTCTAGTTGTACTGATGTAGAAAGCCAAATTTCCATAGGTGGACAAACGCTTAGATTTGATTTTTTTTAACCATCTTAGGATCCACTTTATATACTTTCTGCAATGGCTGATTATCTATATGCCTGATCTGCCAAGATTTTCCCATTCAAAGGTGACTTCATCTAATGGCCAATTGTAATATTCTGCTATACAAAGAAATTGAACAATTAATCTCATGGTGGTTATACTGTACATATTAAAAGGTGTCTGAGAACGAGGTCTGAAAGAGTAAGGTAAAGATTTGCAGAATACTTCTGAAGACTAAAAATACTTATCTGCTGAGACCTGTAGAAAAGTCTTAAGTTCCTTTCTGAAGCCACCCTCAACACACTAAAGGTCAGCAACCTTTCTGAGGTGGAGTGCCAAAATTTTACTTTTTGACCTCTATGCTGATGATGTCTGACAGCTGATGATAATTTTTAAAGTCACACATAGTCCTACTTATAACAGGTTCATTAATAACTAAATTAAGATGCAGAGATTTACTGTTAGGTGGTGGTTGATAGCATTAGCTGGTCTTTTGTTAACCCAGAGGTGACATGGCTTTGAGCAAGCTCCCACCTCATGTGCCAATGAAAATCGACTCTCATGCCACTCTTGGCACCTGTGCCAAGGGTTGCTGACCCCTGCATTAAACCTTTTATTTTCAAGTCATGAAGCAAGTCCAGGTTGAATAGAACTTCCAGTTCAGCACCCTCAAGACCTAATGAGTGTCAAATGAGAGAATTTATCAAACCACCGGAGGTCAATGTTGTCTAGCAGCATTACCAACACTTCCACTGCTATCTGGGCTCTTAGAAGACTTTTAGGGCAAATTAGAGCTAAATAACAGCACAGAACACTGAGAGCCAGGACTGGTGGCTGTAAACAAACTTTATGGGACCGCAGGAAACTTGGCCACACCCATTATAAGGGATATCCGGCTAACTAAAATCATGCTGGACTATGAATGTTGTTGGATGAGAGAGTGCTGGATTAAAGGTCAACCTGTATATTGACAGGTTGACCAGAACAACTAGGTTTTGGGAGGATATCACATTTGTGGGAAGAAATAGTTTCTTTACGTAGTTCACATTTGATGTGTGGAATTCACTGTCACAATCAGCAAGGTGAAAAGCTTAGACTAGGGTAACCATATCTGAACTTTCAAAAAAGAGGACATCCCTGAGAGGGAACGTATCTGTATCAGTATCTACCAACTCACGTTGTATTAATGTAATATATACACACACACTATAGTACGTTAATACAACGTGAATTGGTAGATACTGATATAGGCACACTCTCTCTCAGGGGTGTCCTCTTTTTTGAAAATTCAAATGTGGTAACACTATATATTCAAAAAATTGAACATTCACATGAATAAGAAAATGGGAAGCTCAATAAGACAGGATAGCCACCATGCTTCAGGAGGTAAGCTAAACACTAGAAGAGGTTAAGAAGAAACTTTTTAGATAAAGTAATAGCTAATGAATTGTCTGGAGGCAAGGAGGACTACATCTCCCTCTGAAATAGCTGGTTCTGAAAGACACCAGATATAAGCCACTACCACACTGAAGTAGTTCAATTCTTATCTTCCTAAAAAACAAATAGCATTACAGGTACTGTAATCTAAAGACTTAGAAGAGGGCAAGAGCAGTAGATTTAAAAATGTAGGGGTGGAGGACTAAAGTTGCCTTGCTGTTATTTCATAAGAGGTAGGGGAGAGGCTGCTGTTCTGTGTTCTTGGTTTAGAGCTATTGGTCCATTCATACTTATGTGCTAGAACTTACTGACAAGATATTTATTCAACCTGGCCTTTAGGTGAATCTGCCAAATGAAACAAGGCTGAGCCTGAAAAAACAATTAAAACCTTTCATAGAGAACCTGTTACCCTCTCCCCTTCAATAAGGGATAGGCTGCCTCAGTGAGCACTGCACAGACCCCTTAAAACTAAACTTTTAACAGAGGTAGATTCATGTAATAATGGCCAGAGCTTTCCAGTTAAAGGAGAATGCATGTTTTAGACATTAAAGCAGAGAACTATAGGTTGGGACTCATCTTGGGTTTTAGTCCTAGCTGCTAATAGATAGGAACAAGTCACTAAAGTACTGTGCTACAGTCTTCGTAGCTGTACACTGTGAATAATGCTTAGTTGAATTATGACATTATGAGTTATGACAAAGGCCCCCTCACATGGGATACTGAAGATCTGACATTTTAAAAACATTAATATTTTCCTCTTGGATTGCTGTGAGAACCGTGGATTGCTCAGAGGTGTTTGATATAATTTTCTGATTTAATATTGCTAGTTTCCTTTCCACTAGACCAGTGTTTTCCAAACTTAAAGCATTCGTATACACCCGCTTTTGGGACTTCAGCCTTATTGGTGTACCCCGACTCCCAGTGCTTATCTCCTGATTTCTTTTTAGTAATTTATGTGCTGCCACGTATCTCTTGAAATCCTTTCGAGTACCACCAGTGGCACACGTACCACACTGTGGGAAACAATGCACTAGACATTCTCCTTGAAATACCTGTAGTAAAGATGTTCAAGGGAGGTTGCACTACTTGTCACATTATAGCTGTGTCTACACGTGCACGCTACTTCGAAGTAGCGGCACTAACTTCGAAATAGCGCCCGTTGCAGCTACACGTGTCGGGCGCTATTTCGAAGTTAACTTCAACGTTAGGCGGCGAGACGTCGAAGTCGCTAACCTCATGAGGGGATAGGAATAGCGCCCTACTTCGACGTTCAACGTCGAAGTAGGGACTGTGTAGACGATCCGCGTCCCGCAACGTCGAAATTGCTGGGTCCTCCATGGCGGCCATCAGCTGGGGGGTTGAGAGATGCTCTCTCTCCAGCCCCTGCGGGGCTCTATGGTCACCGTGGGCAGCAGCCCTTAGCCCAGGGCTTCTGGCTGCTTCTGCGGCAGCTGGGGATCCATGCTGCAGGCACAGGGTCTGCAACCAGTTGTCAGCTCTGTGTATCTTGTGTTGTTTAGTGCAACTGTGTCTGGGAGGGGCCCTTTAAGGGAGCGGCTTGCTGTTGAGTCCGCCCTGTGACCCTGTCTGCAGCTGTGCCTGGCACCCTTATTTCGATGTGTGCTACTTTGGCGTGTAGACGTACCCTCGCAGCGCCTATTTCGATGTGGTGCCGCGCAACGTCGAAGTTGAACATCGACGTTGCCAGCCCTGGAGGACGTGTAGACGTTATTCATCGAAATAGCCTATTTCGATGTTGCTACGTCGAAATAAGCTATTTCGATGTTGGCTTCACTTGTAGACGTAGCCTATAGGTATCAACTTGACATGTCTTCTTTCGTCTGAGGATGGGGGTTTTGCCCACAATACATGACCTAATACATTTGTTATTCTCTAAGGCAGGGGTGTGCAAAGTGGCGGGGGGATGAAATTTCATAACAGGGTACAGCACAGTTGTCTGCTGGGTCTCAGACTCAGGCATCTCGTTACAAATATTGAAATATGCTACTGTTTTACATATGTATATTCACATTTGATTTAACTTGACTTAAACCCTTATACGCTCAATGGAGCACAGGTCATCTACAAGTCTCCTACACTTCACTCTGTCTTGGGACAAAATGTCTAGCGAACTCCAGGAGTACCCCCGTTGTTGTCCTTCAGTCTCAGTAGATCTTGTCCAGGTTGTCCTCTTTTGCATTTTCCTTGTGGGTTCCATTTGAGAGCTTGATGGACTATGCTGATGATGGTTTTCCAAGAGTGTTGGCCTAGCCATCCACGCTTTCTTCTCTTGATTTGAACATCAAGTGGTTCTTGCCCTGCTCTGTTCCAAAACTCCTCATTTGTGACAAAATCTTACCATTTGATGCAAAGGATGTACCTCAGCCATCTGTTTATGGACATCTGTAGCTTATGATTTGAAGACTTTTTAGTACACCAGGTTTGATTTATTGCGGCTTCCATTATAGCACACCTTGCCAAGCCAGGCAACCAGTAAGTAATCTGGTATCATAGCACCACACAGCATTCTGGCAAATTTTCCATATGTGTGTTCACACAGGATGAGAATATTTTCTTTTTCACTCTGTCATTTTTAGGAGGCTGATGTCTCTCTTTGCAACTAGAGGAAGCATGAGAAGTTTCATTAAAGTTTGTCCCTTAGCATTGTTGCGCTGCTCCCTGGCCATTCAGATTTCCCAGGACTGTCCTACTACACCATATGGCTGACAAGCTGTCTCTCCCCTCTGCACAGCTGGCAGGCTCTCTTGGCCCTCTCCCCTCCCACCATGCTTCTGGAAGGCTCCCCAACCACACGGCTGCAAAGGATTTATGAGGAGCCACAGAGAAAGTTTTTCTGCACTTTACAGGGCTGACTGCCCCCCAGCCTGCCATGCGACCAGCAGGCTCAAACTCTCCCCGCCTCAATCATGTGGCTGCCAGGCTATGCGAACCCTGCTCCCAGACACTGGCATGTCCAGCATAGGCTTTCCCTGCTTTAAACGGCTTTTCCCCTGCACAGGACTTATAAGGAGCCAATGAGAGAGATTTTTTTCTGCACTTTACAGCTTACAGAATTTTGTTTCAACCCTGCTCCCCTGCCATCCTTAAGCTGCCAAGATTTTACCATGTCCACAATGAAATGGTCTGGATAACTAATAGCTTCTGTTCTGCAGAGGTTGATTCATTGTTATCCTTAAGAAGCCAAAAGTGGCCTTGGGAGACAAAAGTTGCAGTGATTGTCAGACAGAGACCCATTCATTCTATGGGTAAATGCTTTGTGTCACATTTAAAAATTGTATCTAAAGTTTGACCTTCGCTGTTTTCAACAGGCAGAGTTAGTGAGGGGAGACAAGGTTGTTGCGATGAGGCAAAAGAAAAGATTGGAAGAGGACCTCATCCTGCAGCAGCTTGAAAAGGCAGACAGGGAGCAAGCTAAAGCCACCGCTCGTTGAAAGTGGATACAGCAGTGACAACAAAGCATGCTGAAGTGTTGACAAACCATGCTCCAGTCCAGGAACCAGGACTTGGCAGAGCTCCTGACAACTGTCAGGGAGCAAATCGACATCCTGCATTTCATACTGGAGTTACAGAGTGACATCCACCACAGGACTCATTATGTGGCCTCCTCACCCTGTTGCCCAGCCTCCCCTTGATATAGCTGGACCCCACCCCCCCTCATTGGGGTCCCTGAATACAGGGAGGGGCTGGAAGCAAAGAATAGTCTTGCACTCTACCCTCAGGACCTCTCCACACTGCAGAAGGCTCACATTCCACCACACGTGATGACAGGATTCCCTTCTTTTTCTTACCCTTTAACCCTCCCCACCAAATAAAAACAATGTTTTTGTGAAAACCACAGTGTAGTTTATTGGTTCATATTGGATGGGGTGCAGTTGGAGGTGCTTTCATAAAGGTGAAGCACACATAATTGGGGGGTAGGGGTGGTATCACAATAGTTAAATACAGCAGATTGATGTGGCTGTCTGCTCATTCACAAAGCTTTTTTCAAAGCCTCCCTGATTGCCATTGCTTCTGCATATACATTGCTGAATGCCCTTGTGTTCCAGCTGTGCATAAACGCTGCCCAGGGCATCTGCCTCTGCAACCTAGGCTTGCATGAACTTTCCCCGCTATGATTTGCAATTGTTATGGAGAATACAGCATGCTGCAACTATGGTGGGTGGGGAGGGGGGGAACGGTGGTTTGGCAAGGGTCCAAACAGGTCAAAAGGCACCTAAATCTGGCTTTTAAATATCCAAAGGCACATTCCACCACCATTCTGCACTTGCTCAGCCTGTAGTTGAAGTGCTCCTTGCTGCAGTCCAGGGTGCCTGTTCATGGCTTCATGAGCCAAGGGAGCAGAGGGTAAGGAGGGTCACCCAATATCACTATAGGCATGTCCACTTCACCAATCTTGATTTTTCTGGTGTGGGAAGAAAATCCTATAATGGAGCTTTCTGTACAGACCTGAATTTCTAAAGATGAGCGCATCATGTACCTTTCCTGACTATCCCATGTAGATGTCAGTGAAACAACCTTTGTGATCCACCAATGCCTGCAACACCATGGAGACATACCTCTTGTGGTTTATGTACTCTGAGGCCAGGTGGTCTGGGGCCAGGATGGGCATGTGCATTCCACCTATCGCCCCACCACAGTTAGGAAACTCCATCGCAGCAAAGCCATCAACTATGTCCTGCATGTTTCCCAGAGTCACAGTCTTCCACATCAGAAAGGCACAGATTGCCTTTGTTACCTGGGTCACAGCGACCCCCACTGTTGATCTGCCCACCCTGAATTGGTTTCTCACTGACTGGTAGCTGTTGGGTGTTACCAGCTTCCACAGAGCAATTGCACTCGCTTGTGAACTGTCAAAGCAGGTCTCATTCTGGTAGTGCTGTGCTTTAGGATGGAGGACAGCAAATCACAAATTTCCATGAAAGTGGCTTTATGCATGCGGAAGTTCTGCAACCACTGCTGGTCATCTCAGACCTCCGAAATGATGCAATTCCACCAGTGTGTGCTGGTTTCATGTCTCCAGACCTGGCCCTCCACTGCAAGCAGTGAATCCAGGGCAGCCAGTAGCTCTACATTCCTGTTCTCCAGTTCTTCAATATCATCATCTGAATCATCCTCCTCCATCTCATCCTCCCACTGGCTTTGTCTAATTAAATACTGCATGACACTTGGGGAATTGGCCATAACACACCATGCAATGGCTATAAGCTGTTCAGGATCCATGCTAAAGCCATGCAGCGGCATGAGCCGGGGCAGGCTTTGGGAAAATGGGCCAAAATGGTGTGAAATTTCTTGGTTCAGCCATTTGCTTTCTGACAGCAGATGGGTGTGGACACTGCACTCTGGGATGATATCAGACATCCACAAGTGCATTTTTTCCTTAACCCACTGGCACAAAAACCCAGAAGGAAATGAGGATACAAGCACTGTGGGATAGATATCCACAATGCTGACGCAGTCAAACATAGCTAAGGCACTGGAGACATTCTATGTTGACTTTCTGGACATTTGCAGACACTTATCTTCAACTTTATAAAATCTAGCAGTAAAAAGTCAACTTCAATAAATTTGACTTTATTTTGTAGTGTAGACGTAGCATTTGTGATAATGGTCAAATATACATTTTGAAGACCAAAGGCAATGCTACCTAGCCCTCCTTCTGTTCACAAGAAATGCCTTATAACAAACTGTTTGGAAATTAGCAGCAACCAGTTTTCTGTTAAATTGACAGTACTAAATCCCTTACTGTTTACATTTCCTTTTTAGTGCAACTCAGGAAATTACCATTGTTACCTGAAAAGCTATAAAGTACATGTGGATGTAATTATAGTCCACTGTACATGATCATACAGAGGATTTCCACATTCTCCGTGTTGCCAAATACTTATAAAACGGGTAATTTAAGTACATGAAGGAATGTCACTTCAACCATCTTTCTGCAGAAAAATAAATAATGGATAAATTAAAATCACTCTGCAGCCTGAGTGGCATATTTCAGCTCTTAACTACTTGTTCCCACTGACACATACCTCCCACACTTCTAGTCTGCCCTACTTGCTGCCAGCAGACTTTTGTTTCATAGGATGGTTCCCTAGAATGTATTAATTCATGACTTTCCACCACAGTTTTACGTGTGTGGCTGTACTCCCAGATCAGAATGAAGCTATACAACACAACACCATGGCTGGTCGCATTCTCGCTCCCCAGATTTCCTAGGTGTGCTTTCAGTCGTCACACATAAGGGCTAGTTAAAACAAAAAGCAGGCAAGTAGCACTTTAAAGACTGGCAAAATAGTTTATTAGGTGAGCTTTTGTGGGACAGAGACACTTCTTCAGACCAGAACAGACTCGTGACCCTGAACTTAAGAGTTGCCTCCATCACTTGCAAGCTATAATTTGTAGAAGCTGCCACAGCTCCCCCCAAAATGATTTTATTCTCTATTCTTGTATCACAGTCCACATTTCGGGCAGTGGAGAAAGGATGATGTATGTCCCAATTTGCCGACCTCTTTTCTGACAGTGGAGACAGAATCTCATTTCCCAATTAACCTAGCTTCCTTTTCTGGGACCAGAGAGGGAAGGAAACTTTTGCTGCAGATTCCCAAGCCCCCTGATTTAGACAGTAGGGCAAGCGGCCTTCATTCTCCCTTCTCTTTTTTTCAGGTCCAGGGAGAGAAACCTTACAGCCCCATTTCCTTCTCCCCAAGGGATGCGAGCCTGAGTTCTTTTACCCCTGCAGCCCTTGTTTATCAACAGGACCTGTGATGGAGTCAACTCATGGGGTCACGGCCCCCCCCCCACTCAATTTTCTGTCAATGGGACCAGGGGGAGAGGCTCTCCACCCCATGACCGTCTGTGGGATAGGAGTGAAGTAACAACGCCCCCTTCTGTTTTCCTCTAAATGAGGCTGGGGGGGGCGAGCTAATTGCAGTCCTAGTCCTGCATTTCTTGTCCGTGGGGCAGGGGCTGAGGTAAACACCCCCAGGCACCCTTTTTGTGTCAGCAGGATAGCGGGTGAGGTGGTGCTGGGCCTGGCTTGCCCTCCTAGTCTCCCAGCTCATGGGAAGCTCTTTGAGAACCGCTCCCACTCAGTGAAAGGAAAAGCCTTTGCCCTGCTACGCTTGGGTGTGGGGCGGGGGGAGGGGCGAAGGAGCCATTTTGACTCACAGTTGCCAGCTTTGCCCCTCAGACCCCTCGTCCGCCACCCATCCCAACATCTGATTGGCTAAATCAGGGGCCAAGACCCCCTGCTGATTGGATAATCTGCATAATTTTGTACACCAATGATAAACCCTTATAACCCCCGCCTTTATTCTGATTGGGACGCTAGCGACCTGTGTGTCGCTTGGACTGGGCAGCACCGCGGGCATTCCATTGGCTACATCGCTCCCCGGATTGAATTTCTAATTAGATTTTTGTTGATTGGGCGGCGCCTCACCTGCCGCGCCTAGCCATTGGTTACCCAGATTTATCTCTCCGCCCATTGGCCGCTCCGCCCCTTGCGCGCGCTCGGATTGGTTGTGGCGGCCCGGCCCGGTAGCCGGGTAAGATGGCCGCAGTTGGAGAGTGCTCGCTCCCCGCTCCTTGGCGGCCGGTTTCCCTCACCCATGTCGAGTATCCTGCAGGTAAAGCTCGTTTGAATACCTCTCAAGCCTTTTCCGTGGTCCTTCTTCCACCAGAATGGGCAACTCTCAGTTGTGGGTGAATGGGGTCCCGCGCTGGGGTGGCATCTGCCAAATAGTGAGCCATCAAAGAACAGCTCAGGGATCTCGGGACGCGCATGCGCATTGGTGCTGCAGGACTTGGTACCAGATAGTGAGCCTTACCTCTGCATATTGGGCATGTGCTGACACTGGCTTCTGTACTCCAGCCTTCGGGGCTGCTGAGTGCAGGGAGGTGACAGGATCCCAAGGCACCTGCCTGAGCCCCCATGTAGCAGGCTCCTGGGGATCCTAGCATGCCACTGCCTTGAGGGGCATCACTCTGTCTCCCTTTCAGATTGCTGCCTTGCCTTGCTTTCTCTCATAATATTGTCTTCTGCTTATTTTTTGTTATATCATTGCCATGTGCTGAAACCACGGGTACGTCTCTCTGCTCACAGCCAGAAGTTGTTGCATCCCTTCATAGTACCACTGTATCATGATGTGGCTGTGTCACCCTTGTCCCTTGCAGATTTGTGGTGTTTTTGGGTCAGTATGGTGTGGTGTGCAATAGTGGCACAATGATGCTGGAACGCAAGTATCTCCCACAGTATGTTGTCATCTCACTATGTGGTGCCGCTGTCAACTGGCACTGCTGTGTTGTAGCACTGAACCGCCACATCCCCATGATGCTGTAATGACTTGTCCTCGTGGCGTCCTGATGAAATGTTGTTATGGCTGAGAGAACTGTTGTGGTGCTACAGTGATGTTGTCCAGTTCCTAAAATAGTTGTCAGGATTATTTTTAGTGGATCTGGGTAGGCAGGGCTGTGTAAGCAGACTGTATTTTTAGAGGTGCTGAGCTTTGGTTAGAATCATAATAGTATTCTCTGGTGGGAGATGTGCAGATTACAACCTCTGTGCTTCCTGCATGGAAACTTTTACAGGGCTTGTTTTGAGGGTTTGAGTAGCACTTAAAAGGGCAACTGTCAAAGTCCTTTCAAAAGCTTTTCATCTTACAGGACAGATCCTTTCCTCGCTGTTTCTTCTTTGTGATTTAAGGAGATCTCATGTGTCTTTCACCATTGCATCCTCCCAGTCTAGCTTCGTTTGCGTTATGAGGATACCAGTTCTCTCCTGCTAGCAAGGGCAGTTTGGGTCAGTACTTCAGACAGTTTTCTAAATAAAACTTGTACTGTTTTGGGGGATTTTTGTTTGTTTGTTTGTTTATCTTGCGACAGTGTTAGTTGGCATGATCTGATGAAATTCCAATGTTAGTAATTACATTCTTTACTTCCTTCCTGAAGACCCAGTGGTCTGATGCACTGTGGTAACGGTCCTTAAAATCTGTCTTCTCTGGAGACCTTTCATGTGGCTGAAGACCTACTGCTGTTCAGTCTTTCAGTGCCAGGAAATGATGGTTCCTAATTTTGTATTCTAGTCCAGAGTTTCCAGAGGGAACTTTTAAAGCAATCAGCCTTTCTCTCCCGCTTGTGCAGTGCTTCATTTCTTTGATGAGTGTTCCTTTGTTATAATGTGGTAAATGACTCTTGAATTAGATCAAATTTGGAGAAGTAGTAAGTACACTATGGCAGAAGAAAACTGCAAAGAGTTCTGGAGAGATGGTGGCTATAACCACCAGTCAGAGAGTTATTGCTAATAAGTATAAAATCCTGTATGCAGGAAGAAGAAATAAACTACCCAGAAACCATAATGGTAGGACATAACTCAGCAGCTATTCCCATTGAATTGATGCAGATCTTTTTTCAGCTTGTCTTAATACTGTCCCAAATCATTTTCGTATATAGTCCTGGAACCTTAAAATTCTACTCTGTTGAGGGATTTCCTGTCAGCAAGTTGAATTCCATTAGCAAAGCACTGACGTGCTTTTTTTTTTCCCCCTGAAAAAGTGGGACTTCTCGTTTCTTCAAAAAAAATGCAGAGAGGTGTCTGTAAAGAGGCTCTGCTTTGAGAAACTGACTTTGATGTAGAAAGATGTGATATAGCAACTCCTGTACCTAAGGAAATGTGGAGAGTTTGCATAAAATACCCTTCTAAAATTCATACTTGGGAAAGTTAAACATGTTCAGCGTGTTTAGTTGGCATTGGGCACTAACAAAATTAGTACAAGTATGTGTAATTAATTGAAGCATTTTAGCAAAATGTTGTGAATGTGTGTACCCACCCATTTAAAAGTATGTTTAACATGTAATTGCTGCTTCTTAACTTACTGTGTGTTGTATACAAGTTTTTATTCTGCTGTTCTTTATTTTGACTTTTGCTGGGACTGTAGCTCTTCAGAGTCTGTGCTTCTTTCATATCTCAATGACACCTGTCGGGAGAGGCGTATCTTGCCGTAGCTTTGATGGCATGCTTTAAGCTTTGTCTTCCAGAGGAAGTGTGTTATGTTGTGACGTGAACTTTGTTGTGCCAAAGCATCACATCATACTCAAAGAAAGCTTGAGTCTGTTCTCAATGTGCTGCAGGTTGTACTGGCAGAATATGGACAGTCCCATGAAAAATAAGACAAGTGGAAACACTTTGTGCATTTTTACATCAATGTAGAAAATACTGATGTAGTGGAAAGTCTGTGGGTGGCTTCTTTCTTCCCAAGTTTGTGTGACAAACAGTGCTTCTGCAAATAGATGTTTCATTTGGAAACGGGGGCAGTGGTACAACAAGGCCTCATGGTAGGATGTGGTGACAACACCATTAATTCATATTTTCACGTTATGTTCAGGTTATGCTAAAGTGGTAAACCTCAGATCTTTTCAGACAGTGCCAAAGGGATGCTGGGTAAAAATCACACTTTAAAATATGACCAGATGCTAACACACAAAGAATGTGGAAAGTCTAATGTGTTTTTTTTTATCCTGACTGCTGCTTCATCTATTTGCATTTTTGATACCTTAAAGCAGTCAGTTTCATCTTGTGGTTCTTGAGTCCAAAATGCTCTAGGGAATATCTGAGTTAAAACAAAATTTAACATTGAGTGTTTTGTTTGTTTTGTTTTTGTTTTTTTGTGGGATCATTCTTCTTATCAACTTTACTCTGCCCCTTTAAGGCTATTAGAGGTTTGGGGCATGGGGAAAGAGAAAAACAGTTGCCTAGTCTTGTTTTTAGAACAGGTTCTTGGGAGAACTTCATTTTCTTTTTTAGTTCCTTATTAATTTTTCCTTGGGAATTCATTTCTGTAAAAATAGATTATTCTTATTTATTCGTGCCACTTCTAAGTCGTGAAAACATTATGATGTAAACACAGCTGGTCTTGTTTTCTCAGGTTCCTCTACTGCCCCCAGTGCATTATCCATTGAAGATTTATAGCCCTTTCCACTGTCGAATGTGAACTGCATTAGCTACAACCATCTACTAAACTACCTAGTGCATTATCACTAGCAGATTTGTAGCATGGTTTAGTTGACTAGCATGGACAGGTGTGATCTCTCTTACCTGAGAACCAGGCCAGAAACAATCACTGTGAGTCAAAACACCACTAATTATGTACCTTCTCTGTATATTGGTGTTAAAATATGTCTCTGATAGAACTTTACCGGCATTGCTAGTGTTTAATACCTGATTATAGAGAGCACTGCTCTGTTCCACGTGCTGACCAAGTTTTTCAAATGGGATTACGTTTACCTGAGTAGGTAATTCCTGTTCTACGTCTGTACAGCATTCTGCAGTTGAGGCCTTGGTTCATGGATTTTTGGCTTCAGGTTCTTCTGCAAGTGACTAGCCATTGCTGACTAGTTGTTTTGCCATATTGATTCTACTATGTGATATTGATGGAATTTTTGTTATGCTTTCTTAGTTCTATTTTGTATCCCATGTGACTTTATCTAAGGCCAACTGCTTGTAAAGATAATCTTCCACCACATGTGGGAAAATTGTAGTCCCTTATGAGAAAGTAAAAATGGTCCACATTTTTAATTTTTAAATCTATGTTATAGTATTCTAAAATTTATATGTACTATAGATTAGCTGAGTGAATGCTTTGATAAACAGTACTCTCTGAATTAGAGACTACCTCTAATAGATAATCCCTGAACTGAGACTACTTGAAAGCATTCCCAAGACTTAAGTACAGTTTTGGTTGTCCTGTAGTCTAAAATTCTTAGGGTATCTGACATTAACAATCACTTAAGGAGGGTTTCCTCTTGCATTTATGTAGCTCATAATAAAGCTTAGACATAAGGAGCCTGATTCTCTTTTTCTGGCACCTTTCACTGGTGTAACTGGCAGCACTAAGTAGGCACAAAACATTACCATTCTGATCTGGTAGCATTTCAAACCCACTTTGCATTGATGTTACTGAGTACACAAGGTGCAGAGCAATAGAGAATTGAGCCAAAGATCTATTAAGGGAAAGCTGGTTAAATTCAAAACTAGAGGGAAAAATTAGGGCTCTTCCTCAATTAACTCCAAGTTCCCTTTGGTTTTGCAGAATGAAACTCTTCAGCCCATTCTCTTGGTGTTGATGCTTTTGGTGCTTCCCAATTGTAAGTGACCCAGAGATTGCCATGGGAGGGAGTATGCACAGTGAGTCTGAGATGACTATAAAACCATCTGGCAACACACCCAGCAATGTGAACTTTGTAGCAGTGAGAATACTTTTGTTCAGTGATTGAACTTAAAGTTCATCACATCAAACGCTGTTCAGCTGAGTGCAAAATGAGGCTATTAGTATGTATTGCAGAAAAGTGCTGTATTATACGGTGCAAGGAAACAGAATTGATTCATAAAGGAATCAGGTATTTAGTCATGCAAGAGAGCCTGTTTTCTTGGCAGGTAGTCAGGAGGGATCAGATGCTTAGTCATGAGGATTGAACCCTCTGTGAACATGTCATGGGGACTGATTCTTCACTGACCACATGGTGAGATAGGAAGGATCTTGCTGTCTTTTGGAGACTAGTATAGAATGGCTTTGATCTTCTCTTGATGTAGATGATACCAGGATAGTGTTTTTAATACCCTCCTCTAAAAGCATCTCCACTGCTGCTGTAGCAAAGCTTTTTGGGACATCTTTTTCCCTGTGAGTTTCATATTGAATGTGGTCTGATGACTGGCTTCTTCAAATGATGATGCTGGTTGATGTATCTTTTACACTATCCTCTATTAAAATAATTTAAAAAATTAAAATGGAAAAATGTTAGGAATTTTCTGTGTGCTTTGAGCCTATGCTTGCCTTTTCCAAAAGAGTTTGTGGGGACCATGTGTACTTTTAAGTGAACAAATAGATATGCCAGTAGGGAATGGTGACTTGGACTGAGTCACAGTGTATATCAGGCATTTCTGTTTTTCACCTATAACATTTGTCTGCCTCATATCCATCCTATCCAAACCAATCAGTGATGGATCTTGAGATGCTTTATTTTCTTCTGTGAGATATTATGCAGCTTCCAAACTCTAGCTATAGGAGTCTGTCAGGGTGGGAAGCTACTCAGCCTCTCCATATCTGTTGTAAGCTGGTAGATGGAAACTGTAGTTGAATTATGTTATGTTTATTTCATTTCCTTCTGGTCCCAGTACTGAAACTAATAACTTCCACTCTTCTTGCTCTTCAGCACCTTCAGTCCCTGCTAATATTTGGGATGAAATGCTGAGTCCAAGGAATGGAGCCTGGGACTGCCATATTATGTTAGACAGTTGATCTAGTGAACTTGCGCCTTTGCTGTGAGTGAGCTCTGAAATGCTAGTGACAGCAGTGTCTATGGCAAGCAGGCGCACACAAAATGCAGGCTGATTTGTTTCTCTCGTTTGCTTCCTCAGGTGATTTCTCGGGTCAGCTGTTAGCCTACTTGAGTCTCTGTCCAATTTTCATCATAGTCGGCTTTGTTACGCTCATCATATTCAAGAGAGAGCTTCATACGGTGAGTCTTCCTCTTCCCACCCTAAGTACTTTTTGCATGACACATCTCTCCAACTCTCACTTCCCTTTCCATGTGCCCTGCCATTCCAGAGCTAGTATAACAAATCTGACCTCTTTGCCTAGAGGAAAGCCCATTTTACTGTAATACTTTTGAATTACTGTGAAACCTTAGTTCACTGCTCCGTCACGAACTATAGTTTCCCTTCCCCGAATTCTTAGACCTGCCATACACATCAGTGACTGTTGCCAGTTTTCTGCCCCTCTTTGTAAGAAACTAAATGGGGCTATTATTTGTGTCTTGTGCTATGATCCCATGAGATCTAAAGCCAAGCAGGGTCAGGCAGGATGAATAGGAGGTACAGGAATAGGAAGAATATGCCAGGTGCTGCAGGAGGCAATGTTTGTAATACTGTGAGATGCACCTTTTCCTTGTGACAGTAGTGAATAAATGTCTTGAACATGACTTTGGGAAGGGTTGTGCTGATGGAGATGCTGTCTTTTTGGTGGAGATGTAAACATGGGTCCTGATCACTTGTGGTCATTGATACTTTTTGGAATAAGAGGGCATGTTAACTAATCAGCTAGCTAAACTTCAATCTGGATAATTATGTTCATCCTCTCTAAATTGTCCCTGCGGTTTCAGTTGGATGCAGTATTCTTCACATCTTCTCAGCTGTTTGTCATGTTGCCTTGTGCTGTTACATATCCATCGTTCTTAGCTCCAGAAACTGGATGCATTTTGATAGAGCAGTGGTATCCAAAAGAAATTTAAAGATTGCCACAAAACTCCCTCCCCTTCCCCCCTCTGCAGCCAGGGGTGCCCCTCCCCAGAGCCAGGCACCCCCTGCAACCTGCAGGTGACTCACAGGAGCCCCCGCCATTGAAGGCCCCCCCCCCGCCCCCGCTGGGCGAACTGCTGGGCAAGCCGCCAGGTGAGCTGTCCCACTGCTGCCAGGCAAGCCCCTCTGCTGGGCTAGCCACGCTACCCTGCCACCCTCCCTCCCCGTCACTACCAGGCAAGCTGCACCCCACTGCTGCCAGAAAGCCCAGCTGCTGTCAGAGTCCCCCCTCCAACTTCTGGAGCTGCCTCTGTGTGAGCTTCCCTATGGCTGGAGCCACCACGGTGCCTGGGTAGGGTGCATGCACAGAGCAAGCAGAGGGCACTCCACGTACATGACTCTAATGAGCCGCTTTGCCACACTGTGGTGTCCAGTTCGCCACATGTGGCGAACTGAAAGTGTATTGAACACAGCAGTGATGGAGGATGAAGTGATTCTTGTAGCTCTTATTTTTTCCTAGAAAGGTTGTGGAGCTTTATTACACAATGTTTAAATGATTTTTTTTTTCCAGAGCCTGTTCTAAATAGGTTTTGCTGCATCAGTGTCTTGGTACTGCATGTTTGCATTAATCTGTGAAGATGGCTGATGCCAGTTTCAATAAGTGGCAGCTTTGCCTGCCATCTCAGTTGTTAAGGGTTAGGTTTTCAGGAGTGTGAGTGACCAAAAGTCCATCTGGCATTGTGAATATTCAAGACCTCTGGAGGTCAGGCTCAGCAAAAGGGTTCTTCCCCACATTTTCCCAGAGGAAGCAGCATGCCTGCGAGGCCCATTTCATCCACATGTGTGAAGTGCTTGGAGCACCTTCTATTTCTCTTCTGACCAAAAGCTAGTCTTCTGATAAAGTGTGCTACAAGGTCTTTCCTGTTTGTCCTGACAAATAGCTAGGATGGGATGGCTAAATACATTCCATACAAGTGATTACAAGTCATTCGTAACATTTGTCTTTTGTAAACAGGCAGGTGAAACAGGCGCAGCAGAAGGATTATGACATCGGGTTTCTGATATTGCCGTGTTTATATAAAGTGACACTCATGGGAGCTGAATGGTTTAAGGGTTTGGTAATACAACCTCGGATCGCAGCCCAAGGAAGGAGCTTCTCAGAGTCATTGTAACCTGAAAGCTTCTTGGAAGCCTGTGTGACCTGAATTAGTAATTCCTGTCCAAGTCTTAGTGGGTAGACTTCTTTGTTTTAGGGAAAAAAAATCAAATTGAGCAGATTGGCCTCCCCATTTTGGCAGAGAATAGAATGCTGAAGATAGACTAGGTCATAGGATTGAAACCTTTCATTTTTAGAGGTGATCCTTGCTAAAGATTGTGGCATTTTGGCAGGGGGCATGTTTTGAGGGGTGCTTGCATTGCCACTGTCTGTGTTGTATCTACTCTGTGCCCAGTCCTAAAATTATCCTCTGTGAGTTCAGCTTCCTTGAGCCCTAGATTCAGTTGTTATACGGTGCTTTTCATCCCCAAAGATCCCAAAACACTTTCTTTTATTTTTCATGCATACACTTTTATATATATGAAAGAGAAAGACATAGTTGGAGATTGTAAGGTAAGTGTTTTGGGATCTTCTGGGTTATACTGTATGGCTGGGTCTGATTTCAGGCATAAACGTCTGGCGACAGAGGGGCTTTTTGCCAGCAGGCGCATGTTCACACGGCCTCTTAACTGCCAGCACCCACCTCTGCTGAGATCGAGCTCTCGTGTGGCTGTGCTAATGAGCCACAGGACCATGCTGATGGGCAGCCATTTGTAATTTCAAGGCTGCTCATCAGCAGGGGCCTGCTGGGAAAGCCGTTCCATGTAAACCCAGCCTATATGTATAGCATGGGATATATTGCATATGTATATAATGGGAGATCATAGAACACTAGAACTGGAAGGAACCTCAAGAGGCCATTGAGTCCATTCCCCTGCCCTCACAGCAGGACCAAGTACTGTCTATATATAAATATAGTATGTATATAAAATACAGTAAAGATCATAGAGATGGGAAAGTCCTGTTGGATCTGTCTCCTTGCTAGGGGAAGTTATGGGGCTTGATAGATGATGCACCAGGTATTAAACTGCCACTGCACTTGACCTTTACATACAAATTACAGTTTGACATTCTTTTAAGTGTTTCTTAAACAGTTACAAGGCAAAGCACTCAAAGATAAGATTTCTCCATGAAATCTTTACATGAACAATGGGCTGTATTTGTTATGACAAGAAGCCTTTGGCAAAGTCTGGAAGAGATGCAGCTGCACTGGGGCTTAGCGACATAAACCCTTGTATGCCGAGTGGAACCTGAGATTGAAGAACAACAACTGGGGTACTCTTGGAGCCAGCTAGAAGTTTTGTCCCAAGACAGAGTGAAATGGAGGAGACTCGTTAGATAACCTATGCTCCCTCGGGCTTAGTGGAGGTCTGAAAAGTGAAATAATATCTTCTTCCAACTCTCTGCCTCATTCATGGCCTCCTGTGGTTTGAATGTGGAAGGGATTCTCTAAAACAAACAGTGTGTGAGGACGTAATTAAAGAACTGTGTCATAAAGTGGATAGGCAAAGAGGCTGAAGTAAGGTTGCAAAAACCAACTTACTTTTAGCATTTCCTAATGTTGATTTTGGAGGCTGTGCAGTACAGAGAATTATGAGAATCAGTGGTAGATCTGAGACTAAAACTCAGGATTTCCTGGTGATATCCTTTCCTCCAATGGTAAAAATAAATGGAATCATAAATGGGGAGCTCTTGATGCACCAGCCAAGGAGGAATGAATGGGAGCTGTGAGGAAATGCTGCTTCTCTAACCTGGAGAAAGCATCTCCTCTTTCTGCTTGGTCCAGATGGGGAGTAGGCAGATGCCGCGTTATCCTCTGCCCAGAGCTCTAGCTCTGCTTAGGAGCAAGCTCTGTTCAGTTACCATGTTAAAAAGCTCTGTAGGACTGTAGTGTGCTCAGCACAGATGAGATGCTAAAGAGATTGCAGTAGCAAATTGCTAGGGCGGTCTGCTGATCTTGTGCAAAGAGCAAGATCTGGGGGCTTATAACTCATCCACCTATTGGTAGATTTTCAAAGAGAAAGCAAAAGGTGCCTCTCTGAGCCTAGGACCATTCCATGGAAGATCTTGCCTTCCTTCTCCAGAATTGGAGATGCTAGTTCTCTTCATAGAAACATTTAATTTAACTAAAGTTAACACATTTTTCCTACCTTTCACTCACAATCTCATTCCCTGAAAAGGCTGATCTGTGTTTGTTTAAATGTAAAAACAAAGCATGCAACCTGAGCAGAGAGCAAGCCTGAACTGGCCAAAGTTCAAAGTTATGAGCAACTGGAAACAGGGATTAGTAATAACAAGTGTAAGCACCTAAGCAAGAGTTAGTTTTAATGCCGATTTCCAATTCTACCTGTAGTATAGGAGCCGCCATTGGGGTGGAATGTGACAGTTGTTCTGCAGCGCTCAATACACTGATCCACAGTTTAGCTCAGGAAGTGAAAAATCCTGTATTTGAAACGAGAAGAGGAATTTAGGGGGAGAAATTCCAGTTTGCGTAATTGTATTCTGGTAGGGCTAAGAGAGGGAAGAATTCATCTGAAGTATCGAATGAAATTATAAAAACATAGTATAAGTCTGGCCAGGCCCGAAAATTCTTTGCTTTTAAAGATGTTATGAGTTTGTGGGGAAATTTTTCCGCAAGTTGTTTACTGAAGAGAAAAATAAAATAAAAATTTGGCCTTCTAAGCAGAGCATACCAACAGCAGCACGTATGCTCCCTCTATTGGCTTGCAGCAAATAGTTGAAGGTTTGTTGTCAATTTAAAATCTGGGCAGTTTAAAAAAAAATTTCCAACTGTGACCCAGATCTTGGAGTCACTCTGTCAGTACTTTCTGTTTTTTTTTAAATTCTCTCTTCTGTTGCTCAATGAAAGACTGCTGCCAACCAGGGAAACTGAATACATACAAAGTGCTATTAAATACACAAAGTAAATAGAATTAAATATGGTTCTATTCTCTTTTGGTTAACATAATTTTGGGTATTATTTCTAACTGTTTCTAACTGTAGTAGTTTAAAAAAGTCAGAGACAAAGTGTCATTTGGTTTGAAGTTGACAGGGTCCCTTTAAGGAAATTTTGTCACAGAGGTTTGAGAAGATGTATCACTGTAGAGATGACAGGGTAGGAAGCTGAGGGCTGGATGCAGGGTCATAAGCTGACACAATCGTCTCTTTCACAGATCTCTTTCTTGGGGGGGCTGGCATTCAACGAAGGAGTGAACTGGCTAATAAAGAATATTATCCGTGAGCCACGGCCCTGTGAAGGTAAATATGGCCTGGTGGGGTTTTGGGGAAAAGAGCAGCTGCATGGTACATGAATTGTCTTTGAACTGTAGTGGCAGTAATTGGGTTGAAGGGTGGTTTTGCTTCATGTCTCACTTGTAGTGTTTGCATGTTCACATGGGGGTTTGGAATGGGCATTCACAGTGCCACTGATCAGAGAAACATATTGTAAACTAACAAATGTAGCCTGAAATTGTGGTCCAGCTGGATCTTCAAAGAGTTCAAGCTACTACTGTGTATTGAGCATGTTGTTTCTTCTTCTCTTTCCAGAAGCCCATTCAGTGGTGACTACAAAATACGGGATGCCGTCCAGTCACTCTCAGTTCATGTGGTTTTTCTCTGTTTACTCGTTCCTGTTTCTTTATTTAAGGTGAAGCTTTTTCATCAGGTTTTGGCTGTCTTACACTTTGGCCTCTGGGGCATGTGGAACGGGTGGCTACCTTCTGGTAGCATGCCTTTCCTTCTCTTTTTCGGTTGATTCTTGTAAGTAGAGCTGAATTCCAGGACCTGTGGAATCTCTTTTGTGGCAGGGTGGGATTCCCTCTGGTGTGAGTTTATCTCAGATTAACGCTAGAACTATGGGTTCTGCTGCTGCCTGAGAGTGTTGATTAGGGAGTGGAAAGCAGGAATGAGGGGAAGGTGGCCCCTGGTTCCATCGCTCCTGGTAGTATGAGTTCACCAGTACGACTGAGTTGATGCAGTCTCTTGAATCATGCTGAATTGATACTGGCCAAATTCATGCTGGAAAGCATTTCGGGAGGTAGGAAGCGGGGAGAGAGGGAGAGGAGTTATCCTCTCATGAGGCTGTTCTCAATTACATTAGTGAGTTTGTCCCTGCAGTGTCTCCAGTGATTCCTGCTGCCTTCTCACATGACCCTTAGTGGCTTATCTCCACTGCCAGGTGCTAAGCTTGCATTCTCTGGTGTGTGACCCCCCTTCTGAAGTCTATTACTCAGCGCTGGCTACCTCCTGCAGCTCTGTAAAGGGGAAGAGCAGACAAGAGACCAAACAACCTTCCTATACTATAGCCAAACACAAGTGGGCAGCTTTGAGGAGATCTGAAGCACGATGATTGCATATGAGCTCTGTATGCCTCCCACCCAAGATATAATTCTGCCCTAGGCCCATTGGCTCCCTTTGTAGTGATCTCCGTTAGCACATGTACACTGGTGTTGGGCTCCTACTTGCAACCTCTTGGCAGCAGTTGGCTACATCAGCACTGGAGTGTTAACAGCTATCCGTGGTATCAGTGAGGGCTACAGCTTCCTTAGGTCATGGTGATTTGGAGGGGTGGGATATAAGAACTGTTCCACTCCCTGTCATCATCTTTTTCCACTGCACTGATGGACTTTTCCCCCTACATCTCTTTCTTTTTTCCAGAATGCACCAAACAAACAATGCCAGGTTTCTGGATTTATTGTGGCGACATGTGCTGTCCATCTGCCTCGTTACAGTGGCCTTTCTAGTCTCATATAGTAGGTACGGAGCAGCCATTTGTCTTATTCTTTTGTACTAACCCTTGGCCTCGTGGGTTTTTGACAGCACTTTATCCTCTTCGATTTTGGTTCAGTTCCTGATAAATGTGCCACAGATACCTGGGGCTGAGGGCGTTGCTGGGGTGTCTGAGACTCCTCATAATGGGAGCTCTTTCGTGTGTGGATTTTTTTTTTCTTGGTCTAGTTATGTCCCTCGATAGCATCTTCAAAAATTGCAGTCCAGTGGGTGGTTTTAAGCTTATGTGATTTCATGGGGCCTAACGGCTGCAAACCCAACTGGTTGTGGCGGCTGGATCATTGTGAAGAGGGGGAGGGGCTTGCCTGGACCCCTGCATCTCTGTCTTCACACACTGATCTGCAAAACTGAAGGCCAGTGCTTCCCTCCCCATTCTCTCTGTACTCCATGTCCAGGATATGGATGGAGTCATTCTGTCTACCTCATTCCTCTGCTGCACTAATCTATAAAAACATAGAGCTAGATCATGCACCAGTACCTTCTGCAGCATGTGTATCATTTAGTGTTGATTGAAATAACTTCTTGTAGAGTCATTCTAAATGTAGTTAAAATTGTTTTGGCTTCTATTATCTTGCATTATGAACAGACTTGGTCTCTGTGAGTAGCGTCTGTGTTCCAGGATAATCTAACAGATCATTAATCCTGTGATCACTGTCTGCTAAAAACTGTACACACTCTGCAACAATGGAGCCTTCATGCTGCTAAATTTGAGGTCAGCCAAATCCTTGACAAAAGTCTTCCCCTTAAAAGTATATACTCCAAAAGCCTTTAAATCCAGACTTTGGGGGGTTATCAGGATCAATTTGACCAGTTGCTGGCCCTGGAAAATTCTCTCCTGGGACCAACAGCATCAGGGTCCCAGCCTGTCTGAACTGCTGTTGTGGGAAACACAAAGGCATCCTCACAGATCTTGAGCTACTCAGATTTAGAAGTATTCCTAAACAGAAATTTATGTACACAGAAGGGTCTAACTTGTGTCCTGATTATCCATTAGTGGATGTGGAGGAAAGTGCAAGTTGTGGTACATCTTGATTTTTTAATAAAGCTTTTGACACCGTCCCCTGTGACATTCTAAGCAAATGAGGGAAATGCAATCTAAGAGAAACTATTTAGGTAGGTGCACTACTACAGTAAAATTCCTTTAATCTGGCCTCTGATGGTCTGAAAACCCTGATGGTCTGGCATCCCCCAAGATACAAGTACCTCAAAATTTGCGTAAGTTGGGGGGCTTGGGTGGGGGGTTGTGGCTGTGGGAATGGAGCAGGGGGTTTAAGCCTGGGGTGGATTAGGGCTGCAGAGGGGTCGGGCGTGGAATTGAGCCAAGGTGTGTTGGGGTTAGAGCTGGGGAGTGCAGGGACTGGAGCTGGGGAGTGCAGGGAAGGTGAAGCTGTAGGAGTGTGGGGGTGCAGAAGCTGCAGGAGCACGGGGGTGAAGAGCCTGAGTAGCGCAGGGTGGTGAAGCTGCAGGGGCGTGTGGAATAGAGAAGAAGCTGGGGATGTGCAGGAATGGTGAGCTGCAGCCAGGCACAAGGGTGGTGAGCCGAGACAAGGGGGTTTGAACTAGGCTGTGGGCGTTATGGTAGTCTGTAGTGTGGAAAATTTGGTAATCTGCCCCTGTCCGGTCCTGGACGTGCCGTATTAAAGGAATTTTACTGTAGTTGGAAAACTGTACTCGGAGTAGTTATCAACGGCTTGCTGTCAGACAGAGAGGATTTATCTAAATGGGATTTCCCCAGGGCACAGTTCAGCATCTTGGTGCTATTTAATAATTTATTGACTTGGATGATGAGTGGAGGGTATGCTTATAAAATTTGTAGATGATGCCAAGCTGAAGAGAGTTGCAGGCATTTTGGAGGACAGGATTAGAACTCAAAAAGACCTTGACAAATTGGAAATTGGTCTCAATTCAGAGAGATGAAATTCAGTAAAGACAAGTGCAAAAATTACACTTTGGATGGAAAAATCCAATGGATAACTACAAAAGTGGGATTAACCACCTAGGAAGCAGCACTTCAGGAAAGCATCTGGGGGTTATAGTGGATCACAAATTAAATAAGAGCTAACAATATGGTGTGGTTGCAAAAAAGGCTAATACACTCCAAAATCACATTAACTGGAGTGTTGTCTCTAAGCTCTAGAAAGTAATTTTTCTGTTATGCTCAGCACTGGTGAAGATTCTTGTGGAGTATTGAGCCCAATGTTGGGCACAGCACTTTAAGAAAGAGATGAACAAACTGGAAAGAGTCCAGAGGAAAGTACAAAAATGAGACAAGATTTAGAAAACCTGATCTGTGATGAAATGTTAAAAAGGCATATTTAGTTTTGGGAAAAAGACTGATGGGGCACCAGAGAATAAGTTCAGTATTCTCAGATATGATAATAGCTGTTACAAAAACAAGAGAGAAGTCCTGTGGCACTTTCTAGACTAACAGATTTTGTGGCACATAAGCTTTCGTGGGCAAAGAGCCGCTTCTCAAATATTTGATGAAAGCTCACAGACGTTTATCTTCCAAAAAATCTGTTAGTCTATAATGTGCAACAGGACTTCTCGTTGTTTCTGAGGATACAGACTAACATGGCTACCCCTCTGATAGCTGTTACAAAGGAGGCAGTGATCAGTTTGTCATGTTCGGTGAAGGTAGGACAAGAAGTAATCAGATTAATCTGTAGCAGGGGAGATTTAGATTAGATATTAGGAAAAAATTTCTATTTATAGGAATAGTTAAGCCAAGAGACAGGCTACCACGGGAGTTTGTGGAATGCTCTTCATGGGGGTTTTCTAAGACCAGTTTTGCTAAACACCTTACAGGAATAGTCTAAGTATATTAGTTTGCCTCAGTGTGAGAATGAGCTACGTGACCTCTCAAGATCCCTTTTAAGCATTTATATGATTCAGTGTTTTTTAAATAGGTGCCACTGGGCTGTTCCACACCTGGAAGGTAACCTTGCTCTGAGTTTTACAGGGCCCCGTAAAATGCTGTAAACAACTGTGTTGCCCTCATTTTGTTTGAAATCCTGTCTCTGGTAACTTTTCTTTCTTGTTTCCACTGAAGAGTCTATCTGCTCTATCACACCTGGAGCCAGGTTTTGTATGGAGGCGTTGCAGGAAGCGTCATGGCTGTAGCCTGGTTTGCCTTCACTCAGGAGATCTTAACTCCTCTGTTTCCAAGGATAGCTGCATGGTAAATGCTTTTATGTTGTTCTGTATTATGGTTTAATTCCCAAAGGCTACCTCTTCAGCACTGTACATCTCAAGTTTACTCTGTGCCATAAAGGGGTCACAAGAGTGTTTACCTCTTGAAATGTGCTGAACCTACTGATAGCTGGAGCAGCATGTCACTCCTGTAAGGAAATTATTTCTTCATCCACCTGCACAGGGATAGAAAATTCATACCATATGCTGTAAGAAAACCAATCATGGGATACTGCAGTATGTTAAACCAAATGATAGTCCTGATAGACTTAGAGGTGATTTAATAGCAGCCTTCAACTTCCTGAAGGGGAGCTCTAAAAAGGAGGGTGAGAAACTGTTCTCAGTGGTGTCAGATGGCAGAACAAGGAGTAATGGTCAGAAGTTGAAGAGGGAGAGGTGTAGGTTAGATATTAGGAAAAACTACTTCACCAGAAGGGTGGTGAAGCATTGGAATGTGTTGCCTGGAGAGGTGGTGGATTCTCCATCCCTTGAGGTTTTTAAGTCCTGGCTGGACAGGGTCCTGGCTGGGATGACTTAGTAGGGGTAGATCCTGCTTGAAGCAGGGGGCTGGACTAGATGACCTCCTGAGGTCCCTTCCAGCCCTATGATTCTGTGATTCTGATGTTCTGTAGGAATGCAGACCCTGATATAAAGGGATGTAAACTGTCCATAGGGTCTCAATGGTCTAAAGGTTTGAGCAGGGGCTTGGGAAAAGGGACTCCGAGATTCTGTTCCCTGCTCTGCTTTTGACTCTCTGTGCGAATGTGAGTGAATCGTTTAATTTGTGCTGCTATTTCTCCTATAAAATTAGAATAATATTTGCCTACTTCTTGGGAGAGGAGGAGGAATTGTGAGCCTTAATTGCTCATAAATTTATTTGAGAGCCTTAGAAGAAATGTGCTAGAAGAGAGCCAAGTGTTTTGAGATAACAGTTCCCAGAGGTGCTACTTTCAGACCTCCCCATCGAACTCTAAGTTCACTGTGATGGAAAGGCTTGTTCAAACAGGTCAGATCTCCTTTTACCCATGCCAAACAAAAAGTCGAAAATCAAGTGAAATTTAACTAGACTAGAAACTTTCCTAATAAGAAAAGAAAAATGTCACTTTTCCTGGTATATTTATATATTCATGTAATCACAGTCCCTGCATGCATGGCCTGTCTAAGTATTATCTAGGCCAGGGGTCAGCAACCTTTCTGAGGCAGAGTGCTTTTGACCTCTGTATGGTGCACGTGTCAGTGATACTTTTAAAGTTACTAATAGTCCTACTCACAATGACTTAATTAATAAATAAATGAAGGTGTAGAGCTTTACATGTAGGTGGTGGTTGGTAGCATTATCTGGGCTTTCGTTAATCTATAGGCAGCATGGCTTTGAGCAGGCTCCTGGCTGCATGGGGGAGAAGGGGTGGGGCTGAGCTTCTGCTTCATATGCAGATGAAAATTGTCTGTGGCATGTGTGCCAGGGGTTGCTAACCCCTGAGCTAGGCCATCCCTGACAGGTGTTTTGTCTATAATGCTGCTTTCTAAATACACAAAGCCTGTCCAGATTTGCCTTGCAGGGATCAGTCGTGAATTTCACTAATTTTCTCCAGGGCTTATCAGAATTAGGAAAGAACACGTTTTAATTCTCTTTCTCTGTCCCCAAACCTTGTTACTTTTAGGCCAGCTTCAGAATTCTTTTTAATCAGAGATACCAGTCTCATTCCTAACATCTTGTGGTTTGAATATACAGTCACCAGAGCAGAGGCAAGGTAAGTGGGATGGTAGGCAGTTCTGCACCCAAGGAGCTGTATCTAAGCTGTTGCATATACCAATAGGGTAATAGTTTAATTACCTGTGTCATTTGCGATTGTATTCATATATAAGTAGCTGATGTGCATAGGGAGTTAATGTGAAAGGAAACCAAATTGAGGTTTAACTTTAATAGAATAGTTAAAATATAATCAGTATGAAATGAGAAAAAGTGATATAGTACAATGACTCCAAATATGAAGCCATAGGTGATGGTAGCAACAGGGGAGAAACCAGATGGTAGCAATCTGTGTTGTAAAAGATCCTTCTGCATGTAGTAAAGTGTGACACATTGCGCAGAATCATCCAGAGCAGGAAGTCTCTGTTTTGTGCTGTGTGAGGTGAATGTGGTATTCCATACAAAGGGCGTCATAATAGTAACTAGAGTCACGGATAGGCAGTGTTTGTTTTTCCTTTTTGTGGTGGTACTTACTGGTACTAAGTACTGGTACCTGGGCAGTCCCAGCTTGGAGGGTGGGGTTGGGAAGTTGACTGAGTACTGGCTCCTCTTTTTTAAACTAAAAAAGCACTGTATCTACTCTGTAAGCATGTCTGATCTCTCACATACACCTCTTGTTAATGCACTTGATTAGGTGACCTGTAGACCCTTTGGTTATTCCAGACCTGTGCCTGTATAAAGGGGGATGTGGTAGTCTTGTCTGTCAACATATTTTACCCCTTCCACCTCTTTATTCGTTGTGTGTTATGGTGTCTGGTGACAGGGGTCTACCTCACTCTGACACATCCATATTCTCATTGCAGAAACAGACAGCGCAAGCTAGGTACAAAGCTCCAGTGACTCAAGGAATGGGAAAAGAATGCAGGACTTATTGGAGAAGGACAAAAGTAGAGACCTGTACAGACCTGGGAGCAGCAAGGAAGGAGTCTTTTTGCAGATGGACCAAAGGAAAAGGCAGGGACCATGCCCAAAGCCTGGTGGCCTTTGCTGTGGCTTTTGCAGCTAGCTGGATGCTCCCTGATGCATGTGGGACCATGCAGGAGCAGAACCTCATTTACAACACAAATGCACATTGCCAGTTGGAATGTACCATCGTGTCTGAGTTGCGGGATGGGGGAGAAAATATCTGATGTCTTGTTTGAGGGAGGGAAAACCAAAAAAAAAAAAAAAAAAAAAAAAATTTTTCTGTGACTTTTTTTTGCAGCATGAAATATACACACTATTTATTTTTTTTAAATTGAACTATTCTTTTTGGGGTGGGTCATGCATTCATTGTGTGTTGGATGAAGACAAACCCTTATTTAGGGTTTTTAATTTGGGAGGGCTGGACAGAGGGAGGCAGGGTGGCTTAGGCAGAAGGGGAAGAGGTATTTCTTTCCTTTCTGCAACAGTTGGGAGATCAGAATCAGTTCTCACTGCACTAGGTATGGATATAAAGAAACTGCTAAAGATGTGCTTTTAAACACTAGTGACATTCCTGTGCACAAGACTGGGAGCTGGGGTGGGTGTTTAAAACACAAAGGAAAACTTACATATACTATTTTTTTTCCACTTCTGCTCTTGTATAATTAGCCAGGTTGCCTTACCTGGGCCGTCGTCTTCTTAGGCATCAGTAACTTGGTGTACATGTCACAAATATCCCTCTACTCCCTCTTCCTTTTGCACTCTTATGACCCAAAGCTCCTGTCACCTCTGCAGCTTCTGTTGCTGAACTGAAGCCAGACTTTGTCATTGATTTAGGACATCATTAGCAAGTTTAAGCAACTGCTAGTTAAGACACTACTCCACTCTCTGAATGATCATCTCAAATTAATTAACAGAGCTTTTACTGATATTTAAACTTCGTGTGATCAGTCTCTGCCCTAATCCCTCTCTCTGATTGACTCTTCCCTTTAAGCTTTTAAGCCAACAGTTAAACTTTTTATAAAAATAAAATGTGCTGGTGCCCAAGCCCAGCAACAGCACTCATAAATTACTTTTGGAGAGCTGTTAGATTCAAACACAGGTTACTGCTGAAATGAGGCAGTTGAGTTAACCTTGGCAAACATTTCTATGGATCACGCTGATTGCAAACGTCTGCATCACCCAGTCTGTATAACTCTTAAGGGGTCTTGCCTGTTTTCTGCAAGGACTTGGATTTCTCCTTCGTTTTTTCTATTTTTAAGTGATCATCTTTAGTCTGGAGTTCTTACCTGTGAGTTCTGCTGCTGAATGCTTGGGTACTATTCCTGTACTATAGAATTCTAGCAACTTTTTTGACCCTGCCAGTATTTAACTCCTCTGCAATAGGGTGGTAAATGGTTCTGAGGAGACTACCAGCCGCGAGTCAGCAGTTATCCTGAATGTGCTTCATGGCTGTGCAAAGATTGTTCCATTGCACTTTTTAGTCTGCAGTCAAGACATTACAATGAAGTTGAGCAGCTGGGTGAAGACTCCTGATACAGTTGGCTTGAGGTTTCTTAATGGGGGGAGGCTTGGGCAATTACAGCTACCAAAATGAGTCAAAGAGGAGAACATTAGCATCTGTCTGATACTGTCAACTGTACAGAGGCATAGATGGGTATGCATAGTCATGATGTCTTACTGCATGTTTTACTAGCGTCCATTAAAAGCTACTGAGACTTCATAGAAAACTCATTGGTCTGTTCTGATGCAAGATATGATTTTGCTCATATCTTATCTGTATTTTTTGCCGCCTTAATTTAAAAACCACATTTTAAATATTTCATCTGCTCCTCTTGTCATGATCCTCCTGTGTATGTGTTAGGAATTGGTTGATGTAGAACCTATTCTATCATAATCCCAGAACCTGGCACAGGAGGAGACAGTCCTTTTATTTTAATGTAGTAATTAAGAATGAAAGCCTTTAAACATACTTGTTCTAAATGGAGTATTTTTTTCTTGATGGCAGCAATTCTTTGTAAATGAAAGATTAGGTGAATCATTTACAATAAATTTCTCTAATTTAGCACTCACTGGAATGATCTAATACAAACTCTCCACACTGAGGTTTCTATTTCATGTGCATATATAACAAATAGTACTTTTATTCCTCATAAAAGGGGTTTGGCTGGACTAGCCTCCCTCCCTTTTTGAGCTGTGGGCTGTGACTTCAGTGGGCATTAGTTAAGGCCCATAACCCTTTTATTAACATAGGCCAAAGCAGTAGGTGAGAGAGAAGGGAAAGGAAGGAGTGAATAGGTGAGTTAGCTAGGGAACAGTGTGATAAGTTAGTGGGAACACAGTATATTTTTGGTGATTCTAACCACCTACTGAAAACCCGAGCCAAGTAAATAATTGCCCCATTCTTCTCCCTCCCCCCCGTTTTTTTTTTTTTTAAGGAAAGGGGCAGTTCAGTCATTTTCCCAAAGATGAGATAAAAATATAAATGGCTTCAAAGGTAATTAACACATCCCTCGTCTGCTCCAGGGAGTCTGTCATCCTTAAAAATTGTATTTATCTTGCAATGATTAGCATCCTGTGTGGCTGTGGCAGTGTTTTATTTACAGTGACACAGTGCATTAAAGCCTACAACTCCACAGAACTCACCAGGCAGTACTCTGGGACACCCCCCCTCCCACCCTTGCAAGGGTACTCTATGCTTCTCCAGCACCATTGCTACCATTTGCTTTCTCTGGCCACTTCTATGCTACAGCTGTTTCAGCAGCAGAATTATGGTACCCTGACTATCGCTGTGGAAGGATTTTTTCTGGGGCTGTTCAATCACAGTTAACTCACACAAGTAATAGTGATAAAAAAAATCGATCTGTTAATTGCACCGTAAGGGGAAAACCAATTGACGTTTAATAGGATGTGTTTTTCTACATTTTCAAATGTGAGTTACACAGAATACAAGGTATACAGTGCTCACTTCATATTATTACAAGTATTTCTACTGGAAAATAAGATGGTATTTTTTTCAATTCACTGACAAGGACTGTAGTGAAATCTTTTTTGTGAAATTGCAATTTACAAATGTAGATGGTTTTGATTTGAATGCAGTCTAAAACTTTAGAGCCTACAGGTCCACTCAGTCCTACTTCTTGCTCAGCTAGTTGCTAAGAGAAACAAATATGTTTATATTTAAGGAAGATAAGACTGCCCACTTTTTTATAGAGTCACCTCAAAGTGAGAACAGGCATTCACATGGCACTGTTGCAGCTGGCATTGCAAGATATTTATGTGCCTGGTACACTGAAGATTCATGTAGTTTGGCTATTGTTCCAGAGAACAAGCTGATGACAGCTTCTGCTTGTTTGCTATCAAAAGTAGTACACATACTATTTCTTTTATTATTTACAATGAAATATTTGTAATAATAAATACAGAATAAGCACTGTACATTTCATATTCTGTGCTATAGTTGAAATGAATGTTTGAAAACATAGAAAACATCCAAAATATTTAAATGGAAGATACTTCAATATTGTTTAACCGTTATTAATCAATTCATTTTCGTAATTGCTTGACAGCCCTAGTTTTATTCCATTGTTGTAAAAACTCCACCTTAGTGACTGACAGTATCATTCTTCCATTGATCTGGCTGTGTCTACAGCAAGGGTTGGGTCGCTATAGCTATGGTGCTTGGCCTATTTTTCGTGTTATGTGCATTAGCCACAGTATATTGATGTAAATTATAAGTGTAGACTGGGGTTTGGTCTGCTTCTGTTTTCTTTTTCCCCATACCCCAGAAAGCTGCATCTTGTCTGGCACAGTGATAAATCTCCACAAAGGCCCCTTGTACATTCTGGCACTTTGAAGGTAAGAAGAGAAACTTGGGCTAGAAGCTGACAGCCAGTCTTTTGAGAGGTAGGTAGCTTCCTGCTTTGTTACTTGTATTGAAAAGGAGCAAAGAAGGCTGACTGCCCTCCGAGAATTATTTCCTTGTTTTCCAAAGCAACAAGAAGTCCTGTGGCACTTTATAGAGTAACATATTTTGGAGCATAAGCTCGCCCACAAAAGCTTATGCTCCAAAATATGTTAGTCTGTATCTTCAAAAACAATGGCACCTTACAGACTAACTCAGCTACCCCTCTGATAACTTTGTTTCCTAAGTAGCTGATCTCTTACCATGGTTTGGGATGGAGCTACTAAACAATAGAAAGAGGATATTTTCTTGTGTGATCTATTGTGCTGTGATCCACAGTGAACATCCTTCTGCAAAGACAATCATTAAACTTTACACCTATAGCAATTTCTGCATAGAATTAACACTGTTGGCAACATGTATATGTTTATTATTTGTGTTGGAAGAACATAACCAGTCCTTACAGGACACTGATTACATTATAAAAAAACATTTAATTCATTTAACTGGCTGAGCATGCAGAGTCACTAGTTGTGCCATCAACCACATGTCCACTCCAAGAGTTTACTTGTGAATTACAAATCTACATATTTCCCTAGTTCTGTAAATTAATCATTTCTTCAGAACTTTTACATAGCCTTTAAGACCACAGGTGCTTCTTGGGCAAGTGACCAGCTAATAGTAAAAAAACAAGGCTAGCATTCAAAATACCTGGTCACTGAAAAATAAATCAAGAAATAGTGAGTGAGAGGGACAACACCACATCCTGAAACTTGCCACAGCAAGAGGAAAATAACACTTTTAAAAGAGAGAATGCTTGTAAACCATTGCAATGTAATAAAGCAGCTCTCCTGTTAATTCAGATTTCTGCCCCCTACATGCTAAAGAGAGATTGCACAAATGGGATGGGAAGCTTGTGTGTGTTCTATGCACGGCCCATAGAGACCTCAGTTCTATAGCTGGTGAAATGCCAGTGAAGCCAACAGGATCTCCAGCTTTATAGCTGACTTGAGTAAAAATCAGACATCCAGAGTGCACCTCCATCTCATCCTTTTCAGTGGACACTTGCCTTTGAGTGACTACTTCTGTCTTAATTGAAGTGATTAGGAAAATTCTTAGTTCCTGAAGATATCCTTGAAATAACAAGACATGTCACTATGTAGTTGTACTGCAGCTGAAGGCACTTGGTCTTTGGCCCCATCGCACATCCGCAGTAGGGTACTATCCATTATCAGCAGGCACTATATTTACTCATTACATACAGAGGGGTGAAAAAAAGTTTACTCTGGCTCTGGCTAAATGAATCACTTCCAGCGTAAAAACCTCTATAAAAGTAGCGTGGTATTTTAATCCCAGCAAGACCTTATCCATTCCAATTCATCCTTGAAGGGTGCAGCCTTTTAAATGATTTTGTAAGTACTCGTTACATAAAATAAATATTAATACAGCTTAAGATTTTGGATGGCCTCTTGTAATTTTATCTTATTCACTGTGGAATAATCAGATAGCTAGAGCAGGTGTACTTGGGGCTTTGTGCTACATGCACCCATTGCTTTCTAACCGTCTCATTCCATTTATATTTTTATGATTTTAAAGAATTTGAATGATGCTTGAGAATGGAGGTTTGTACAATCATTAGCTGTGCAGGTGAGTTTCAGTAAAACTCCCCCCCGCCCCCCAAGACGTAGTGGGGTGGAATTTAAATTTAAAGCAATTCATAGCAGGTTTGCATCAACTAAAAAGTGAGATGAGATGACTGTAAAGGGGAGGTTTACAGTAATAGAATGAACAGATGCAGTGCAAACTACCCACAACCCTCTACCAGTGCACTTTGATTTTGAATGCTGTCAAGGTGCAAACACCAGAAGAGCAGCAGTGACCTTACTGCTATGGTGGGTTTGCAATATGGACAAGTGTTCATGTGACACTGCCATTTCTTGTGCAATGCAGTGGTTCAGTACCCATGTTTGCGTTTGCGAGAATACAGTTATTCCCACTGCAAGAATAGCATGGGTAGGGACAAACACTGCACTCTCCCTATAATGGCAGTAAATGTCTGCTTTCATATGATGCCCTAGGAAAGGATATTCCAATTCAGATATTGGCAGTTTTATTTTCCATTCTTATGCCTTGGTGTTTTTTAAATGCACCACTTATATAATTCCTTTCTAAAGGTTCAGACTAATACAGATATGACTATTCCATGAAACGGAAATTATAAATCCCCCTTGGGTGGTGCATTCTTATGGAAAAGGCAGTTTTTTGGGGGGAAATAAACAGATTCCTGTGTTTTTATCACTACCTCCCATGTTTTTAGAGGTAGATCAACCTTGGCAGGAGTAGATGATATATGGAAGGGTACAAGTGTCATTTTGCAGTCTTTTTTCCTTCCTCTCCAACAGTCCTCCAGATTCCAAAGGTGATGTATTTCCTTAGAAAAGCTCATGATGTCACTCATGCAGCATTTCCTTAGACTAAAATAAATACAACATGGAAAACAGTTCAACAGGATTCGCATTGTTTTCCCATTGTTTTGAGAGAGAAGAGGTAAAATGAAGAGGACAGAAATTCTACAAACATCAAGATCTATATCTTCTCTCCCCTCTACAAAGTATTTAAGTGCATAAAGTCAAAGCCGGCAGAGCCTGCACAAATTAAAAAAACCCATTACAATGCATCTGTTTAGTAGAAGCTCCACAAAAAGCAAAAGCGGCTCAACTTCTAAGAGCCTGAAGCTCTGAGATGGAGATTTGTCAGCAATCCATCCCTTTATGCTTCAAACAAAAACAAGGCCCGAGTAAGGGAAGTTAGTCCAATTGTAGCAGTGGGTATATCACAGTTAATGGAGAAGGTGCAGGGAAGGAGACATTTCTAGCTGGGGAAAGCACACAAAATTAGTCCTCTGACAAGGTCACGTTAGGAAACTTTTCTTGAAAAACAGCACATTGCATCCTAACAGGACTAGATTTCTTCCAAGTTACGATACTTATCCCACCACCCCAAAGTTCATTGACATTTATGACAATGCTCAGGGAAGCACAGCATGGACCAAAAGAGTGATTCCCAACCCCTCGAAAGTCTGAGCCAGCAGAAAGATCCAAGTGGTCTCAGATGTAGTAAACCGTGTAATTGCATCAAGGAGAATATTCCCCCAAGTGGATGAAGAATGAAGGACTGGATGAATGTGCTTTCTATGTTCTCTCCATCATAAATTCAATAAGATTATGTTGCTCCAGTATCCCTTCAGGGTAAGAAAGATGCACTTTGCACATTGTGGGACAGGATCTGTGTCAGTACTAGCTTGGAATACAGCAGTGCTTCCTTTCACCTTGTAGTCTAATGGCTGGAGATGACCACTCCTTAACTTCTCTACAGAGAGATGTGTGCCACATGCTTTTCTAGATTCCTTATGGAGCTCATCTCCTGTTGCTCAGTTTCTGGAGAGTTGGGAGCTTCTTGTGCACATGGGACAGCTCCAAAAGCTTAGGGGCTTTGAAGCATGTTCATTTCTTACAATTTTGATTTAAGAGTGGATTGGAGCAGGAGACGCATGTCCAGTAGCGCCTTCTCCAAGTAATGTGCGAGGCGGGCTGCATTGGTTTCGGCACAGCTGTTGTATGCTGAGATTGCAAAATTGATGTGATCATGCATGGGGTTGTAGCAAACTCCATACCCATCCGGAACCACAGGACCAAAACACATCACACAGTCTGTCTTTGCTGGGACCTATGGTGGGAGACAACCTGGTTAAACACTTCTCCACTCAACTAAAAACACACTGCAGATCACAAGAGATGTTAGTGAGAGTAAATCACGTAGACTACTTGCAACTAATGCCCTAGGTAAATGCTCCAGGGCAGCAGCACAGTCCAGACCTATCTGTTGAGCTTCTAGTATACTCTGTGGATGCTTTATCAGTAAACAACAAATAAAACCAATTGTATCTCCTTTTCCCCAGTGCTATGCAAGTGCTTCATATCCCTGTCTGAGGAAGCTTGCAGAGAAGCAATTACCCACTGAAGTAGACTCCAAAGGACAATGAGCCACATGCAGTACTGATGCTGTTACAGTGTGCAGGTAGTGCAGTAGGGTTGGAAGAGGATGACAAAAATCAAAACAGCAGCACTTATGGCACCTATGCAGAGAAGTTCCTAAAGGAAGAAGGTGGTGGAGCAGCCTGGAGGAAAAAAAAGGGACAACTCAACTGCATCACTCATGTTTTTCAGCTACTTCTTACCTGGCTGGTTGAAAGGTTGAAGTGCATGGCAACAGCATAGGCTGTATCCATGAACAGTTCTGGCATGCTCACTAGATCCTCAATAGCTTGAAGCTTCAGGCCTAGCAGGTGACGGTCTATTGCATTCCCATTTATTGCCTGAAAGGAAGATAATCTGGATAAGAGACTGGAGAAGCACGGAAGCAAAAATCAGCACCAGCATTAGTGTGAAACCAGATTTTAAAAATCCTCTTAAAGCAGGAAAAAAAAAAGTAACTGTTCTTCAAGAGCAACATTTGATCTGGTGCAATAAGAGAGAGAAATTAAAACTAATGAAATTAAGGAAAACCTATGACTTCTCTTATGGGATCCCTGACTTTTAAAAAAACAAACAAAAAAAAAAAAAAAAAGACACCGTTATGCAGCCCTGGCATCTACAGACCATGGTGATGGGGAGAATAGGAATTCTACAGAGTAACTGCAGACTTGATTTTCTTTCTCCTTTGCCCCCAGTCACCAGGGATACTGAAGGAGCTGTGCAAAGACGAAGAGTACGGTCAGTCCTCCAGAGCACTAACGGAGGAGAATCAATCTTAGGGGCAGTATTAGCAGGCCATCTTATATCCCTAGTGCCATAAATTTGGACTTTTCTCCCAGCCATACCTGGATTACCTCTGCACAGTCCCAGCCTTGGAGATCTATGGGACACTCACCATATCCGTGTAAGCTCT
This sequence comes from Carettochelys insculpta, assembly GCF_033958435.1. NCBI lineage: Eukaryota > Metazoa > Chordata > Testudines > Carettochelyidae > Carettochelys > Carettochelys insculpta. The sequence goes on from NC_134157.1 coordinate 12,298,094, forward strand.
GTGTGCCTGTGTGGCTCTCCTCAGCAGTTCCACCTTCTCCTGGTTCTAAGGAGAATATAAGGAATAGATGGTAAAAGTTTGCTGCCCTGTGATTTCAGTAGCTCACAGGCAGGATGGCATTTTTGCCCATGCAGGTACCTGCTTCAAACTATTAATTTAGTCTTGTGAGCTGGAAGAGAAGTAATTCACCAAACAACATGCTCTATTTGTAAGTAGTTCCATAGGTACTATCAGAAGTAGACCTTTATCTTAGTGGGAATATCAGTGGGACTACTTAGATGACAGAAGGACAATGCAGCAAACAAAAGAGGTGGCAAATCTTTGCAAAGGGATCACCATAGAGGTTCTACAGCCAATGGCTGAACTCTGAACTGTATCTCCAGTGAATTGACTTCCATTAATTGCTAGGTTCTAGTCTTGATTCTTTGTCTTCTGCGGGAGAACCAGAGTTCCTATCTTTTCCATGAAGGGAATTAAATGAGTCCTGATCATTTAAAAACACAAGTCCACTCTCTCAAACTGGATATGCTTGGAATGGGTGGTAGCTCTGTATCTCCAAGTCTGAGACACCGCCAACACTCTGCTGGGTGGTCAGGAGATTGTTTGTTTCTTTACTTGTACAATTCTCCAGGTGATAAGCTCCAAAAAACTGCTCTAGTTTAGCATTTTAGAAGTTAATGTGTTCTACTGTGTTCTTCCCTATTAAACATATTCTAGCAAATCTACTCCCCAAAATTGTACATGTTTGCCTACATATGATCCAAGGTTTATAGGTCAAAACCTAAAGGAGGAAATTACCTTTTAGTTGATACATGGGGGATCTTTAAGTGCAGTAATGTAGTACTTGAGGCCTAACTGGTTAGATGCTCAAGATGGTCAGATGTATTATAGGGTCTGAAACACTCACTGTGTATTACACAGATGTAAAGGGGAATCTGACAACTGTTGCTTATAACCAGATCAGATCAGAGGCAGTTTTTGGTTGAGATCTGTGGATACAGATGCCACCCTTCTAGAGTGACTTCAGAAGTGGTTCTTCCATTTCTTTGGGGCAAAGTTATTTCACTCTTATCTGTTGGAATTCTCACCGGCTTGCTAGGATTGTCCATTGCCTGCACAAACTTCAGAGAGTCCACAGAAGCAGAGCGGATGGTGTCTGTCCGGCCCAGACAGAACATCCTCAGTGAGGCACTCTCGTACGTAGCACAGGCTTGGCCATACATCCTGAAAAATGGGTAGAATCAGCCCAGAGGAACAATTGTCCTTGACAAGAAAGGGCTATGAAATTGAAAGTCTGATCCCTAGTAGGGAAACCATGCAGGTGAATTTCTGGTCCTAAATATGCAGGACACATCTGTTGTATTTTTCTCTTGCATCTTTCCCACTTCTCAGAGAAGAGTAAGTTCCATGTGGGAAGGATGACAAAGACAAAAAGAAATGAAAAACAGAAGGACTAAGCTGCATCCCTAGCTGAATGACCCACCTCTACTGGTTTCTCATGTATTGCTCTGCGGGGGGTTGTTCTTGGACACTCCATTGTGACGATTAACAGCCCCTTTACAGTGCAGTTCTAGTACACAGGGAAAAGGCAGGATTTGAGATGTCCACACATGGCTCTAGATCCATTGACCTCTAACCCTCCGTAGTGGGGTGGGATGGCCAACCTACTAACCAGAAGGGGAGGACCCTTCAGGTAACCATTTTGTGTAGAGCCTGGTCCCTCTCAGTCACCTGACTGGAAGTCAGGTGGTGGGGCCAGGCCTAGAAAAGCCCAGCCTGAGGCCTCAGTTGGTGCTGAGCATCCAGAAGATAGCTCTGGGTTCCCTGCCTAGGAGGCTGAGTTCTCAACTGGGACAGAGTCCCTAGAGGAGCCGGGGGGGGGGGGGGTGGCGGCGCGGGTCCTGGGCTCCCTGTCCTAGTGGTTGAGGGTTGGCTAAGTGAGGCCAAGGCCTGGATGGGGCCACCTGGGCTCCCTGCCAGTCCTAATACCCTGTGGAGGCCAGCGGGACCCTACAGACTGACCAGAGTACCCACCTCAGCCTTCACCCTGAGCCAGGCTGAGGTGGCGGGGGAACCAGCCTCAGCCTGCATCCCAAACCAGCCTGAGGCAGTGGGATCAATATGCTGCATCGGCCTGGACTTGGGCCACCTGGACCCCATCCAGACCTGAAACCCATGAGCCCCAAGATGTTGGACAGACTTTGGGTAGGTGCTGGGGGAGAGACCGGGAGTGGCCCAGGGGATAGAGAGGACTGTTACAGGTCCAAGGGTTGGTGTGTTGTGGTCTGGATTCCCTGCTGACCTGCACAGTAGTCTGTGCTGCTGCGACCAGGGCCCTGGGCTGGGGAGTAATAGAGGGGGTGGGCCCGAATCCCCCCTGCCACCTGCTTGCAGGGTGGCAGTCTCCGCCCACCTCTGCCACCACAGGCAGAGTGTCTATTGTGTTTGTTGGCTGCCCCACCCTGAGCTAGGGCCTGGGCTGCTGTCAGACTGTTGTTTGCTGCCCTTCCTGAGCTAGGGCCTGGGCTTCCCAAACTGATTTTATTGCCCTGCCCTGCACCAGGGCTTGGGCTCTCTCTGTTAGATGTTTGCCGCTCTGCCCTGAGTTAGGGTCTGGGCCTGCTTGGCCTTGCACCAGAGCATGGGCTCCTTTTTGGATGGGTGCCACCCCCTCACAAGTGAGGGCCTGGGGGGGCACCTAATGACTGTGTTTGCTTGTTGCCCCGCCCTGCATGAGGGCCTGGTCTTGCCCTGCCTTGCTCTAGGGCTCTTCTGTGTTTTGTTGCTCTGCCCTGAGTTAGGGCCTGGGCTCCTTTGACTGGTATTGTTGCCCAGCCCTGCACCAGGGCCTGGGCCAGCCCACCTTGCTCCAGGGCTTAGGCTCTCTTGGACATTTGCTGCCCCGCCCTGAGCTAGGTCCGGGGGCCTTTCTAAAACTGTGGGCCTGCTGTTGTGCACACCTCGGGCTAGGCCCTAACTTGAGCTATTTTCCCCCAGTATCTGCCTTAGCAGGGGGCTTTGAACTGTTGTGTCTCACCCCCCTGAGGGAAGGTGGAACCCACCCTACAAACTGGTGACTTGGGGGTTGTTAGACATTTGCGGCAGTGGGGTGGGATGGCCACCCACTGACCCAGAAGGGGTCAGGGAGGACCCCTTCTGGGAACCCTGAACTGGCTACATCCTCCCAAATGGAGGCATAATAGAAGAGTGAACTATTGCAATAGCTCACGACCTTGAAAACCAATGGCCTTTTGGGTTCTTTCTCCAAGCCCAGTTACATGGGTTTGATGTTGCCTTCTAGTCAGCCGTTTTGTGGGGCAGGCTCAGAATTCCTTTAGGCTCTTTAGAATGGAAATATGGGGACTGAAAAGCTACTTGCCTGTAATCTGCTCCTTACCTATAATAAGCTAGCTGCAAGGCCATTTGAATAAAGGCATCTGGACTTATGTTCTCTGACTTGGGGATGTTTTTCCCAAAGTGATGAAAGACCATCACCTTGATGTCCAGATCTTGCACCATTCTGTACAGAGACAGGGAAAAGAGAAATTCTTCAGGTTGTTCCTTGATATTGCATGGCAAAGGCACAGACCCCAAAGCTTTCATGAGCTTCAGAGACATCAATCTTCTCAGACCAAATCAGCACAAGGACAAAGGGAGATGCACACCCCCATCTTTTCCACAGTGATCTTAACCTCAGTAATTTGCTGCACCGTGGCTACGTCTACACGTGCCCCAAACTTCGAAATGGCCATGCAAATGGCCATTTCGAAGTTTACTAATGAAGTGCTGAAATGCATATTCAGCACTTCATTAGCATGCGGGCGGCAGCAGCGCTTCGAAATTGACGCGCCTCCTTTTCGAAAGGGCCCCGCCTATTTCGAAGTCCCCTTATTCCCATGAGCTCATGGAAATAAGGGGACTTCGAAGTAGGTGGCTTACTTTCGAAAAGGAGCCCCGTCTGGATGCGCCACGCGGCGGCAAGGCGCGTCAATTTCAAAGCGCTGCTGCCGCCCGCATGCTAATGAAGCGCTGAATATGCATTTCAGCACTTCATTAGTAAACTTCGAAATGGCCATTTGCATGGCCATTTCGAAGTTTGGGGCACGTGTAGACACGGCCCGTGTGAAGCACTGTGCAGCTGGTTAGATGCAAGGAATTTGCCCACTGCTGGGGACAGGATCCCAGACCTGTTGGTTGAGCGGCTTGATGCTGTACAGCAAGTCAGATTCCTGGACAGAGACATCCCTCTATAGCAGGTTGGGATGCTTAAGCAGTAAATTCCCCTTTTGGCACAGCAGACACCTCTCAGGAGGAGGCTCAATGCACTTCTCAAACACATACAGTATAGTTTATGCTCAACAAGACACTGGGCAGGCTTCCTGAAAGAGGCATTGAACACCGTAAAGCACGGACATTTTTCTTGACACACCTCTTTCCAAATGGGGGCACAGATTATTCTCACTGAGCTCTCCCACCCACTTCACTCACATGTTGAGGTTCTGCTTTGCCTTCTCTATGTCATTCTTGATTTCTGGGGTGATGTTAAACCGCAGCTTCTTGGGCATTGGCAAAGGAATCATGGGAGATCTCACCAGCTTTGGGGTCTTCCTGCACAGAGAAACAGCATTGAAACCATTTAAATCAAACCTTTATCTCCAGCTTCTGGATCTAATGGATTCTGGTGCCCAGTAGACACATTCAGATCCTGCAGTAGTGAACATGGTGTAAATCACTGTGACATTTTGGGTCTATCACACACGGCAAAGTCCTCTGTCACAAATTTCAGGCTTACTGGCTTGACACCTGCTCCCACCAAGTCTGCCTCTGGTGGAAAACTAGGAGAACAAATCCAGAAATTTGGATCTTAGTGATTTCCTCACCAAGAGATTACATGGCCAATGCCCTTTGAGCCCATTACAAGATGTTCTATGGATTCTATCAGGAACAAACATTCTGCAACGCAAGAGCCATATTAAACCTAAGCATTGGCTTCTCCTAAAAGTTCAAGCAGCAACAAAGTTTACCATTCTGAGCAGGTGACTTATCCCTGGTCATTACTAAAAACTGCAGGACCTAACCTGAAAGACTGTTTAAGTGTCTCCAAAGCAGATGCCCCAGGGGGAGGAGTTGAAGGGGACATTTACTGGGAATGGATAGTTTGAGAGCTGCGTCTGACTCAGAGACAAGTGTGCAAGCCTTACGTGTACTCCACGATGTGGTCCAGAAGGGCAACAATGGGTGGGCCCTCCGAGGGGGCGTGCTCATACACCAGGCCGCAGGAGCCATCCTCAGCAATGATAAACTGCCAGGGAAACAAAATAGGCATGAAGGCAGTGAAGAGTGGCCTCCTCTACATGCAAGCCCCAGCCCCAGCCCCAGCCCCAGCCGAGCCTCAACATCTCATTGCTATGTCCTGAAGAGCTCCAGCCCCATCTGCGCATGGTAGCATGAGGAGCCATCATCCAGCAATTGGAAAAAAAACTCCACAGCCAAGCCTGGGGGGATTTGGTATCATTATCTTCATAAGGCAGATGGAAGATGGTCCCACGAAAAGATGATGCATCAGAGGCCAATATACCCTACAGTATGGTAGAGCTTCAAAGGGTTTGACTTCCATGGAGGGTCATGTAGCCTAGCAATAACACACCTCAGCAGTGCAGTTAATCAAAGTAAGTCTCCAAAGAAAAGCTAGAGAACTTGGCATTGTCCTGTAAGTAAATGTTTGTTGGATTAGAAGAAGCCTGTCACAGCATTGACTAACTCCCTGAAGGGCAGGGAGGCAGCCTCCTGAGCGAGAATGTGGCTCTTGTATGGTACCATTCTACAGCTGAAGGGAGAGGGGAACAGAGCTGCTGTTATGGGATAGCAGCAGATTCCTGAAAGAAGCAGGTTGGGTTCTGGCAGAGACAAACAGAGAAATCAACAATCCCACGAGAAACAGACCTTGTTAGGCTTGGACAACCTCCAAACAGGCAAGTCACTGTACACCACAGACGGACAGTTAATGTACAGGGGAGGGATAGCTCAGTGGTTAGAGCATTGACTTGCTAAACTCAGGGTTGTGAGCTCAGTCCTTGAGGGGGCCAGTCAGGGGTCTGGAGCAAATAGATTTGGGAAAAAAAAAAAAATCTGTCGGGTGGTGATAGGCCCTGCTCTGAGTGCAGGGGACTGGACTCCATGACCTCTTGAGGTCCCTTCCAGCTCCATGAAATATGTATATTTCCACATTCTATCAGTTCCACCCTATGGATAGGGGAAGCAGAGGCAAGGACCTCACCCTAGGTCAGTCATCAGGTCACTGGCAAAGCTAGGAATACAACTTTAAATATTCTAAGCTGGCTGTGTTGAGCAAGTGCTGCCAATGATATAAGAAGCAATGAGAGCTTGGTGGACCTAACAGGAGAGTGAGAACTTATTTGTAGAGTCTTGGGTGGATACAAAATGTGTATCTGCAAAAATGAGCCATGGGTATTTGCATCCACAGCTGTGGATACCCATGGATCTAAAGTGGACATCCATGGATTTATGGGGCTCTACTTGTTTGATTAGGGGAGAGAATCTCAAACATTGCAAAGAAGCTGCACCAAGCCCACAAGCACTTATGCTGTTGGCATCAACCCCTTGCTTTGCTCACTTCCCATGCCCCCTTTGATCTGCAAAAGTCCCTTTCTGAATGATTTGGGGGCCTACCAGACCTTCCAGTCCCAGGAAGTCTCCCACAGCTCCAGTGTCTCTGGTTTCTCAAAAACACCAGCACCCACCTGAAGGGTTTTGTCAAACCACCGGTTCCCACTGTTCCAGCGACTGCCCCCACCGTGCAGCATCTGCCCTGCCACCCGGCTCTTGTAGATGTCATCAGACACCCTAGGAAGGGGTGAATCCAGGCAGACGGTGAAAATGCTCTTCTCAATTGAACGCACTGATTCCTTGTTGGTCTTGTCTGAGAAGGGGAAAACAATGGAAGTAGGTTGACAAACTGTGTTTAATTGGAGGGAAGATAAAATTCAGATGTGTTGATGGCGCTCAGTGCCCTGACTCCCTTCATAAGGGAGCATCTCTTGATCATGCTGCAGAGGTATTCAAGTGCTGAAGCCATGAGCTGCATGGCTGTTACAGGTTGGAAGCTGTGAGCCTCATAGGGATGCTGGTTCTCACTCCTATCATCCCACTGATTTTTTTTAAAGATGGATTACAGCAAACCCTCCATTTAAATGGCCTAATATGGGAGGGGTGTCCATTATGCCCCCAAGTTCATTAAATGTGAGGGTTTACTGCCCTACCAGCAGTCCCAGCCCCAGCCCCCTCAACCCCCAACAAAAAACCCCAAACCAAAAAAGAAACAAAGCAAAACAAAAACCCCTGCCACTCACCACAGCCGCCACTGGAGGAGCCCCTGGACCCTGCCCCCACTCAGATCCTGCTGTGCATCTGGGACCCTGTGCACAGCTAGAGGCGCCTCACTGAGTGTGGCTGGAGGCACCCACTGTGCATGACTAGAGGTACCTCCCCGTAAGCAGCTGCCTCACCGCATGCTGCTGGAGACGCCACCTGGTGGCCTGCAGGATCTGCTGCTGAAGCATCCTCCTCCCATGGGGGGGAGCATGTGGAGTTCAGTCTGCAGCAGAGGTAAGTCTCCCACCCCTTCCTTTTTTTTTTTTTTTTGGCATGGGGGGAGGAGTTAGCATTTTACAGACCCCAACGGACTTCAGGAACAATGGATGTTCCCCCCGTTGTTCCCGAAGTCCGCTCAATCAGGGTCCATAAAAATCGAGGGTTTACTGTATTGGATTTCATCCATTTTGGGGGTAAAATATTCCAGAACGTCAGTTCTACCCTGTACCAATCCTTGAACACTTAAAGGACAAGGTGTTTAAACAGAAATAACTGTTTTGCAATGGGTCTAAACTGAACAACCCATCTGCATAAATACATCACACAGACTGTTAGAAAGCCCACTGATCTGGGCAGTCTCTATTTCCACAGGGCTCTTAAAGGAGGGGGGAAACCTGCAGTTTTCAGCATTGTGACCCATGGGGGCAGGGCAGGACAGACCTTTGATGAGGTTGTTGTAGGCCTTAGCCCAGCTGTTTCGGTGGTTGGTTGTGAGGATACCAATTGGCTCCTTGTTTGTTTGGAGAGAAGTGTTCCAGATCTTCTCCAGCTGGATGAAGATCTGATCCATGGTGAGGAGGCTCCCATCGCTGCTGTAAACATCCAGCTCAAAGAACTGGGAAGGAGGGAGAGATGAGGACTTACGATAGCCAGTCAAACAACCTCAAACAATAGCCTCATTCAGGAGGCTAGAGCAATGCTGAGGGCTCGACTATGGAGCTGATGATTGGTAGGTGCAGAGGGAGGATTGCCTAGTGGTTAGGGCATCACCTCGGAGCTGGAAGACTCAGCTTCAATTCCCTATTATGTCCTCAGTTTCCTTTGGGACGTGGGGCAAATGACAATGTCTTAATGCCCCAGTTTCACATCCATAAAATGGTGTAATAGCACTTCCCTTCCTCACAGCTGGTTGAGGACAAATACATTAAAGACTATCAGGTACTCTGATGCTGCAATAATGAGGGCCAGATGATTAAGACAGACCGAGGAAAACACCTTCTGGGTCCTACCATTTCTGAGACTTGATGCTGACTGTGGTGCCTGTTATCTCCCCTCCCCACACCACTCATTCTTCTAGCTCCAAACCTGGAGCTTTCAGGGACTGGAGCTAAGAGGGCAAGAGATGTGGGAATGGAGTGCTCACATACAGGTTACACACACTGCAATGCCAGCCGTGGGGCCTAGTCCCGTTTGCAGTTAATAGCAAATAGGCTACAGACTTCAGGGGGAGCAAGACTGGTTTCCTGGGGTGGTGAGCCTTGTACTCAGAGTCAGTGTTCCCGCTAATATTTTCCATTCATGGGCAGAATAATTTTTAATGTGCACCAAGGCATGTGTGGATGTGCACCACCAATAGAAAGACACGCTGCCGGCTGGGGGCTCTCTGCTGATCAGCTGGGCAGCACCTGAATCTCTCCTGGGCAGCTGCCCAAGTGCTCAGCTTACAGGGAACACTGCTCAGAGTCTTTTTGCTTATTTCTCTTCCTGGGCAGAGCCAGCCGACAGGGCAGCTAAATCCAAAAGAACAGCCCAGCCTTCCTAAGACTCCCCTGTACCTGGAAGTTGTGAACCACAGTGATGTGTGTAGGTGGCTTTTTCCCTTTGGAGTAGTTCACAATGGAGTCACGCTTCGGGCCCGGGAGGCGACAAGATGAGAGGATCTGGTAGTACTGGCTCATGCAAAGAGGTTTCCCACCCAGGTATTCCACTGGCAGGGTCTCACTGGAAACATGCACAGACAGAGTAGTGCGGTAAGGGAAGAAAACAAGGAATCAGAATGCTTGCCCTGCAGCGAGCCACACCTGGTGGGCTTACTCCATGCTCAGTGCCCTACTACAGTTGCTCTAGTAAAACACTAAGAGCTGGTCTACAGTAGACTCACTACATGGGTGCACCTGAAATGATGTCACTGCACTGCTGTGGCAACACTAGTGTGGACACACTCTGCCAGTGGAAGAGAGCTCTCCCATTGGTGTAATTACTCCACTTCCCTGAGCTGTGGGAGCTATGATGGCAGGAGATTGTCACATGCACATAGCACCATCCACACTCGCGCTTAGCTTGATGTAATTTACATTGGTGAGGGGACTGGCTTTTAAATTATACCAAAATACGTACTAGTGTGCCTTATGAGATTTGTGTTCTCGCGGGGTGGGGGTCGTTCATCCCCACCAACACTCCTAGCAAAGGCTACCCACTTATGTATATTTGTTAGCTTGTTTTACATAGCAGTAAAGTCCTTTTACCCACACCTGCTAGCATGGGAGGCAATAGACCCAGGGGCCTACACTGCAGCCTACTGTACTTTGCCACAGCATTGCTGAGGGAGTTGAAGCATATTATGCTGAAGGAGATGCATGCAGTTTAGGCCATTGTTTACAGGGGATTAGCAGCAGGTTATAGGTGACAGGCTCAAAACCAGGCCTAGGTCTGGTGTGACCATTATTTACCATCTTCTGATACTTTGTGTGGTGGGTCTCAGCTCAGACTCCCATGGCCAGAAGGGACTATTAAGAACCCCACGAATAGCTAATCACAATCTTTAGTATTGGTGACCCCTTTCATACAGCAAATCTCTGAGTGTGACCCTCTCCCTTTAAAAGGTGAAAGCATTTTTATGTTTAACACTATTATAAATGCTGGAGCCGAAGAAGAGTTTGAAAGCAGAAGCTGACCGCTCCCAATCCCCACCAATAATAACCTCACAGCCTCCAGTTTGAGAACCCTTCATCTTATCTGTCCTGCTTGTATAAACCAGGCCACAGAATATCCTTGAAATAGTTCTTAGAGCAGAGTATTTAAAAAAAAAATTAAAAATGTTCTGCTATGGATTCTCTATTTCTGAACTCTTGCTAAATTGCTGTAATGGTCAGTTACTCTCACCATTAAAAACATACACCTTATTTTCTGTATTTGCAACTGTATTTGTCTAGCTTCAACTTCTAGCCCTAGGGTCATGTTAGACCTTTCTCTGTTACACTGAAGAGCCCATTATTAAATACCTGTTCTCCGTTCAGGAACTTATAATCAAGTTGCCCCTCTCACGTTCTCTTTGTTAAGCTAAACAGATGGCACTCCTTGAGTCTGTCACTAGAAGGCAGGTTTTCTAACCCCCTTTAATCATTTTTGTGGCTCTTCTCTGAACCCTCTCCAACTGGATGCAGTATTCCAGCAGCAACTGAATCACTGCCAAGCACTGAGATAAAATTGCCACTTTGCTCCTATCCCAAGATGCCCACTTATGCATCCAAGGATCACATTAGTCCCTTTGACCTCAATGTCATAATGGGAGCTCATGTTTAGCTGACTATCCACCACGATCGCTTATGTAGGTTGGAAGCTGAAACACACTGGAAACTTGTGTGTTCTTGCTGCCTGAGCTGGACCTGTTCTGTGGATAAATTAAGGATGTGAGTCTACAGGGTTTCAGTCAAGCTAAAGTCCCTGATACTACACCCGTAAGAGCCTCTCCCAAAACACAATGTGAAAGGCAAAGTTTTTGTGACACTATCACTTTGCAACCCTAACATGAGGCCTAAGAAGCAGAACAGGCCTACCCAGGGGGAGGAAAAAGCAGAAGAAAAGAATAAAAAAAGGGAAAAGTCCGTTTGCTTTTCTACTGTCCTGTCGGTCAGTGACCCTGAGTGTTGTCAGTTACACCAATCAGAAGCAGTATTCTTTAGATCTATGGATTTTTATCTTGCCAGTTTCCCTTTGAAAAAGACAAACTTTTGACCTAGACATCCCCTAACTAAATGCATCACGGAAGAAACCATCAGTGTCACAGAAATGCCCCTAATGGAAGAGCTTTGTGTAAGCTCAAAAGCATGTCTCATCAACAGAGCTTGGTCCAAGAAAAAAAGATCACTTCACAAGAACTCTGCATCTAACTCACTTGTCAATCATGGTCTTGAAATCCAGGGCACCCTCAATCAGCTTGGCAGCAAATCTGGAAAAGCCAAAGAGAACAACCAGAGAGATACAAATCAGAACATTTGACACTTCTAGAATCCTGACCCCCTAGAAATATAATAGTGGTTTGAATTTCAGCCCCTCAGCTGAGAAAATGTTGGGCCTTGGTATAGGTGAGCAGACCAAGTTCCTCATATCTTGAGTCCTGACCGACTATGGCGCTGTTACTTAGGCAGTTCCAATGAAGCATTATTTTTGTTCACTGACCTAATCAGAGTTTTTAAAGTATTTGTGTTGTTGTAGCACCTAGAGCAGCAATGGGCAACCAAGACCAGTGAGTGGGTTGCCTGAATGGCTCTCCCTCACAGAGGGCTGCAAAACTGAAATCCAGTGGTGAGTGACCTTTGGCCCATTGCAGTTCCTCTTGCAGCATGCACGCTCACTTTCTAATCACTTAGAACCACCTTCTCCAGAGCACTGGGAAAGTGCTGGGAGGGAGTGGGAGGAGTAGGTAAGTGCAGGGCTCCCAATATGTGCGAGGCGCAGGGGAAGGGTGAAGAGAAGGGATGTGTAAGCCACAGGTAGAAACCTAATGGGCTGCAGGCAGCCTGCGGACAGCAGGTTGAGCACCATTGACTTAGAGGCTCCAACGAGGGTGATCAGGTAATAAGTGTGAAAAATGGGGATGTGGTTGGGGAGGTTTAACAGGCACCTATATAAGAAAAAGTGTGGAATATCAAGCCTGTCCCTATACAATTGGGACATCTGGTCACCTTAGGAGCCCCAGTCTTGGCTGGCGCTATCTACTGGGCACTGCACATACACAATAAATATGGGAAGGATCCTGCCCTGAAGAGTTTAAATAGCCAAGAAAGATGAGGTGTGGGAAGGGAACAGAAGCGCAGAGCAGGTTATCACATAATGTCTCCTGTTGTTGCACAGCTTGTACTTGTCTACACTGCATGGTGGATTGATGCTCCTGCACTGGATTCGCTGGATCTCAATTTATTGCATGGGCTTATATGAGATAAATCATTTCCTAGGACGTCGATGCCAATACTCCACCAAAACGAGAAGAGGAGCCGATGTCGACGGGAAAGCAGCCCCTGCTGACCTTATCACGCACAAGACTATGTCGACTTCAGCTACACTATTTGCATAGCTGATGAAGGTGGATGGCACCATGTAGCATAGACAAGGCCAAAGGTTGTAACGAAGGCACAGGGAGCACTAGCATAGAAGGGACTCAGACATGTTTAACCATCATGTCACCTTGGGGTGGTTTTGCAGCTGAATTTTGAAAAACTGGAAACTGAAAGAAATATTTCCACGAAAAAGCCAATGGAGAGAGCGTTTTTAAAAACAACCCCCCAAAACTCCCATCTGTATAGTCCCTTGTAATGTCTGAAAACCAACTTTGCTACATTTTGCTTTGCCTACAGCTTGAGAAAGTGAAGCTGACCAGAACCAAAAGCAAAGCCGACTAGTCTCTGGTTTTCAAGCTGAGAAAAAACACAGAATAAAGGACATACCAGCAAGTTACAGTAAACTCTTTTTGTATCCAGTGCTTGAGTAACCGGATCACTCAAATAACTGGCATAACTCACAGCTGAGGCTCTGGGTCACGGACACTGGGCAGGAGTGCAGAGAAGCAGCATCATAGCTGGGGTTTGTGAATTACGGAGCACGTGAGCAATGTTCCGCCCCTCACGGGCAGCCCACACAGTGCCCAGCATCCACCCTTCTGTGCTGCCTGTGTGTGCAGCCAGCAGGCTCCTCTCCTCCACTTGGTGTCTGCCACCCAGAGTGGCACCTCACAGTGTGGCGAGCCTTCCACTGCCATCCTCAAGCAGCTCCATGCTGTCCCCACCAACAAGGGAGGGGCAGCAGTTGAGCAGCAGCTGACGCCGTAATGCGGGGGGGAGTGGGGGTAACTTTGTTACTGGGAGATCACTGACCCCCCCCCCCCCACCAGTGCCTCCCCCCAGCTGTTCTCTATTAACCAGTCCTGAAGCTACGAAATACGAAAGATTTCACTATAGTTGGTTTTTTCCCCCCCTCTTTAAACCACAGCACGGCAATGCCCAAAAATTCAGGAATTGTAAGTCAGGCCCCATCAAAAGTCACAAGATGAAAAGAAGTTGAGTTCTTTTTTTTTGCCTTCTGTTTTCTGAGTTGTTTTCAAGTTTCTTTTGGTGACCGCGAGGGCCAGATACTTGATACTTTTTTTGTTTTAAAATTTATGCTGAGTTTCTTACGCATTTTTTTAATTCCAGCACCTGCGGCTTTAATAAATACCATAACAGCATGTAGCAGGAGAGTCAGCAACACTGACATTGTTTAGGTTTAATAGATCCCAGAGCCAATAACAGAAGGAATTTTAGCTCTTACGCTCTCCCTTTAAGACATCCTTACCCCCTCACTCTGCTGCAACAGATGTGGTTCTGGCCACGTTTGTCCATAAAACCTTGAATCAGACAGGGAGTGAAAATTCCTTCACTCTTATTTCTCTTTCACACACACTTCTCTGGTTGGCTGATATTTTTAACTCACACAGAAGACAGCCTGATGGCAGCAGCAGATGATGATTGGTAAATGTGGAAAAGGTAACCCTGTATAAAGGTCAGTGCTGTGCAAAACCTAGACTTCCCAGAGCTGAGCTCAGATCTAGGACAAAGCTTCACGTACATGAAAACACAAAACCAGGGATAGAAATTAGCAGCAAGACCCAAAGAGTCTGAAAGGATCAATTCCATGAGCGCGGGATGGTTTCAAAACACAGTATCTGCAACCCAACATTCATTGGCAGAAGAGAAAGAAACAAACTGCCAGTACTTGAGTTGGACAGAGGGCTGCAGTAAGGGGAACACACCCTGAAGACAGACAGCAGCTGTGGATTTGACTTGTGCAGCTAATTACAGAAGAGTGGGAAGCCCTCTTTAAACACACAGCCTGAATGACTCTGCAGACACACACAGCATTAGCTCAGAAACATAACTCATGAAGTTCTTCCCCCAAATCTACAGAGTCTAAAGGCAAACGTAGAGTCTCCTAAATGATCGTAGGCATTTTGTATTCCATCACCTTCGTGTCTAAGCACCTCACCATCTATAACATATTCATCCTCAACTCCCCTCTGAAGTGCAATTATCCCCATTGGACAGATGGGAAACTGAGGTACAGGGATGAAGCAATTTGCTCAAGGTCACAAAGGAAGTTAGTAGCAGAGCAGGGAATTTAATTTAGGTCTTTTAAGTCCAGCCCGATAGGCTACCCATTGGACCATCTTTCTTCTTGAGAATCCTGCTGGGAAAAAGCTTTATTCGGATAAGCCCTCAGCCTCCCTGTAAGCAGCACTCTGACCTCGTTCCCTATGGTACAGTACTTCCAGGTGCGAGAAGCTGCAGCTGGCATAACTGTGAGACTCCCTCATCATCTCAGCTGGGTGAGACTTGCTAGTATTTGCCTCCCTACACCAATCCAAAGCAACTCCCCAATGGTCCAAACAACATCTGAAATGTGACAGAAGAAAAGCCAGGATAGCTTTACCTGAGCTGGCCTTGCTGATCCAGAAAATCCTGTTTAGGTAAAACCACGCCAGGGCTGGAGTGAACCACAACCGGCAGGCGATAGTCCAGGTAAGCCGTCTTCAGCCACCAGTCAGAGAGCTGGCACAGAAACAGGAAACATGCAAGAATAGGGACTCTGTTGCAGAGAGCAGGATGCCCACCAGGACTGTCCTTATGTCTTTGGGTGCCCTACGCAGTTTGACCACTTACATCCTCCCTTATTGGGGAGCAGAGTGGTGGGGGTGGGGCTGTGCTCAGTGGTTTGGGGGCAGGGCAGGGAGGCTGGTGGGGGAAGCAGGTGGAAGAGGGAGTGGTGCCTCCCACCAGAGCTGTGGGCTGGGAGGTGGAGTAAGGTGCCAAGACACTGGGGCCACTGAAGCTGGGGGAGGGGTTGTCAAAGAAGGGTGTGGCAGAATGGGAGATTTGGCTGCTGTGGTCAGAGGATGGAGGGGCCAGGGGACTGGGCCATGGGACCAGGCAATGGTGCAAGGGGCAGAGGGATTGGGCCACAGGGCTGAGAGCTGGAGTTGGGAGGCTGAAGACTGGGCTGGGAAGCAGGGCAGAGTGGAGGCCAGAGGACTGGAGCTGCTTGAGGCAGCACTGTCCTCCAGCTGTGATAGCCATACACTGGCGCAGCATAAGGGGGCAAAGTGGTGCCTCATATTTAGTGGTGCCCTACACAGCTGTGTACTCCACATATGCTTGGGGATGGCTCTGATGCCCACTTTGCAAGCTTGCCTGGTCCATACCCTACGACACGGCTGGAAGAGCATCCTGCAGCACACCACTCCTACAGCAATTTGCAATGGGAGAAGGTTGTGGGATTTGGGTCATGAGATGTTTTCTGGCCATTCTACAGACTAGGTAGAGCAGGGGGCTTGTGAGACTCGGAGGTGGAGCTGGTGTGCTGCGGGTTGGAGCGGTGGGATTTCCCAACCTTCTGGGGTAATGATCATTTTAAAGGACTAAGACTTCAAGCTGAAGCAATCAGTGCCCAGGACTTCCCATTCAGCTGGGTGTGCCATGGGATTTGGGCAGCTCTGTGCAAACAGCTGAGAGAGGGATATGGGCAGCAATAAACAGTGCACTAGGTCACTGCACAGAGGTTCATCATTAAGTGTGTATGGGGGGCCTAGATTACCAGTCACAAAGGCCCAGGTGCCAATGGCTGGGAACCAGGATAGTGATGGACCTCATGGGATTTGGCTCACATCCTGCCTTCATCCTCTTCCACTGACCCGGCTTCAGGGAAATACCACCCACGTACCCAGTTCTCCATTTTCCTGGCTCTCCTCTCCAGGCCCTTTTGTAGCCTTTCCCCAACACCACCTGGTTTCCGGAACTCATCCACTAGCCCCTTGGTGTGGTTCCATTCGTCCTCGCTGATTATAGGTTGCAGAGCCAGTAGGTAGCGATCTAGGGTCTGCTGAAGGGGCGGCACTGGTAGACGTGGCAGTCCCTCCTGGTGGGCTATGTATCTGCCAGCAAGCTTCCCCAAGGCCACCGGCTTAAGCAAGCCAGGTGGTTTTGCCTGCAAACCATAGAGCACATGTCCAGACATCTTCCCTATTACACAAGAGGGTTCAGCAACTCAGACACACTGAGTCACCTGTCCACCACAACACATGGGAACCCCAATATCAGGAACTGAGAGCTCAAATCACAATCGCCAGATACACATCAACCAACTACCAGAGCAGGAGGATCATTTGTACCCCTGCGTGGATACAAAACTAGTATCAGCATCTGCAAAAACAATCTGGGGATATCCACATCCGTGGATGATGACAGCTGCAAATTTGCTGAGTTCTAGATACAAAATTTACATCTGCATCTGGAAAAACGAGAGTGGATATCTGTGGATTTGCAGGGCTCTAGTCATGAGCCATCCAGAGCCCAGAAGCAGAAATGTGGCCTCCCACAGAGACGCTGATTCTCAGCCAACTGAAGGGAATGCCACTACAGCCAGGTCTACCCTAGTCCTCAAAGTCGATTTCAGATGCGTAATTCTAGCTACAGCAATGATGTAGCTGGAATCGAGGTATTGGAAATTGACTTACCTGACTGCCCTCACTAAGGAAGGTCGATGGGAGTGTTTCTCTCCCATTGACCTCCCTTACTCCTCACAATAGCAAGGAGTACAGGAGTCGACTGCTGACCCCAGACAGATTGATTTTGCGCATCTTTACCATACACACACACACAATCAAATTGCGACAGTAATACATTAGCCTTTCTCTGGTACCTTCCCTCTGCAGATCTCCTAGCACTTTACAAACATTAATAGGAATAAATCTCAGACTCTCTCTTAGAACTCTACTGTAGGTAAGTAATATATTCAGAGAGGGTATGCCTACACAGCAGAGTTACTTCAAAATAATAGCTGCTATTCTAAATAATTTTGCTAGTGTCTACACAATGCAACTGTTATTTTGAAAGAATTTCAGAATAGCAGACACCTTATTTTGAATTTGGTAAACCTCACTGTACAAGGAATAGCGCCTATTTGAAATAAGTATTTTGGAATAGGGCGTGTGTATACAGGTAATAGGGGCTTATTTCAAAATAAGCTGGTCTGGAATTGCTTATTTTGAAATAAAGCTGCTGTGTATACATAGTATTTGGAATTAGAGCCCATAGAATTAGTGCTTCCAGGGGCTCTAATTTGAAATGGCTCCATTGTGCGTGGACACATTCTTTTGGTATAAGTTTTGGGCTTCCCTGTAGTGTAGACACATTATTCCAAAATATTTTATTTTGGAACAACAACTCTGGAATAAACTATTCTCTAATAACTCTAAGTTAGACATAGCCAGACTGTTTTACCCACTAATGAAATGCAGCTATTTCTGGGGTAAGACACAGCAGCTGCCAATGGAACACAACAGTTTAGGATAGGATGTGAAGAGGAATCCCCTTCTGAATCTGCAGAAGGAATTTGCCAATTTGGAACTGGATCAGGATTAACAACTCCCTCACCCAGGAAATGACTGTGCAAAATCAAGAAAAGTAAGTGGAAGCCTGATTGTGGAGCTGGACATTCTGGTCACAGGACGAGCTTGTCTCTGGAACCACCAGGCCTGTCGAGTCACCAACAACCCCAGCTAGCCACATCAGAAGAGGCATCTCCAAGATGATTCCCATCCAACCCCGCTCAGTAGGAGACTGGAAGGTGCAAAATGGAGGTTGAGGAGAGGGTGGAAATTGTGGGTGGAAGAGAGGGGGGAGAAAAAAGGAGAAGTTTTTAAAAGGAGAGGGAAATTGGGGGTGAATCAGAAAGTCTCACAGGGGACAGACTAGTGCAAGTTTGGCAGTGAAAGCTTCCACAGGGCGCATGTGCTGCAACAGCATCTTTGGGCAGAGAAACAGAACATGAAGAGAGCAAAGAGCAATACCAGCCTTTGACCAGAAGTGCAATCTCCAACCCTTCCCCAAACTTTGAGAACACCCTCTTGCGTGGGCAGGAATTTAACCAAGTTCCTTCAGCGAGGATTTACATCCTGTTTTCTGTGCCCTCCCCCTGCACTTTCCCTCCTGTTTGCTTCCCTCCCAGTGATTCAAAAGTCCTCGCCAGAGACTCCAGACTATGGAATGGATACTGCCTTGCAGCAGGTGAGAGAGGGTACTCCCCGGGGTTAAGGGCAAAGAACCACAAAGGGCCCAAGCCTGCCTGGTGCTCAGCCTCTCACGCTCTTGCAGGATCTGGTGATACAGAGGTCTCAAGATCTCTGTGAAAGAAAGCTGGGTTGAAGAGGAAGGAAGGGGTTAACCTTCACAGTCTAATGATAATGTACCATACTGTACCTTCTCTGACTGTTGCTCCTGCTTTCTCTCCATCTGTGAAATGAGGAAAACTCTGTAAAAGTCTCACTCCCTCTGCCTCAGACTTCCTCTCTAATCTTACCCTGTTCTATCACGTACACGCTTAGCAACCTTTGACATCTGACTATGCTATTCTGTTGAGAAAACAAGACCAGATAAGCAGTGCAAGTCACTGGCGGCAGGACAGCAGAACACCTCCCATGTACTAACAAGATACTTTTTCCAAACTTTCCCCTGTCCTCAGTGCAAGCAGGAGCTTGAAATCACTTCCTCCAGCCCCTGCAAGTGAATCGTTTCACTGTTTATTTCAGGGCTGGTGAAGGGGCTCAAGTGACAGTTCTGGAGAGTGAAGAACCCAGCCTAAAACAGTGTTTCTCAAACTATGTTCTGCAGCACACTGGGGTTCAGCGAACAACTTGCAGATCTGACAGTTTTTTCATATCATACACGGATGGGATATTCAGTAAACTCTTTCATATCCAGCATTCTATCATCCAGAACTCTCAAATAACCAGCATTTTAACCATAAGTACATTTTAGTTTCCTTTTCCCTAAGTACAGTTTAGTGAAAATAAATACAAATAAACACAACAAGTACAGTATAAGTTTACAGTGTACAACACTACTGTTGTTGGTAAATAAAGTACTCTGCATACATTTTTGTTAATTAATATCTAATCTTGCTTTTCTTTAGTGTTATACATTACTAAATATACCTCTCTATCATCAGAATATTTGAATATCCCTCAACCTCCCGGTCCTCAGGCTGCTGGATATAAAAGAGTTTACTGTAGTAGTAGGCATCCTTCGATCCCGAGGGATCATGGGTTTGCGCCCCAGTTGGACTGATTCCAGCAGCGTCTTCTGTGGCTGTGCAATCCAATGCGGGAGTGGCAGTCCCTTCCACACGGTGAGCAGCAGTAGGCAGATGTCGCTCTGGTATCACAGGCACGGATCTTCCTGAGGGCGCTCCTGTCTTCTGCTTCGTTCAGCAAGGTAGTTTCATACATAACAAGAGCTTCCTTCACTCCCTGTTTCCAGGCATGCCTGTCTGAGGTGAGCGAATGCCAGGTGTTCACACTGATAGAGAGAGCGCTGAGGTCACGCTTGCACGTGTCCTTGTAGCGCAATTTAGGTCGCCCTTTCGGCCTCTTTCCAGACGCCAGTTTGCCGAAGAGGAGCTCCTTCGGTATTCAGCTATCTGTCATGCGTGAGACATGGCCCAGCCAGCGCATACGCCTCTGTTTGAGAAGGGTGAACATGGAGGCAGTGCCTGCCCTCTCAAGCACTGCGCTATTGGGGACCTTGTCCTGCCATGAGATACTGACTATGCGCCTAAGGCAGCACATGTGGAATGTGTTGAGCCGCTGCTCTTGTTTTGAGTGCAAAGTCCATGTTTCACTGGTGTCCAGCAATGTGCTCAAAACACAGGCTGTGTAGACCTGCACCGTGGTGTGTACAGTGAGCTTATTGTTAGCCCATACTCTCTTCGTCAGCCTGGAGAATGTTGTGGCGGCTTTTCCAATGCGCTTGTTGATCTCGCTATCAAGTGACAAGTTGTTCGAGATCTTTGAGCCTAGGTACACGAACTCATGGACAACTTCCAGTTTGTAGTCTAGCACGTTGATAGATGGCTCGTTACCCACATTTTGGCCCATCACCTGGGTCTTCTTTAAGCTGATTGTGAGGCCAAATTCCATACATGCATCCGCAAAGCGAGTTATGAGTGACTGCAGTTCCTGCTGAGTGTGAGCAGACTCTTCGTAAGCACCCTGGTCTTCGCTCTAAGCCTCGACAGTTTGTAGAGGCTGCCGTCCATTCTCGTGCGGAGAGAGATGCCCTCTGTAGCAGTTCCAAAGGCATATTTGAGCAAAACTGCAAAGAAAACGCCAAACAGTGTTGGAGCCAGCACACACCCCTGCTTCACTCCGCTGAGAATCTCAAAGGGTTCAGATGTGGAGCCATCGTATATGACGGTCCCCTTCATGCCTTCATGGAAGGCCCTAATAATGCTGAGCAGAGTTGGGAGACAGCCTATCTTAGCCAGAATCGCAAACAGACCTTTTCTGCTGACGAGGTCAAATGCCTAGGTCAGGTCAATGAAGGCAATATACAGAGGTTTGTTCTGCTCCCTGCACTTTTCTTGTAGTTGCCTAACAGAGAAAACCATGTCTATGGTGGACCGTTCAGCTCTGAACCCACACTGAGACTCAGGGTAGACTCTCTCTGCAAGAACATTGAGCCTCTTCAGAACAACACGTGCAAATAGCTTCCCCACGGTACTGAGAAGGGAGATGTCGCGATAGTTGTTACAATCGCTTTTGTCACCCTTGTTCTTGTAGGCAGTAACAATGTTAGCATCCCTCATATGTTGCTGTACGCTGCCTTCTCTCCAGCATTGGCAAAGTACTCCATGCAGCTCTGAAACTAGGGTACCGTTGGCGCATTTGAGAATTTCTGAGGGAATACCGTCTTTCCCTGGGGCTCTTCCAGAAGAGATTGCTTTTAGCGCGTCACTAAGTTCCTCCAAGGTGGGCTCAGCATCGAGTTCAGTCATGGTGGGAAGAGGCTCGAAGGCATTCAGGGCTTTCTCTGTAACTACGATCTCTCTGGCGTACAACTGTGAGTAGTGTTCCACCCAGCATTCCATCTGCTTGGTTCTGTCCTTCAAGACCTCACCTGTGGCCGACTTAAGTGGGGCAGTCTTTCTTTGTGATGGACTGATGGCCTGCTTGATCCCATCGTACATTCCTCGCATGTTACCAGTGTCCGCGGCCTGCTGAATCTTGGAGCAGAGTTGGAGCCAGTAATCGTTGGCACACCGCCAAGCAACCTGCTGCACTTGACTCCGAGCAGACCGGAGCGCCTGCAGGTTCACCTCACTGGGAGAGGACCTGTATGCAGCCAGTGCCTGTCTCTTCTTCTCAATCAGGGGAGTCAGCACTTCAGTGTGGGCTTCAAACCAATCAGCAGACTTGACTGTCTTCTTCCCAAAGGTAGATATCGCAGTATTATAGATAGTGTCCCATAGTTGTTCCCATCTCTTGCTGATATCAGTGTCTTCTGGGCGGGGCAAGGCCTCTTCAAGTGCTTGGACAAACTTGCATACTTTTGAAGGGTCACGAGTCTTGCCAGTGTCAATGCGCAGCCTCCCTTCCTTTTTGGAGCGAAAGAATCTTCGCGGCTGGATGTGCACCTTACTACACACGAACAAATGGTCAGTGTCACAGTCTGCGCTGTGATAGCTACATGTCACCCTGACATTACCTAAATGGCTGCGTTTGGTGAGGATGAGGTCAAGCTGCTGCCAATGTTTCGATCTTGGGTGTCGCCACAAAACTTTGTGCTGGGGTTTGACATTGAAGAAGGTATTGGTTATGCAGAGGTCATGTTGGGAGCAGAGTTCAAGGAGGCACTGTCCGTTTTCATTCATCTTCCCTGTTCCAAACTGTCCCAGACAGGATGGCCAGCTGTGGTGGTCGCTGCCAACTCCGGCGCTGAAGTCACCAAGGATGACTAGCGGCTCATGGGAAGGTACCTCACTGATGGCAATGCTAAGTTCATCATAGAACTTGTCCTTAACTTCCTGGGCAGAAGTTAAAGTAGGCGCATAGACGCTGAAGATGTTGACCATGCCCACTGGTGTTTGAAGCTGGATTTTCAGCACTCTCTCAGTTCCCACATTTGGTGGTATGACTGAGCCAACTAAGCCGTTTCTGATTGCAAAGCCAACACCGTGTTCCCTGGTCTCTTCTGGAGGCTTCCCATGCCAAAAAAAGGAGAAGTCCTTCTCCCTGAGACATCCAGGGTATGATAGCCTTGTTTCCTGGAGGGCCATGATGTCCATCTGCAGTCTTCTCAGCTTGTTGTTAATGATTGCTGTCTTCCGGGGGTTACTAATGCTCTGTAGGTCTTCCGTAAGGCCCGGAGTCATGGTCCTTACATTCCATGTGCCCAGCCTGAAGGCTGGATTATTTTGTTGCTTGTTTGCTTTGCCTGGTGTAAGGTTAACGATCCACCTGTCAGTGATTCCCTAAGCCCCACACACCCAGTGGAGCAAGTGGACCGTGGCGAGGCAGCACCTACTTGGCTGAGGGCTGCCCAGCTTGAGGCGAGTGGTAGCTGCCCAATGAGATCCGAAAACCTCTCCCACCATCGGAAGCAACCCCTGGTGCCTCACTCTACGCCAATCGAGTGCAGTGGCTTAATACCGGTAACTGCTGCTTCCCGTGTTGTGTCACCACTCAGAAAGCGATGCCGGAGTGTCCTCTCCAGGGCGCAGGCCTGGGCAAGTAAGTTTGAAGGACCAGAGGATGCCCAGCAGCAGGTTCCCCCTCTCCACGCCACTAATGTAATCCAAGGGAAAGGCGGAAGCCAGTACCGCTTGGCACCAATGTCGTCGCAGGAGCTGCCATAGTGAGATTGAGCACAACCTCAAACTGCCTTCGGGGCTCCATCTCTGGAGTTTTCCTCGGGGTTTACTCCCGAAGCCTTTCCCATGACTAGGTATCGCCGCAAGGCAGCAGAGGTTTTAAATCAGAGTTTCCTTCTCCTAGGTGGCCGGCCTTCCCCGTCTAACAAGCCCCATCTGCCTGAAGCAGCTGGTTTGAAGGCGCCAGGCACCCACCTTCGCCCCTTCTCCTGTCAGTGCAAACAGTTTCTCCGGGCTTAGAAACTAAGCCACATGTGAAGGCCAGGACCTGGACTTCGGTTGTCAGAGGCTATTGGAGATGCACCCCATGGGAGCATTTTATAGATAGCAGGAGCTTATCCCCGCTACCACCCCTGGCTATGACAACCCTTGAAACCTACTGTATATTCTATTATTAAAACCAGATACAATGTTACTTCATGATTGCTATGATACCCGATTTTTTTTGGGCTGATGATATTTTTGAAGAAAATTTTCATAAGCATTCCGTAAAAGTATTATTGTTTGGTGTTCCAGGGCCTCAAAAAGTTTAAGAAACAGTGGTGTAGTGGGTAGCTGGCAGACCTGTGAGCCTTCTCCAGCTAGCTAATCAGGAGGGAGTATCTGCACTGCAGAAAGGGAAATCTAATCTACATGGTCTCCCCCCGACACATGCTGCCAATCGGGATGGCCACCAGTGAGCACCTGGTGGCTGCCCAGGAGAGATTCAGGTGCCTCAAAACTGATTAGCAGAGTGCTCACAGCACCCAGAACCAGTAGCACATATTTCTACTGGTGGTGCACATCCCCATATGCCTTGATGCACATAACAAAATTTATTCTGTCCATTGATTAAAAAAAATTGAGGCAACCCTGGTGGCCCACTCCAATAGCATTGTTCCTGATGTAAACATTTATCTACCAGGAGCTAGACAAAGACCCCTCCAACCACATAGACCAAACAGCCATCAAATTAAATGGGCTGGGGCTGAACCTACAGTTTACTTACAAAAGGCTGTATCCTATAATCAGCTGCTAGAGTCACAAGCACGCTAATGTTGTACTATAAGGTTGAGTATTATGAGTTCTGGGATGTTGGCAACTTTGTTCACAATGAGAAAACAGACCACTATTGTAACATTATGTGGGCATTCCAAACATATGGAGAATGAAAAGAATATCAGCCCCTTCCAATCTTTACAGCATGTGTTTAAGTAAATGTAATTAATAAACAAACTGTCCTACAAACAACCAAACTTTTATGCAACAATATTCCAATAAGAAACACGATGAGGGAGCTATTTTGTGTGTGTGGCATTTTTATTAGAAGGGAAAAAAAAGCCATGGATGGATTGCAGGCAAAAAGGCAAAAAAGAAAACGAAAAAATGAAAATATCACATATGTTCAAACACAAAATATTAGTTCCACATCTGGATATTACCCCAATCAGCTGCTCCTTGTTCATTTTAGTGCTGATAATTACTAGGCATGCACTAAGATTTCAGTGAACAAATCTGAAATATAGGAGGAGGTTCTAGACCATGGACTCCCCTTTCCACAGGAGAAAGGAGGACAATCCACACGTAGCAGGTGAGCCTCCATCCATGCATATATCCCCAGTGAATTCTTGGATTACCCTATGACTGTCTCAGGTATGTTCAATGCCAAATCTTGTTCCAGCTGTGCTACAGAAAAGACTTCTCTCCCAAAGCCAGATTCATGACATCACCGTATTATATGTTAATTGTTTTACTTTGCGGTTCATAGGGTATTAGTTTGGTTCCATCTTCACAAGCCAAACCCACCTATGCTAAGCAGAGTCCCTGCATATTCTGTCACGTAGAGTGGCTTTTCATGTCCTATTCAGGATTTCACTTGAGTAAGACTTGTGGATTTGGAGTCACAAGGAAGGGCTAAGTAACAGCTGATTCACTTGTTACCATCACATCCACCCAGCCACATACAAAGTGTCAAATGATATGGATATTTTAAAAGAAAAATTGAAAATCACAGAACTCATGGGTCCTGGGACAGACAGCACAACTGTGATGTGAGGAAAAATGGATTTTTTTTTCTTTTAAGTCTGTTGAAAGAATCCCCAACTCTCCCTCTGAGTGCTGGCAATTATGGCTGAAACCAGGCTAATTTCACCTACATTTTACCAACATATAATTTTCCTTTTACTGGCGTGGAAAGGGATTTATTAAAGGCACTCCTGGAATATATGAATATTTTCTTAATCAGTTTTTAAAAATCCCTGCCAGCCCTGCTATTGTTTTCTACAGAAACCAAGAGGGTGAGGTCCAGGTGAAAGGATTAGTAACCTAACTTGGCAGAAACACTGGTCAACACAGGCAAATAATCAAAGTTCTGCAAACAGAAAAAAGCTCGCTCCAAGCCCAGGGAAGACCCAGGAAGTGTTTTGCTGGCAACAGACCCAAGGGGAAAAAGAAGTTAGAAAAGGAAAAAAAAAGTCAACATCATCACACAGAACAATACCCACCGCCTTTCACTGTCAGAACTGAAGAGTGATCCTGGCAACTGGCCTAAGATTACCCCACCCCTTAGTAAAGTTACATCTAGAGAAAAACCCTGTCCTTTACCTGAGACTTCCACCTAGCAGAAATCCTCCCTCCACCCTCTGCTTTATAATAATACTTCTTGCAAAAACTTTTACACTATACAAGAAAATCACATTACAGCTGCACTGATATAAGCCAGAACTTCTGCTTCTCCCCAACCCTGCATAAAGTCAGTACCTCCCTCAAATTTCCCATAGGGGGAAAAACTTTCAGGTATCTCCCAACTCTGCAAATTGCTCACGGACTCTAGATGCCCCCTGGTCTCATCCTCACAAGACCATATCAGACACTCCTGGAGACAGCCATGGGTCACTGTCCCAAGGTTATTCACAGCAGGGAGAGCTCCCCCTGCCCCTCCCGACCCCAATCTCTTTGCTATGAATATTAACCCAGCCTACAAAGCAGGGATCAGCTCTTACTTA
Organism: Carettochelys insculpta; assembly: GCF_033958435.1. Taxonomy (NCBI): domain Eukaryota; kingdom Metazoa; phylum Chordata; order Testudines; family Carettochelyidae; genus Carettochelys; species Carettochelys insculpta. Next base: position 12,324,424 of record NC_134157.1, read on the forward strand.
CCATGCTCCTTGCTATGAAGGCCAGCATAGCTCTGTGCACGTACCAGCCACTGCCGTGAGCGAACAAAGTCCTGTAAACTCAGCAATCCGGGCCTTGATCTCGCAAAACACAGGGGACAGTCAGCGGCACTGTAAATTCAGCAGCAACAACCCAAATCCAGTGCAACAAGCCCACACTGCCTCCTTCAGCTCAGCAGCCGTTAGGGTACGGAGCAGCAGAGCAGCCATCTTTGTACAGGGCACAGCCCTTCCCTGCAATGACCAATAAGCAAAGGCGCTGTCATCTTTGTGAGGGGCAGAGCTCTGTTCTAGATCTCTGATGACAGCTGATCCCCTGGCCTAAACTAATTTCGTTATCTCCCCCCCCCCCCCCCGGGGTTAAAGAGATCAGCAGAAGGAATGGGTTCTGACAACTGGGATTTGTGCTTGCGAAGAGGACTGTGCATTAGCTGTCCCTCTCTGAGCTGAGGCACAGCAGATATGACAACCCCTGCTGATGAGCCTTAAAGTTTAGTCTTTCATTCAATCTACAGCAGCTCCCGCTTTTAGCTGTGTTGGCCAAGGCAGCAGTCAGCACGCATGGTCACTTTACTCCAATCCACACAAACTGCTGTAGGTAAAATCTCCTGCTTATCTTGCCACTCTGGTTGCACAGATAGCCTTGGCAGAATTCCACTTCCGCGTTTGATAACGTTGATGGATATCTGTGTTTATTTTTAAACCTTTCTTTAGATGTTTATCAGAACTCTTAGCGTTGTGGGAAATTAAAGGGGGACTTAGACAAAGAAATTCAAAAAGTTAAAGCTTTGGAAACATTAAAGCACAGTGTCAACTTCATCTGTCAAAATACACAAAGTAAATATCTGTAAATCAACAAACCATATGTGGTTTCATTATTCGTTAGTGCCTTTGTAACAAGTCTAATTCAAGTAAATGGATTCTGAATCTACGTTCTCAGATTCTTTTGACCTTGTGCATTGTGAATTTCAGCTATTCATAGGAATATTTATTGCTGGATTTTGTGTGTGCAGTGATGTAAATGTTTGCTTACATCTATTGATAAATATAAAATGCTTCAAAGCCTATATATAACCTTTCCCCTCCCAAGCCGTTCACATCCCTTTTCTGAGTTTCTCCTACATTAAACTCATGTTCCTCTTCTCCTTTACAACTCTGTACAGTGGTGTCCTTTAACTATTATTTCTGCTCCCTGTTCCTTCCCATTCCCTCTCCCTTAAGCATGCTTACTCATTATTTGTGATCCTGAAGAGGAATATTTTGGGGATCCCACACAAATCACATATTAATAATGAATAGAGAGCCCCTTGGAGCTGCTCAGGGCACTAGGCAATTACTTAGTCTTCTTATGGCTGGCATCAGATTTGCCCTTAGGCCTGTGGACCACGTTCCATCTAGCATTATCCCACTCTTATCTATGCATTTTTTCTGTGACATCCCTCAGGCTACATCTACACTTACCAGGAATGCTGCCAGCTACTACACAATTTTAGGTACACCAATTGCATACCTAAAATCGATTTTGCAGCTGTCGACATTGGTCCCTGTCCTCACTGCAGAATGTCGATGGGAGTGCTCCTCCCACTGACATTCCTTATTCCTTGTGGCTTGCAAGGAGTTAAGGGGTCAACAACGACCTTGGAATGTGCTGTTTTGCGCATACATGAAATGGCATTCTGGAAGACCGAACTTAAGCGTTTGATCTTCTGCAGTGAGGTAGATGTAATGCTTGGGCCAGTCTCCTCCTCACATGGCAAGCATTTCTTTCCTTGGAATACCTCCTTAAAGCAGATACCTTTCTAAGAAATCTTTCAAGAATAGTAAAGTAATAAAAAACAGGGAAAATATCCATTTTGTAGTGAGAAGAGATCCACAGCCCCAGGTTATATCTCAGTGATTCTGACTGTCAGCACTCAGAGCAGGGTCAATGTTTGCCTCTTGATCCTGTACAACACTAAGGACTCTGACTGCGCTCAATACTGAGTTAACGAGAGGGATCAAGTTGCAGTAGTTAGACCTGTGTCTGGATTTCCAGACCTTCTGCAGTTTAGAGATGTCTTGTACTTTTCTTTTCTCCCTCCTTTTATAGAGAGGGGCCACCTGCATAATTATGGGCCAAAGCTGGGGTTGGATCTTGTGGAGGGGGGTGGGGAAGGGGTATTTTGAACTGGAGTTTTGGTCTATTATAGTTAGAACTAGCAGTGGCATCTGTAGTTCAATTACTTTACACTTTCCATTACATGATAGTTTTCACTTGCTTATAACCATGACAAACTTCTACTGTTTGAGCTGAAATATTCAGTGCTGGGCATCTGCCACACAGAATATTTTAGGAAAGTTTCAACAAAAATGACCAAGCCTTTTCTGAGAATGAGATCCGGAGAAAATAGCTTGTTTTGCCACCATCGAAATTATTAGGAAAGGATCCTGTGGAAACATACACTGTGCTCCTGTTATGAAAGATGATAGTTTGGGGTTCTCAGACTTCTTTGCAGCGTGACCCCCTCTGACATCAAAAATTACTATATGACCCAAAGGTAAATAGTCTCAGAGATGTAACCATGTTAGTCTGCAGCGTCAGAGAAAAACAGGCAGTCCTGTAGCACTTTAAAGACTAACAATTTTATTTATTAGGTAATAAGCTTTCCTGGGTAAGACCCACTGCATCAGATGATGAAGTGGGGCTTACCTAGAAAAGCTCATTACCTAATAAATAAAATTGTTAGTTTTTACGGTGCTACAAGACTGCTTGTTTTATGTGACTCCAAGGCTACATCTACACTAGGGGAAAACTTCAAAATGGCCATGCTAATGGCCAAATCGGAAAATATTAATAAGGTGCTGAAATGAATTTTCAGTGCCTCATTAGCACGCTGCGGGCCACGTCACTTCAAAACAGCTGCGTTTCAATCATGTGTGGCTCATCTACATGGGGATCCTTTTGGAAAGGACCCTGCAAATGTCAAAATCCCCTTATTCCTAACAACTCATTAATATTTTCCGATTTGGCCCTCAGCATGGCCATTTTGAAGCTTTCCCCTAGTGTAGACGTACCCCAAGAGGGAAATGGAGGTATCTGAGCCCCATTTGTTTGTGTGCGCATGTGTGGCTACATGTGCACACATCTACACTAGCAAGTTCTTTCAAAACATTTTTTAAAGAAGGGGATTCTTTCAAAAGATCCTGCAGAGCATCTACGCACAAAGAGCGTTCTTTCAAAAGTAAATTGAAAGAATTAGGTGCTCCTTGTGGAATTGTTCTTCCTTTCCTGTGTCAGGAAAATCAACCCCTTGCTAAAGCTTCTTTCGAAAGAAAACGTGCACAGACACTCAGCAGGCCCTTTCCCCCACCCGAAAAACCAGTCCTCACAGGGCCTGTTTTTTTGATCCCTGGCCCATTTTTTCTAGAGAACAGGGAGCTGTGTGGATGCTCCCTTTCAAAAGAGCAAATCACTCTTTTGATCCATGGTTTTGTGTGTGGATGCACTCTTCTGAAAGATCTCTGCAGTGTAGTCATAGCCTTAGCGCGGAGGAAGGCCAAGCCCAGCTGCTTCAGGATGGGGTGTGGGGAACAGGGCTGAAGTCCTTGGTCCCAGGCAGTGGGTCTCTAACCTGAGCCTCGCCAGCAAGGGTGAAACTGTCAGGTTTCGGCTTTGGTCCCAGAGAGTGGGGTTCAGGCTCCAGCCTCCTGGTGCCCAGCAAGTCTAAGTTTGCCCCGGCGGCCCCCCTCACATTAGGATCGCAACTCCCAGTCTGAGAGCTGCTGCCGATTCGCGAGAAGCCAGACCCTCAAGTCTGGCGCTCGTGACTTGGCGGTGCTCGATTTCGGCACGTTTCCGTCTTTGGCCCCGGCGCTGTCAAGCATTACAGAGAAGAGGCCGCCCCCTCGAGCCGATCCGGGTTTGGGGGTCGGGGTCCGCCCTGCTACAGCTCTGGTCGCTCCCGAGGCTGAAGTAGGCTCTGGTTATGAGACGCACACGCTGTCTGACGGGCGGGTGCCCGGACCCAGGTCTGACTTGCCTCCCATCCCATTTCAGAGGCGGGTCCCCCGGCTAGCGAGGCGTGGTCCGCAGGGTTATCTAACTGTCCTGGCGCTTGACGTTAAGTCAATCCCCATGGGTTCCTTACGGAACACGACCGCCCTGCACAAACATGGCCGCCCGGGTAGACGTGCGGGAGCGTAGACTCCCGAGCGGCCCTCACAAACATGGCCGCCCGAGCGGCTACGGTTGCTTGCGTGCCCGGCACAAATATGGCCGCCCCAGAAGTTCTGTGGTGGGCGGGGGGGGTGCGTGCCCGGCACAAATATGGCCGCCTGACTGTTCAGTTGGTCGAAGAGGTCAAAGGTGAAAGGTGATAACGGTGGGCGGGGGTTGCTTCTAGGAAGATGGCAGAGAGCGAGAGACAGACGGGTAGGGGAGACGGTTGGTTCTGGTAGCAGTTTGCTGCCCTTCGGGGGGGGGGGGGGGGGGGTGTTGTGTCTCACTGTGTGTGTCTGGCAGGGGGAAGGGGGGCGTGTAGTGTCCAGAAGGGGAGAGGCTCTGTGGGGGTTGGGAGTTTGGTGCCCCATAGTGTATGTGTGTTGTGGGGGTGAGGCTGGTTGATGCTGTCTGCGAGGGTAGGGCCTGTGCCCCTTACTGGTGTGTGTGTATGGAAGGGTAGGGGATCCGGCATCCCATACTGTGTGTGTATCTGTGTGGGAGGGGGTGAGGTAAAGCTCGATGATGCCTTCTGCGAGGGGCAGGATCGTGTGTCCCGTGCTGGGGAGAGGCGAGAAGCGCTCTATGTAAGCAAGATGTCTCTGTGCCCCGTAGGGTGTATTTGTTGGGCAGGGCAGGGCAGGGAGTCTGGGAGATGCCTTCTGCGGAAGCAGAGGTCTCTGTGTCCCATAGCAGAGGTGTGTGTGTGTGGAAGGCTGGGAGATCATCTCTGTGGGAACAGGGGGTCTCTGTGTCCTGTAGCTGGTGGGTGGTGAGTGAGGAAGGCTGGGACATGCTTTCTGTGCCACTGAGTGTGTAGGGAAGACTGATGCTTTCTGTGAGAGCAGTGATCTTTTTCCCTGTACTGTGAGGAGGAAGGAGTCTGAGTGATGCCCTTTGTGGGGGCTGGTGGTCTCTGTGCACCACAATGGGGGGAAGGCCTGGGCTGGGAAGGGGGAATATGGGGGATTCTGTAGTATAGGCTTAGTAGGAATAGGATATTGGAGGGACGGCTCCTGTGCTTGGAGCCTCAAGGCATAGGGGAACAGCCTGTGGTGCCCCTGTTTGAGGCTGTTATTCTGATGGCCCATACTGAAAGCCAGAGAGAGTGTGTGTGTGTGTGTTGTTCTCTCCTAGCTTTTAAGTGAAAGCTTGTGTGGGAAGGAGTAGCTGCTAGCAGGGTCACTGTGAGGGTATAGTAGTCAGCAGTGACTGTGCTTTATGGAGCTGTAGAGGGAATGTGGGGCCTGGTAGTTTACTGAAGCTATAGTTGGTACCTTAGACTGTCTGTCTGTCACTGGCTGTTACCTTGGGCTGCTGCAATTCTAAAAAGAGACCACTGGCCCAAAGCAATCCTTTTGCTGCTGCTGTTTTTAATTTGTATGAGCACTCCTCAGCCGAGCCACTATATTAAACATTTTCTGGTGCAGGCCATTTGGAATCTAGGCTAGTGGTTAGAGCAGAGGATTGAACCTCAGGATATCTGTTTTCTATTCCAGCTCTGGGCAAACTACTTAGGTCTCAGGAGCCTCAATTTCCTATCTGTAAAATGGGGCTAATATTTACCCTTCTCCCAGGAATTACATATATGTGGAAAATACTTAGGGCTTTTTAGAGAATAGGTGCTACAGAAGTGAAAAGGACCCAAAGAGAAATTGGAGCAAATGTTCAGAGGCAATTCAACTTTAGTAGTGGCTTTTGTTTTTGAAATTCAAATGGGATTTGTGGGCATGCCATATATGGCAGTTGGTAGGGAATTATCAAATGCTACTTATCATCATTTATGGATGAAGATGTTACTCAATTAATACTTAAAATAATCAAATACAAGAAACAAATGCAGAGCTGAGATCCAGCAGTAATCTGGTTTCTGACTGGAGGGTCAAGATATTCTGTTACCTGAGAAGCCTTTCCTCAGCTGGATTGGCTCCAGCCGGATAAGCAGCTTTTTCTTGTTGGAGAAAGACCGTGAAAGTCTCCTTTGTCAATGTCAGTTCTCACCCCAAAAGACATTTAGGGGTACATTAGAGCTAAATAACAGTACAGAACACAGAGTCAGGACTGGGGGTTGTAAACAAACTTTATGGGACCATGGAAAACTTGGCTACACCATGATAAGTGGTTGTCTGACTAATTAAAGTCATGCTGGATTACAGATGTTGCTGGACGAGAGAGTGCAGATTAGAGAGGTTCAACCTGCACAGTTTAGACTCTTAGTTTTCTGGTATGATTCTGTACAGTGCTGCCTTGCTGGAAAAAATGGGAAAGCTGGTGAACACTTCTGGGCAGCATTATCTGTGCAGGTGGTTATACATGTTCCTTTAGGCCATTCAGCTAATGTTGGAAACTGATGTTTAGAATTTGCCTTTAGTGCTCAGAATGATCATCACGTTTTGTCTAGGTGCTCTGTGCTGGACAAAATATTTGAACTCTTCTACAGTTGAAAGCATTAATCAAGGGAATATGTAATAGCTTGTAATTTCACTCTAAATATCCTCTTGGTTTCCTGGCGTACTGTTGTTTGCTGTGTTGCATCTTGACTTTGTTTGCCTGTGGAAACATGATGCAAATATGCCTTTAACCTTGTGGCAATGTTTCCAGCTCTGCAGTGTCCTCCCTGGGACTGCAGGCTGCGATTAGAACCAGTTGTTCATCTTGGACTGCAGAGCACTTCGCAAATTGGTGACCTTCATGTTGGGGTTTATTTCTTTTTGTGAAAACTCAGGGAAAAGAGAGTTCCTGGCTAACTGTGTACCCAACTGGGGGACCAGGAATGTTGCTGCTGTTATACGTTATTTGTTTTTATACTGTATTGTTCCTTTCATTGTAGGATCTCAAAGTCCTTTATAAAGAACCTCAATTCTGTCCCAGCATTACCCCTAGAGCCAGCCTAGGGAGACTGGTTCAGTAGTGACAGAACAGTGCCACCTACTGATTCACTGATGCTTTGTCTTCACTGCAAAAAGATTTATTTTTGTGTGGAGATGGCTCCCAATGTAAAAACTATACTATTTGTGGTGAAGATCTGTCCTAATTCTGTGATTGTCAGGATACCTGTGAAGCACTGGACTGTGGTTAGATTGGTGGTGTGCTGAGACTGCTGTTTATCATGTGACCAAGATTCTCTCATTGTTTACTTGTACTCCCTCCTCCATCTGTTGTCTCTTGTTTTATAAAGGTTGAACGTCTCTGGTCTGGCACTCTCTTGTCTGGCAACATCCGTAATCTGGCATGATTTTAGTTAGCTGCGCGACCACTTAAATGGCTGTGGCCAAGTTTTCTGTGGTCTCATAAAGTTTGTTTACAGCCCCAAATCCTGGCTCTCAGTGTTCTATGCTGTTATTTAGGTCTAACTTACTCCTGAATGTCTCCGAAGTGCCCAGTAAGCAGGGGAAGTGTTGGTAATGTGCTAGACATTATTGACCTCCTGTGGTCTGGCAAATTCTCTCGTTTGGCACCAATCAGGTCCTGAGGGTGCTGGACTAGAGAGGTTCAACCTGTGCTGATATTGTAAGTTCTTTGGGGCAGGACATGTGTTTTGTCCTGTGATTGTACAGAGCCTAGCCCAGTGGAATCCTGAGCCATAACTTGAGGTCATAGTTGTTATGGTAATACATATGATAAATAAAAACACTTTTTTCTGCAGTTTCCTTGGATTTCTTGTGGGGTCAGCTGTCAATGTATTCAGCTGGCCTAACATTGCCTAACATGCGAGTCCTGACAGGATCAGAGCACAGGGGTGCAAAAGAGCCAGGCAGTTCAATACCTTTTGTTTCAGAAAAATGAACATTGACTTCTAAAAAGTGGCTGGACTTAAAGGGGGAGTCTTTAGTAGCTGCTATGTTTGACCTTTCTCACTCTTCATCTTTCAGGTTCCCCGGAGGAGGCATCAGCCCCCCTCTGCCAGAGCTTCATGATCCCCAAAAAGGAAATAAACATGGTTCCCGACATGGCCAAGTGGAAACGCTCTCAGGTATGGAATTAGGTCCAGAGCCTATCTGTTAAGTGCCTGGTGTGTCCCTAGGGCAGCATGTGCATAGACAAAGCCAGACCTGGCCTGTGTCTGCTACGGGAGTGAAAATGGTTGTTATGAGCTATGTGAAATAATTTTTTTTTAAAAGCAGTATGAGAAATGCCATGTGAATAAAGTTAGTCCAGCCCAATAACTTTTAATGATGACAATAAGGGCTTTTGGATACTGGCATCTTTGCTTGTGGAGTGATTTTGTGATGGAAAGTAAGTCTTGTCCAGTCACGCCAACAGCTGCCGGGGCAAGGTGGGAGAAGGAGGACCAGTTCTCACTCCTAAAAGGCATTCCCAAGAGTGGCAGGTGTGCGGCTTAGGGCAGTCAGCTCTCCCCCATGCTCTCTCAGAGCTGCACACAGAATGGTGGCACAGCACTCTGGTGTTTCAGAGGGGCCTGGAACTCCAGCTGCTGCAGCTCTGGGGCCCTATGAAAAGCCAGGCCCAGGGGCAACTGTCCCCTTTGTTCTCCTCCAGATGCCTGTTGACAGGCCTGGTCTTGTCTGCATTGACACCAGTGTAACCTGTAGTGCACCACCAGTGGTAAGCTGTAGGGTAAACTGTGCTCAGTGTAAACTGTGCTCAGGCGTTTTTACCAATCAGTAGGATTAGACAATACCATGGCAAAATGTTTGAGCCAAGTTTACACTTTCACATTCGCTACCGCTGCTGGTGAACTTTTTTCCTCCTGCAGGAGGGTTGTAGGGATGAGAGGCTGGAAGAGGAGGAGAGAAATCCCTCTGTGAGTGCTAATTAACACACAAGCACTGTCTATGCTGCAAGGAGAGTTGTATGCCTCATGATCATGTTTAAACATGGTGCTAGCAGAGTTTTAGGCATTTTTTCTCTTACTAGCACATACAGGCTGCAGTCTGTGTAACATGAAAGTGGCTAGAGCAGCGTTTCCCAACTGGTTCTGCAAAGTGAAAATAAGGGTTCTATGAGAAAATTCCTCTGCAGCTCCGTGCTCTGCTGCAGCAGAAACGGTAGAACTAAATGTAATTGGCTTAATGGCTGGCAGGGCAGTGGGAGGGATCCAGTTGTCAAACCAACTGAATTTAGTTCCATTATTTCACTGGTGGCAGGACAGGGAGGCGCAGAGAGCCCCTCACACACCTGCTACCCAAGAAGCTACAACCCTCCAGTGGGCATGGCTCAGCTCACCTCTGCCAGTGGAACACCTCCACACCAGCCTTCCTTCCACTGGGTGCATGTGGCCACCTGGTGTAGGCTCCCCAGCCAGTGCCACAGATGGGTTAGTCCTGCTGGGGGGGATTGGGAGTTAAGCCTGGGGATGGGGATAGGAGGGTGGGTTTGGAGCTGAGAGGTTAGCCTGGGGATGTAGGGGTGGGTTTGAGGCTGAGAGGGGCTAAGCCTCTGGATGGGGAAAGGAGGTTTGCGGGATGCGGGGGGTAAAGCTTGTGGGTAGGGGAGCGGATGTGGGGTCTGAGGGCTGAGGTGGGTAAAGCCTGGAGATTGGGGACAGGTTTGAGGGCCAAAGGGGATAGAGCCTGGGATGGGGTTCCACAAAACTCTTTCACATTTAAAAGGGTTCTGTGGCCAAATATAAAATTGGGAAACACTGGGTTAGAGTGACTCTGATCTCACTGGGACAATGGTATTAAACCCTATCTACAAATTTAGCAATTGTAATGTGAAAAATATACATTCTGGTGTAATAAGCATAAGGTCACATTTATACTGAAGCTAAAACAGAGTCAGGTTTGAAGTTATTTTTCTGATTGTTTTGTATAATAACAATTTAGCTCTTGCTACCATCTTTTCCTTGGAAGACTCTAGTGGAGACCGGAGACCAAGTTGGCTATGACAGAGGCGTGCTGGAGAGGCAAACCCTCAAGAACTGAAAGAGAGAATGGATTTTATTCAAACTCGTTAAAACGTGGGGATTTTGGCAGTTCTGATTTAACCAATGCCTGAACAAATATTGGCGGAAAAGTGGTCTTGCCTCACAGCGTTCAAGCTCCTCATGTCCAGGCATTGCACAATCATGGCCCTGTCTACATCACTGCTTGTTTCTTCCTGTTCCATATGTCTTCCCAAACTTCTCTCACTCTCAGTACCAGGCCTTCTGTTGCACTGCCCACAACTAGGAGAACTAGGAGGTCAAACTCATACCTCTCTGCGCTCAAACCCCTGCTTATGAAGTGTCACGTACCAAATATAGTCAGACTGCTCAGGAAGCACAGTGATGAAAGTGCCACAAAGTCCTGGGAGCAGGGACTGGCTTGTTACATTTCAGGGCAAGTTCATTCTCACCTGCCAACCCTGTGTCTTCCTACCACAGAAACCCTGGGCCCAGGCAATAGGACAAAGGAGGTTTCAGTGGCATGCCTTTGTGAAGACTTTGTTATTATTTAAGACCATTAGGTGGCACCATAGCTTGATCCCCAAACAAGAGCTATTTGCACCCTTCTGTCTACGTCCCTCAGGAGGAGGGGACTCAAGACCCCTCCCACCTTTTCAGACCTTTAACTGTGCTAAAAAAGAAAAACCCACGTGGTGAGGAGATTTGAAGAGGGTGGTGGTTACTTGGTTGGTGTGATGTTATGACTAAGTGCACAGAGTGTACTTCGTGCTGTTCCAGGGGTTACTATCTGTCTAGGAGTCAAGGTTGTAGGTCCAGGTTGTAGCAGCAGAACAAGCCGTGTCCTGTGGTGTCTCAGGAAACTGATGCTGTGAGTTGGGCATTGTTCTTTTGGTTTGCTCTAGGCATCTCACACCATGATTGCTTGCCTCCAAAGGAACTGTCAGTGTTCAGATAACACACTTTCCACTTCGAGAACAACAAGAAGTCTTGTGGCACCTTATAGATAAACAGATATTTTGGAGCATAAGCTTTCGTGGGCAAAGACCCGCTTCATCAGATGCATGAGTGATGCATCTGATGAAGCAGGTCTTTGCCCACAAAAGCTTATGCTCCAAAATATCTGTTTATCTATAAGGTGCCACAAGACTTCTTGTTGTTCTCGAAGCTACAGACTAACATGGCTACCTCTCTGATACTCTTTCCACTTGTGTTTGTTTGCAGGCATATGCAGATTACATAGGCTTCATCCTCACCCTGAACGAAGGTGTCAAGGGCAAGAAGCTGACCTGTGAATACAAAGTCTCTGAGGTAGGAAAAGGGCCAAAACCAGTTATTTCCAGTCTTGCATTTGCTCTGCTTTGGTTGGTTTGTCCTCCACAGAGGAGCATAGAGCTATTGTGGCTCCACTTATTCTCCCTGAGGCATCAGCCAAGCAGCCAGTTGTCTTTCCTCGTTAACTGTGATACACCAGCCTGTGGGGACTACAAGTACCGTCATGCAGTGATTCCTCTGGTAACTAGGCACCTTTTGCTTACTTGCAAAACGTCTAACTAAGCAAACTGAGAAAAAGCTGGGTTGTATGGCGGGAGGGGTCATGGTGAAGAACAAGAAGGGCCCTGTCCTGTCCACACTCACTACACTATTGCTGCCTGCTCTCAGCCAGAAATTCCAGTACAAGAAGCCATCTTACTTAATGGCCATAAAAGAGAATTGGGCGTCTTGGTTTCTCTTCCCTCTGATTTGCTGTGTGACCTCTGACAAATCACTAAAGCTTTCTGTGCCTCAGTATCCCCATCTCTCGAATGGAGTTACTGGTATTAACCCTCTAGTGAGGGCTGTGAGGTTTTAGTCATTCATATTTATTCAACAGTTTGAGCTGAAAGATGCGATAGATGGGCAAAATATTGTTCCCCCTTTGCCCTCAGTGCCAAGGTTCCTTGAGTTGTTTTGGGTCTTCACCCTGAGGGAACAATTTGTTACAGTCTGAAGAATTTCTCTCCCTTTCTTGTGCTGTTGTCTGGGCAGCAGTTCCAGCTTCTCCTGCCCTGTAAGTTCTAGTGTGTGGCGCAGAGAGGATTCTTCCATGCAGCTAGCCTTGTCCTGTCATGCCTGAATTCTGACTCAGCTCTGCTGGACCTTCTTGAGCAGCACTGGCTCCTCTGAGATGGGGCAGATTTTTGGCTGAGTCCAGCTTGTCCAATGCTGCCCTTTGCATTTACTTTGATTTCTGAAATGTGAGCAGACTGCAGACTGGGTGGGGGAAGGAAGAGATGAGCTTGGACTGATGTGCCTTAGGGAGTGGTTCAGCTGGCCCTTAGGAGAAGGTAGGGCCTTAGCAGGGGAGCTGACAGCCTCCATGGACCCCTGGGCAAGGTGTGGGGAGGCTTGGCTCTGTGCTTCTGGAAGGGGCAGAAAAAGCACTGCCTGGAGCACACAATGCTATCTCCCCCTTTAGCCCTTAGTACTCCCTGGAGTGCGCCTTTGGGCCCCAGGGTAACTGTCCCCTTTGCCCCCTCACTTTCCCGTTGGTGGGCCTGGGCCTTAGTGACCTGGTGTCCAGTGGAGAGTTGTGTGTGTCTGTCACGTGGTGGCATTTGTAGCATTGCAGCCCCTTGTGTGCAAATGGGCTAAAAGTTCGTTCAGCATACGGAGTCCCGGCAGACTGAGGCCAGAGGTGGGATTCAGAGTGGACTCTCAGGGTATACTGCAGATTTCCTCTTCATGCGCATTACCCCAGGAACTAGTCATGTTTCTGTCGTTACTCCAAAGTAAGCAGTGGTGTAGCAATGACCTATGCTTATTATATCAGTTACTGAACGCCTGATTGTCCAAGTGATGCTGGACTGAGTCCAGGGCAGAGCAACTAAGAGAATTTCTGGGAACCTTCTTACCTCTTTCCAGTTATAACCAATCACAACTGGGCAGGTTAATAGGGCTGCTTAAAAGAGACCTGCACATGGCGGAAGGGGACATGGACTTCTGCCCTGTATGGCTGCTGCTTTCTGGAGGGATAAGGAAAAGACCTGGATGAAAATGTTTGTTTCCTCAGTGTTTTGGGTTTTTTTAGCTATCAGGCATGCTAGGGCTGGCTGTCCTGTTCTGGGGAGATTTCCCTTGAGGAGCTGGGTATGTGTAGTAGAAACTCCCTTGCCCTTTGCTGAAAGAACAGTGAGTTGAAATCCCTACCAAAAGCTCTTTTCCTCCAACGGTTGTTCAGGCATTGGTTAAATCAGACATGCCCAGATCCCTAAATTTTAAAGAGTCTGAATAAAATCCATTCCCTATTTTACTTGTTCGGGGTTTGCCTGCCCAGCATGCCTTTGTCATAATTAGGTTGGTCTCCAGTCTTCACTAGAGTCTTCCAAGGACAAAAGGAGAGCATGCGTTAAATTGCTGTTGCACAGAGCAATCAGAATAATAATTTTAAACTCTAACACACCCCTGCCCCCTCTTTCAGGCCTTTACCCATCATACAGAATCAAAAAAATAAGAATCTCTTCCTCCCACTTTTCGCAGATCCCCTTGAAATGGTTTTAGTGCAAGTGACAGATGCAGGAAGTGATGTCAATGGTTAAGAAAGTTGCAGGAAACATATGTTGCTGCCTTCTTGCTGAGCGGGTAGAAACCTGTGACAGAAGGCCAAATTAATCTGCTTTCCTTTTGAATGGAGGGTCCCATGGTTTGCCCTGTTGACGGAGCTGTATCCATTTTCTTCCTGCTTCCCTATTCCCTGCTGCAGTTCCTTCATCTTTTCTTCCTGACCAAACACTTGGAACCCTTTCTATATCAAACACAGTCCCTCAGATCCCTCCTTTGCATCCACGTCCTTCTTGCAGTTGTCACTTGTCGGTCCACTGAAGAAAGGAGTGCTGGGAGAGGAGAGACAAGACCACTCTAATGTTCTCCAGATATTGAGGGTCTGAACCCAGTCATGTGACTTTGGGTATGCGCCTCTGAAGAGAGCACACTTTGGCTGTGAGCATGCTTAGCTCCTGTTGAAATCAAATCAAGTCACGGGGGGCTGCATGCTCTTCAGGCCTCTCAGGAGGTGCTGATCCACCTTGCAAGGCCAGATGTTCAGAGTGTAACCTCTGTGGCACAGGCCTGGGTTTTCATCTTGCATTGAACACACAAGATGCACTCTCTAAAAAAGAGGGCTGAGCATCTATCTGCTTGTGGGCTGTGTGTGGCTCCCCCAGTGGAGGCTGAGTGTCTGGTTGCTTGCTGGGAGATGTTCCTGGAGCTGTATGCCAAGCCAGTCTGTAATAGCTGATGCTTTGGCATGCAGGTCTGTTATGGTAGGAAAGGGTTAATCTAGAGCTCGCAGTTGAGCAGCATTGGGATGAGAGAATATGCAGCCTTCAGGAGAGGTCTCGGTCCCCTTAATAGTCCCTGTGATTCCAGCTCACATTTATTTTTGTTTGCCCACCTCCAGTGTGCATTTGGGAACCCCTGCATCTGAGTGGCTGACACCCGGCTTGGGGTGACTTGTCTGGACCTGAGGAGGGAGGGTGAGAGAGAGGCAGTCACCCTTGACAGCAAGGAACCTGACTGCTTGGGCTCTAGAGGGGACATTGCATTTGAATGCCTCCAGGTGGCTGGCTGATGCTCACAAGAGACCCTGTCACTGGCTCACTGTTCCATAGGAGGTGACAGGGTTCACCTATATCATCACTGGGCAAATTTTGGTCTTGAAAGGCGACAGGATGCAGAATCAGCACAACAGAAAGAAGAGTGATCAGGGAGGGGGAGGAGGGAGGATTTGCCCTTGCTCCGATGCCGGGAAAGGTAAAGTAAAAATAGAGCCTAAAAAGTCAGCCACCCAAGACCACGCTGCAGTGGTTCTCATCTCCAGGTTCCTATCAGCCCTGCTGTTTCCCCTGGCAGCATGACTTTTCTCTGCCATGTTCATTTTGCTGGGCAATGGAAAACCTGCCCCTTTTATATAAGCCCCCTTTCAAAGGGCCCAGAGCCCGGAATGAGCTGCAGGTCTTTAATTATTTATTGGTGTGGCTGAGCCAGCAGCTGGGTCCTGCTCTCCTGCATTCAGCTGGTCTGTTTCTAATCCCTTTAAAGCAGGCAAGCGAGGAAGGGCTGCGTGACTCTGCCTCCCCTCTCCAAGGCCTGGAGGCAGAGACTGCAAGAGGGACAGAAGAAGAAAATCTCTTGCCAGCCATTTATCCAGCCGGCACTGAGCGCCACAGTCACCGCTCACCGTGAGGGTTTGAAATATGAGAGCTGCTTGTAATGAGTTGCTGCTGCTGGTGGATAAATCATCGGTGTTATTTAATTATTTAACAAAAGCCACCGCTGCTAATTGCAGCGGAGTGTGGCAGCCAGGTTGAGCTGCTGTGAAAAGCAAGCCCAGGCCTGTTGGGGAAGGGCCTGTCTTTGCTGGGTTTGTGCAGCGCCTAGCACCCTGGGGTCCTGATTGATGACAGGGGCTCCTACATGCCATGGCAACAGAGTTAATAATAGGTTTGGCCCACTTGCTTGAGTCACAGGTGCTGCCCTGTCCCTGATTCCAGCCTGTGGTCTTACATGGCTCCCTGGGTGCACGTGACCTGTTGTTTTGCCCAAGGTATCTGCAGATGGTGTGCTCAGAGTTCCCCTTCCATTTTCCCTGCTTTAATCTGTCCTTGCCCACACGCTAGTCACGGCTGTCCTCTTTAGACCCCTTCACTGCTCTGGACTTAGGGCTCCTACTGCTATATGACTCTGTGCTCCATCCTGACTTGTTTCCAGCAACCCCTCCAGAACCAGTGTCTGGAGAGTCATCCAATCAGCTGGCTGCAGTTGTCATGAGATTCCTTCTTGTGGTGCAGATGGGGTGAGTGTGTGGGAGAGAGGAATCAAAGGCAGAGAAGCACTGCCTGCTGTCTCTCCTGCCCCGCCCCTCCAGTGGCACTTCAAGGGCTAGAAACTTGCTAGGCTCTGCTGTTTCCTAGTCCCCTTCTGACAGGCAGCATGAAGAATTGAACCACAACCCAGGAGACCAGCCGACTTCACACGGTCGATGCCTCCAGCAAAGTCAAACCAGCCCTTACCTCGTTGTCCTCTTTCTCTCCTTGAAGGAAGACTCCCCTCTTGAGACTGTAATGCCTCTATTGCCCAGGGCCGAGATGGTCACCGTGGCCTCCAGCGTGGCTCTGGCTGCTCTGAGTGGGCAGTGGAGAATCCCAGATGTGTTGGCAGGTGAAAATACCTGACTGTCATTAGTGGGGCCTCCTTGTGCTGCCCTCTGCAGCTTAATCCACTGATTGGAATCTAGACAGTGGATCCTGACACCTTGCTGCTGCTTTGCAACAGATTCAGGGCCACTGTGCCAGCCCTCAGAGGTCCTCTGCTCCCCAGCTATGGGTCAGGGGGTGTTTCCATATCTTGGGCTCAAACCCTTAGGCCTCTCTAGCTGGCTGCATGTACCAGCACCGTGTTGAACTAAGCTTTGTATTGCCTGCCAGTCTCTGCCCCTGTAGTCTTCTCCCTTGCCTGAGGCTCCCTATTGCTTAAAATCCTGCTCAGCCTTTGCTCTCACCAGGTCATCCTCTCTGTTAACCTTTCACAGGATGCCCCTCTGTCTCCACATCAGAGTTAAGCTCCTCAATACCACCTTCATGGGGCTGTAAACCTCTTACTCCTCGGTGTCATGTCGTTGATCCTTCCTCACTGTCTTCCATTCTCAGCTTCACATCCTCAGGCAGACCTCCCACCTCTTTGAAATGCTTCCTGCTCTGCCCTCCCACCACTGCTGTGCCAGCCACTTCCCCTCCCAAATTTCAGATCCAGTGTCTCCTCCTGTGACTGAGTGAGACTGTTAGCTCTTCTGGGCAGCAACTATATCTCTTATGTGCACGTTTGTGAAGTGGCACATGCATTGATCATCTGATTTGTAGGGAGGCTCAGTACCTCTGAAAATCAGACTATGACCGGTATTAAGTGGGAGTCCTGAGGAGGTTGGGGCCCCTTAGTGCTAGGCCTTATGTAAACACCTAGTAAGAGAAATTCTCTGCCCCCAAACAGACAGGACAGACAGAGTAGAGGGGAAACAATCCTCAGAGGTATAGAAGTGCCTATGTCCTATAAAGCCAGGCTACTTTCTAAACAATACACTGTTCTGTGATGAGCATTAGAGTGGAAGCATGTAGTACAGAGTTGCAAACTGTGTGTCAGGGACCTTTGAATGATGCGGCTCTGCCTACCCAACCTACTCCTCCCTCCCCAGGCCTAGTCAGGTTCTTTGAAAGTATTTAGGCTAGGAACTTTTTAAAATGAGATTCTAGACTCTGGAGCACAGTTGTGTGACCATTCAAAAAATTAACAATATGGTATCTTGTGCGGGTGTAGGACCACACTCTACTAGGTCTTTGAGTCCTGGGATGAAATGTCTACCTTCTGCAGGTGCTGATTGGCTGTATTTTGGCTCTCCTAGAGCTTAGGCCAGTACAGGATGTGAGCTGCTGTTTTTCAGACTGGACTATCCTTCTGATGTGAAGGGTGAGGGGTGGCCACTGTGGACGTTAGAGAGACAATGTGCGTCCCATTATTCCCTTCTGTCCCTTGCAAGGTTGGTGTGGAGGTGTGTGACTCAATGCCAGAACACTGGCAAGTACAGGTAAAATAAAATGCTGGAGGTTGGGGCAATGATTTTAGGGTGACTTGCTTGTGGTTGTGTGTGAGACTTTTCTCTTGTCTGATTTGTGAACTGTAGCCCATTCTATCCTGTAGGCAATTGAAAAGCTGGTGGAACTCCTGGATACCCTCGATAGGTGGATCGATGAGACCCCACCTGTGAACCAGCCCTCTCGCTTTGGGAATAAGGCCTTCAGGACTTGGTATGCCAAACTAGATCAGGTATGTATGAGGTTAGGAGAGAGGCTCTTAGATGTGGACCTATTAAGAGTTGCTTCTCCATCAAGAAGTACATTCCGCAATGATCATGGAAAGATTCTCATCCTCATATTATACCTGGGTAATCAACAGACTGACCCACCAACTTGCTGGGTTTGAATGGGACCATATTTCAGGTCTTTTTGTCTCAGGCCATTGATGTGACTTATATAATTCTGAAGCTGGTGCTGGTGTGGAACCCCTATGGGAGCTCAACTCACTCTTACATTCCAAGGAGCCCCATTGACTGTTCTCCCCCTTTAACCATCCATTGTGTCCACCAGCCTGTAAATGTGGTAGATGGGAGCAGGAACATGACACTCCATGGCAGAGCTAGGCCTGCCTCACCTGAGACTACTCACCCCAAGGAAGGCTCTTTGGGCCTTGAGGGAGAGCGCATGCTACAGTGCATTTACCCAAGGGCTTTGGGTATGGTCTATGGCTGGGGCCATGGACATACTGTGATGCAGTTTGTTAAAGTTTCATTTCCAGGGCACTTTGTGCCAGCAAAAGGTACTAGGTTGATGGCTTTAGAGACTGAAGTCTTCTCTGTCCAAAAAACAATACAGGTGAGGCAGTGAGAGAGCAAGCTGTCCACATGTAGTTCCTCAGCATGCTGCAATCCTGCCCTGGAGGGACTACCTCCAGAGACGGCAGGAGAATTTGCTCTCTAGGCTGTATAAGCCTGGGGTTCTTTGCTGAGACTGTCAACTAGTGGGGTGTCTGTATCAATGGGTTATCAGGATGGAAGTTTAAGTGGAAGAAGCCCTCACAGCAGACAGGGTAATAAGCTGTTCTCTCTGACTAAATCTCTGCCACCCCAACCAGTGACATACAAATTCAGCCTGGAGACAACTAATGCTGCTCCTTGTAATGAGTGCCTTTGACTAATGTGGGAACATGGGGAAGGGATAGCTCAGGGGTTTGAGCACTGGCTTACTAAACTCAGGGTTGTGAGCTCAATCCTTGAGGAGGCCATTTAGGGATGGGACAAATAGATGTCAGGGATGGTGCTTGGCCCTGCCAAGAGGGCAGGGGACTGGACTAGATGACCTCCCAAGGTCCCTTCCAGTTCTAGGAGATGTGTATTTCCAATTATAATAATTCCTTATTTTCCTCCGTCAGTCTGCTTTTTTGGAGGGGTGGCTTGTTCCATGCCAAACCAACTCCAGCCGATGGCGAGTTTGTGTCCCTTCCCACACGGGTGCCATGTACCCACCTTTTGGCTTGTGGCAGACGTAGTTCAATGCTCAGGAAATTTTTGTTGTGTTTAAGGAAGCAGAAAACTTAGTTAAAACAGTGATCCCCGAGCATCTGGCTGAAGCTGCACCAGAGGTGGCCGTGTACCTGAAGGAATCCGTGGGGAACTCCACACGCATTGACTATGGGACAGGTATCTTCACATGCGCACTCGATTTGTCTAGCCTTGTTGGGCTTAGAGTCCCCAAAGTGAATTCACCCTTACTGTCAATATATGTCATTGCCATTGCAGGGGGATGCACTGAACTATACCAAGGCTGAAAGTGGCCAGGAAAGAAAAGAGGGTCAGAATCTGATTATACCAGAGTTGTGATTGATGTAGAATCTTGGCTGCCTCCACTTCAGTCCCAGTCAGCTTAAGTTTTTCAAAATAAGCATTCTTAGCTTCTCTTATAGCACCTTTCATACAAGGCACTTAAAGTGCTGTAAAAACATTAATTGACCATTGCAATCACTGTTGAGATGCTATCACCTCTGGGGTGCACCGGAGAGTTGTTTACCAGCACACAGTAACACTACATGGTAGTGTAGAAAAAGAGGTGCTCAAGGAGTATTCTGAGCAGCTGAATCACAGGGGGAGTTTAAGGCACTAAAATGTAATATCTTGGATTGGAATCAGACCAGAAAATTAGTTAATATTGATACTTAGTGAGAGGTGTCTTCAGATTGTGAGTGGCCATAAACAGTGTGATATAAATACCTAGACAGGATCTTTTTTTAAGACCTTGCAAGAGAGCAGAATCAGGCCCAGGGAGAAAAGTGAGAATCAGAAGCTGGAGTGATTCCATTGGCTTCAGTTAAGTTACTGTGGCTTTACATCTGGGTGTGAGCAGACCCTGAAACTGTGAGGAGTCCCACCTGGATGTAATAGTGGGAAAGGGCTTGGAGAGAAATGTCTGGATAATGACTTAATCAAATAGTGGAAGTGAGGATCATTGTAGCATGCTGGGAGCCTGATGTATGTGAGAGGAGGAGAATCCAGATAAAGAGATGAAGAAATACAGGTGTGCACATCTCACTGCCAGCTGTGCTGCAGGTCTTGATCACTAGGGGGAGATGTTGCCTTTGGTAATGGACCTGTTGGCTTAGAGTCCGTGAGCTGTAGCTTGGTGAAGGAAATCTAGTCTCTTCACTACTTCTCTGTCTTGAGTGCTGGGCTCTCTGTTCTTTCAGCTCAGCACAGCTAGACTTTAGGTGCAGCTTGTTCATATCCCAGCAGCTGCACAGCTTTATAAAGTGGAGCTGCCTCCTTTATTTACTCTCTTTATTGCTGTACTTTATCCCATCCAAGGGGAAATAAAAGCACCTTTCTGCAGCCAGTGTCCGTATCTTATGGGCTCTTATGAGTGCTTCACTACTGGTCTCTTCAGTGTTAGCCAGAGGACAAAGGTGCACAGAGCAGGTGGCCCGCGGCTGACAGTTGGGCATCTTAGGGTGGTGGTTTTTCCCTGGGGCGGAGCAGGGCTGGTGTCCGTCCGACCAGATGCCTTTTGTAAGTAGAAGGACATCTCTAATTGCTTATGAGTGCTTGTTTCAACCCCCAAACGCTCACTCCCTGCTGTAGAGCTCACTGGGTTACTCTGGAATTCTCCAGCTCCCCCATCCTCTTGATAAGAAAGGGAGTTGCTCCAGCACTCCAGTCTCTCAGTGCCTGGCTCTCAAAGTATTTCATTCTGCAGGAAAGATGGCAACAGGGGCCACTGTACCAGTAGACTATTGTGGGAGAACCACAGAGATGAAACTGACATCATAATTCCCTAACTATGAGCAAGGAGGGTGTTTGTGTGTGGGTGTAGGAGAAGTGTTGTCTGGTGATTCAATTTCTGGACTAGATTCAGGGCTTTTACAGCCTGACACTGATTCACTGTGTAGCCTCGGTCAAGGTACATAAATTTTCTATGTCTTCGTTTCCCCATTTTACAGATGGGACTTCACAACTTCACAAAGATACATGTTTTATTTGTCAATGGCTGTGAAGCACTGTGGGATGCTTGAATAGTGGGTGCTATGTAATTATGAAATAATATTGTTGGGTGTTAATAATAGGAGGATGCTTTTGCAATGTTAGCCAAGTAACAAGAAGCCTTAGTTGGTTGGAGCTCTGCCATCCATGGAGATGTGACAGCCATGTCCTCCAAAGAGCATTGTGGCACCTGCCAAGAGCTAGTCTATGATGGTAATAGCCAATGTTTTGTTTGTCTGCTCTCCTTCAATCCCAGGTCATGAAGCGGCATTTGCTGCCTTCCTCTGTTGCCTGTGCAAAATTGGTGTTCTCAGGGTGGATGACCAGTTGGCCATTGTCTTCAAAGTATTTAACAGGTGAGGCGATACAACTACAGGTGAGGAGAAGGTGTTCTTAGGGCATTCTCCCCTCAAATCTCTCCATGGTTCGCTGGTCAGAGATCATGTGGCCAGCAACTACCAGTCTACCTGATTCTCACTACCATCTGCTCGTAAAACCACACCCTTTTT
This sequence comes from Carettochelys insculpta, assembly GCF_033958435.1. Lineage (NCBI taxonomy): Eukaryota > Metazoa > Chordata > Testudines > Carettochelyidae > Carettochelys > Carettochelys insculpta. The sequence goes on from NC_134157.1 coordinate 12,346,110, forward strand.
GTTGTCACTCTGCCTGGTGCACAGTAATTTGTGTGTCTCCCCTCTGAATCCAAGACTAGGAAGTGATTTGATCACTGTATATATGTACCTTTTGTGGAGAAAATATACCAGCTGCTAAAGGGCGCTCTACCCTAGTGGATAAAGGTATAACAAGAACAATTAATGGAAGATAAAGCCAGACCTATTCAAAATAGAAGTAAGGGATATTTTTAACAACTGGCGTGATTAACTATTGGAATAAACTATCAATGGCAATGGCGAATTTTCTATTCCATGTATTCAGAACCAGACTGGAAGATATTCAGTGATCATTACAATTTGTCAGGCTCAAGCTCGGGTTAACTGGATAAAACTGTATGCCTTGTGTTAGGCAGGAAATCAGATTAGGTGATCTAATGGTATCCTTTGACCTTTTAGTTTGTGAATCTGCCAGCCCTCCATAACTCCTCTTGACAGCCATCACAATGCAGGAGGTGAGGTTTGTAGTGGTGCAAGCAGAGGGTGGGCCACTGGGACTCTTACATTTTAATCCAATCTGTGCCACTGACTTGCTGTGTGAACTTGGGCATGTTGCTTCTCCTCTCTGAACTTCACTTTCCCCATCTGTAAAGTGTGGCTGTCTAGTCCTCCCTCACTGGAAGTGTTGTACAGCTAAACTCAGGAATATCTGTAAGGCATTGGTTCCCAACCTTTTCACTAGAGCAGACCCCCAATCACCCCCCAAACCATTTCCAACACTCCATCAAAGCCAGTTCTAGCTGCTATGTACATGTCATTAAATGAAAAAGGAAACATAAATAATTAACATGTAGACAATCCATTTGTGGACGCTTCACTCTGCTCATTGGTCTCCTTTCTCTTCAGCGAGCCTGATTTTAGCCACAGATCCATGTTGAATGTATGGCTAACGTTTTGTATGTGTCTGTCATGATTGTTTCATCACACAAAGCAGCCACAACATAGATTTCTGGACAGCCATTAATAACATTATTGGAAGATATTTAATTTAAAAATAATAATTGACTGTAACTTTGCAAATTTATTTAAAGCTTATTTTCTATAATCATTTTTATTTATCTTTTTTGCATGGACCTCCTGCAATGCCTTCACAGACAGGTTGGGAACCATTGCTCTGAAGCGTTTAGTGATCCTCTGGTGGAAGGAAAAGCATCAGTACCAGGCAACATACAGAAAAGTTTTGCAGCAAAATAAGTTCTGCAGGGAGAGGGTTAAACTGCTGCTCACTTTGATTTTAATTTAGTAAAAACCTCTGTGCTGTGTCTACCATTAAATCTACTGTCAGGACCAATTGTCCCTGTGGTCTGGTCGCAGAACATATACTGAGTGTGCAGTGTTATATGCAGAGCACTGCATCAAGTCATAAAGCCAGGGTTCTGATCCTGTTCTGTAAGGAGCACCTCTAAAAGCTTCTCCCCCTCTTGTCTCCCTCCAAATATGCACAGAGGATGCCAAGTGAAGGAAATGTTCTGCACTGAGTCATGATTGTCATCCATTAGCACTAGTGCTATCTTCATTGGAGATCCTGCAGAATTTTTAGAGGGAGGGACTCTGCTGACTTGTATGCTGTCTCCATCACCCACTTACATTATCTCCTCTGGGCAAAGTGCTGTTCCTTGATGTGCCTGCTTAGCCTCTTATTTAGAGTTGAATGACCAAAACAGTCTCTGGGTACCTCTTCCTTCTAAGCAGGGGCTCTCTGTGTAACATGAATAGGGCAGGTTTATTTACACTAGTTTATCCTGTCGTCTGGTTGACTAAGAGGTAGAAACTTAGTACGACAAAAACCAAGATTGTACATCTGTTCTCTGTAAACTTAACCCTGATGCGAAACAGACTGAGTCAAACATTGTCATTTGTTTCTTCTCCAGCATGGACTCTTAATGCTTGCTCAGCCAGCAGGCCCTTGGACTGGCGGCTTGTGCTGGGTCCAGAAAGGGCATGTTTGAGGCATCTGTTCCTCTCCTATATATGTAGGTGGGCTTTCAGACTGGAAACCTACCACTGTTTCAGCAGGGAGCAGAGGCCATGAGCCTTTACATCTGATATTTTTATTAACCCTTCCCCTTCTCCTCTGTCTTAGGTACCTGGAGGTGATGCGGAAACTCCAGAAAACTTACAGGATGGAACCAGCTGGTAGCCAGGGAGTGTGGGGCCTGGATGACTTCCAGTTTCTGCCCTTCATATGGGGCAGTTCCCAACTGATAGGTACTGCCAGCATTTGTAGGTTTGTTATCTCTCCCCTTCTGTCCTTCAGCGTGAAGAGCATTGAGGGTTTGGGGGCTATTTTTACCCGGTGCATGGGACTTAAAAAAATCTGATTTGAAAAGTTTGCTTGAAGTTTAAGAAAACCAGTCAATTGGCCAGCCTGTGAAAAGGGAAGGTTACGTTGGAAATGCAGAAACATGTTTAAGTGCACTTTTTAAAAAAATTATTGAAACTTCTGGGTGTATTTTGATGCTGAAAAAATTGTTTTTGCCCTTAGTGGCTTACAGTCTGCTTTTATTGCAAAGGCACTGGCCTGGTACTCAAATCTGAGCTTTTTAATTTTCAGCTCTTTCATATAGTCCTGGGGCCACCTGAAGCAAGTCAATTGCCATCTCTAGGCTCCTTCCCCCCCGACCCCGCGCCATCCCCGCTGTAAAATGGGCTCATTTCTGTTGTTTTGTCTATCTGGTAAACTCTTTGAGACAAGAACTTAATATGTGTATGTGATACCAACCACAACTAGGCACTGATTTCAGGAGGGACCTCTTGATGCTCCTGTAAACAAATAATAATGCGGACTCTAGTGTGATCACAACCAGGCAAGACACATCTAACACAAAGTACTGGCTGGTTCACAGGATAATTCTGCTTTGGAACTGTGCTGGGAGATACCATTGATGCACGAATAGGCACCCTGTTCAAAGCACAAATGTAGCTGGTGGGGGTCTAGTGGTGGACCAGTCATACAGACTAGTGACTGGAGGAAAGGATCAGCCCCAGAGTCAGCTGTCAGTTGTCAGAACTAGGAATCGAAGCTGAGGTCTGATGTCAAGTGTGAAGCTGAGTTCAGAGCCAGGGTTGGTCATTGGAGACTGGCAGTGAGGCATAAGGGCAGGAGCAGAGGCCAGAATCAAGCACAGTGGGAACAGGAGCGAAGGCAAGAGCAGAAGAGGAACAGGGTTGGGTGCAGGAGGTAGGCACCAGCTGGGTTAGATGCAGGCACAGCAGAAAACCACCTTTTTTGCATGGACAAATTTCCTGTTTTTCCTCCTGGCTTAAATAGTGCAGTTGGACTAATTGGTGGATTCAGGCAATCTTGCAATCAGCGCTCCTGTGGATGGCTGCCTTGGCTGAAGCTGGAGCCCTTGCAGCTTTTCAGACCACTTGATTTCAGTAGTGGGTAGAGGTCAGAATGTGGTAGCTGTGTGGAGACTCCCAAACCTGAGTTCAAGATCAAGGACATCGCAACGAATCCTACTGACTTGGATCTAGAGACAGTCAGTGAACCTAATGTATTGCCTTCTTAGGCTATGGTTACACCATGGCTTCTATTTCAGAATACATTTGTATCCCGAAATAGAAACCCTGTGGCTATACACCATGCTCAACATTGTATTGGATGAATAGTATTTCATTCCTGCTACCCCTCATCACAAGAATGGTAGCAGGAAGTTCGAAATAGAAACTTATTTCAAACTTCGGTACTGTCCAAATGGCACCAAGTTTGAAATAAGTTTCCTCAAAATAACTTATGCAAATTGCATAAATTATTTCAGGTTACAACTACAGTATAGCCCTAGCCTTAGAATTTACGGTTAAAAATATGGCCTCTGACACAGAAGAATGATCTGACCTTGACAATTAACACCCAGGCTTCAGGAAAATAGTGGAGCAAAGAGTATCTGTAAATATTTAGGGGATAAAATTCTGTGACTAATGAATGTCATGGGTGTATAAGGAGCAAATCATATCAGACAAATGTTATATTTTTGAATTTCAAAATTAGTGAGTGAAAGGAATGGAGTAGTTGTAATATAACTTGATTTTGGTAATGTGTCCCCCAGGAAATCTTAACTTGCATTTTCTTGGCTGGAAGCCATACAGAATAGATGGAACACTGGTTGTGTGACCATATACAAACACTAAGAATAGGTTTGAGTGAGTACGTTAGAGAACAATGGTTGCACGTTTACCAAACAGACAAACAGAGAAGAGCCTTGGAGGAGAGAGACCACCATAGTTCACAGGCTGAGAAAAGATTTAAAGGACTGAATGTGTGTAGCTTTGCTAGCTGAGGACCGTGGGCTCTTGAACCTACTGGTATTTGAATGGTACAAACATCCAGGAGAGAAGAAAGGTGTTACAGGGCTGTACAATGAAAGGGTGAAATTAAGACATGCTATCAGGTCACACTGTGAGGATGTCTTATATGTTAATCCATGAAAGAGTGTCGCAAAGGAAATGTGTGAAAGTCCACTTCTGGAGACATTTAAACCTCCATAGGATAAGTACTTATGCAGTGTATGGTTGGTGGGGACCAATCCTTCACTGTCTCCTGTGGTTGGTGACCTGGTATGAAACTTGTCTAACACACCTGAAGATACTGAAGTAGATTCTGTCTATAAGGGCTGGAGCAGGAATAGACCAGGCTCCTCAATGTTGGTTGGCATCTGAAGGACAGACATCTGAATTTTTTTTCAGAGCACCCAAACCTAGAGCCTCGGCACTTTGTTGACGAGAAGGTGGTGAATGAAAATCATAAGGACTACATGTTCCTGGAATGCATTCTGTTCATTACTGAGGTGAGAGTGTGGAGTCTGTCTTTGAGAGACTTCTCAGGTGCCTTGGGATTGGATTATTGGGTGCCTGCTGTGGCTTTCTTCACCTCCTTTTGCATATTCATTTTTTCTTGTGGGACATGCGGTTGAGCCTTTGTACAAGCCCCAAACTCTCCTCTTGAATGAGTTCAGCAGGGATATTGTGAGTGAATATGATGAAGCTGCATGAGAGATAGATATAGGTGGTAGACTGGGATTTGCCATGTAACTAATGCAGATGGAGAGCCTTGAGCATCTCCCTAAATAAGGCAAAGGAGTATATGATTTCAGAACACAGGTGCTAGAGGGGTTGAAATGGGAGCTCCAAAAAGGTGGCTGTTCCTTGCTAAGTCAGATCCTTATGACTTGTATGCCACATTATCTCTCCTTCCCTCAGCAATAAGCCACTTGGTATGTCCTGAGTGCCTGTAGGTCTCCTGTGTGTGCTCCTAAACCACCACAGAGCCTGGGGCACTCCAAATCACAGCCTGGCCATAGGCATTCTGTAGTAAATTTATTATTATTAAATGTCCATTCTTATGAGCTTGTGCGGGGCTATGTTGTTGAAGTAGGTCTGGTGGTCAAGAGTCCAGAACCCTATTCTCATTTAAGTGTATAATGGACTCTTTGGATGGGGGAAAATGATATTGACAAGACTTCTGTGGTAACATACCTTGTACCTTCATAAGAGGGCTTTGTTCCTAAAAGGCAGTGCTTATTGCCACCTGTCTGCGGTCACATGATGTGAGTGTCTTGTCTGACTAGTCTAGGCTGAGAGAAGTAGCTGAGGTGGTAGCTTTCATTGGACTAACTTCTCTTGGTGAAAGAGACAAAAGGTACATCTATACTACTCAGTAAATGGACCTGGTGAGGATCAAACTTCTGGGGTTTGATTTTGCATGCCTGGTGGGGGTGCACAATCAAACTCTTGGGTTGACAGTCGACCCTTGTACTCCTCAATCATGCAAGGAGCAAGGGAGGTCAATGGCAGAGTTTCTCCCTTCAACTTCTCTCAGTGAGGATGGCCAAGTAAGTCGATATTGTAGGTAAGTTGATTCTAGCTGTATCTGGAATTGGATATCTATGATGGACTTTAAGGTCTTGAGTAAACCAGATCAAACTTTTGAGCTACACAGTGCTCTCCTTCAGGTCTTGAAGAGCATCATGTAAGCTGGAAAGTTTTTGCCTTTCTCTAGCAGAAATTGGTCCAACATACAATTTATTTTAACTTTGGGAGGTATAACTTGTTCCTCTATTGAGGGTATTTTACAAACATGCACCTCTGTGCACAAGTATAGAAAACTGTAATAAAATACAGACAGTGCTTTATAGTTTGAAGTGAGCTTTTAAAACTTCTCGTCAGTTATTTTGATTTTTTTTCATTGCAAAAACTAACTTTTTGGCCATTGTTAGATAAATGAAGTATTTCTCTATCCTGCACATTTCATTGGACCTAGTGGAATCTGGATTTTTTTTTTTTTCAAAGTACCATGTCTACCAGTGCCAGCTCCACCTAGTGGCATGAAAAGCTGCTCTGAGTTCTTGTTGGGTGATAAAAACTTGGGATAACCTAAATTATAAAACATGGGATATTTTAAACCATATTTTCTGATAAATGGGTTTCTCTTGGAATGTGATTATTCTGTTTCATGGAGAAAGGCTGCTACTACCACTAGGTGGAGCTATAACAGCTTTTAATACCAGCTTTTTTAGCTATTAAATCAACAAGCCAAACAACAGCTATCGTGAAAAAATAACAGAGAAAATGGTTTTAAAACTTATTTTAATGTTTTTTCCGTCTTTTAATTCCTTAATTGAGAGCTTCCTTTCTCTTAACAACATTACTTACACACAAAGCAAATGTCACACACTGATACATAAGATTGGGTGTATTTTATAAGTATTGGGTCAGTCCTTGCTCTCCACTGTTCAAACAGCAGCAACTATAGTGGTGTTTTTTAAAGAACCATTCAGTATTTTCTTTGACTCTCCCTTCCTTTGCCTGTATGTGAAGTTTCAGTAATACAGACACCAGATGATGTTGATTTTATTATGTACTAAAACCTAAAACTGTTAAAGTAACAGTAACACAATGCCCCATCTGAATCCACTAAAACTTTCTCTTTTAATGCTCCCTGTAATGTATGAGAGTATTGCAGCAAATGTTACATAAATTAACCAATTATAGGGTGACTTTTAAAGATGACTTCTAAATGGCTTTGATCCCTAAATAGGAGTTCCCTGTGTGCAAAGAGAAGTAGAGTGTTGTGTAGTGGCTAGAGGAGGGGCCTGAGAGACAGGAATCCTAGCACCACTCCCTCTATCCTGTTGGCTCTGTGACAGGGGGCAAGTAATTTAGAACAATTGCAGGATCTTCTGGGCATAGACTGTTTCTTTGTATGTGTTCCTACAGTGCCTAGGACGTTGAAACTCCAAGTGCTGCTGCAATGTAAAAATATGAACCGGACTAATCTGTCCCTCAGTTTCCCTATTTGTAAAATGGAATTAACACCAATGTTCTGGATGGGAAAATGTGGGGCTTTATTCATGGATGTAACTGGGTGAAATATGCCACTGCAGAGTTGTCACTACTGTTGATTTCAGGCTCACAGGACCGTACTCTGGTTTTAACTTCCGCTGCAAACAGCAGTGTTTAAAAGGAGAGCAGCCAAAAGCCAGTGGCATCACCCCCACCACTCCTCAACCAAAAAACCCCTCAGAAAAAAATAATCTTCCCTTGTGTAATCCCCCAATCACTAGTGGGCTGTGCTATTGCTGGGTGCTTTGAATGGTGCTGTATGCAGTGTAGTTGTCAGTCCCAGGATGTTAGAGAGATGAGGCGGGTGAGGTAATCTCTTTTATTGGACCAGCGTCCGTTGGTGTGAGAGACGAGCTTTTGAGTCACACAGACCCGAAGAAGAGCTGTGTGTCTCTCTCACCAACAGAAGTTGCTCCAATAAAAGAGATTACCTCACCCATCTCCTCTTTTGAATGCTGTTAGTTATCTGGTGCCTCCAGGATGCTGGGTGCCCTGCAAGAGGCTAAGATAAAGCTGGTCTCTTGTTAGGTCTCCAGTGTCATCTGTGGGGCTTCTCCATCTAGGGGAAAAGCCCCAGGATTGTGTGTGTGTGGAGCTGTGTAGAAGCCTGGAGCCTAAACAAAACAGGGCTGTTCCTTTAAGAGCTAAGGGCAGGCAGTGAAGAATTTCAGTTTCAATCTGGCTTCTAAATTTGGAGGTTTGGGAAGGGAGGGCTCAGGTTTCAGCTGGAAGGGAAGGAACTGACAGGAAGGCACTGCGCTGAGCCGTCCCCCCCCCCTCCCCCTCCAGTTACTGACAGAGGAACCATTTACAAAAGGCTGATTCTCTTGGGAACAGAGAGGCAGGAACGCAGCGTCTGTGAGTAATTTCCTGCTCAATATGGCTGCTCTGACTCACTACATTCCCCTGGGGTCACTGGGGGACTGCAGCACTTGCTGTCTCTCCCGCTTTCTCTAGCTTGCTCGCTTTCTCCCTTTGTGGCTAGAATGAGCTAATTTTTTTTCTCCCTGTCTGCCCTCCCTTCCCAGTTTGAAACAATAGCAAAGTCTCCTGCTGGAGCACACACTAGTTAGGAAGGCCACGGCCACAGATGCGTCAGGTGCCCAGATCCTGTATCTCTTGAATTGGGTCTGGCCATCCTAGCCGGCTTTTTCAGAGCTTCCCATCTGCCTTAACTCTTTCAGGCCAGGAACAGTGCCAAAGGGGGTTGCTCCAGGCTGTGCCAATCTGAACGAAGGAGGGACTAGAAAACAGAATGAGGCTTGTGGCTGAAATGCACACAGCAGGAGCTTCCTTAAAGGGAGAGGCGCTTTTAAAAACTACCTTGCAGTGTACCCGCAGCATGCGAGACTTGGAGCATGTCAGCAGTATGCCAAGCCTTGTCAGTATAACCCTCCTGACACGTACACCATCTTCTCAGTCACCCTCTGGTCACGATGGGATGCCAAATCTTTTTGCTTAGTGACACACCAGATCCATTTACTTTGGGTTTCCTCTTGTATCCGCAAGGAAAGCGTGTACGCATGCACAAAGCGAAGGGGAGCAGGAACGGCATAGCGGCTCCTCCATTATTCCCCACCTCAGAAGAATGGCGAAGAGGAAGCAGAAATTCCTCTGTGTGCTTGTTGCAGCTGTTCAGAGCAGGCAGAACTGCAGAACTCTTACCCACAAGCCCCGAGGTCAATGGAGTCTAAATATTGTCCTCTGAGCAATTTTTTTTTCCCTTCCATGTACGTTGCTGCCCCTTTGCCTCTGCAGAAGGGCAACAGTTTCTCGGAAATGGATTGATCAGCTTTTTTACAGCAGGTGGCTTCAAAAGCATAGACACTTTTTTCTGCTGGCTGGCTGGCTGGCTGTGTGTGTGTGTGTGTGTGTGTGTGTGTGTGTGTGACCACACACACACACAGACAGACAGACAGACAGATGGTGGGGTTGGTTAAGAACCTAGGGTCCTCGTATCATGAAAATCAAAGTCTTATTTCTCCCTGATCCTTTTAAGTCTAAGCTATGGCCTTGTGGTTTATGAAGTCATGAGAATTTCACTCAGATTGGCTGCATTATTTTTTTTCTCCTCCCCAAAGGTCTATTTCATTGGTGGAGGGTGGCAAATTATGGGATAATCTAGAGGCAGCTGTCTTTGAGTTTAGCTCCCCCCTACCTCCACCCCTGAAATCTGTCTGGAAAGAAGCTAGCATCAATGATTAAACGCCATCGTTAAAAATATAAATTAAAGCCATTGGCCGTTCGCTGCATCTCCAGGAAGGTGGAGTCTTGCAGCTTCCCAAGCAATGTGAAAAGTGAGAACTTTAAAGAACCACTGGACCCCCTGTAGCCCATCCCTGCTCATGGCAGGTGCAGTGCTTGGATCCAAGTGCTACAGCTGCTGCCAACCTGCGCTGCCCTCTGTATTCACAGTTGGCGGTGGTGGTCGCTGCTGCTTGTTGTTGCTCTGAATAGAGAATGAGTCATTTTCTTGGAAAGCCCAGCAGCAGTGTTGCATGGGGAGGCTTCTGGGTAGAATGGGAGCAGCGCTGAGCTGGACTCTGTATGTTCTTTAATGAATTTACCCAAGGAGAAGGGGAAAATGTGTTTAGAATGTGGGGCAGAAAATGCTTTGTGCAGTCAGGGGGAGGGGGGCTGGATACCACCCTCCCTGGGTGGAAGGGCTGCTGCAGGAGGGCATGTGGAAGGAAGGAGGGGAGGGCACAGTGACATACATGGGTCACACAGCCCAGCAAGAATGTTTGTTGCAGTGAGCGTGACTATGAGTCACTGGGCTGGTGCACAAACTTCCCTGTTGGCGTGCCTCCCTTAGCTTTCTTCCTGTGTGTTTTAGATGAAGACTGGCCCTTTTGCTGAGCACTCCAACCAGCTGTGGAACATCAGTGCTGTACCTTCCTGGTCCAAAGTGAACCAGGGTCTCATCCGCATGTACAAAGCAGAGGTGAGTGAAGGGGAAGAAAATATAATGTGGTCTCATCTGATCCAGTATATAATTCCTGCCTTGCAGACCACAGGAACCTTTCAGATTGGCTCTTCTGTTTTGCTGGTTCATCTCTTCTGACGCAGCTGGATGTATGGCATCTGAGTGCTTCTCTACAGTCAACAATCCTCCTCTGCCTCTTTCCTTTAAGTCCTGTATACTTCTCCACTTTCCTGTGCTGTTCCCCAGAGTGTCTTCTGGTGGGAAAGTCTGGAGCTAGAACCCATGGCAAGTTCATGCCATATACAAACCAAAACACACACTGGTTGAACCTCTCTATTCCAGCACCCTCAAGGCCTGGCCAGTGCCGAACCATGGTTCTAGCAAATCATCATAATGTCTAGCAACATTACCAACACTGCCACTGAGCTCTTAGAAGACATTTAAGGTTAAAAAAGAGCTAAATAACAGCACAGTACACTGAAAGCGAGGATTGGTGGCTGTAAACAAACTTTATGGGACCACAGGAAACTTGGATGCATCCATGGTATGTGTACATCATGTTAACCAAAATAGTGCCTGACCAGAGAGTGCTGGAGTAGAGAGGTTCAACCTGTAATACCTCTTCTGAGAGGCTGGGCCTAGATTACCTATGATCTTCCCCCAGAGTTAATGCTCTTTCAATGATTTTTGTTTTCATTCATTATTCTCTCATGCTAAATATAGGTCTCCAGATTAAGAGCTGTTGCTTGAAGCAATTTTACTATTCAGCCATAAACTGGACTTGCCCCATTTGACCTAGATCTGTTACCATCCTTCTGTTTGGAGACTACAGTACCAGCCTGAATGTCTGTTCTTGATTGTAGCTTGCCCATGTAGTCAGAAACATATCCGTTAAATCATTGTAACTTTGGTGTGTAGACAAGGCCACTGCCACAGCCTGCCTTCCCCTCAGCCCTGTTGCTCCAGGGAGCGGTCAGCCCATGTCACTTGCTCTGTAAACTTGGCCTGGGGGCTTAGGCATCTATGGCTGTAACATATCTCTGCTTCCCCCCAAACGTGTGCACTTCTTCCTGCATGAAAGGAAGCAAGACCGGAAATTCCACCCACATAGCGCCTCCGGGGGAAGGACGGAAGGAGTGGAGAACGGTAGGCCGACAGAACTGATCTCCTGTTGGGGAAGCACATTTGCATGGCTTCCCTAGCAGGAATCCATGTCAGCATACTAGTCGTGGGCTGTGCAGGGTAAGAAGTGTTCAGGGTGCCATGACCCAGTGCCCTTCCTTCTCCCATGGCACTCTGTACAGTGTACCTCTGGCACTGAAGGCACCATCCTCCCAATGCATAGGGCTTGAAGGGGTTAATATCCTGCTCAGTGCTCTCCTGTCCAAGGCAGGCTCCTGTCGCCCCTTGATAAGGCAGTCTTGCCTAAGCAGCACTACTCAGTGTGAGTGCACAAAAGGGTTAACTGTGCCTGTCCTCCTCCACTCTCTCCCTTCCCTTCTCCCCTCCCCCTTCCCTTCCTCTGAGCTTCACATCCTGTGTTTAGGTTCCAGCCCACATACCTCTCTAATCTGTGAGGCGTCACTCCCAGGGATGGGGCTGGCTCCTTCCGGCTGCAGCTCAGCTTTCCTCTGAAGTGATGGGATCGCCAGGCAGTGGGGTAATGCCCCCCCTCCCACCGCTCCCCTGCTTCTCTGGCTCCTTCAGCTCAGCCGCTTTGTGCTGCCTAGCTACAGCAAGTGCCAGCACTGCTCTCTGGTTTGGGGCGACTGCCCGGAAAGTCAGATTCTCTGGGATAACCCATCCAAGCCTGTGGTTACTGTAGCAGGAGAGTTGGCTCCATAGGGGCTATTAAAGTATATCGGGGTTCTCCAACATACCAGGGTGTGAGTGACCGGCTGTCAGCTTACCCCTTACCCTGCCCTCAGGCTATTTTCCTACAAGCAACATGCAGAGTGCTGTTCCCGTACTGCTAATCCAGGCTAGTGCTCTGAACGAAGGACTGGAAGGCCTGTGTCCAGTCCTGCCTCTGACACGGACTCCTCCCTTGGGCTACAGCCAGTCTCTTCACAGTCTCTTGGAGCTGTCAAGGATCAGTTGGTGTCTGTGAAGCACTTTTTGAGACTGGGAAGAGGTTGTAGTGTCTGTCCATTTCGTGGGGCCTGTGCTGGATGTATCCATTCTTGACGTCCTGGGCCGCTCGCACCAAGACACCAATGTTAATACTAAATCTTACATCTGTGTAGTTCCTTCTTTCTTACAGTTACTCACTGCAATGCAAACTATGCACAGGCACCTGGTGGACACCATACCAGTGGGTGCTCTTGAAATGCCTAGAGAGATGCAGAAGCTTTTGAACTGCATGGGATATCATGCCAAGGGAGGTTGTGGAATCTGCATCGCTGGAGATGTTTAAGAACAGGTTAGATAGACGTCTATCAGGGATGGTTTAGAATTCAGGCGTGTCCAACCTGCGGTCCTGGACAGCTAGTAATGAGGCCCCACAAGATCGTAAACTTTTAAAATTATTATGTGATTTATATACATTAACTATATTATATATTTTGTACGCGACCCAAGACTATCTTCACTCAATGCGGCCCAGGCAAGCCAAAAGTTTGGACACCCATGGTTTAGATAGTACTTGGTCCTGCCATTGGGGCAGGGGGCTGGACTCGATGGCCTCTTGAGGTCCCTTCCAGTGCTAGTGTTCTATGATTCTGTGATGCCCTTGTTTAGGACAGGAAATGGAAAAATGCCCATCTACAGTTGAAATTTTCAGGATTTATTCTGACAGGATGAACCTTTTGACAAGGAAAAGAGGGTTAATTCACCTGTTAAAAAGTAGCATTGGCTCTTCAATAACTACAAGCAGTCAGGATCTCACCTTCTCAAAAAGCTTGGGCTCTCACACTATACAGCCCTCTCCTAATACCATGACAGACAGGTCCTTAGCCTAGTGTAAATATAGCACTCTTTCCAGCTAGTTACTTTTGAAGTCTCCTATTCCTGCGCCATTTGTGAAATCAGACGGGAACATGGCAGATGTTGGGCATTGCTTTTGGCCATTATGGTGGTTGGTTGGGTTTGTTTGGTTTTTATCTTTATCTATTTTATCAAATTTTAGCCAAGAACTTCCAAAAGTGATTTTTTTTAAATTTGGGCTTCCAACTTGAGATAGACGTGGGCTGCCAGCCATCATTTGAAAATCAACCCCCCTCAAGGTATCTCAAGTTGGAATCTAAAATCACTCTTGAAAATCTTGGCCCTTAGCTATTGGCTCCTGGATCAAGATCATATTTCCCTTTCCCAGCAGCACTGCATTTGCTAGCCCTCCCTTCTGCCATAGGTAAACTGAACTTCTAATTGCTGGCTTGAATCTTGCTTCGTCTCCCAGGCAGGCAGCTGCTGTTGACAGAGCTGGGGGCAATTTGCATTCATATTCTCTCACTTGTGCAGGCACTCTCACTCAGTCTGGCTAAAATCTGAGCAAGGCCACTGACTTTTTCTTCCCCCATGTCGTCTTGCTGTTGATTAGATTACATTAACTTAATCTTTGGCATGGAGGCACCAAGCCAGCAATGTTCCAGCTATTTAATGGCTTCTCAGGTATATGTCTGCCGTGATTGATGGTGAGAAGCATCCAATGTCATCCAGACACAGAAGTGCTGCCACATCATCCTATGAAGCAAGTGTGGCCAGAAGGAAGGAAGGAGAAAGGGTCATTCTTTACCAGTTATCCTGAAGAAGATGGAAGTCCATCCACTCAAAACTATCTGAATTTCCTGTCCTTTGCCCCCTCACCTGCAGTCAAATGGGGAATATTGGTCTGGTCCCAATCCCTTCTGTAAAGGCTACAGGAGAGACTCTAATCCTGCTTGTGCTGGAGTACGAGAGGTGTCTTTGCTGAACTCGTGGCCTCCTTCTGGCAGGTTGGCTGGAGGAGAAGCCCCTGCCTCTTGAAGCACTCCATAGTTTACTTTGCCCCTATTTGAGGCCCAAGGTGCTAGGCCAGAAGTAGTGTCTTGTGATCTATATACCCATGCTTTGCTTTAGTGATGGAATCTATTCTGCACGAACTTGAATCAGCCAACTTCCACAGCAGCACATCGCCTATAGGACATCTGAGGGTAGTGGAGAAGCTGGAAGTACCTTAGCTCCACCTACCAGGCTCTTAAGGCTTCAGTTTGCGTACGTGTTCTCATTGCTTTCCAGTGCAGCTTCCCTGAAGCCTTCCCTCTGCATTTGCAGCGGCTCAGTTGTCACAAGGTGGCTGGCTGTTTCTGACTGCCTTGTGTACTGAAGACACCTTGTTGTGATCTAGCGGCATCCATGGTGGTACAGAACTTAGTCCTTTTTGGTGCTTTACCCCAGGAGACCTGAGGCTTCCTGTGTGCTTACTATTTCCCCAGTAGGTATTCAGGTTTCCTGCATGCCAGCCCCAGTCACAGAACCTTTAACTTGTTTTAGCTTTTGTGCATTATGAAGAAGTTAGGTTCTGCTGAAAACAGCCTGATCTCTGGCTCCTGCTGGAATTCCACAGGCCTAGATGTCTTCTCAGAAATCCTACTACTTCCCTGATGATGACAGCACCATGGCAGCTGCCTGCCTCTGGCTGTAAACCCTGTGTATGCTCTGCAGCAGGGGAGGGTTGGCTGGCCTCCTGTATGTACTGCGTCCTTTCCCCAAGGAGCCAAGCAAGTGCATTCTGGCATGCCACCAGCTTGGTTTGTGGAGACAAGTGTCCGCTGGCCCATGGAAGGGTGTGCTGGCACAGTACCAGGACCCCTTCCCTTGCAAGTAGGGTCAGACTGCTGCCTCTTTCTTAAATACAAAATCAAGACTGTTTTACAATCGGTGACTGCAGAAAAAGGCAGGGAGTCCTGGGGCTCTGTGGGGCATTCAGAAGATCCAAATGAGCCTCTGGATTTACATTTCCACGTGGTGGGATTCTTCTTTGCTCTGCTGAGCAGCATTCCTGGCTCAACTTCCCAGTTCTCTAGTGCAGACAAGGCCTCAGAATGATGTGCCAGGGAAGCCTGGCTGGGGCAGTGAGTACACAGAGAGGCTGGTTCTCTTGCTTCTCCTTATGGTTCAGCACATCCTCACAGAAGCATAGCTTCTGCCACAACAGTTAGAAGCATTTGCATAATGTGTCTGGTGTCACCAGGCCATGCTGGGACTGCTGAAGGACCTGTTCCCTAATGCTTAGCTTCAGTGTTGGGAATAGGCTCTTCTGGGAAACTTCCAACCATAAGGCACTGCAGAGTGCAGTGGCGTTCAGACAGGCTGCAGAACTTGTGACTTCCTGGGCACGCTGGAAAGAAACAATGTTCAACTGCATCATCTCAGCCTCACCCAAGGCACCAGGGAATAACCAGCTTAACCCGCACAGGCAGGGTCCCTGGACCCTGCTGCAAAGGCAAGAGCCCAGCTAAGAATAGCACCTTCAGCAGCTGCCACTGCAGAGTGAAGAGCTCAGTCCCTGTGCTGCAGGCAGATTGTTCCTCCTTGCGTTGTCTCATGGTGCTTCTCTCTACTGCTTCCTGTTCTGTCTGAGGTCTGGATTGCTAGGCTGCTTGCTGCCTTCCCTGCTGGACTGGGAGAGCTGCTGCTGTGCAGTATGGGTTACATTCACCCAGCGAGCATTGACATTGGTGCGAGATGGTTTAAGGACCTCTTTATGAGCGGTAAGGGGAAGGGAGAGTTGACTGTAATCCAACTGTACTTCCCCCTTCACCTAGGGCCCTGTGAATGAGAATGCCCCATGATGTGATGGCACAGATATCCCACGGTTCTGTAATGCAGTGAACCCTTTCCAAGGCTTTTATCCCTGTCCTGGAGCAGCTACTCCTATTTATCCTTTTTTGGAAAATCTCTTCAATTTATTCTACTCCCTCTCTGCAGGGAGGGGCCGTTTTACAACCTAAATGGTGCTGCAGAGTTCTGTTGGCACCAGATCCTTGCGCCCTAGCAGAGGAGAATGCCCTCCAGCCCTGCTCTCTGTCCCAGTTCAGTGTGATTGCTCCTTCAGCAGCAGCTGTTGTTAAACAGTAGAAACAAATGCCGACATAAATGTGCATCTCACCTGTCCCTCTGTGCTGCGACAAGGATGACTTTCATTCCCCTCCGTCAGAAAGGCCAGATGCTGAGAAAGCTACAGTGAACTGGTCGAAGATCCTTTCCTTTGATCCAGCTAGTGCCTCCTGCCCTTTGGCCTTGCCCATGGTGAATCTTTGTATATAGCACACAGACCCGCCCACGCCCCAGACATGCACCAGCTTTGGGTTAAACCCACTGGCTTTTCCTCTGTCCTCTTCAGTGGTGTGGAAGCAGGCCATTTCCCATAGCTCCCTCTGTGGTAGTGCATGTGTCTCATGCCCCTGCTTGCATGAAGATGCGCAGGATGCAGTTGTGTGGCCTCTACCTCACAAGCTAGTTGTTTGGTGCACCCCTTTACCCTTTTTATGAGCTTTTCTTTCATTCCTTGAACTCTCTCTCTTGCCCTTGCTTGGGCTTGGCATGACCACAACCTACCCTCTTGGGAAATGCCTCTTGTGATGTGCATGGGTTGCCTGCGTGCTCTGTATTGGAGCCACCAACCCTGCTTGTGCAACTGCAGACCTGTGACTATGTTAGATGTCTGTGGTGGCTTCGTGGGAGCTCTCCTCTGCTGCTCCTTCTCTTTCAGGAACAGCAGGAGGGAGCAAGCACGCTCCATTATGTGCTGTCCCTGGATGATCATTGGGTAGTACTATGTAGATGAGGAGCAGGCATATCCTTCCTCTGGCTGGTCCTGTTAGTAAGTGGCTTGACTTACATTGGTGTGAGTAAACTTTTTATGTCCGGTCCCACTTTAAATCCCTGCAGTTAGCAGGAACCTCCTCGCCAGCCCCCAGCCTGTGTAATGTAATCCAAACTGACAGAAATTTCGGTTACGTTCATATGTGGGGCGGGGGGGACAGACTTTTGTCACATGCAAGAAAATTATGTAGAATGTAAAAACTTTATTAATCAGTATGTAAATGTGAAGACACACACACAGAGTAACATCCTTCTCCATTGTTAAAGAGGATGGATGAGCCTGAGACCAAGCAGCTGACAGTGCTGTGCCCGCCTTATGAGATTTCATGCCCCTCCACTTTTTACACCTCTGAGTTACATCAGTGTTCCCAGAACAAGTCACATGCCAGGAAATACAATTCCAAGTGGTGCCCTGAACACCTGAAACTTTATCTAGAGGGGCCAGAGAAGCAGTGCCTAGAATGATTAGAGGCCTGGAGAGACCACTTTTGGGAGAACAGAGTGAAGGGACTTGTGGTTAGGGGACAGATGAGAGAGCTCAACCTTGATGTATAAAATAAAAAAATTGGGTGGAAAAGGTCAACCAACACTACTTTGTCTCCAAAATAAGGGTGCAGCTCAAAGGCAAGGGATCTAAAAGCAAGAAAAGAGAATGTGGGTTTGGACAATGTACAGTTAGCATCCCTACAAGGCATTTGAATGCAAGAAGCCAGAACTGTAGATGCCAGAGCAGAGATGGTAACTCTCATTCCTTCTGTAGATTCCTAGAACTCCCAAAGTGTTCTTTGGCCCCAGCTATTTGTTGTAGCAAAGAAATTAACTTAAAGGTGTTGATAAAGATAAAGGAGGTGAGGTAAATCACCTCTCTGCTTCCACTGACACGCAGTCCGAATGGCCAAGGGCCTCAGCTCTTGAAGTCCAGCTGCAGACAAAGGACTATGGAAATGCAGAATACAGGCTGTGGTGTCCCTGGAGGGAGTTGAGGGTAGCAGCAAGGTAGCTGTTTCTTCCTTGATCCTCTGGATCTCAGAGCTGAGCTGCCCTGTGTTTGCTGCCACTTTGAGCCCCTGATTCCTAGTCTCAGCCTGGAAGTGGATTAACTGTGTGGCGTGTTAAAGTGGAAATGTGCTCTGGGATCTTCTGCTTTTGGTGGGGATGCTTATCTGCCTGCTGGTTTCATACCTCTCCTCTTCTGCTCCCACAGTGCTTGGAGAAGTTTCCTGTGATCCAGCACTTTAAGTTTGGCAGCCTGCTTCCTATCCAGCCCGTCACGTCTTAGAGGCCCTGGGCAAGTCGGCGTAGTGGAGACGACAGTGCAGCACTCTTCTTCCGCCCCCCACCATCGCCTCTCCAGCCCCACAGCCCATTCATCCTTGCAGATCTTTGTAATTACAACTAGAGAAAGTTACAAAGCACTTAGCAACCTTGCATGGAAGATGTGACCAAGAACACCTGCTCGTGCAAGTACTCCTCACGCTGATGCTAGAAAGTGACAAAACCAGGGCTATACTTCTAGCCTCCAGTGTGTTCAGTCTTACACTGTTTGTGGCTCGAAGGACTGCTACATAGTGAGCTGGGCAGGAGAGGGGTTTGAATGGGGCTCGGGTAGAGGGTACCACTAGTAGGGCTTTACAAGAAAACCTCTACTTGGGGTTGGGAAGAGGAGGAAGATGGGTAGAGGGAGGTGGGACAGTTAGTTTTCCTTATGAATGTCACTGAAATCTCCTTTTGCTATCTTGTTTAGGCAAACCAAGGCTAGTCCTGCGGTGTGAACATGCCGGTGTGTCAGGGGTCCCCATTGTGTATGCTGCTGCCTTTTGCTTGCATTTTTAAAGGGGTAGAGGAAGTGGCAGGAAATCCTGAGTCAGTTGAAGCCAGGGTGCCACTTCTCCCTTAGCCTGGGTAAGAAAAATTGTCTTCCCCCTATCCCTGGTGGCCTTCCCTGAGACTTTCTTTCACACACCTGGTCCTCTCTGAGATGCAGCTGGGAGCCCTACCTCTGTCAGCCTGGGTCCTGGAATGCTGAGCTGGCTCTGGAGAGGGGGATGAGCTCAGGGGAAGTCTGTGCACATGAGAGGGTTGCATCTGTAGGAATGGCTATGCAAAGATGCTGTTCTAGCAGAGCTTGAGATGATGACCTTCTCCTCATAGGATACACATGCCTTCTCCATCAATACCTTGGGTTCACCTGAGGCTGGGCACAAACCCCTTCTCACATTTGTTTTTTCCTGTGCAGTGCTTAGTAGCCACTGGATGGGGACCACCTTAATGTCCTTGCTGTAATTATCATGGCTGCTTGTGTTTGCTTACAAGGCGTACTGGTAGCCCCACAATCAAAGGACTTTCCCATTAAGAAGCACATCCCTACACACTGTAGACTTTACTGTAGGGAATGCAGCATAGGGCAGGTATATTGGCTTGAAATTCATATTCAGCTGCTGGAAACAAAATGTGTGTCTGTGTCCTGGGGCAGCCTTTTGCATTTAATCAGAAGAAAAAAAATGCTTTCACCTTCCTCATGCCCTGCAACATCTTCCACCCTATCAGGACAAGCTATACTAAGCTACAATTATTTTTTACCCAAACCCCCTTAAAGCACCAGGCATGCCCTGTGTTTACCAAAATATGTAGGCGGTTTAGAAGGCCTGCTCAACGTGCTTAATTCATACAGTGGTTCGGACTCTCCTTTCCAGTGGCTGAGATTAGGGGCACATCTGACTGTGTGGCTTAGAGATGTCTTGGGTAATTAGCAGAGCTAGAAAAGGAATGGCAGAAAATGGATGGGATGGACTTGAGGAGAAATCGTACATGTTCACTCGAGTTTGACTAAGAGTCTTCATACGTTCATAGCTTGAGAGGACAAGTTTACTCTGGGGTATTAATAAACACTGGTTTGGAGTGTGGCAGGGGTTAGCACTTTTTTGTTTGGGGTTTTTAACTAGTGCAATGCCAATTTTTCTGCTGCTGCTGTCACCTACAGCTGACTGGCCTAACATGGTCCTATCTGAGCCCTCGATTGCTATTAAATTATCAGAAAAAGCTTATTTTGCTCAAAGAATTGGGTTTTTGTACAGTTTTCTCTTTGCCTGCATCCCCTGGAACGAGCCTCTTCCTCCTCCGAAGCTTGTGACCTGCTGCTAGAGGAACAAAGGAAGAGAAATGCATTTGAATTAAGATGCAATACCTGTTTCTTAGGCTAAAATGGCAAACCCATGCCAAGCTGCAATTGTCCCCTCTTTCCCCTTGCTTTGGACCTGAGCTAGAGTACAGTTTGAGACAACAGCAAGTGAACTGAATCTGCTGGTTTTTTTTTTAAATAGTGACTTTATCAACTTACATTCTTAATAAAATATGAACAAAAAGCCCCAGAGCCACCCCTCTTTTACTCCCCAAGCATTAACAGGATATCTGTACATTGTTACATTACAAATAAACCCACTGGGAAAGTGAATGGGGAAGACTTCAACCTCTCAGGACCCCTGAGTGTTCTCTGTACTTGGTGCTACAGTTAAAAGGATGCAGTTCAGGGACCAGAGCACAGTGTTATAGACTGAGGAGGCCTGGTTCTCATCTTGCCCTTCCTGCCTCATTGCATGACCTTCAGCAAGTTGTGTCATGCAGTAAAACAGGTCTGTGTGGCAGCTATTACAAGATGAGGCATGACTTACATAACTTTGAAACTCTCCACTTAGGAAACTTGGACACCCTTTTCCCTGTAATTTTAATGGAAATGAAGCTTTCCATTCAAACTAAATGAGAGTCGAGACCTCAGTATCAGCAAGCCTCTCTCAGATCCTTTGCAGAAGATGCAATAAGAGTGCAAAATAGAGCACCAAAAGGATACATTTCTTACATGGCATTGGGTTTCAATGGTGCCTGCACGTAACTCTGGATGTGGGACATAAGGAGGCAAAGGAGGAGATACTATAGAGTTATTTATTTATGGACCATTACATCTGCACGCTTGTTCTGTTAAGGATTTGGAATTTAAGCAACTGGTATTTGTGTGCATCCTATTAGTCCACCTTTAACTTGCCCTCACTAATCTGGCACTAGGCTGTTTCTGTTCCTTGGTCCTTACTGTGATTCCTGTCAGATCTCAGCTGATGGCCTGTTTGGGTTTTGTCCCTTTCCCTGAATGGTTCCACATGCATGCATCACACTAGCTGAAACACCACCTGGCTTCTCCCAGGTCTGTAATAGCAATACCTGCACATCCCACCTCCCTATGTTCTCCCATATTGTGGGTTTAATTAAAAATCTGTGTGTTTTGCACCTAGTGATTGTGTTTGACTGTGTTGGAATGGAGTTAGCCTGAACTCTTTGATGGCTCTGCTTCCAAAGCCAATGGCTCAAGTTCTGGCACTAGCCTTCCAGACTGCTGCCTTTAGTGGACAGAATAGGCTCTTCTTGGGTGTTTTCTATCCTGATCCTTGATCTCTCACACTAAGAGTACACTTGCTTCCTCCAATTCAATAGTCAGCTCTTCTCTATTAAATCTGTGTGTAAATTTACTACAAAACCCATGCAACCAGCAAGGCACAGAGGCCCATGTGCCTGCAGGTAAATACTTCATAGGGATTCCCAAACTCCCTTGAGCTGAGATGGTTTCAGTGGTAAGGTTATTTCTGAGGCAGAGTAAGACCTGAAATGAAGACATCTTCCCTGTGAGGCTGTCCTACTGGGGCCGGGTGGAGGGCGGGAGGTTCTAAGGCATGGCTGCATGGGTGGTTCAAGACAACAGCCATGTCTAGTTCCAACTCAAAACCCGTGGCTGGATCTTGTCAGTTAGATAAACTGAAGCTTGCAGAAATGCTAAATAAACCCTACTATTACCAGCAATAGGTTATAGCCTTCCCTTCAGTATGGCCTACGTGGCCTGGGTTTTCATGGTGATAATGGATCAAGGGAAAGGACTCAGCTTTCATGTATATCTCTGTGTTTTATTTAAAGGTACTTTCATTTGTGTGCATTATTGAAAAGAACAAGTATCAGGGTTTCACACCATGGCCAAAAACTCTTTTTAAAAATAATTAGCTAGTCAGAAACTCTTGAAAATCCATTTATCAAGGATTGGGAATGTTCACACCAATTACCTTAAAACACTACATTAATAAATCTATGAGATCGGAAGAAAAAAGTCATCTCCACAAGCGTCCAGCTATTTATTGCAGTTGCACTCTAAATTCCTAATCAGGGTCAGGGCCCCTTTGGGTTGGGTCATGTACAAACACAGGCAGACATGGTCTCTGTTCTGAAGAATTTGCAGTAAGCAACCCTGATTCGGCAATACACTTATAAGTTTATGGCCTTTATAAGGGTAGACTTAAGCTCGTGCTTAAGTGTTGTGTTGAATCTGAGACTAGAAGTGGAGGAAATTGAAAAAGCCTTTGATTGGCTGGCATCTTTCTAGGATACCTAGAAAAACATTAACACTCACTCCAAATTTCAAGGTATCCAGTTAGGACAAAAGGTAAGCTCTGTATTTTAATATTCCAGTGATTCCTGAAAGAGCCTCCCTTGGTGCTAGCCATAAGAGCTTACCCCTTTGAAAAGTTGGGAGAGGGTAATGTTACAAATTTGGCCCCCAATCCTGCAAACATATGCCTATCAGTGGGACTAGTCACATGGATAAAGATAAGAATGTGCATAAATGGCTATAGGACCAGGGCCTCAATATGTCTAACAACAGCACAACAAAAACGCTTGACACTGAATCTCTGAGATCAGGTTAATTAGACTTGCAGACAACAAGCCTAAGAATTGCATTGTAATTCTCCCCCAAATGGAGTTTCAGAGGCTGAGCTCTGACCTGAACCTAAATGTCTACACTGCAATTTTTAGCCCTATAGCTCAAGCCCTGTGAGCTGGAGTCGGCTGACCTGCGCTAGCTATGGGTCATTTATTACAGTGTAGACATATTAATGTCCTGTGATCACAAGCAGAACAAAGTGAAACCCTAGCTCTCAACTGGCATAAGGACATGAGTGTTTTACTCAGTACCCCATCTCTGACAGTGGCTCATACGCAGTAATATTCTACTCAATGGGAATAACTATTCCAGGAAGAGAGCTAACTACTGCTATTACAAACAGACAAAGCTTTTAAATTCCTAAGAGTCAATGTACCTGTAATGTCAAAGAACTTAGGATTTTCTATTGCACTGCTTGAAGAAAAAAATCCCGCAAGGTTTAAGACATTGGAATATATTCCTCTGATTGACACTGGTCAGGTACAAACCACACTGATTTTTGTCCTTTTATTTCAAATACATTCTTACAGTGTATATCTTTACAAAAAAAATCCATTCATGTGCCATAGATCTGTAGCTTCTTTGAGAAAACACTCCCTGATGGGCTTCAGCTAAACTTCCTGAAAGGCTGTAACAGATCATCAGCTATGTTAGGTTTCAGTATGACCCTCTAGCACCAGAGTTTATTCCTTTCAAAATTACGGTAAAGGGTTTGACTGTATCTTGCTGATTCATCCACATTTTAGTTTCCTCTGAACAGGTACATATTGCAGGATGCCAGGAATCCCCACTGGAGCTGCAAGACTGGCTTTTTCGGCCTGTAGTGCCAACAAAACATTAATGCGTACTAACACCAAAGCAAAAAGGATTAGGGAGAAATCTTGGAAACACCAACTTTTATAATGATCAGGAAATCTATGCTGAATAAAACTTTGGGAGCAAACTATCAACTATTGCACTTTGTCGAAGGAAGAGGTAGAAGGGATATCTGTGCACTGGGTGAGACTCAACAGCTTGAGATTCATGGATGATATAGTTATCCTTGAGGAAGATGAAGAGAAGCTAGCAAGAAAGGTGCAGGTGCTACACGAGGAAGGGAAGCAGTACAAACTGATTATGAACATCGATAAAACAAAAACAGTGGTATTTGGTACTGAGCCCATGGTTGCTGTTGATGATGAAAGGAAGATAAACCCCTTAGAAAACCCCAATCCCCAGCTAATTTTTGCTTTAGGAGGATGGAGGGCGAGATTTCCTAGGGACAGACCCTCTAATTTACCAGCCTACGGGAGGAAGCATTGCCCAGTGGTTAGGATTCAGAAGACCAAAGTTCAAGCCCCAGCTCTACCCCAGACCGTGTAACCTTGACCAAGTCACTTGGTCTCTCTGAGTAGGTGGATGAGCTTCCTCCCACAGCAGACAGATGTGCAGTGATGATGGGGTTTGTGCTAGCATGTTAAAAATAGCTGTGTGGATGTTGTGGCACAGGCAGAAGCTCAGGCTCACCCACTGAGATTGGACCTGGGGATAAGAACATTGGAGTGGCCATAGTGGGTCAGACTGAAGGTCCATCCAACCCAGTATTCTGTTTGTGGACAGTGGCCAATGCCAGGTGCCCTGGAAGGAAAGAACCAAACAGGTAACAATTAAGCGATCTCTCTCCTGCCATTCGTCTCCAGCCTCTGACAAACAGAGGCAAGGGACACCATTCGTTACCCATCCTGGCTAATAGTCATTAATGGACCTAACCTCCATGACTCTATCTAGCTCTTTTTTAAGCCCTGTAATAATCTTAGCCTTCACAGCCTCCTCTGGCAAGGAGTGCCACAGGATGACTGTGCGCTGTGAGAAGAACTTCCTTTTATTCATTTTAAATCTGCTGCCCATTAATTTCATTTGGTGTCCTCTAGTTCATATATTATGGGAACAAGTTCATAATTTTTCCTTGTTCGCTTTCTGCACAGCACTCATGATGTTATATACCTCTATCATATCCCCTCTTAGTCTTCTCTTTTCTAAATTGAAAAGTCCTAGTCTCTTAAACCTTTCTTCATATGGGACCCACCCCAAATCCCTAATAATTTTAGCTGCACTTTTCTGAACCTTTTCGAATGCCAGTATATCTTTTTTTGACATGAGGAGACCTCATCTGTACGCAGTATTCAGGATGTGGGCATACTATGGTTTTATATAAGAGCAATAAGATATTCTCTATCCCCATTTTAAAGATTCCTAACATCCCGTTTGCTTTTTTGACTGCTGCTGCACACTGCATGGACATTTTCAGAGAGCATGCAGGAGCAAGATTAGAAAGGCTAAGGCACAAAATGAGCTCAAACTAGCTACAAGCATAAAGGGAAACAAGAAGGCTTTTTACAAATACATTGGTAACAAGAGGAAGACTAAGCAGAGGGTAGGGCCATTGGTCAGTGAGGAGGAAGGAACAGTAACAGGGATTTCAGAAATGGCAGAGATGTTTAATGATTTCTTTGTTTTGGTCTTCACTGAGAAATCTGAAGGAATGTCTGACATAGAGAATGCTAGTGAAAAAGGGGTAGGTTTAGAAGCTGAAATAGGAAAAGAACAAATTAAAATTTACTTAGAGAAATTAGATGTCTGCAAATCACCAGGGCCTGATGAAATGCATCCTAGAATCCTCAAGGAGCTGATAGTAGAGGTATCTGAGCCTTTAGCAATCATTTTTGGTAAATCGTGGGAGACGGGAGAGATTCCAGAAGACTGGAAAAGGGCAAATATAGTACCCGTTTATAAAAAGGGGAACAAGAATAACCCGGGAAACTACAGGCCAGTCAGCTTAACTTCTGTGCTAGGAAAGATAATGGAGCAGGTAATTAAAGAAATCATCTGCAAGCAATTGGAAGGTGGTAAGGTGCTAGGGAACAGCCAGCATGGTTTTGTTAAAAACAGATCATGTCAAACCAATCTAATAGCTTTCTTTGATGGAATAACGAGTCTTGTGGATGTGGTATACCTAGACTTCAATAAAGCATTTGACACGGTCTCACATAATATACTTATCAATAAACTACGCAAATACAACTTAGATGGGGCTACTATAAGGTGGGTGAACAACTGGCTGGATAACCGTACCCAGAGAGTAGTTATTAATGGTTTTCAATCCTGCTGGAAAATTATAATTAGTGGGGTTCTGCAGGGGTCTGTTTTAGGACCGGTTCTGTTCAATATCTTCATTAATGATTTAGATATTGACATAGAACGTACACTTATTAAGTTTGCAGATGATACCAAGCTGGGAGGGGTTGCAACTTCTTTGGAGGATAGGGTCATAATTCAAAAGGATCTGGATAAACTGGAGAAATGGACTGAGGTAAACAGGATGAAGTTTAATAAGGACAAATGCAAAGTGCTCCACTTAGGAAGGACCAATCAGTGTCACACATACAGAATGGGAAAGGACTGCCTAGGAATGAGTACAGCAGAAAGGGATCTAGGGGTTATAGTGGATCACAAGCTAAATATGAGTCAACAGTGTGATGCTGTTGCGAAAAAGGCAGACATGATTCTAGGATGCATTAACAGGTGTGTTGTGAACAAGACACGAGAAGTCATTCTCCCGCTCTACTCTGCGCTGGTTAGGCCTCAGCTGGAGTATTGTGTCCAGTTCTGGGCACCGCAGTTCAGGAAGGATGTGGAGAAATTGGAGAGGGTCCAGAGGAGAGCAACGTGAATGATCAAAGGTCTAGAGAACATGAGCTATGAAGAAAGGCTGAAAGAATTGGGCTTGTTTAGTTTGGAAAAGAGAAGATTGAGGGGGGACATGATAGCAGTTTTCAGGTATCTAAAAGGGTGTCATAAGGCAGAGGGAGGGAACTTGTTCTTCCTTGTCTCTGAGGATAGAACAAGAGGCAATGGACTGAAATTGCAGCAGGGAAGGTTCAGGTTGGACATTAGGAAAAAGTTCCTAACTGTCAGGGTGATCAAACACTGGAACGAATTGCCAAGGGAGGTGGTAGAATCTCCATCACTGGAGATATTTAAGAAGAGGTTAGATAGATGGCTTTCAGGGATGGTCTAGAAAGTGCTTGGTCCTGCCATGAGGGCAGGGGGCTGGACTCGATGGCCTCTCGAGGTCCCTTCCAGTCCTACTCTTCTATGATTCTATGATGAGTCTAAGATCTCTTTCCTGATAAGTTGTAGCTAAATTAGCTCCCATCATATTGTATGTATAGATAGGGTTATTATTTCCAATGTGCATTACTTTACATTTATCCACATTAAATTTCATTTGCCATTTTGTTGTCCAGTCACTCAGTTTTGTGAGATCTTTTTGAAGTTCTTCACAGTCTGCTTTTGATCTTAACTATCTTGAGCAGTTCAGTATCATCTGCAAACTTTGCCAGCTCACAGTTTACCCCTTTCTCCAGATCCTTTATGACTAAGTTGAATAGGATATGTCCTAGGACTGACCCTTGGGGAATGCCACTATTTACCTTCTCCATTCTGAAAATGTACCATTTATTCCTACCCTTTGTTTCCTGTCTTTTAATCAGTTCTCAATCCATGAAAGGACCTTCCCTCTGATCCCATGACAGCTCAATTTATGTAAGAGCCTGTGGTGAGAGACCTTGTCTGAAGCTTTCCGGAAATCTAAGCACACTGGAGTGGTGGCCTTTGCTGTTGCAGCAGCATCCTCACAGCTATTTTTAGTGCACTAATGTGAGCCTGGCTAGCCCCAGTCTGTCTGCATGGGGAGGTGTGATGGGGTTCAGGGGTCCCCCAGGCTCTGCACCCCCGTCCACAGGCAGGAGTGACTCTCACTCAGCAGGAGAACAGCAGGTTTATTAGCTGGCAGGACACAGCATCTCACAGAAGAGTCAGTACAGCAGGCAGGGATGGTCAGTCCAATCCATGTTGGGGAGAGGAGGCCCCAAGGGGCCCCCGGAGATGGGGCCTTGCCCCCTCCTTTGTCTCTCTTTCTGCCAGCCCAGACTCCCTGGTTTCCAACTCCCAGTTCCAATTCAAACCCCTCAGGCTCCACCTCCTCCTTTGTCTGCAGCACAAAGGTGTCACCTGGTCACAGCAGGAGCCCCACACCCTCTGCGAGCCACCCATTTACACACACGTATCCTCCCCTATGTCACAGGAGGTTGGCTCCTAGCTGCTGTGTAGATGTCCTTTCAGTGCCTCATCTGTAACACGGAGCTAATAGCACTGCTGTGCCTCACAGGGTGGGTGGGCGAGAGAGGTTAAATACATGAAATGGGGCTGCCTAACACACACACAGCATAAAATCAGAAAGGGGGTATGATAATATATTTGTGCAAGTTTGGGCCTCCTGCCACTTGCTCTGCTTAGCTGTACCTGCTCTGGAGTTCCATCAGCTACTGTAGACTCCACTTTAATCTCAACGAGCCAGTCTGGTAGTATTTCATGCTGTGCTGCAGACTGGTATTACCAAACCCGACAAGACTCCATAATGGACGTAGGGAAACGTTAATATTACTCCTATAGAATTTCATGGCCTGTTCATGTCATTCTTCGTGTATGGCCTTTGTTGTATATTTGGTCACACAGGCTATGTCTGTACTACAGAGAGCTGTCGACAGAAGTTACTGTCGGAAGTTATCTTCCAACAAAACTTCCGTTGACAGATTGCAGCCAGTCAGCAAAGCGGATTGATAAAGCGATCTGATCTGTCACAGAGAGTGGCCGGACTGCCCAGCTCCTCTCTCAACAGAGCGGCCAACCAGAAGCAGAGCAGGCAGGGCTGCCTGGTGACCCGAAAGCCCGGTCTTTCAACAGAGGGGCTGCCGGACTGACCACATGGCTTTTTTGTCAACAGATTCTGTCGGGAAAGGCGTTCTGTCTCGTGGGGGAGAAGCTGGAGGCTGTTGACAAAAGTGCTGTGTTCTGTTGATTTACTGTCAACAGAACACTTTTAGTGTGGACGCGCCATGAGTTTTGTCGACCAAACCAGCATTTGGCCGACGAGACTTGCTAGTGTAGACGTAGCTACAGGGTGAGAAGGTTCTACTTTTAACTAGCTCAAAGACAATCCACTCACTTATGTTTGAAGGGATCAGTACAAATATCAGAGATGGCCAAAACTGAGTCCATTTAAAACAATCTCTCTGTGAGATTCTAATCCAAACCCAGCTGGTGGGCAGCCCCATTGTTTTCCATGGTTTACACAGAATATGTGAAGCGTGGCCAGGGGAGGGGAAAGACTGAAGGACACAGAATTGTTTGTTGTTTTAAAATGTGTGTTCCAAACCGCAGTGATTTTCCAGTATCAGCCGAGACAGAGGCGTTGTATAAACCAAGGATGCTGGAGACATCGTCAGACGGTTGGGGTTTCCACAGAATTTCCACATAAAGTCTCCTTGAGCAATCTTGGGCTGAGTTAAACTAACTGCAGCTGCATTTTTGCCCTTAGCCCATGTTGTTAGCGGGCAGGAGGAGTGTTAATGGTGTATAAGAGAGCATTAGCCTGGGCTATTAGCTTCCTGGCTCGTGGCCCTTTTTCTCACATTCTTGTCTTCACATTTGTAATGAATCTGACGAGTCACAATTGTTACAGCATAACAGAGAATAGTCCTCTAGGGCAGGGGAGAGAACCATCCCATCCACTGCACGGTTCAGGGCAGTCGCCCTAGGCTCCCCACTTTGGGGAAGGCACTGTTCAGGGGGGAGTAAGACATGAGTGATGTCACAGTGTGATCAGCCCCGCTCTGCTCAGCCCTGTCTCACCAGCTCCTGGAAACTCTCAGGAGAGGAAGGGGTCAGAGACTTTGGTGAAGGGGCAGTATAGGGTGGGGTGGGGGTGGAGCAGGGGCAGGAAGAAGGGGGCCTGGGGTGGAGTGAGGGGTGTTCTGGGCCCTGCATCCCTCCAAGTGTGGCCCCAGAGAAGAGCCCATTGTCAGGACTGCAAGGATGTCCTATTCTGAGTAAAATTTATCCAATCTCAAGCATTGGAGGACTATTCGATTGGCCTGTGACATATTCTTTGCTGAGCACTTCTACCCTGCCCTTGCAAGGGGTGAGGAGGGGGCTTGATGATCTAACAGGCCTTGTCCATTGTTTGACCTCTGATCCTATGATTGTTTCCCACCTCAGGATTTCTGCAAGTTTGCCGCTAGCATTGTCTTCATCTCAAGAGCCCAAACAAATACCCAGGACTCAGCTGATGTGGGTGGGCCAAGACCTTCAGTAGGAGAGAGGTCATCTTGAGATTTTCTGTTCTGTTAGGTTCCTCAAGGCTGGTCTCAGCAAGGGCCTGAATTAACGCCCACTGAGCTTAAAGAGAGACTTCCACTGACTGCCATGAAGGTTGGATTTGCCTCCTTTTTAGGTACTGAGCCTTTTTCTCCTGTCTAGCCATCAGGCCCTCTCAGAGGTCCAGAGAGGCCCAGGCCATAAATAAATAATGACGACACATGAAAACAAAAAGTAAGGCACCAAAAAAAGACAGAGACATAATTTGATTTTTTTTTAAATTTAACAAATGCCAAAAAATTAATTGATGTCTAAATTTGAGGCCCCCTCCGAGCTTGAGCCCAAGGCCAAATGGCCCTCCTTCCCACCCTCCCCACCTCCTCTGAATGGCTGCAATAGCCATTAAGTTCTATGGACTTTAGTGAATCTTTGGAACCGGGATCTGCTTTCCCAGCCCTAAATGAACAAAACCGCATTCCTTTCACAACAAACACACGTATTTCCCCAACATGGCTTGAGTAGTCCCTGGAGGAGGCTGAGGTCTGGTGTATTAATTTGTAATTTCATAATTTCCATCAATTTTCCTACTAGGCCTCAGTTGTCAGTGTCAAGAACTATGGGTGATGGGTCCCTCAGCAGAGCCTGGGGCTAGCCAGCTTAGCCCCAAGGCTGATTAGAGGGCCCACCTGGGTTGTGGGCAGAATCTCTTGATTGCCTGCCCCACCTTTCTGGCTGCAAGGTGCCAACAGGTCTGCCTATAAGCTCAGCTCCAGGCTTGTTCTTAGCCTTGTTCCTGATGCTGGCTCTGAACTTTGGGTTATTTCCTGGTTCCTGGCTTCACCAGATAAGTTGGCCTTTGACTATACCCACTAGGTCAGACCACCTTGTCACTGACAATCACTGCAGGTCCCCTCAAGGAAATCTGGTTGACACCTTGCTCTAAGGGATACACAGTAAAGGTAAAGAAAAGACTTAGATTAGTCCACTCAGCTACAGCAACCTACTGCGAAAAGTACTTGTAGTACTGACGTACTTATAACTCCTAGTTCAGTGTTGCCTCCCTTGAGGCCTACTTCACAGGTGACAGGAATCCATCACATTTCCTTGTGTGGAGCTTGGTTCTCTGGCTCAAGCAGTGTGAGTCGTTGCTCTTTGCTCTGGAGAGCCTGGTTCAATCCTGATCGCCAAGACTTGTGACAGAAACTGCCTTTTTGTTCTGTGTTTGTATAATGCCCAGCAGCAAGGGATCCTGGCCCAGGAGGGAGTCTCCTAGGTACTCCTGCTGTATAATACTACACTATAATAATATGTAGTGACAAGCCCATTGTAGCTGGCAGTCAACAGAAGAGAGGAAGAGAGATGTATAAGAGAAGCATACTGGGTGCTCACTCACCCGAGCGCCGTCAAGGAGTCGGGACAAAACATGAAAAACACACGAGGGGGCTTGGATCTTGCAAAGGGGAAATAGAAACAGGCAAAACGTCTTGTCTCTTGCCCCCTCAGAAAGAGGTGAACTTTTGAGCAACTCGTCATGGTTTAAAACCAAACTCAACCCTTCAAAATGCTGTTGACCTCAGCATCAATGATGGCCTTATTAAAACAGGGAAACGGTCACGTTTCAAGGCAGAAGCCACATTTTGGAAAGAGAGGGGGAAAACGAAGCTACATTTTGCAGATAGTTTTTAAAAAAATCCCCAAATGAAATTGGGAAAATGTTCATTAACCCACTCACAGCTTCCTTCGGCAGTAATTCTCATAGGGACACAGCACTGGCTATAGCA
Organism: Carettochelys insculpta; assembly: GCF_033958435.1. Classification (NCBI taxonomy): domain Eukaryota; kingdom Metazoa; phylum Chordata; order Testudines; family Carettochelyidae; genus Carettochelys; species Carettochelys insculpta. The sequence continues at coordinate 12,377,932 of NC_134157.1, forward strand.
TTGTCTATAGCAGGCGCTGGAGGAATATACATGTAGATCACCCATGTAGATCACCCAACACAAGCCTTTGGGAATGTGGCTTTGTCCGTATCCGAGTTATAGATAATTAAAAGATGATTGGTTTGATGGGATCTACAGTACTACAGCTACTTGAAAAGTAACTCTGTTCCCAGGATAGCCACGCTCCTGAGTCCCTAAAACAGGGGTGAGCAAACTTTTTACACCTGGGTCCACTTTTCATCCCAGCAATTAGCAGGGCCCCCCAACCTGTCTGATGTAATCCAAACTGATGGGAATTTCGATTATGTTCATCTGAAAAAAAAAAACCTTTTTGACATGTGTAAGGAAATAAGTCCATAGAATCTAAAATTTTATTAATCGGTACAGTATATAAATGTGAATGCACACACATAAAACAGGAACATATTTCAACATTTTAATGAGCTGGATAAGCCTGAGACCCAGCAGCCGACTGCGCTGCGCCCCCCTGAGTGGACCCAACCCTGTTCAAGGACAAAGCTGGGAGCATGTTACTGCACAGTCACACCCACATGCAGATGAGCCTGTACATTTTGGTACAGCTCTGTGACATAGGAGACAATCCTTTCCCACTCACTCCTAATGTTGCTGGGATTCTCTTTCAGCTACAGTCCACCTATGGAGCTCACAACCATTTGGGTTTTAGGGGCATCCTTCCATGACATGTCAAGGAGCAGTGCTTGTATCTCACATGTAGCTCTTTCCTCTCTGGGGCCCCCATGAAGGAGAGAAGCTTTATCAGTGCATTTTATAGCTGGGGCATTGATGTACAGAGCAGCTGTGTGACATGCAGAAGGTCATCCAGGAGGTCCATAACAGAGCAGGCTCTAGAGCTCAGGTCACCTGAATCTCAGGCTAGGGCAGCATGCCACTCTGTGGTCTGTCCTTCTTCACATTTACCTCTTCTGCTGAATGTAATGCTCTTATACAAGGGCTAATCTGCTGGTGTAGTGACTGCACAGTGCCACGGCCAAGCAAGCGCCAGAGATTAGGGGTGAAATCCTGGCTCCACTGAATTCAACAGGAGCTTTGCCAGTGACTTCAGTGGGTTCAGGATTTTGTGGTAGGTCTTGGGCTGTTGGGCTGGATGGAGGCATCTTATAGCAGTTGCTCATGCCTCCCTCTTGCAGGTGAGATCTCTTGGGACCCATGGCCTGCTCTTTGCTAGAGAAGGTTTCTGTAGGGGGAACCTGCTAGGGTAAGTATGGTCATAGGGTGCATGAGATAAGGCGAGATGAATTCTCATCAACAGAAAATCTCTCCCTGTGTGGGTCCACGGTGATTCCCATCAAGTAGGGGGTTAACTTTACCCAGCCCTCGCACAGGTGTAAAGGGTGGAGTAACAAGCTGGGGCTGGGTCAATCAGTGTCCCAGTAGAATTACAAGCCAGGATAAAGGTAGCTGCTGCAGAGAGAGGCTTCAGGGTTGTGAATGGGCTTTTTTTTTTTTTTTTTTTCACATGGAAGTGAAATAAGTATCTTAGCTAGAAGGGACTCTGGGAGGCCAAAGCATTTATCTGAAGGCTCTATGGACTCAGGTGGAAACAAAACTGCTCTATTAATAGGAGGGGTGTCTCTTTAGTGGGTATGAGGGCTTGCTTGCTTCTGGGGAACACCTTCCTCCCTAGGGGCTGCTAGCTTGTCCCAGTATTCCTGAAAAGCATGCTTTTTAACCTGCAAAGTGCACCAAATTGCAGTGTATGGGAAACATATTAAAATAAGATTTTTTTGCAGGGGGAAACTGCCCTGAAAGTTCATCCTTCCCCTCAAATACAAACCCTAGGTGTCATTATGCATACTCAGATCTTAAGGCCAGGTGATGCGCTTCTGCTTATCTGGGCTGACTTCTTGCACAAAACAGGCCAGAGAGGCTCCTCCTGGGTCAAGCCCAGGAATGTGTGGCTGAATGAGAGAATTTCTCTGGGTATCTAGCCTTGATTTAAATACTCCAAGCCATGGCAAATCCTCAGTTTCTGTTGGCAGAGTGTTCCAAGGGTTCATTGCCCTCACAGGTAAGAATTCGCACCTTATTTCTCATCTGGACTTTGTGGACTCCTACTCCTCTAGTCATAGGATCTTGCTTAAACTTTGCTGAAAGAGAGGTCTCTGGTATCAGACCTCTTCTCCCCAGGTGGGTAATCTGAGACCATGACCACATCCTGTGCATCTGTCTTGTTTTGCTCCTTGTGTGGGGTCCCGGAAAAGTAAAATCTTGCCAGAAAAGTGCTTCAGTCCCCTCAGTTACAGGAGAACCTGACTATCCAACTTTCTGTTTTCACATGCAAATATAAAAACTCTTAAGCATGATTGTATTGTGTTTTTGTTGGAATTAGTAGGACACTGAGTTTAGGTATTTGTACCTGTTTTTTTTTCCCCAGTTAGTATTCTGTATTCTCCAACATTTCCATCATCTGCCCACCCTTGGGTCCCGTTTAGGTCAGATAATCAGGGTTCTGCTGTAGCTGAGTTAATATCCATGCTCTGGGGGTTTTGTCCACATCTGCAGTGCTGAAGCTGTACCACAGTAGTGCTTCCCTGGAGGTGCTGCCTACGCCGCTAGGATGGGTTGTCTTGCTGCTGTAGGTAATCCACTTCTGCAAGAGGTAGCAGCCAGACTGACAAATTCTTCTGTTGACCTAATGCTGTCTAGAGGGGACAATGGAGTTTGGACAGTTTAACTATGCAGCTCAGGGCTGTGAATGTTTACACCCCTGTGCAATATAGCTGGGTCGATCTAATCTTCTAGCATTGGCCAGGCCTATGGGCCTGTCATACTGAAGGATGTGCCATTATCTTCAGCCCAGCACAACATCTCCAGAGCAAGGGGGATCGCACCTCTGGCTGACAGCTGCCACACGGCTAGTCTGCTGGGGCCCAGGAAGGCTGCTGGGGAGAGATTCTGTTGGGGTACAGAGGAAGGCAGGCAGGCAGCTTCTGAAGTTTTGAGTTCTGTGATTGATTTGTATTTATCTGGTTGTGTTATGCTGGTTGCTGTGATTTAATGATGAAGAACAGCTAAGAATACCGACAACCTACCAGAGACCAAGCAATACAAAGGCAGAGCCCTCTAGGGTTTACAGACCTTTCCCTAGGGATCCCGATTTAGCCATTGCTAACAGGATACACCATAATCTAGTCGTTAAAGCACAGACTTGGGAACTGCAAGTTCTATTCTTGGGTGACCTTGGGCAAGTCAATGCCATACTCTATGCCTCAGTTTCCCCATTAGTAAGGCAGGAACAAGGATAATTGGCTGCTTCCCATGCATGTTTGAGGTTTGCACCATTCATGTCTCCGTGGGGCTCTCAGCTTGCTAGATCCCAAGTACGAAAGGGTCTTATTTACTTACCTTTACATTAAAAGCATTGGCATTCTTGCTATTGTGTTTTGTAAGCTGACGATTTTTTCCTGTGTCCCAGATGGTGTCATTGTGCTGTCAGGATGGTTGCTTTGTGGTCAAATTTTAATTTCTTTCATGCAAGATATTTTCATTGTTCTTTTGCTGATAGTTTGTTTTTGTGATGAGAGACAGCGGTTAGAAAACATGTTTTATTATGCTACAGCTTCACTTTAACTTTCAGGGAAGACCAAATCATTTTCAGGGCAGATCGAGGGATAGGGTTAAACTGTAATACAGCATTAATCATCAAAAATATTAGCAAAATACACGGAGGTCAATGTGAATAGTTAGTACTCAGATGCTAATTATCCACCACTACACACACTCAATGCATTAAACACACGGCTGATATGAATGGCCTTTAGACCATATCGTTTTGTCCCTCACAGCTATCCCACTGTTATCTCTGCGTGGGAGTAATTCAAACATCTGCTGACATAGGCACAAGCCAAAATGTATTTCTGCTAACTCTAGGGTGACCATCCATCCCATATGGGGCAGGACAGCCCCATATTTCAGGTGCCAGAAAGGCATCCCGACTTATTTTTAAAAAGGGGCTAATTGCCCCATATTTGCCCCCCATCCCCCCTCACTCCTGTGGACTGACCTTTCCCTCACCAGTACACGCAGGCACAGGTGCTGGCATGAGTGCACATACTCGTGTGCTCTCTGGACACAGGAAGAGGGAGCTGGCCGGGGGCCCTGCAAAGTTAAGGGTAGGTTGGGGCCCTGGGAGTGGCTGCCACTGGCTTCCTGGCTCCTCATGCCTCAGGGAAGCTGGGAGGAAAACCGGTGGCTGCTGCCTCCTTCCCAGCTCCCTGAGGTGCTGGAAAGGTGGGAGGAACGCCAGTGGCTGCCGCCTTCTTCCTGGCTACCAGAGGCATGGGGAGCTGGAAGCCAACCCGCAGCTGCCGCTGGGCTCCCAGCTCCCTGCACCTTGGAGCCAGGAGGAGTCACCCCTCCTTCCCATATCTCCCTGTCCCGTATTTAGGCTAGGGAGGTCTGGTCACCTTAGCTAACTCGCACACAAACTGGGGAGTCCTTAGCAGGCAGGAAAGTGGAAGGGAAAGAATCTGGAATTTCGACTCTAAGGAGACTTCGGTTTAAGGAAGGGCTGATTCTGGCGAGATGGCAGTCAGGGGAGCTTGAGTTAGAGAAGTGTTTATATCTCAGATCAGGACAGTAATGAGTGACTCCCTCCTTTGTCTGACCAACAGCTTAACCAGGTGTTGAATTTCAACAAAGAAGGCAGAAGTGGCCACTCATTTGCTGGCTTCCAGCTTTTTAATAAGGGGCCTGATCTGCCACCTCCAAGTCATTAGAAAGACTTCCCCTTGCTTCGAATAGCTCCTGGAAAGAAACTGAAGAAATGAATGCTGGGGAAGGCTCTGAACACATAGCTCTGATCCCTGGCATGCTTCTCTAGTGTCCTGCACTTTCATCATGTGCAAAGCAAGGAGGTGTAAGCGGCTGCTGCAGAAAACACAGCAAGCAGTCCTGCAGCACCTTAAAGACTAACAATATAATTTATTAGGCAATGAGCTATTTAGATGGGTCTTTCCCATTAAAAGTGCATCACCTAATACATAGTATTGTTAGTCTTTAAGGTGCTGCAGGCTTGCTTGCTTTGTTTTGTGGAGATACAGACTAACACGGCTGCAGATGAGTGGAGAGCTTTTATCTGACTGTGCTTTACATCCACTTTGTACAGGAGCTCTTTAGTGCTCAAGCAGCACCCAATGCAGGGGTCTTGGTCCTTTACTGGAGCAATACAAATGACTGCCCACTCTTGCAAGGTTTGTCTGGAATGCAGTCACTGTTGAACACCACATCCAATCAATTCCAAAATTTCGGGGACTGTTCTGTGGGTGGGACCTATTGATTTTGGTGACCATTGGAAAACCAGGAGGAGGAAGTGGGGCATACATGGAGCCCCTAGTAGCTAGTTAGCAGAGTTAGCACCTTCAGCTCCCTTGGTAATTATCTCTAGATCGAAGAACCTACACCAGGCAGGTAAGTCAATTGCAGATAGGCAATTCTAGCTAGGCAATTATGTAGCTAGAATCAACTTATCTGCAATTGACTTACCCGGTCATCTACACAAAGGGAGGTTCCTTACTCCTTGAAATATTGAGGAGTACAGGGCTTGACTGCCGAACCCAGATAGTTTGATTTTTGCCTGTCTCTACCAGGCAGGCAAAATCAAATTCCAGAAGTTCAACCCTGACCGGCTCGCTCTTCCCCCTAGTGTAGACATATCCTGAGAGAAAAGTCAGCTACTTCCTTGAGCCTTGCCTGCTGTAGCTCACAATTACCAGCTGTGCCGCACTCTTTCTGCCTTCCCCAACCTGCTCAGGGTTGCTTCCAGCAGGTTGGCCTTGTGGCTAAGGCACTGATAACACAAGAGGATGTAATTTCTGGGCTGCCAATTTGTAAAATGGGAATGGTAGCATGCCCTTCGTGTGTTTTACCTACGTATGCTGTAAGCACTTCAGAACTGCTTCTCCCTCTGTCTGTGTGCAGCACAATGGGGACCTGACCCTAGCTCTGGCCTCCCAGTGCTATCCTAACTCATCTAAGAATAATTAGAGGGGTGGATTTAGCCGCCTAGAAGGCAGAGCCCCTGCCTCCTTCAAAAAGGGCCAGCTACCAACCAATGGCGTGGGGCGCACTGGGGCCAGACTCAGGGCAGCTCTGCCTTGGGGTGAGACTGGCTTTATTTCCAACAAGTAGTGGGAAGAAAGAAAGTGCAGCACAGTCAAGCAAAGGCTACGGGACCCATACGTGGAAGGCACTGGCCTCTGGGCACCAGCAGCTTCTGAAAGAGGCCAGCATGTAAGCGAGCGCTCTCCCTCCTTTGTTAAGGAAGGAGCCTCATTTCTGCTCCCTGTCACAGCAAGGTGACTCCTGCCAGAAAACGAGGGATTCTGCAGATGCACTAAAGAGGCCCAGGAGAGACCTGTGCATTTGATCTAACCTGGGGGAGCATTTTGAATGGAAGGAAAAGCCTGCTGTTGTTTTCCAATCGCAGGTGAGGGGCTAGGGTTTGTTTACGTCTTTCTTTTTCCCAAGGACAGACAGCAGAAGCTCCAGGGAGGGGGAGATGTTTATGCACAGTGAAGGAACAGGTCTTTCCTCCGTGTTTTTCTTTATCCACAGCCCTCAATGCAGCCGTGGCTACTTTTGCCGCATGGAAAACTGAGCCTCTTCCTTTTCATCTTTCCATCTTTCTCCCCCTAGAATTCCCTCTAATGAGTTCTCTAGTTCTGCTCCAAACCTAACTAATCAGAAGGTCTCTGCTGTCCAGCCTGGAGAGCATCAGCCATGGCGTTAAGTCGCAGCGATAGTGGTTGTGGGCCTGCCCAGAATACACTGGTGGATGTAATGTTGGTTCTTCTTTGGGCAGGGGGCTGGACTTGACCTCCGGAGGTCCCTTCCAGCCCTAGGATTCTATGTGAATGGCCATAGAATCATAGGGCTGGAAGGGACCTCAGGAGATCATCTAGTCCAGCCCCTTGCTTCCTCCCCTTAGGTTGTTGGTTTCCCTCTCCCACTGCTCCCTAGTGATGTGGACAGGTTGTGTGCTGCTCATGGACACATCCAGATCCTTTTACTGTACTGCACAGATGGCCAAGAATGAAAGGCTGATGGTCTCAGACCTTCAAAAGGACTAAAAGTAGAACCAAGTCCAGGAACGAGGGAGAACTGATTTCCTCAGCATCCCCAGTAACCTCTCTAACCTCTGCTCTGTGATGCAAAGTCTCTGAGATTGGAAAAATTTCCATTATGGAAGATACAAGAGTAACCACAAGGCCCTCACACAGCAGAGGCAGATTTGGGATGGAAGTGAGGGATGTCCCCTGTAACAATTGTGGGTGGGTTGGTGGCACTCCCGTCAGAAGGGTTTAGGAGAGATGTGAGTTTCCTTTGGTAGCACCTGAGCTCAGCCAGGCTCCATGTCCTTCCCCTTGCTCCAGCTCATCAGTCCCAGCTTCTTTCAAAAGGATCTCTACTGGATCAGAGGCTAGAAGGGAGGGCCAGGTGAGCACAGCTCCCTTATCCTAGGCTGGGAGAGACTGAAGGCTTCCGCTTTATGCTGAAGAGATGAAAAAATGATCCAAGGAAGAAAGACAGGGTGTGTGTATAAGGGAGCAACCTTACACTGTCACCTCCCTTCCAGCCAGAATGGTGCTGACATCATGATTAATTTATCAGCTGCTTATGAATATGCAGATAAGGCTCCAGTTTCTCGGCTCTGCTTTCAGGAGAGAGACTGTGTGATGGGGTTGCTGCTGCGCGGCTGCTGCCTTAAGTAGAGAAATGTTATGTGCTGGTGGTTAAAATATATAAATAAATGAATTCACCTCCAAATAAGTCAGCATCTCCGCAGTCCTGCCAAGGCTGGAAGAGCTACTTATTTACCCTTGCAGATGGGGTTTTTACAGGTGCCCCTTAGGTCTCCTCACATTCCTCCCAGTTAAACTACTACTTTTTGAGAGTAGCTCGGGGGTGGGGGGATTTTTGTCAGTGTTGTGAACCTGCAGCCTTTTCTGTGCTTGCCTACAGGAGATGTGAAAGAAACTTTTACCCTAGAAAGTGTGGAAAGGGTTGAATCACCTGGCAAAAGGAGGGAGCTGGGGTGGGGAAAGCTGGAGAAGGTATCCTCGTGGAGCATTAGCCTATGGACCACAGGGCTCCCCTGCAGAGGAAGTCCCCACCCGTCAGTCCTCCTTTCTCTTGGAGTTGCAGCCCTGGAAGGCAGAGTTCAGGCAGCCAGTTTATACAGAGGGCCACAAAGAGGGAAATGCTGCGCATATGTGTTCAGAGCAAGCTTCTGCTTCAGGCTGTGGGACTGACAGCCCCCATCCCAAAGGGAGCCGGGCTGCTGCAAAGAGTAAAATGGGAACTGATTGATGCACCAGGGTTTGCTGGGAAGTGGCTTGGTGGTAGGATGGACTGCAGGAGGCAGTACTGTCTTAATATGAATGAGTGACTTTGCGATTCCCAGGAACCGTTTAGCAGGAGAGTTGTGGCCAGGGTTCCCTGTCAGATGAGCAGCTGCTCAGGGGAGACTCAAATGTTGCCCAGGTGATTAGCAGTGTGTCCACAGCTGGGTTTGTTTCCCCTGGTGGTGCATGTTTGCACATGCTTTGGTGCACATAACAAACTTTATTCTGCATATGGATGGACAAGATTAGAGGGAACATTGGTTGTGGCTGCAGGTCAGGCACTTTTGCGGGGTTAGTGCGTGGGAGGGGAACTACAGTTATCCTCTCATTGCAGTGGATGACTGGGACTCAGATCTGGCTTTGATTCCTGGCTGTGCCATGGACCTGCTATGTGACCTTAGGGACTGGCTCCCCAACCTGGAAGGACTGGGGCCAAGGGTGGACGGGGTGTGGCATAGGCAGTCAGCCCTGGGGACCCCCCATGCATCTTCAGAGCCACACGCAGAGTGGCAGCACAGTGCTGCCATAGTATTTCAATATCCCCAGCCTGGCAACTTCCCCCTTTGCCCCCATCTGTTGGCAGGCCTGCTTGGGCCTCTCCTGTCATGGCTGTGTGCCTCAGTTTCCCCATCTGTAAAATGGAGGTAGGGTGGTGATCTGTTCCTGCCTCAAGAGGCAGGGCTGCTGAGAGGCTGGATTAACGAAGGTGCCAAGAGAGTTTGTCAGTTCCCTGATGAAAGGGACTGGAAAAGAGTAAACTACTGTTTCCCTGCCATAGTGGGCGGAAAGCAGCTCTCTGTCTCCCAGAGGGCCAGAGTGTGCTAGACAGCATTCCTGCTGCTAAGGGTTTGGAAAACAAGAAGGACTCACCTGGCACTACTTGGGGCCCTGTCTGGGTCAGAGTTGACAAGCTGTGGTCATGGATTCTGTACAGGTTTTTGGGGTAGGGCAGAGGTGACGGGGGATCTGTTTTTAGCTATCGCCATGAGCAGTGGGTCACAGCTCTAACAGTGGAGCCTCATGAGAAATCTTTCCCCAGCAGACCCTGCTCCCTCGAGGCAGGAAGGTGTCCCTGTTCTCCTAGAGAAATGGGTCCCAGCAGCTCCTGTGAACAAACAGGACACAGGCTGTGGTTGGACAGCTGCTGAGTGAGGTCCCAGTGGGGCCAGAGGGTTGTGTTTGAGCAGCAATGTAGAGGTGTTGGCATCTTACAATTTTGCCACCAATCTGAACAGTGTGATCTGCCTGTAGGAGCTGCTTTTTCTCTGAATGCTGCTAAGCTGTCCCCTGCAGCAGAGGTGACCTGCACCTGGGGAGAGGCAGAGGGAGGGCACCTAGCTTCCCCACTTAAAATCTAGGGCAGCATGGGACCCCCCCATGCCCCCTCCATGCATCATCTTTGTCCTGCAGGGATGACTGAGCTAGGGGTGAGGACAAAAAGGTTAGAAAAGCTCCAGGTCTCAGCTCCATTGCATTCCCTACGGACGCCCATTGGCTGCTGTCTACCACCTGAGCATTGATATTTTCAGGAAGGTGTGCTTGGTGTTTTGAACAAATGAATTCAGTCCCTCCCTTGGTAATGGGGAAAAAAGGAACATAGAGATTCCACAGTCTCTCACTCCTGGCTCTTGAGGAACACCGAGTCGTAGGTCGTGCTATAAGCTAAGAAAGGTAAAGCTGGTCATGGTGGGACTACTGGTCTTTGATCACTAACAGGCAGAAAGCAGGAAAAGCTGAATGGGTTGGTGGGTTTGCACCTCCATAGCTTGTGAGATCTGAATCCTTCTAAGGTGCTGTAATACAGCTGCCCTCTGCATGACATAGACTGCACTGGGCTGTTTGTGCCCTGTGATACATTAGCTGAGGAGGTGCCCTTTGTCCCAAGAAAATTGTGTTCCCAGAGCCAAAAATTTCCTGGAAGTTTGGGAGAGGGGGCAGGGGAAGGTCAGCAGAAGAACATTTGAATGGAGTGATGAAAGGTCAGTGTGTGTGGGCAGCTAATCTCAATAGCCTACAGTGCAATCAGAGGTGAAAGATGCCTCCTGACACACCTCCTTGCTCCCCGCATCCCAGCTGCGTGATGAGTAACATCAAACTAGTGAAACCAGGTAGAAGTGGTCCCTTGCCTCAGACACAGTCGAAGAGTTCTATTCCCCCTGTACCTGTGACAGCCCTTGGGCAAATTGCTGAAGGCCAGGCCTTCCAAAGACCTAAATGGGTCAGCTACTGAATTAAATTCTCCCTGGGTGTAAACGGGGACAGTACTTCTATAGTGCTCTGTCAGGGTGGAAGGTGTTACTGCAGCAGCTCGTGACCATTAGGTATGGCTTGGGGACATGGTAGAGCTGTACCAGGCAGTCTCTCCCCCAGTTTCCATCCTGGAGGGGAGGACTTTTTTTCTCCCAGAGGAAGGCAGATGTTTGGTTTAGAAAGGTCCATCCTGGTATTTCACACATCCCTGGCCAGCCTTACAAGGTGCGTGGGGGAGATGTCACTAAGAGATGGCCTAGAGAGAGACTCATGAAGTTACCAGGAGACTTGGGATGAGTTAGCCAAGCAATTCATAACCCAACTTCATAGAAAGATGTAAGTATGAGTCCAAACACTTCTTGCTGGGCCAAAGCACCTGCAGACTCTCTGTGTTGCTCGGACAGTGCCCAAGACACACAAACTAAGCTAAATGAAAAACGTCAGACCTCCTCCTTTTGGTAGAAGATGTATTTGTTTTGGCTGAAGCCATTCCAGGAGGCATGTTAGAAGGGGTGGAAGTGGGCCTTTGGAGAAGGGTCTGTCCGTGGCTGTTAGCTGAAATAGTCACCCTTTCTCTGGGTGTCCCTGAGACTCTGAGGCTAGGTCTATACTAAGGCTCGGGTTGATCTTCTGTTTTTTCTTTTTTCTTTTGTGTGTGTGTGTGCGTGCGTGTGTGCGTGCACGCATGCATGAAACGGTGCTTTCCAGGGGTCAAAGTTGACCCTGGAACTCCTCACAAGTGGGGAGGATTAAGGAAGGTTAATGGGAGAAACACTCCCATCAACTTCTTCTGTACAGACAGACATTGAAGTTGACTGCTGCTAAGTTGATTTTAGTGTCAGAAGCTGGATGACAGGATGGATCAGTTGCTAATTGCTTGTTCTGAGTAAGGCAGGTGACATTGGCCACTGGGCTGTGTGGACCCACTGCCTATTCTAGATGGAAAACGCATTGTAGATGGCTCTCTAGGGCTGGGCCCTGGTGTTCAGAAAGCTCCTTAAGGGAGATTTGGTCCTTTATGGACACTTGCACCCAGTCACCTTCTTCAAGGCTGCAATAGCCTGGAGCCTCTCTGGCGGGACTTCAGGTCAGGGTGGAGGGTGAGGTGTAACCTCAGTGAGGAGCCTCTGGAGGGAGGCTGCTGGGTTTGTGTGGAAATTCAACTGCAGGCCGCCCCTTGCTTCGGTGGCCCAAACCTGGGACCAGTGAGACTCTTCCCGAGCACCCTAGAGTTGCTGCTGGCCAAGGGGGTAGTGGGGGAAGGGGGTCAGGCGCCCCCCTCATTCTAGTGAAAACTTCAGTCGCAGGCTGAGCCCTGAGCCGGAACCTGCCTTTCCCCCGCCCCTGCCGAGGCGGGTGGCGGCACAGAGCTGCGGGGCGGCAGGCTGGGAGAGGCGGCAAGCGCCTGTTAACGCCGCCGCCCCAGGGCTGAGCTCCGCTCTACAGCCCACCGAGCGACCCAGCGGCTCGGCAAGGGCGCTCCGCGACAGGGGGCGCTGAAGCCAGGGGCCCCGGCCCCGTTTGTTCGGCTCTGCCGGGGAGAAGGGCCGGCGGCGGGCGGCTCACGGAGGCTCCAGGTGCTGCTGCCAATCCCCCCTGGGCCAGCCTCAAGGGGCCCGGCCCTCGAGCACCGCCCCCCGGGCGCCGGGCGGCGGCTGGCCAAACCTCGCCTCTGCTAGAGCGGCAGCTGGGGAGCGGCTGCTCCCCGACCCCCGCAGCAGCAGGGGGCTGCAGTGCCCCGAAACTGGCGCTAGGGGGAGCTCTGGCAACTGGCTTCGCCGGAACAGGGAGCCAGGGTCGGGCTGGTGGCACAAACTGACAATAATGAGACAAAAAAGCTCGCGGGGACTTCGGAGGGAAAGACAGAGGAGCCTCCCCCAGCGGGGCGGGAGGCTCCTGCCCGCGGCAAGGCTGCAAAGCTCCCGGGGACGCGTGTGTGAGGACAGTCCTCCAGCCTCCCAACCCCACGTGGTACCAGCCCCCCACCGGAACAGATTCCCCCTAATCCCACGTGTGCGTGAGAAGAGTCCTACCAACCCCTAATGGGATGGACCCCCCATCCCACGTGTGGCGGGAGAGACCAGTGGTACCAACCCCCCCAGTGGAACAGCCCCCTCATAGTCCCCACATGTGTGGGGAGACTACAGTGCTGCCCCCAGTGGAATGGTCCCTTGTACTCCCACGCGGACACGTGCACGCTGGTAATTTCAAGGTTGCATCGCTGGGTAGCGACAGAGCATGGTGTGAAGAAAGCGCCGCGCTTAAGCGCGCTATAAACGACTATATTTTGCTTGCCTAAACCGAGCCCTGTCAATGGGGCCTTTCTCATGCAATTTTTCACCCCCTCCCCCTATTGCTGGAGAGGAAGCGCACTCCTTCCTCGCGCGGGAGAGTGGGGGGATAGCCCGGCCACTTGCTGCACCGTTGGGCGTTTCTTCCCCGCTCGCAAGAGAATCGCGGCGGTTCCGGGGTGAAAAAAAAAGCCTCTAAACCTGCCCCGCTTTCTGCAGGGGCTCCCCCGGCGCTCCGCCTGCAGGTGGTCAGGGAGCCCCGGCTCACCTCCCGTCGTTGGGCGCAGAGGAAATCAAACGCACCACCAAGTGGCACAGAGCTGCGATAACAAAACAAACTACAGAACTACCCAACTTCACAAGCGCACCAGGGAGGCGGAGGTGAGCCAAGCCGACTGCTACGGCAGCAGCGTGGGCTACGGACTTAGCGTACGCTTGCCTCCGCTGAGCTGGGCGGGGGCGGAACACTTTTGGAACCCCGCAGGCAGGTTGCTTAGGGGGCACCTGGTGGACTAGGAGACGCGGTAGTGGGCAAATGGCATTGGTAACCCTGGGGCTAATCCTTTTGTGCAAAGCATGGGGCTGGGTAGGACCAGAGCAGTCTGGAATCATGTGGCTGAACCATCCCTTATTGCCTTGATGAAGGCTTAAGACCTCCAAGCAGTCTCAGGGCACCTTAGAGCCTATCCCATTTATTAGAGCAGAGCTTTGCGGGATAAAGTCTGCTTCCTCCGAGGGGCAGGTGTGGGGGAATTCTAAAATCCCGGGCAGCTGCAGCAGCAAAACACAAAGTTACCCATCAATGGGAGAAGGAGTTAGTGAATTAAGGCGGGCTGGGTGGGTCTCCTTCAGGGCCTGTGATGTAGAAATACTCATAGGAGCCTAGGCCACTTAAAAAAATATAAAATAAAATAGTGTTTTTACCTCCCTGTTGCTGAAGATCCCTTAAGTGTATGGAAATATACTGTTCTCTTGGTAAGTCAGGGCTCCCCCTTTGGGCAAATACTTGACAAATTAAAGTTTCCCAGGTGGGCAACTGCATAAATTAATTAGCAGCACCTCTCCTGCAAACTAAGATTTCTGTCAGCTCCTTCCCGTAGGGAAAGGTCAGGCTCAAGCCAGTCTGACCTCCAAAGAGCTGGAGCAGGGTGGGTGGGAATCAGTAGATCAAGGTTCCCTCTAAGCAAGCTAGGCGCCCTCTAACCCTTTCATCCCTGCTCTCTATAAAGCCTTCCCCGCATGGAGCTGGGAGAGCCAACGGAAAGAGACCACCACCAACTTTATAATGGACTTTTTATTAAGGATTATAAATTTAACAAATCTGAACAGTTTTACCCGGTGATATACCATTCAATCTGCACAAAAATACAGGGATACAAAGAAAAGAAAAACAAGAACGTTTGGCAACGCGTCCTTAGTACACATAGTGCTTATACGGTGAAGGCTGGGATGACAGGACGGGGAGGAACAATACCTTTTTACAACAAAAGGTTTTTTTTAAAAAAAGAATAAAAAAGGGGGGGCGAGGCTAGGGGCCCCCGATCTCTTCACAAGCCCAAGCAATGCTGGTTCTATGATTTGGAAGGCTGAAACCAGAGCAGTCAAACTTAAAACCAAACCAAAAACCCCAGCACACCACATTCAAAGAGACGTTAAAAGTAGCGTTCACACGTTTTACCTGTGGCGGTCACACACACCTAGGTGAAGGTACACAAATACAGGGCGGGGGTGGGGTAAGGGGAGCGCTGCCGAGCGGGGCATGATGGGGAATGTAGTTTGCCACGCTGGGGCCGGTGAAAACGCAGTGCCCGGCAGGACTACAGGTCCCAGGGAGCAGCCAGGGAAGGGGGAAGCCACACCCGCCCTGCTTTCTCCCCCGGGGGAAGCTATTGTACTCTCGAGTCCCCCCCGGGCGGAGGGGAAAGTTGGAGCGTTCCCATGACTGCCCGCTGGTCTCCCGAGCTCGAAAAAAAAAAACGCGTCCCCGAGCGAGGGGAGGGCTGCTCCGAGGCGGCGCGCTGCGGCCGGGGAGACGCGGGACTCGGGGAAGGAGTTTGAATGGGAGCGAGTGGTGGGTTTAACCCCCACCCCGCCGCCAGACAGGAGCCTGGCGACGCTGCGCCGCGGCCCAGAACCGGCTGGGGGGGAAAAAAAAAATCAATCCCATTCGCCCCCTTCAACTCCCCTCCAGCAGCAGGGAGGAGCCCCCGCTCCGGCCCGCGGCCTTCCCCCCCCCCAGCTCCCCTGCTGCCCTCCGGCAGAAGCGGCTGGCCCGGGGCAGAGGAGGGCCGCTCTCCCAACTCTGCCCCCTGGCGCGCGGCTTCCTGCGGGCAGCAGCCCTCGCCTCACGTGGCAGGCGCCTGGGCTGGACTCGCCCCCGCCCCTCCCCCCGCTCCATGAAGACAAACTCGAGCCCGGGCGGGCCCGCGGAAGAGTTAACTAGGTGCTTCTCATCTCTGCAAAAATAAAGGCCGAGGCTCGGCGCTTTTTATTGTACAGTTTAGAAAACAGGAGCTCGGCTTTCCCCTCCCCCCCCCAGCCACCCGCCCCTCTTTGTTCCGGGGGCCCCGCAGCCCGGTCCCCCCGGTCCCTCCCCGCCCCTAGAACGCGACGATGGCTCGAGTCCAGGCTCCCAGGCTGGCCAGCGCCTGCTTGCTGCACAGCTGCCCATTGAGGGGCTGCTCGCAGTCCGTCTGCTGCCGGCTCACCAGCCCCGTGAAGCCAGAGCCGAAGATGGTGATCAAGTTGGAGATGTTGGAAGAGTCCGGGGGCGGCTCGGGGCTGAAGTCCTCGAAGCGGGCCCGCTTGCTGCACGGGGCGAAGGGGGAGCCGCCCCCTACCACCACCCCGCCCGGGTCCCCGTCCTCCTCTTCCTCCTCCTGGCCCGGGTAGTACTTGCGCTTGGCGGCCGGGCTAGGCGGCGGGGCGGCGGGGGCCGCGGCGCCCTGGCAGCAGCAGGGGCACTGCGAGCAGCAGTCCTGGTGCAGGTAGCCGTTCTCCACCGTGGTCACCACATGGGTGTCCAGGTCCAGCACCGTGGTGCAGCTGCTACAGTGCGCCGAGGCGCCGGGCGCGCTCGGAGGCGCCGGGCTGCCGAAGTCACAGCTCGCCGGCACCGGGTAGAGCAGCCCCGGAGAGGCGCAGCCGCCGCCGCCCCGGTAGAAGCCGGGCGAAGAGTCTCTGCAAAGCGCCGAAGGGGCCGGCGGCGGCGGCTGGGGCGGGCCGGGCTGCAGCTCCAGCGGCTCGTCCTCCCGGGGCGCAGCGGGCAGGAGCGCGGCGCACCCGGGCACCTCCAGCAGCTCCGCGCCGCTGCCCCTGGCCAGGGCTGCCCCCGCCGCGCCGCCCAGCCCGCAGCCCCGCGGGGGCGGCTGCGCGCCCGCCTCTCGCTCCTGGGCCGGCGGCTGGAGCGCGCCGAAGGCCGGGGGCAGCTCTCCGGCGGCGGGCGCGCAGCCCGGGGGCACGCCGAGGGGCGGGTAGTGCTGCTGGCGGCGGCAGAGCTCGGCGTAGCGCTCGCTCAGGTAGAGCTGCCGGGCGTTGCGGAGCACGTAGGAGACCAGCAGGTTCTTGTGCAGCTTGATGCCCCCGCGCTGGGTGCGCGAGCTGTGGATCTTGCGCAGCGAGAGGCTGATGAGACTCTGGGCGTCTAGGGCGCACTCCATCCTCCTCCGGGCCGCCAGCATCGGCTCGCTCCGCGCTGCCAGCCGCACGCCCCCGGCCGCGTCCGCCCCGGGCCGGGGCCGCTGGCGGGGGCTCTGGCTCCGGCTCGCTCTCAGCGGGTGCGCAGCGCTCCAAGGGGAGCCACCATCCCCGGGCCGGGCTGGGCCAGTCCGCCCCGTGCAGCCACCGCCCCCCTCCCCTGCTTCGCCGCCCGCCCGCCCGCACTTTGAGCGCAAAGCAATGAGCGCTCGCCTGCCCAGCCCCCGCTATTTATATCTCCTCCCCGGCCCCGCCCCTGGCTGCCGCAGCCTATCGCCGAGCCTGCAGCGGCGTGACGGGCAGCCTCCTCCCGCCCAGGAGAGGCCCCGCCGGCCAATCAGGGGAAGGCGGTTCCTTTGTGCTATTCAAATACCTAACAGACTCGGGGTTGCTGCTGCTGCTGCTGCTGCTGCCTGGAATGTTCTCATGCGCGGGGCTGGCCGCTGCCGCCAGCCGGGCTGAGCGTCGGGGGCTGCCCGGGAGCAGCGGATCGGGGGGCAGCCCCTTCCTCTGGTCCTGCTCCTCTCGCGCTGGGGAGCGGGGGCTGCGTTCCCCCGTTGGGCGGGGGAGCTGCCCACCCTGTACGGGGAGGGGGGGCCGGGGGCTCCTGGGGTCCTTCCCGCTGCAGGTGCAATGGGGGTGCAGTCCTAAGCACCCCGCATGGTTGATCACCCTCAGGATCCGCCCCTGGGCGCCTGGGCCGGCCACCAGCTGGCGCGGCAGGGAGAGCTCGCGGCTCTGCGCGTCCGAAGCAGCACCCGGGTACGGGCGGGGAAGCTGAGCGCCCGGAGACCGGGCAGGGGCCCGTTCTTCCCCCGTCCCGTCCCAGCCCCGTGGCCTCTGCCATCCCCGGGGCCCCCGCGAGAAGCCAGCTGTGGGCCCGCTCCTGCAAGCGCTCGGGCCCCGATCCTGCAAAGCTCGCGCCGCCAGCAGGAGCCTAGCCCGGACTCCGCCTCGGCTTCGGAGGGAATCCGGCCCTGATCCTGCACCGTAGAAATCAATGGCCTTTTTGCCGCTGACTTCAACCAGAGCAGGATCGACCCCCCCAATGTACAGGGATTTACCTGCATGGAGCTAGTTGCAGAATCGGGGCCTTTAGCATATGTGTACATTTATTCCAGGAGCGAAGGTAGGAGCGAGGGGGGCTCAGCCTACCAGGATCATTTCCACCAACCCCCCCATTTTAAGGCTACCGAAATACCTGTTTTCATTGGGGTTCCCTGCATGGCCCCACCTTCATGGTTCTGGCCCTAGACCAGGCACAAACAAACTCTTTACACTGGGCCCTCACTTTTCGTCCCTGCAAGTAGCAGTGGCCCTACAAGCTGTCTGATGTCATCCAGACAGATGGAAATTTCTGTTACGTTCATATTTAAAAAACCAGCTCTTTCGGTATGTGTAAGAAAATAACTCTGTAGAATGTAAAAACTTTGTTAGTGGGTCTATAAATGTGAATACACAGATATAAACACCAATACCATATTTCAGTAGGTTTAATAAATGAGAAGTCCTGTGGCACCTTATAGACTAAAGATACACTGGGGCATACGCATTGGTGGGCAAAGACCCACTTCCTCAAATGGATGCCACGGGACTTCTTGTAGTCATGGATAACAACTAATGTGGCTACCCCCTGAGACTTGGCAACATTTGTAATGAGATGGTTGAGCATGAGACCCAGCTGTGCCGTGCCCCCCCATATGAAATGTCATGCCACTGCCTGAGCAGGTCTGTCCCCCCACTTTGTGCACCCTGCCCTAGATAATCATTTCATCCACGCCTCTAATTATACAGAGAACCATCTTATGTGCATTTATTTATGAACCACTGTTAGACAAACAATACAACTACCTCATAAATGAAAGACCATCTCTGGGCATGCAACCCTTGCCACAGACACTGTGGGCAACTAACAGTATTTGATGTGCTCTTTGTGCATTGCACAAGCCATTAAAACATAATCCCCTAGAACACCATCTCTAAAACCCAAGTACTAGATGGAAATGTTCAGCTGCGCCCCCTCTTCCTCTCCCGCCCTGGCTGAACATGGCCGATTTTTGATTGTGGCACCTTTGCTCTCCAGACTTTTTTTTTTTTTGCATTATTATTATTTTAAAAAACAAAACTCACAGTACTGAAATCAGCCCTTTCCCACGTCCATGTCGCCTGTGATGAACAAACCAATTTGGGGGGGCGGGGGGGATTAAAATGACAAATTTCAGGCAGTTCCAGTGTCTAGACCTTTTTCAGAGTAGGCAGGATGGGTTCAAGAAGTTGGACTGTGTTTTAGTTATCTGGCTTTGGCCTTGATGGATGCAACACACAGTGCTCTTTAGAGTCTGATCGTCTGCTCTTCACTCAGTCTAGGGCCATGTCTACGCTAGCCCCCTCCTTTCGGAAGGGGCACGTTAATGAGGCAGTTTGGAAGATGCTAATGAGGCAAAATCATGACTATGCAGCACCTCATTAGCATAATGGTGGCTGCGGCGATTCGAAAGTGCTGCTTTCGGAATGCACGCTGCCCTTATAGACAGGGGCCTTTTGAAAAGATCCCCTGACTTTGAAAGCCCCGTCTTCCTATTTGGTTTTAGGAAGAAGGGGTTTTCAAAGTCAGGGGATTCCTTTCGAAAGGCCCCCGTCTACATGGGTACTGTGCAATCCGAAAGCGTCACTTTCAAATTGTGTGTGGCCACCATTACGCTAATGAGCTGCTGCATGTTCATATCGGGGCCTCATTAGCATCTTCCAAACTGCCTCATTAACATGCTCCTTCTGAAAGGGGAGGGACGAGTGCAGGCATGGCCTAGCAGTCCTTTCCCACACTATTAGCATCATTAATGGCCTCTTTCGTATGGCTGATGCAGCGCAACAGGGTTCCCGCTCATTATTCCACCCATGTGCAGAATGAACTTTGTTATGCACATCAAGGCACTTACAGATGTGCACCATCGATACAAATTCATGCTGTTGTCTGCGGGCACGCGGCTGATCAGCCAGAGGGTATTTGGATCTCTGCTGGGTGGCTGCCCAAGCACTCAGCTTACAGGGAACACTGTGGAGTAAGTAGCTCCTGATATTTTCACCTGAAATTTATTGAACCAAATGGCTACACTATGTGTTGCAGAGTTTATTGCTTCCTTGGTTGGTATAAACTGGGCAGTGGGTGGTGATATTTGAAGGTCTGTTGTGGAGTCACACTCACATACCAGGAAGTTCTTGATGGTCCAGTTGTGTGTGCATCAGCTGTCTGAATTGACTAGGTTTGGTTTGGATATGGTTCAGAGTTGATCAACATGTCTATGGAAGGTTGAACCCAATAACTTTTGTGTGTGGTGGGGCGGGGGGGGTGAGAGGCTGGGGGGGGCAGGCAAATCTGGCACAAGGTGCTTATTTTTAAAGTTTTGTTTAACTCAATCTGCTTTCCTCTGATCATAGCCTGATTGCATAAGGCCAAGTGAGTGTTCCCAGAAAGACTTAAGACACTGGAAAAGGGTGTTGCTCAGGTCTTGGTGGATAGGAAGATATTTGTTTTCCTGGCTATGGTAAGTTTCATGGAGTGTCACAGCAGTTCAGCATATCTGTTGGGGAGCAAGATGAGATAGAGCAGGTAGATACGGTGTTGGAGTGGACTTAAGGGTTCTAATGATGCTCTGCGTTGCTGCATTCATCTGCATGTCAACAGGTCTTGTATGACTGTGTCTGCTCTACATATTCTATTCAGCTATCGAATATATAAATACTATTGCAAATGTTCACAACACTGATGTTAATGCAGCCCAGTTTGTCCCAGCTCATTTCAGAAGTAAATTGGCTCATGTTTTTATCTTTGCAGCTAACTTTTCAAGAACCAGCTCCTTGCAGGCTCAATTTCAGATTCAAAAAAGTCCTCCCTGTCAGTGGTCCCGCTATTTTTTTTTTCCATCCAAGGGCAGAATAAATTTTGTTATGTTTCCTTGAGGCACTTGCGGACGTGCACCACGGGCAACAACATATGCTGCCAGCTGTGGGCACTCTGCTAATCAGCTGGCAAGCACCTGAGTTTCTTTGGGTGGCCACCCAAGTGCTCAGCTTACAGAGAACACTGATCCCCACAACTTCAGTGCCCCTGATCCAGTAATAAGAACTCGATGACCTCCTGAGGTCCCTTCCAGCCCTAGGATTCTATGATTCTAAATACTTCCGTACTGCACCAGGCTGGTAGGAGGATAAACTAGTGTTTCCTGTGGGATGCTCAGCTACTATTGGGATGAGCATCAACGTTCCCTCTAAATTTTTCCATTCATGCGTGGAATAAATTTTGTCATGTGCACTCAGGCATGTGTGGGTGTGCATCATCAGCAGAAACACACATGCTGGTTGTGGGTGCTCATCTAATCAGCTGGGCAGCATTTGATTCTCTTCTGTGTGGTCACTCAAGTGCTCAGCTTACAGGGAAGAATGATAAGCATATGAACAATATTAGAAATCTTATTTTTGTATCACACCCTTTATACAAGCTAGATCCTAGAGTGCATTATACAGTTCTGTAAAGCAGATGAAAAGTTTGAAAGTATAGTACAGGTTAAATCTCTCTAGTCTGGCATCCTCAGGACCTGATTGGCCAATGTTGTCTAGCAGTATTACCAACAATTCTACTTATTGTGGGTCTCTTAAAGGACATTTAGTGGTAAATTACAACTAAATAACAGCAGAGAACACTGCGAGCCAGGACAGGTAGATGTAAACAAACTTTATGGGACCATGGGAAACTTGGCCACTCCCATGATAGGTAGCCACCCAGCTAACTAAAATCATGCTGGACTATGGATGTTGCTGGACCAGCCAGTGCTGGACTAGAGTGGTTCAACCTGTAGAGAGACAGAGAAATTAAGTGGGATTAGTAAAGGAGGAAGTGTATTCTTTCATCTTAGATTACAAAATACATGGGGAGTTAAGGAGATGGAGCATCAAAAGAGGCTGATCTAAAACACAAGAGCTGCAGAGGACAAGGCACTTATGGAGAAGATTATTGTTTATATAATGTAGTAAGTATACATATCTTTAGACCTCTGTTTAGAAGTTACATTCATAAGAAGCTCCACTGATTCCTGGGGGAGTTCTCATATGCTTTAGAGTTAGGCATGTGCTTAAGAGCCTTGCTGAGCGGTGCATCTTACAAAACCTGGGACAGTCAGAAGGCCTGGTTCTTCAGGCTCTTACAGTGGTGTCCAAGGCACTTGGACTTGCCCCTGTGTTCCTTACACTCCTCGGATATCCACAAATAACTGGGAATGAGTGTGTATGGAATGTAGGTTTGGGACCCTTTTGATGGGCACGGGAGAAGAAGTGAGTGCAATGGAGGTTTTCCACTAACTCCAACCGGTCTGGGTGACAACTTTGAAAAGCCAGAGGAGCAGGCAGCAGGGTACAGGGAGAATGCACTAAGACAGCAAAAAAATGCCAATATAAAATGCCAGTGTCAATATCTCAAAATGAAATGCCCTCAGGCAGATCCAAAGCAACACACACCGAAGCGATTTCAACTACAGTAGAAGAACAAACCTTACTTACATGTGCAGTAAACGCTAATCAGATGTAGTTTGTGAGCTACATTAAGGAAGTAACTAATACAAGCTGTTTGGTGTTTCTCCTTCTGATTTTCGCAGCCAGGTGTGCAAGAGCTTGTTTTTGCTTTCGCTTTAACATGAGAACACACAGTTAATTTCTGGTTTGAAAACACAGCAGAAATGGTTAGACAGCAAGGAAAAGAGACCCTGGCCTTCTAGTCATTCTTTTGGAGTTTAGTATTTGTCTTGTCAAAGGTGTGTTACAAGTCTACAGCAAAGCTATTCTGCCCAGATCCACTCCTGCCCTTGTTTTGGTGGTTTGACATTGGCAGTTGAGGGTGGCCATCAGGATCGATATTTTTGTAAGCAATATAATAACAGCTGGATGGTAGTGCTATTTATCGCTAGATCTCAAAAGTGGAGACAGCAGAGGGGTCACTCAATGGCTACCTGTTCTGTTCACTCCCACCGGGGCATCTGATATTGACCGCTGTTGGGTGACAGGCTACTGGGCTTGATGGACCTTTAGTTTGACCCAGTGTGGCTGGTCTTAGGTTCTTAAGGGCTTTGAAAAGGATTTTGGTATTTTAATCCAGTTTTTTTATTCGGGGGGCGTGACTGAGGCGCTGAACACAGACGTATGTAAGAACAGCCATATGGGGTAAAAACAGAAATCTATCTAGCCCAGTAACCTGTCGTCAGAGAGTGGCCAATGCCAGGTGTCCCAGGGGAAAGAACGGAACAGGTGACCATCATGCAATCCATTCCCCCTAACCCACTCCCAGCTTCTGACAAACAAGCCAGGGACACCAGCCCTGCCCTGCCTGGCTAATAGCCATGGATGGACCCATCCTCCATGAATTTATCTAGGAATTTTTTGATCCCTGTCACAGTCCTGGTCTTCACAACCTCCTCTGGCGAGGAGTTCCACAGGCTGCCTGTGCATTGCATGAAGAAATACTTCCTTGCGTTTGTTTTAAACTCGTTACCAGATGTGACTTGCCCAAAGTCAACCAGCAGCCTGGTGGCAAAGCCGGAACCAGTCCCCATGTCTCATAGGTCACAGTCTAATGCTCCAGCCCTTATTGCCATTTCCTTTGTGTCACCTCTTGAAACCTTGACAGCCCCAGTTCAGCAAGGCACTTAAGCATATGCTTAACTTTAACCCTATGGGTCGTCCCGTTGAAGTGAATGGTGTAAAAACTGCTGGATAAAGCTCCGAAGAGAAGAGGGGTCTACTAGCTATCAGTTATTTCTGGCAACACTGTGCTTGTTCAGGGAAACACACTTGGTGTTAACTTTGCGTGGAAATGAGAATGAAATACCTGGTGCCTCTTTTTTCCTTTGATTATACGGATTGTCAAATAGTCCTTTCTCCTAATGATGCTTAATAGCTGGCACCTGCAAACTCCCCCAGGGTCTCTGGTTTTGTTTTTGTTTTGTTCTTTGTCGTGAACCTCCCTAACTTTGAATCTAAAGGCGTATCTCCACCAGGGATTTTTGCACTAACATAGCTACACTGGTAAGAATGTCTCATCTGCCAGTGTGACATATCCCAGTTTGAAAACTTTTCCCATTGGGGCTGAGCAGCTACACCAGAGGTTTGCACTGAAATAGCAGTATGACTGTAGCTATTCTGCTTGCTTTAAAAATCACCCTACCCTGCAGCGTATGCAAGTCTGGGGCTACATCTTCCTCATTCTATTGCTATCCCACTTAATTTAATTCTTCTGCAGGTCCTATTAATGACAGGTGATTCCCCCTTCCTTCTCATTTTTCCCCATCTTTCTTCTCCCTTTCTCCCTGATATATAAACCCTGGATTCTTGTTTTCGCTTCAGATTTGATGCAGTGGGTCTCGCCCACAAAAGCTTGTTACCTAATAAATAAAATTGTTAGGCTTTAAGGTGCTGCAGGGCTGCTCGTTATTTTTGTGAAGCCACAGACTAACACAACGACTTCTCTGAGTCCATTGTTAAGGGTGAACATCTTCAAAACAGGAACAATTTTGGAGTTTAGGTGGCATTTCAGTGTTAAAACACTCATTTCATTCAACTCCACTTAGATGTATTGACTTAGGAAATCTTGGCTAACCCTTCTCAGAGAGCATATGTGTATATCTATTTTTCCTTTTTAAAAACTGCGTAGAGGACTAAGCTGGTATTAAAGACACTTCTGTCAAATAGGGTCAGAATTTGGATTTGGTAATAATGTTTCCACAAATGTTATTTGCATAGGGAAAATGTTAAAATGTTTTCATCCCCATTTTGTTTGGACTGAAACTTCGATGGTAGGGGTTTAAGCCAAACGTTAGGTTCATTAGGCTAGGTCAAGAAACCCTGAAAGTGACTGGAAACTCCCCCACTTAAACTGACAAATCTATTTCCATTGTCCCATAACTGAACAGACCAAATGATGAAAAGTTCTTTCAGCTGTAACACTTTTCATA
Source organism: Carettochelys insculpta (assembly GCF_033958435.1). Taxonomy (NCBI): domain Eukaryota; kingdom Metazoa; phylum Chordata; order Testudines; family Carettochelyidae; genus Carettochelys; species Carettochelys insculpta. Next base: position 12,402,550 of record NC_134157.1, read on the forward strand.
CTTAATCTTGCCAATGTACAGGCACTGACTTCATTTTAAGAATGTGAGTACTACTCCTCTGCTTAAAGTTAAGCCTGTGCTTAAGGTACAAATCCTCAAAGTCTGGTATTTAGATTCCTAACTACCATAGATTTCAGTGGAATTGGAAGCACGTGTGGGCTGGGTGAGAGGCGGAATGGGACTGGGAGTCTCCTACGGAGAGGCTAAAATAGAACCAGAGGTTTCTGAGAGAAGATTTTGGGGGAGGAACTGTACTAACATGGTTCCTCCATGCCGGCTGTGAACTCTCTTGCCTGCCAAAGGGCTCTGAACCAGTTGCTCAAGTTGCAGAGGGGTAGCCAAGTTTTTCTGCATCTGCAAAAACGGAGAGACGTCCTGTGGCACCTTATAGACTGACAGATCCATTGGAGAATAAACTTTCGTGCATTCATCTGACAAAGTGGGTCTTTGCCCACGAACTTATGCTCCAATAAATCTGTTGGTCTACGAGGTGCCACAGAACTTCTCGCTATTTTTGTCAAGTTGGGTGAATTTCACTGATGTGTAGAGGGGCCCAAGCGAAAAGCTCTCCAGCCCTTACGTCCTGTGCCAGGCTGAAGAGAGGCCTTGTGCTTGGTACTGGTGTGGAATCAGTGGCTCAACCTGAGAAAGCTGGGAGTGGGGAGTGGCTTGGTGAAGGAAGGAGCCTGTGGTGTTGGAGTGGTAATGGTGCCTTCTGCACCCCCTCCATTCCCCCCCCCGCCAGAAACTCCAAGTAACAGGTGCTTGTGCCTGCAAATGTGAATTTCACCTGAGGGCCCCACCCCATGATCCCGCTCCACTTCGTTGTGGCTGGCATTAGTGGGAGGGTTAGGTCCACCAGGCGGGCATGATCAGGCTCCTGATGGATGATTTGGCTCTAGGAAGCAAGCCCTATGTGCTTCCCCAGCTTTCTCTCCCGCTGCTGGCCATGAATGTCCTAGACGTGCAGTACCAGCAAACAAATCTCTTGCCTGGGTGTGGCAGAGTAGAAAAGTGACTCTCTGGCTGAAGCATCCTTGATTCTCACATTGTTTGCTCCTGGGTAGCGAGAGGGAACGGGCCTCTGCTGTCCCCTTCTTCATAAGAAAATGAGCCCGAAGGCGCTCTTGTTCCCGACAGGGCACAGGGGAAGAGGAGGGGTCTCCCCCCTCGCCTTGGCAGAGTGACAGCGTAGGATTTGGATAGGTAGTTTTGAGGAAATACATGTTTGCCTAACGGAGCCTCTTCCCTGTTTTGCAACAAAGAAGGAAAGCACAGTCAACTGCTAGTTAAGCTGCGTGCAAAACATACCGGGCGCTGTCCCTGGCTGCCAGCACAGACCAACTTCCAAGTCCAAGCAGCTGAAGGCCTAGTTAAGATTCCCAGCCTTTCTCCCGATGGGCTACATAAGCCGCTGAAGTCTGCTGAGGTGCGCTCATTAAAATGTCTCCAGGTGCAGCAAGAACGTCTGAGGGCCAGATTGTAGCATTCCCGGTGGGGGAGGCTTGACTCCAACTTAACTGGCTTTTCCCGACTAGTCTGACAGCCTGGTCTTTGTGGAGCTTCAGAGCTTATTGGAAGGCCCTCCCTTTCCCTCCAGTGTTTGCCTGGGGTGGGGGACAGTAGCACAGCTAAGGGCTGGGAGTCCTTAATCAGTGCTGAGCCAGGCTTTGTGTAGGACATGGGGATAGAATCCACCCTAGGGTACTGTACAGGCGACACGCTCTAGACCCACGCTGTGCTAGCAGTGGTCTTTGTTAGTACTGCAAAAGCAAATATCTCTCTTGCCTGGGGCTGGCGGGGGTGGGAGGTAGCTGGGTTATAAATTCTGCTTGATGCCATGGCTTCTGGCACAAAATCCTTGTTAGGGAGGCCCAGCCCCTCCAGTCCCTGTGTTTGCTATGCTCTAAATGCAGCTGTGCGTATGCAAGGGTGTCTTTCCCCTTCCCCCCCATGCATGTCCACTCCCTGCTTTGCATGCTAGAACCATGATGGCTCAGCTGCACAGGAGGCCTTGCAAAGTGGCTGCAATGAAGGATGAAACCCCCACAGAAGTAGGAGCTTGCAGCTATGCTGGGGAGAGGTCTGTGTCCTAATGCCCTTGGCACACGAGTGAGAATGGAAATCTGGGCTCCCAAAACACTCAGTGTCACCTGGCTGCACAGGAGCGCTCTGAGTGGACAGATCCCCTTGTCCACCTGACTGTTCGATTCTTTCTACTCTCTTACTGACCCAGGGCTGCCTCTCTGCTCCTTTGGCTCATTTTCTTTGCAGAGCCAGGGACTCTTTGCTCATTCCTTTCCCCAGATGCCAAGTCCATGAAAGCAAGAGAAGGATCTCCTTAAAGGCATCATTCACGGCTGGCGTTCCCACATCTGGGGCTTTAGCCCCGCTTCAACCCCCTGGTGACGATACTCCTGCGTGGAAACTACTTGGCTTTGGTGCCCCGCCCCAGAGGGGGCTGACTTCTAGTGAAGGGCAAAACAATGCTGGTTGTATCCTTACCTACCAAGCGAAGTACTGTGGGAATCAGCAAGTGCAGGGTCTTGCATATTATGGCATCAAGCAATAGGAATATTTTCACTGGCTGTGGTGGGCTTTTGATCGGGCCCTATATATCCAGTGGAGCGGGTGTGCAGTGGACTTCTGGTAAGCCCAGATTATCTAGGGACACGGTGATGAACTCTCCAGAAGTTGGCTTGGTTTCAGAGTTCCTTCTCCTGGGTTTATATTTCCCAGCTGAGTGACTCTGCCATCAGAACCCCTTTGCTGGTGGCCTGCTGAAACCACCCCAAAGGTCACTGGCTAGGGACTGGAAGGGCTTAGTCTGACATTTCCAGAAGTGGCCACAGACTCCAAATATGGCACGTGCTGGGAGTCCAACGTGAGACATGCTGGGCCTGTAATCAGGGGCCACTCAATCGGAGAAAGAGTGAAACCTGCTGGCAGGGTTCACAGACACAATCAGCGCAATCCTGATGGTTTCACTGGCTCTATATAGGGTAGGGCGCTGTTGCCATGAGTTAGGCTGGCCCAGATCGTCTTGGCCTGGGCTCCCTTAACACAGCATTCCATTAGGTTGCAATGGGTATTGGCTGCTGGCTGGTCACTGGGAAGGCCTGGCTGGACTGTGCAATGAGGCTTCTGCGAATGTCTGTCTCCTGTATAAGCCTTGTTTAAAATAGCTTAGGAAAAGGCAACTGGTGAGGGAACAGGCAGCTCAGTCTCAGCCACTTTCTTTCTTGCTTACAAGGAGTCCAGTCTGAGAGTCATCCTGGCTAGGGTGCCGAGTAGGCAGGTGGGGAATACCCCCATCTATGCTGGGTGAACTGGGATAGGAAACTTTATCTGTGCCTGTGTGTGCCTGCCTGTAAAATGAGAGTAACAATACACCTCTGCAAAGCACTTGGTCATCTAGGGCTGAACAAGTTCAGTGTTCACCCAGACCCAGGTGTTTGCTCCCAGAGTGTCTTGTTCTTTCCTCTTCCAGACACTTTTATCCTGGCATGCTTTGCTGGATAGCAGGGTGTTCCCCTGGGCAGCTAGCTGCCTCCAACTTAATATTGCCTAGAAGAGCAACGCCGTTAGGTTTTTGTTCCACACAAAGCAGAGGTCATCAGCCCTATTGGCCTATGTGAACTTCCATTCAGCTTTATTTTGCCAAGGAAGAAAGTTGCTTCGGTTCACTGGCTGGGTGAAAACCATGCCCCAGATGAGACTGGCATTCAGCTCCTGCTGTGAATACAATAAGAATGGCTGTAGCAATACCCCACAGGCTTCTGTAGCTACATTTTGGCCTATTGGCTAGAGGAAGGGATGGGAAATACAGAGAACTGCTCTGCCAGACTGTCCCGGGCCAAAATGCTCCATGTCTATTTGCTTGTCTCATGGTGATGATGAGCCACCTTTTTAAAACACTTTGAGCAAGGGGGCTACTGAAGTGCCCAGCATTAAGGACTGTTCGTCTTGATTTTTTGCTGGCTGGATGATGGGAGGGGCTGGTAGAGGTTGCGGGAGGGGTGTAGGACGAGGACACAACCCCAGCCAGAAAGCAGCTTATTCATCAAAAATAGAGTATCTAGTGGCTAAAGTATGGCAGGGGGCCAGGGTCGGGCCTCTGGGTTCTATTCCTGGCTCTACCACAGGCTCACGAGTCGCTCAGTGCTTTGTCTCCACTCCCCCGTGCATTAAAATGACCCGACTCTGTTTCTCTCTGTCTCAGGGCTCTGAGATGTAATACATGAAGGGTCCAGTCCTGCAATGAGTTCTGCGTGGGGAAAGCCCAGCTGAAGTCGATAGTTCTCTGTATGGATTCTGGAGAATCCTGCGATGCTGCAGAAGGGCCAGGTGTCACCCTCGTGGGTGAATCTTCTGTAGCCTGATGCCATCCAAGCACGGCGCAGCTCAGGCCCAGATGGTGAAGAGGAACCCACTTGACTGTCATCAGAGGGGTACTCGAGTTAGTCTGTATTTTCAAACACAACGAGAAGTCCCGTGGCACCTTATAGACTAGCAGATATTTTGGAGCATAAGCTTTCGTGGGCAAAGACCCACTTCGTCAGATGCATGAATAGGGGTTTCAAAGGAGGATCTAAATTTATAGGCTCATGAAAAGGAGGGAGTCCCAGTCAAGAAGAGGGCCAGAGTTGACAAGATCAGTTCAGTGATGCAGGATGTGGCCCATTATCAGCAATTAATGTGGATTTGTGAACATCAAGAGAGGAGAAACCTGGTCAATTCAGTCAGGGATGATGTGACCCATTGACTGTGTGGGCCAAGTGGCCCAGCAAGCCCCAAGAGCTCCATCTGAGCCTCCAGATGATGGACGATTAGAGCCTTATCTTCTGTGTGCTCGGGGCACTTTATGCAGCCGTTACAAAACTGGGCATGCACTTCTAGCTGCTCCAAGCAGCGTTCTCCTCTTGGAGTTGAGAAAGGCCTGCAGCACTTCTAGGCACGGTCTGACTCTTCCCTCGACCTGTATTTTGTTGTTCCATAGGATACTGATGTGATCTGTTTAATCCAAGCTCTTTACGTCTAGGATTGTCAAGGGTTATGAACACTCAGGGAAAGCGGTAGCTCTTTGACTACATGCTAAAAACTGAAGGATTCCTGAATCAAATGTTACCTTGAAGCCTGGCTGGCTTTTATTGCCATGGTGCCCAAGCACCATTATTTATAAACTGATTTTAGAAAGTGGTGTTTAAAAAGCCTTTTGTCCTTTCTGCATCTCCATCATAAGAACCTCTTAAAATTTTTCCAAATTAAGCAAATTCTCGTTGAAGGCTGGAGAACTTTTTACACTTCCCTATGTTTTGAAATGCAAGCTGTTTGGATCAGGTTTATCTCAGTATACTTCCATTCACTCTGGGGAATATTCCAGTGATGAACTGACCTCTTTGTGTTAATACAGGTTGAATCTCTCTAAACCAGCATCCTCAGGACCTGACTGGTGCCGGCTGAGAGAATTTGCTGGACCATGGGAGGTCAATATTATCTAGCAGCATTACCGATACGTCTAGTGCTTACTGGGCTCTTAGAAGACATTTGGGGTAAATTACAGCTAAATAACAGCATGGAACTCTGAGAGCCAGCACTGGTGGCTGTAAACAAACTTTATGGGATCGTGGGAAACTTGGCCACAACCCATGATAAAGTGGTTCTCTGGCTAACTAAAACCATGCTCGTTTACTGATGTTGCCAGACAAGAGAGTTCCTGATTAGAGATGTTTAACCTGTAATGATGCCTAGAATATTTATGTCAAAGTGCAACTTCCCTATAAGCCTCATGGCTCCTCAATGTCCTATGTACAAGACGGCCTTTTCAAGAGGTGCTCAACATTTCTTTCTTTTTTTTTCTTTTTTTGGGTGTTCAACTTAAGACAGCTTCTTCCAGGTCTTCAGCCAGCCTGGTTTTAACGGCATTTGAGTGCTTTTGGCACCTCTGGAAAGCACATCCTCAGTATGGCAAGTTGCGCATCCAAAACTAATGAAAACTTAAGCTTGAGAAATCCAGCCAAGTTCACACCACCATCATGAGCACAGCAGGGAATAAACTGGAATTCCAGAGATTAAGTTCCTGCTCCTCTGCACCATTTGGCCAGGTCTACGCAACAGTGATCTTTTGAAAGAAGTTCTTCTGGAAGATCTCTTCGGAAAAACATTTCTTTTGAAAGAGCGCATCCACAAACGAAAAAGCGGATCAAAAGATTGATCTGCTCTTTCGATAGATTGTAGCCTCACAGTCCCCGCTCTTTCAAACCAATGGGCCGGGGATTGAAAAATCTGGCGCCATGAGGACTTCTCTTTCGAAAAAAGGGCCCCTGGAGTGTCTACGCATGTGTTTTTCTGAAAGAATCTTTCAGAAAAAGATGCTCTTCCTCATCCAGGAGAGGAAGAGGGCCACTGGAAAAAGTACCGCAGTCTTCTGGTTTCAGGTCAAAAGAGCACATCTTGTGTGTGGATGTCATGTGTGTTTTTTTTGCAGAAAGGTCTGCTTTTCCGAAAGTAGTTGCTAGCGCAGATGAGGTCCTTGTGTCTGCTCAAAAGAATTCTGAATCATGGTGCCCAGCCACTTGAATGTCCTATCTGGCCATGAGCTGCGAGTGTGGGTGGGAAGGTTTGGTGCTGTTTTGCCATCAGACAGCAAGGAAAGCAACGTTCTGCCTCTTCGGGCTGGCACTGGAATACCTTTGGCATGACATCTTGGCTCTGCACAGCTGTGTCTACACGTGCACGCTACTTCGAAGTAGCGGCACTAACTTCGAAATAGCACCCGTCGCGGCTACACGCGTCGGGCGCTATTTCGAAGTTAACTTCGATGTTAGGCGGTGAGACGTCGAAGTCGCTAACCTCATGAGGGGATTGGAATAGCGCCCTAATTCGACGTTCAACGTCGAAGTAGGGACCGTGTAGACGATCCGCGTCCCGCAATGTCGAAATTGTGGGGTCCTCCATGGCAGCCATCAGCTGGGGGGTTGAGAGACGCTGTCTCTCCAGCCTGTGCGGGGCTCTATGGTCACCGTGTGCAGCAGCCCTTAGCCCAGGGCTTCTGGCTGCTGCTGCTGCAGCGGGGGATTCATGCTGCATGCACAGGGTCTGCAACTCGTTGTGGGCTCTGTGGATCTTGTGCTGTTTAGTGCAAGTGTGTCTGGGAGGGGCCCTTTAGGGGAGCGGCTGGCTGTTGAGTCCGCCCTGTGACCCTGTCTGCAGCTGTGCCTGGCACCCTTATTTCGATGTGTGCTACTGTGGCGTGTAGACGTTCCCTCACTGCGCCTATTTCGATGTGGTGCTGCACAACGTCGATGTTGAACATCGACGTTGCCAGCCCTGGAGGACGTGTAGACGTTATTCATCGAAATAGCCTATTTCGATGTCGCCACATCGAAATAGGCTACTTCGATGTAGGCTTCACGTGTAGACGTAGCCCACGAGAGACAGGCGCAAAGAGAGTTTGTCTTGGCAGTGGAGTTGCTCCAGGGGAAGCCAACTACTTTAGGTATGAATGCTAACTCAGTATTGCTAGATATGCACCCTGGACAGGGTGGTAGAATAACTAGATCCGTCTTGGTGGGTAGCTGCTCCGGGACTCATGATCGCTCTCATTGTTGACTGCAGGCTACAGCTACGCTCAGAGGAGTTGCACTGTCACTGACTGGGAACCAGTAAAAGACAAGTGCTGGTTGCGTTCCCACTGGCAGCTCTTCCATTGCTGATGAGGACAATGGACTGAGGGCAGTAACCACATGGTGCAGCTCTTTTCATTCTGAAGATAGGTTTGGTGGTGGTGGGGGTGCAGTGGTTGCAGGGTATCCTGGGTCCCTGCCGAGCCCCCTCTCTGTCAACATTGATCAGCTCCAGTAGCTCAGCGTTGCTGCAAGCAAGGGCTGTTCTGGTCCATGGAGCAGGCATTGTCACCTGGCCAGGCAAGTGAGCATTTGCCAATGAAACAAGGGTGGATGTTTGGTGACCTGGCATTGGCACAGTGGAGCTGTTGGCCAGAATGGTCTCCTAGGCACCCTGGGATGTCCTGCACAGGCTAAAAAGGAAGAGTGTGTCTTCACTTGCACATCACTGCAAAAGTAGCACAGGTATGAGCCGGGGGCGCCAGTGACAAAGGGGATAAAGGGGCCATTGCCCCCTGGGCCTGGTGTTTCAGTGACGGCAGCTGGAGCTCCAGGCCCTTTTAAAGCACTGTGGCAGTGCTGCGCGCAGCTGTGAGAAGGTGGGAGTGGGCGGGGGGGCAGCACTGAGGTCTGGGCAGTACTGAGGGCTGACTGCCCTAGGCCCTGCCCCTTCCCCCTTGGCCCCGCCCCTGCCAGGCCACAGAGCTGGCCCCCACTCCCACGTTGCCCCAGGGCCTGCGGTGGCTGTTGACACCACTGGGTATGAGCTGCACACCTCTCGTGGAGGTGGCTTTCTGTCTGCACGGTCATTGGCAAGGGTAGAGGATCCTGCAGCTCTTGAGCAAAAAGGGGACTGTTGTGCCTTACACGGCAAGGGAGACACGCACTAGCTGACGTTGTTCTGGCTGACAGCAGTTTCTTAGCTCTGGCTCTTTTCCTTTATGGAATATTTGGCTATGGGCAGAGCTGTTCCCACCATAGGATGGTTCAGGGCAGCTGCCCCAGGCCTTATGCTCTGAAGGGGACCCTGCAGCAGCTGCCCCAACCATCCTATGGCCCAAGGGGCTGCCTGGTGTGGAACAACAGCAGGGGTTGAAATCTCCACATATGGCAGTGGGGGAGAGGGGAGCAGGTTGTCAGGTCACCCTAACTCCCATACTGTGCTGGGTGTCCGTGTGGGGTGAACCTTGCTGCCACTCCATGCTAGCTCCCCCCTACCCAGGTAATCTCTTGGCTCATGTGGCTTGGGGGAAATGCCTTTGCACATGGGGTTGGGAGTAGAACAGGTGCTGGGCGGGGCCTGAAGTGCAGGGGTTGCCCTGGGCCCCACACCTGGGGCACTGGGAGGGTGGTTTTTCTAGGCCCCCTGCCTTAGTCCCAAAGGATAGCCCTGACCATGGGTAAAACTTTCTAAAGCACGCCTGGAAGTTCTCCTGTGTTTCTGGAGTGGGCATTGCTGGGGCTAAGAACACTTCCGTATTTCCCTCCTGCCCGTGTGTGCCGGGATGAGCTGAAGGTGAGAGAGCCCACTGGGAAGTTGCTTCATGTTTTTATTTCTCCCCTCTCCTCTGGCAGTCCTTGTTCCCTGGCTGGAACGGGTACAGACATTAGGAACTGGCAGAGCAGTACAACGAGTAGGACCCTGTGCTGGGTCTCTGCCACTGCCAAGCTGTGACCTTGGGTAATCCATTCTAAATTTACCCACTTATGAAGACATAACTTCAGATACAACACTCAGGGCCAATTTTTCAAAGCTGTCTGAAATTTGGGTACTTCGGTTTCCAGGAACATAACTAGAGTCCTGGGTGTGACCTGGCTTTTTAAAAGTGCTGGGCACCGGTAACTCGAGCTTCAGTCAGAGCTGTGCGCCGCACCCTTGTTTCAAATTAGGCACTAAGAACAATTTTGGGAAAACTTTTCCTTTCACCTCGAAGTCTTACCCATCTGTAAAATGGGAATAACATTTTGTGGACTCATAGGGCTGGAAGGGACCTCAAAAGGTTATCTAGTCCAGGCCCCTGCAGTCATGGCAGAACTAAGTACTATCCAGACCCTGGGGTGGGCAATAATATTCACAGAAGGGCTACCAGCCGCAGGCTGGCTCTGAGCCCCCTGAAAGGGATGGGGTTTCAGGCAGAAGGTTTGTGGCTGTGGGTGCAGAGAGACAAAGTGTGTGAATATGAAAGAGAGGCACAATCTGTATGAGACACAGACGTTGATACTGTGTGCTTCAGTGTGTATGTGACAGTAACTATGTGTGTATGGCACAAACAGCGTATGTGTGATGGTGACAGAGTGCGTGTGCTAGCTACTGATGGGGAAGTTTCTGAGAGAAGCCACCTTCTGTCTCTTTAAGGGAAATCTGTCCTGCTCTGCCTCCACCTCCCTACTCTGTGCTCCTGAGCCAGTCACTTACCATCCATGTTTCAGACTGGAGAAGCTCTGCTGTGTCTCCCTCTCCCCGATCCTTGTTCTGCAGACAGAGTGTTCCTGTGCCTCTGTATCTTGACTTCAGCAGTATCCTCCCACCTACCCCGCCCGGTAGAGCGGGCAGGAGAATCCTAGGAGCAGCTCAGCTGCAAGTGGAACAAGGTGGTGGGTGCAGGACAGCTGAAAACATGCTGCTCGCTGTACGTATGCACGGTGTGCTAATCAGCTGGGTGAGCCAGAGGGAAATGCTTCTCAGGCTGGATCTGGCCCTGGGGCTGATTTTTGTCCGCCCCGATCTCTAGATTACCCCTGAGAAGTTTCTTACCTGCTCCTAAGTTTCTGCTGGTGGGAGGTTGTGGAACCTCCAGCACTGGTGATGATGATCTAATTCATTAATATCTATAGAATGCTTTGGAAAACCTCAGCAGGAAAGTGCCTTACCAGTGCAATATGTTAGCATTATGAATTTATATGCAATTACCTGCAAGCATCATGCAATTGCATGTTTATTCCTGCAAATACCTATTATGGGAATGCTTTGCTTCACCTACAGTGTCATCTGAAGACTCGTGTTCCTGTGTCAAAAAATCATGGGAACATAGTGGAATCCAGCATCAATCGCTCAGCAATACCCACAACAAAAGGAGGTGAAGCAGCTCACCTAGTGCTGATGCTGTACAAACAGCCCTTGAGACGAGAACATGCCACTGCAATTCTTTCAGCAGAGTTTATGAAAAAGGCATCACCCTGCCGTGAGCTCTGTGTGCAAATCTCCATACCCATCTGGAGCTCGGTGTCAGAACAGGGGGGCAAACCAACGGGGCCTGGGGCTCTTCTACCTGAGCTTGGTGCGTCCACCTGGTGATGTGGTAATGGGGAAACTCTTTCCAGGGGCACTTAATGATCCTTACAATGGATTCATGTTTAGGTAGGGAATTTTGTCTTCTGGAAGGACTGAAAAATGAATGGAGAAACTCCTTTGCTGCTGGTCATGAAGAGGGTCCATCTGCTTCTAACTGGGCAGTCGGAATAGTGGGTCTTATCCTTTCTGGGCTCAGGACAATGTCCCCTCTCATCTTTTCCGTTCATGTGTAGATTTTCCGTCTGTGCAGAATAATTTTATGTGCACTGAGGCATGTGTGAATGTGCACCACCAGTACAAACAAAATACCTAGCTGTGGGCGCTCTGCTAATCATCTGGGCAGCCTTGGACTTTCTCATGAGCAGCTGCACAAGCGTTCAGCTTGCAGGGAATTCAGAACTCATTTGTTACTGTGTCTGGCATGTCACAACCCAGGAAATAGTCTGGGTGTGGAGGGCCTGAGGCATTTCAGTCAAACTTTGCCCTCCTTCAGGTTGGCGGGGGCCGGGGGTGGGGGGGAGGTTGAATCCTGACCAGCACGCACTCCACAGTTGTGGCTCTTGCAGCTCCTGGGCTGTGGGCTTGGCTCTCCATTCTCGGTGTTGCACTGTGTTGCCCCCGAAATGGACCAAATGTCATCTGAGTGGAGTTGTGACCAACGTTCCCACTAATGGTTTCCATGCATGTGCGGAAGAATTTTTTCTTACATGCACTGAAGCAGGTGTTAGTGTGCACCACCAGCAGAAAAAATCCCTAGCTGTGGGTGCTCTGCTCATCATCTGGGCAGCACTTGAATTTCTGCTGAGTGGCCGCACAAGCCTGGGAGCATTGGTTATCACCTGGCTCCTTGAATGAGTGCTGCTGCAATCTGAACTTGGCCTATCTGGATTCCCCTCAACATGGGCCAACCCGGAATGGTGCTGGGATCCCAGAGGCTGTTGCACAGGGAACAAGGAAGTGAGCCTAGAAGACCTGTGGGGCAGAAGCTGCCATGAGACCCTTTCCAACATTGTGATGACCCAAGTTTGGGTCCTGACTCCAAGGCTGAGAGACCTAGGGTGAGAGAACACAGGGGAAAATGCTACAAGCTTGACTGATGCCCCGGTGTCAGTGAGGACAATGGACTTCTGGTAAGTGAGCAGAGTCGCAGCCCTTGGCAATGACAAATCTACTGAAGGACGGTATAGTTCAATGGGTATTTAAGCCAACCTTACTGAAACGTGGTGTTGGGAGTGTTGTCTGGTGGCTGGAGTCCTGGGTTCTGTGCCTGGTGTGCTGGTGTGTGCTCTAGCGAACCACATGTAGCCAAACTTTCCACAGTGGTCACTGGTTTGGACTGGTGCTTCCAGGTGGCTGCATGGAGACTGCTCAGGCCTTGCCTTCAAAGGGCGTGACTGACATGTTTGTCGCTTCTGCGTTCAGCTCCCCTCCAGCCGGGCCTCACGTTGGGCACCTGGAAGCTCTGGCATTCACCTGCCTGGGTTCCCTGTCTACAAAGTGAGGTTGGCTAAAGTTACTGCTTCCCTCAGGAGCACAGAAAACTTCCCAGGTTAGAGGGGCGGGGTTCGTCCTGAAACCCAAGTGCTTTGAGGTTTGTACAGAGCATGGTAAAGGATGGCAGTTAAATACCTCAGCCTCCCTCCTAACTGTTGTGACACAAACCTCCAGAGGCAGGAAGGACTGGATGAGAAGAGCTGAACTGGGTGTTAACCACAAGGCATAACTGTAAATCTCTCTGTGTGGGAAACCACGCTCTTTGTTCACTGTGAGGCATAAAGGAGATGGATATTAAGGGCTAGAATCTGCCATGCTTTCTTACCTGGAGTAGTGCCCTGGTCCACAGAGCCCTGTAGATTTGAGGTAGGTGGTGTAAGGGTTGGGGAGCGTAACCCTAAAGGTGGGATTTGCCGAAAGGGCCTAAGGGAGTCGGTGGGAACTCAACTCCCTGAGCCACTGCTGAAAACCTGATGACCATAAGCGGAAGCCTCTGAGACAGGCTGGATGCTGCCCTCTCCTTTTGCCTCTCAGGGATGTTCTCTCCAGCTCACGCTACAGACGTGTTAGCAGGGTGACGTGGGGAACTGAACTCAGAGGGGGAGGCTGGTCTGAACTTCACACAAGCGTCTCCCTGGTGCTCCTCACTGGTCCTGAATTCACTCACTCTTGTTCCTTCAGCCCTTGCTATTCCAGGCTAATGTTGCATTCCTGACTCTACAGATATTTTAGTCTTGAAAGCAGTGCAACTCCCAAGAGAGCAGAGGAGCTGGAGCATGTGTCCCAGGAAAGATCACTTAAGCCTTTTCCTTGTTCTCCCCTGCAATAAACCTGGCTAGTGGTACTTTGTGGCTGAATGAACAACTTTTCCACTCCCTGACTTTTGCAGAAGTTAAGTCTCTGAGCCTGCAATGAGAGCCATGCCATGGATCAATGCTATAGGAGAGTTTTGCCATAATTCAATGTGAGCAAATTGCTGAAGTGACCATATTCCCAAAATAAATGTGGCTACAAAGGGTCACTAGTCATACAGAAGTGCATTGGTCTTGCTGCTCCCAGCAACAGGTGCATCTTTCAGAGTTAGAAGGTTTTTTTCTCTAGTAAAGGGGTATTTTAGAACGAGCTGATCATAAAACACTGACCAAGCATGAGCCATTCTGCTGAGAAATAGAGCAGTTCTGATCCCATCTGTGGCTTTGGATTCTTCTTTTAGCTCCGAAAGCTATTCACCACACTGAACGCTCCTTCCACTGGACTGTTATGGGGCAAACACAGAGCAAATTCTAATCCAGATAGAGTGGGGCCTTGAATGCTTGTGCTTATAAAACAGTATCATGAAAAAAACTTGAAATGCTTCAGGTGTCCCAAAAGTGTAACACATGAAAGAGGGACTGGCCAGATAAATTCTGTTCCTCCTACAATAACAGTTTTCAGTTTGTTGCCTGTGGACCTATGGGGACCTGCAGACTGTCTAAAATTCCCAAAGGCATCTACACCTTCACTTGAAATTTTTGTAAGGGTTTGCAAATGCAGAAAAGGTTGAAAACCTCTGCTCCAGAAATTGCCCATCTGACTGCAAAGTACTCTTAAAAGAAGCCCCTGGGTGCATGGGAGAACAGTTAATGATATCCCTTCTTCCTTTGAGGACCTGCTATGATTAGAAGCTTGGATGGCCTTGTAGCATCCTAGAAACAAGAAGTGCAAAGTTACAATAACCCTAATTTGCACAGCATCAGAGCTACAGAGGATTGGAACTAGCAAACCCAGGGATGGTCTGGTCCAAATGCACCAGCTTTCTTACAGATGAATATTGTGACTCTAATGTCCTGTGGTCCTTGTCAACCCAGGGGTTGGTTTGAAGAAGGGCAGGTGTGGGGGTAGGGTGGGGTGGAATTCTGTCCCGCCAGTCCTTGGTAGCTGATGCTGATTGTTGGCTCTTACGCAATGCTTCTGTGAGAGCTGGGAAAGCTATGACTGAGGAGGAAAGTGAGACTTCCTGTCTCCATGGTACATATAGGGCTGTCAATTTTGACTGGATGTATTCCTGGACACTTCATCATAGGCCATAATCTTTAATTAAGAAAAGACTCCAGGCCAAGCCTGGAGGGTTGGCAATGTGTATGAAGACAGTGAAGCAAAGGTGAAGAAGTGACATACTCAAGGCCATGGTGTAGATCTGGCTGAGTCAGGTCTCCTGAGAGTCAGTGCTCAAGCCATTGGGCCATCTTGCTTTCCAGTCTCTCTTGCGTTAGGTATAAAGGCTTCCCATAGGCTTTACAGTGACCTCTTTGTGAAACATATTGGAGGGGGCTGTCTCAGATTAGTGGCAAGTGTCCAAAGATCAACTCCCCACTACAATTGGCATGCAACGGGTCCCTCTATTGGCCAGTCTGAGGCCCAGGACTGACTGAAGAATCTGTCCTGATGGCCAGAGAGGGTCCTTCCAAGGACAGAGCAGAAGGGCAGCACAAGAGATGCATCCACTTGGACTACCTGGGTCGTGCCTGTTCTGGCTTGACAAGGCTCTACTCCAGTCAGAAGTCATGCTGTCCTATCATGTGCACTCTTGCAAATCCATCCTGCTCTCGGAAAGGGCTAGGGACCAAGCAGCACATGTCCTGCCTGGGTGCTGCTCTATCCCTACAGGAGCACATCCTGAAGTCATGACTAATTCTTTGTGTACTTTGGAAATTCCATGTTATAGCCTGACCGTAGCCCCTGTTGTGAGTTATAGTGCAAGCAGCTAGTGATTTGAATGTAACTGGATACTTAATGGCTACCATGGGACACCTCTGACTGTCCCTTTTTGACTGGTGGCCCTGGGGACAGAGTGAGATTGTACTAATGTTCCCATCCAGGGTCTCTTGTGCATTCTGCTGCCAGATCTCAGCGCCATATGCAGTGGACATGTGGATCCTTTCCGTAGTCCATCCTTTGAGGATCTCAAAGCCCTATGCAACCACTGAGTGAAGGTCTGAAGTGCCTATACAAGGTAGCTGACTTGGGGCATCATTGCAGATTCTGGAGTCAAACTTTTAGCAGAGAGCTCCAAGTGATGAAGAACAGGCTAGGCAGTCTTTCTGCCAAAGGAGGCTAGCTGGGCAGTATGGTATTTCTCTGTTCGTCGGGCTGGGCTCCAGAGGAGAGCAATGTTTTCTTGATAAGTGAAAATAGTTCAGTGCTCTGGACCGATGCAGTGAGGATTCTTGTGGGTTCTCAAGGGAGCCCTTTTGGACCATAAATCCCAATAAATCACAATCCTAGTACCTGAGAGATGCTGGACTGAGTTTTGGGGAGATGGCTTATCTATCATGCCGCCCTGGTGTAGGCACTGATGGTCCAAGCTTTTCCACCAATGCTTTATACCCTTTCCCTAAAGGAGATGAGTGCAGATGACTTTTGTTAACATGTGGCACTCAGAGCCCAAGATAGGTGGTTTGGAGTAATCAAAACATTCCAGTAGGCATACGACACTCAAAAGCTGTTCTGTCCTTTTGGCCACAATGATGTTTTCTGGTCTGTGGAGTTTAGTTGACTAGGGATTAGGCTCTGGCCCTCACCAAACAGTCATCAGCTGCTGGTAGTATTGGTTTTGGTCACTATTCCTTCCCTGTGCTCTATTTAAACCTGTCATGGAAATGCAGCCAGGTTTCTATATCTAATTAGCAAACCCTTGAACTCGTTCTGACTTGACCATAGTTGGTCTTTGTGTCTGTCTCTCGTACTGGCTTGAAATAGCGTACAGGAGTTTTGTAGGCAATAGTCACACAGCTGTGACTTGCGAAGCTGTCCTCATCAAGCCCAGCCCAACCCTGTGTGGGGGAGGTCTGATCAGTGCAAGAGAAATTGGCTTTTAGCCATATACCCAAGGAGATTGAAGGTTTTTACAAAGATTAATGTTATACCTCACAATGGCCTGTTCGTATCACCCCCATTTTAGACATGGAGGAGAGGGGGAGATTAAGACCCGGAACTAGAGGGTTAGTCTCCTACCACTGACCTATTAAATAATTTAGGGGCAAGTCAGGGCTTTGTGCCTCAGTTTCCCTATGATCTTTTGTCCTTTTTTCTTTTATGTGTTTTGCTTTGACGCTTTCTGTGCAGGGATTTATAGTCTTTAAGGCCAGACGGATGATCACGATCATCTCATCTGACCGCCTGCACATTACAGACCTCACAACCTCACCCACCCATTGCTGTAATAGAGCGGTAACCTGTAGCTGAGTTCTGGCAGTCATGATTTAAAGACTTTACATTAGAGAATCGACCACTGGCACTAGTTTAAACCAGCAAGTGACCCATGCTGCAGGGGAAAGTCCTCCCACTCCCCTCAGCTGCATTGAGGAAAATTCGTTTTCTGATCCCAAATCTGGCAACCAGTTAAACCCTGATCATATGAGCAAGACCCATCAGCCAGACACGTGGGACCTTCTCTTATACAAAGTGCATAGAAAGGAGCTACAGGCTTCTTTGTTCTGTTTGTTCATCACCTAGCACAGTGAGATCTGGTCCCTGACTGATACAGATGAGAACAAATGGTCAGCAAAGTGTTTTTACCTATAAATTTCTTACTGGCCCTGTCCTGTTACAAGCTGGGTCCTTGCCACCTCTTTAAATAGCTTCCTGCAGTGGGGCCAACAGCCACCATGGGCCCCAGGGCAAGGTGGGTGTGAGGGGCGGCTCTGTGTGCTGGAAGGGGTGGGACCAAGGGCACAGCAGTGCTGCTGCAGCATTTCAAAGGAGCCTGGAGCTGCTGCCCCCAAAGTTGCAGCGGTGGGAGCTCCAGACTCCTTTGAAACACCAGGCTCCAGGGCAACAGCGTGCTTTGCACACCCCACCTTGGCAGGCCTGCTGGGTTTGCCACAGCTCAGCCAGCTCTTACCAGAGCGGCGCACTGGGTCATTCTTCCCTTGCTTTCACCTCTGATCTAGCAGGAGAAACAGAGAACTGCTACAAGAGCTGGGCCCAGAACCCAGTCTCCTGACTCCCCATCCAATGCTTTAGCGACAAAAGTGCTTTCCCCAAATAGCCACTCGCGACAAGGGCCCAGAACAGCGGCAGATAGGGGGGATAGCCCACTGAGAAGGAGGCCACTTTTGAAAGGGACAAGCTGCAATAACGCTTCGGGGTCAGGATCGGAATTCTCCTGACCCTAGCAAGAGGCAATGCCTGGGCCCTCCCTGCTGGTGCTGCCATCCTGGGGAGGGCAGGAGGGTCCCCCATTCTTGCCTTCAGTTTTAACCCCTGGCACCAGGCATTGATTTGATTCTCTTGAGCAGGGGTGAGCAAACTTTTTACATTGGGCCCCACTTTTTGTCCCCGCCGATAGCCGGGCTCCCCAGTACATGTCTACTGTAATCCAAACCGATGAAAATTTTGGTTATGTTCATTAAAAAAAAAAACCTTTCGGCAAGTGTAAGAAAATATGTGGAATGTAACAACTTTATTAATGGGTATTTAAATGTGAATACACAGATATAAAAACAGTAACATTTTTCATGAGCTGAATGAGCCAACAGCTGATTGTGCTGTGTCCCCCCCCTTATGAAACTTCATGCCCCCTCGGGTCTGCACCCCACTTTGTGTACCCCTGCCCTAGAGAGGCTGACTTAACCCTTCAACCTCCTTCCCCTGCCTCCGATCCAAACCTCCCAGGTGAAGGAGGTTGAAGGGTTAAGAAAGTGGGGAGGTGGAAGTGCACCATTTCCAGGGACACCCCCTCCTGCTCTGTCGGCTGCAGTTAGAAGGGCGAGTCAGCTGGAGACTACACTACCCAGGAGGAAAAACAAGTTCCCCCGCCCGCCCCTGTGAGCAGGGCATTCTGGGAGTGGTAGTTCATCCTCTGAACTGGGGTCCCCGCTGTCACTCGTGGCTGGGGCGGGGGACCCTGCGGGAATGCACAGCCACGGGGAGGAGCCAGCCCGGGCAAGCCCTTTGGTGTTGCCTCCCTTAAAGGCGCCGCTGCCGCGCCCAAGCCGGCTGCCTAGCGCAGCCTCTAACCCGGGCGGCGGGCTGTTTAAAGGGGACCGTCGCTAGCCCTGCCCTAGGGCGCAGAACGCACCCGGGGATGGGGAGTAACCCTGGCGCTGCCGCGGCCGGGCTGCCCGGATTCACGCTGCGTGCAGCAGATCCGGGGCGGTGTCTGTCCCTCCTCGTCTTTCTCCAGAGGCCGGACGTGCGGCGCCCTCTTCAATCAGGAGACTGGTGGCTGGAGGGCCGGCGCCACCCCCAGCCAAGGGGCAGCTGGTTTCGGGGGGTGGGGGCGCAGGGAAGCGCGTCTCGCGAGCCCCGGAGTCTACCTCTGCAGAGAGCCGCTAACAATTGCAGGGCTAATGTTGTCGCTCCCCTCGGCTGCTGACACCCGTGGCTTGCAGCTGTAGTTTGACTGTGTCTCTTGGCCCATGCAGCCTGTCCCTAGCGCAGCACCCTGCCAAGTGCCCAGCCAGATAGTCACACTCGGGATTTGCCTTTTGGCACATCTCCAGCTGGGTGAGACCCAGGCACCCTGGGTAACAAGAACATCAAAGCCGGTGGCTCCAGCAGCTGGCACCTTACTGATGGCCAACACCCCTGTGGCAGCACCTGCATGAGTTGTAGGCACACGACTGGGCGAACGCTAGTATTGCAGAAACCCAAGTTCGTAGCGGTGCCTAAGTCATTTGTGCCTGGCCCCTAGCTGCAACCCTGCCAATCTAAAATCTGCCTGCTGATTTGCTGGCTTGAGTGGCTTTCTCCAAAGAGTCACTGAGGGCCAGATTATTACCCCTTTGCACTTGTTAGTGAGCAGCTACCTGCCTGGGGACAGACCTTCTGACTTCAGTGTGAGTAACTGCTGAGTTGGGGTGCCCAGTCAGACCCTTGATCTGGATATTGGTTGTCTAAAGGTGGCACATGTTTATTGCTAAAACAGGACAAACAATCAAATAATACTTAACTGGCAGTGGTACTGTTGAGGCTAGCTCCCTTCAGAGAACAGGCACCAGTCAGTCTTGCTGATCCTAAATCAGGTACTTTTGGCGGTTCACCCAAACAAAGGCCCAGTTGTGTCACCCTGAGTTGTGCTGTGTAGTTCCATCCTTTGCTTATTTCCATGGCGGTCTGTGGGGCGTGAAGTGCAGGGGGCAGAGTTAGCCCCACAGAGAACATCAGGAACCAATAAAGCGAAGAGGCTTTTGACCATGGCTCAGATGAGTAGCAATCTACTCCCCAAATTATTTCACTGAAGTCAGTGGGCCAACTCATGGAGTAAGGCATGACTCAGTGTAAAAGTACCAGAGTCTGACCCTGTATTGAGTCTGTGTTCAGATGATCTGGTAGGGCAGCAATTATTTTGGGGAACAGCTGTTGGATTCTGGGGTGGGAAATCATTGTGGACACTCCTGCTCCCTAGGAATGAGTTTGGGCTGGAATGCCTCAGGATTCTTCAGGGAAACTCCCTCCTGTGGTGCAGTCCAAATCTCAGTTTTCACTGCCTGTCTGTAGGTCAGTAACTGTGCAGCTGGTAAGATCTGGAGTGTCACACAAAGTTAGGGTGAATAAATGTTCCATTTATAATGACTGTCTTGGGAGGCTTCAGTATTAGTGTCGGTCTGTCAGGATAAATTCATCAGTTCTTTGCCACTGCAGATTTATTGGCCACAGAGCAGATATGCTTTATGGTGCGGGGGCGGGTCTTGAAGTGTACCCTTATGAGTGGCTGATGGTTGGCCTCAGCTTCTGCTGCCCAAATACGCACATAATTAAAGCAGGGTGTTGACCAGCAGTGTCAAGACCCTGTAATACCTGGTACTGGTTTGCACACGGAGCTGGGAGCCATTGGTGTAGACTGGCTGATCTGAAAGCTGTCCATTTTTGTTTGTTTGTTTAAACTTTCCAGAGGTGAATTGGTTTCTTGCCTTTTATAAAAGTGCTAAGATCTTCAGTGAGCTTCAGAAGAGACCCCGAACTCACTGGAAAGGCTCAGTGGGATCTGAACCAGCCCCAACTTTTCTTTTGCAGGTGGAAGGTAGGTAAGATACCTGGAGAAACTGTATAGGGAAAACTTGTTTGTGGGATACTTACCAGGACCCTACCACCACCACTCAGTCTATCTCTAAATGCTGTGTGAAGGGCCCTCTTTGCAGTGAGGTTTAGACAAACTGTGGAACTGGGGTAGGGTTGTCTGACAATCTCTGATCTCACTGAGTCTTGGGCTACACAATCGGGGAGTCCCACCAAAGAATTAGGGAGGAGGCTGTCCTCCCTCCCCTCTTAATGATCCCACCGGAGGGAGAGCAGTGTTCCCAGTGTTCCCTCTATTTTTTTTCCATCCTTGGATGGAATAAACTTTGTTATATGCACCATCAATAGACACACGTGCTACCCACTGGGTGGCTGTGGGCACTCTGCTAATCAACTGAGTGGCACATGAATCTCTCCTGGGCAGCCACCCAAGTGCTCAATTTACAGGGAACACTGGTGCCCTCGAACCAGGGTGAGGCCTGCAATGTCTGGGGGCAGTGCCCTCACTAGGCAGAGGATGCTGTATTTGTGCAGCTCTCCTCCAGCGAAAGGATAGCTACAGTTCTCAGCAAGAGTAGTCCTCAGCAGCCAGCTTGTCCTGGGTGCAGGGAACTTGGTGGACTATTGAGCCCCAAGGTGAAATACCTGAACTCCCTAGAACCCAGCTTGGTGGGCTCAGTCTTTTGTTATTTAAAGGCAGAAAAATGAGTCGCTACTATTTATGGCAGGTGGTTGTTCTGTTTGGGACTTTAGGAGATGAGATGCTGGCTACTTTGCATGGGCATCCAAGATCCAATGGTGCTTTAATCATCCCCTGTGCCCTTGGTTGAATGATCTCTTCCCACCACTGCAGTTCAGTATGCTGTGAATGAAATACAGGTCCTTCTGCTGGCTGGTGTGTTCATTAGCATTCATTTTCCTTGATGGACCTCCAGGCAAGCCACACACACCCAGGCTTCAGTGGGAAAGTGGGGCATGGGTTCCACGCCCACATAGTAAGCCTCTGCACAAGCTCTTTATCCGTGGATCTGTCCCTTTCTCTGCTCACGTCCCGTTGGTTCTGCCGCTCCTTCCTTTCTGTCTCTTGCTATTACCCCTCTTCTCTCTTGGCTGCTCTGGTTCCCTCTCTCTCTCAGCATGTTCTGAAGCAGATCACACCAGCAGCCTGGGCGGCTGTCTAATGCAATGTGATAGCTGTGCTGCTGTGGGAGCTGCTAAGGACCTCGCCAAGCAGAGCCTGCTGAGGTGCACTCTGCTGCGACTCCTGTGATCTGATCAGCCCTGACAAACCCTCTGTATGCCCCTGTTCTGCTTCCGATTGGAATCCAGATGGTTCACGTTGTCTTGGGGTTTGAAAACACAGGTACTGGAACTGGGGGTGTATGGCAGTGTGTAGAAGTGGTTCCCGTCTTATATATAGCTTGGAGTTTGGCTCAATGGCTTTCTACACCCACACTGTACAAATTGCTCCAGCCCCCCTCATTAGGGTTACTATATAAAAAGAGGACACCCTTAAGAGGGAGTGTATCTGTATGAGTATCTATCCAATCACATTGTATTAATGTACTAAATATAACACATTAATACATCTAGTACATTCATACAATGTGAGTTGGTAGATACACTCCCTTTCAGGGGTGTCCTCTTTTTTGAAAGGTCAAATATGGTAACCTTGCCCCTTGTAGAATAATCAAATTGGAAGAGATCTCAGGAGGTTGAGTCTGACGCCCTGTTAAAAACATGAGCAATCCCAACTAAATCAGCCCAGACAGAGCTTTGTCAAGCTGGAACTTAAAGACCTCTAGGGATGGAGGTTCTGCCATCTCCCTAGACAACACATTCAAAAACACCAAAGAAGACACCCTAGATAACCCTAAAAAAAAGCAGTCCTGTAGCACTTTAAAGATTAACAGAATAATTTATTAGGTGATAAGCTTTTGTGGGACAGACCCACTTCTTCAGATCTGGAAAATTATCCGAAGAAGTGGGTCCCTCGAAAGCTTATCACCTAATGCATTATTTTATTAATCTTTAAAGTGCTACTGGACTGCGACTTTGTTTTGTGAGGATAACCCTGTTCAAAAAATTAAATGTCAAAATTGGATGAGTGGAAAGGAAGTGCATTTGAGGAACCTTGGAGGTTAAGTTGCATTCATAAATCATTTCTATTACATGATTTCTTTGAGTGGTACCGAGTATTAGAGGGGTAGCTGTGTTAGTCTGTATCTGCAAAAACAATGAGAAGTTCTGTGGCACCTTATAGACGAACAGATTTATTTGAGCATGAGGTTTCCTGGGCAAAGACCCACTTCATCAGATGCAGACTTCAGTGGTTCCTGTGACTCCCCACTCCACCTCCCTAACACACACTTTCAAACTGAATAGTAGCAGAGAGGGAGACGTACTAGTCTATATACTATCAAAACGACAAAGCAGTCAAGTAGCACTTTAAAGACTAACAAAATAATTTATCAGGTGAGCTTTTGTGGGATAGACCCACTTCTTCAGACCATAGCCAGACCAGAACAGACTCAATATTTAAGGCACTGTGACTTATTTAATATTTATTTAAGTCGTTTTCTGTGCCTTAAATATTGAGTCTGTTCTGATATGGCTATGGTCTGAAGAAGTGGGTCTGTCCCACGAAAGCTCACCTGATAAATTATATTGTTAGTCTTTAAAGTGCTACTTGACTGCTTTGTCTTTTTAAAACTGAATGGAACTCTTCTTTTCTGGGAGCTACAAAAACGCCTGAACAAACATTTTCTTCCCAAACAAAAACAAATGTAAAGTTGTCCAACTGCAAATCCTATAGTTTTGGTCTTAAACACCGAGAAAGCCCTCCACTAAAGCCATCTCATTCAAACCATTTCAGCTCCTTTGCTTTGCCCCTCAGCACAAGAATACCCACACATTCAGCTCCCCACTGTAACCCAGCCAGGGGAAACAAATGCCTTCAGCTGTTGGTTGCGATGAAGCCCAGCCTGAACCTCTGTGACACTGTGTTGTGGACAACACAGCTCTTCCTAGAAGGAAGGTGGCCTCGTGGTTAAGGAAGCATGGGGAAAGCTTGCATTGTGTTGTGAATAAACTGCCTGATTTTGGCATGGGGGAACCGAGCCACAATTTGCACCCAAAGCAAAATCCTGAACCCTCCACTCTCGTGAGTCCTAGGACAGGCAATCCCTGTCAGGATGGGTACCAGGGAAGGCTGAACCTGGTCCACATGTGGCTAAACACTATGCTGCAGTAATATCCAGAACTGTAGGTCTTCACTTTGTACCCTCAGATGGGAACAGCCACAGCTAAGAGGGAACCAGCTCTTGGGTGGATTTACCAATGGCCTGCTGAAATTTGTGAGCCTACTGTGACACGTGGTAGCTTCTTGTCAGGGGCCTGGAATGACTAGGTCTGTGCAATCGAAGGTGTTACTCTGTCATCACCCTCACCTGCTTTCTTGTGCACAGAGAGCCTTTGAATGTCAGCGCAACTTGTGCTTGTCAAGGGGGCCTAGTGTCAATGTACAGGGATTGTGGCCCTATTTTCATTTAGCTGCAGAAACGGGCATATGTCTAGTACACTGGTTTTCAGCCTGTGGTCTGCAGACCCTCTGCCTAAGATTTCCAAAAGGGTCTCACCTCCATTTTTGAAAATTTTTAGGGGGCTGTAAATGAGGAAAGGGAAGAAATGACTGGTCTAATACCATCCTCCGGAGGCTTGGAGGACTTCATGAGCATTAAGGAGTTGATCATCACAGTCCCCCTGGAGAGGTAGACAAGACTTTCTCCATTTCACAAGTGGGGAGACTGAGGCACAGACAGGCTGTAGCTTGCCTAGGGCGTTGCAGAGAATCTGAGGTAGCTCTGGGAAGAAAAGCCAGATTGCTTGAGTCCCAACTTGGGGTCTTAGTACAGTACTGTCCTTGTCCTTGTAGAGGAGTTTAGTACTTGCCAGGAGACGAGCAGAAACGAATGGAGCAATAATCACTGGGGTGAGGGGGTGTCATTCTCTCTCTATTTCATCCTCCCTCTGAGTGTTGCAGTGCCTGGATTTCTGGAGCCAGAGGATTCTGGTCTCTTTCCAGATGTTGTAGCACCAGGGGCTGGGGAGGCAGGGGCGGGGCTGTGGAGTGCCTGGAAGCTAGAAGCAGGGAGGAGCTTGTCCTATCCCCAACAGGCTGCTGGAGTGCTGGTGGGTGGGAAGCAGAGCTGGGCTAGGGCTGGGCAGCCTCTCACAATCTGCTGGCATTCCAAAGGGGCTAGGAAGCAGAGGGGCTTCTGTTTTCTCAGCACATGTTGCAGTACAGGAAGTGGGGAGCCTTGGGTTTTCCATGGTGTTGCAGTGCTGTGTCCGTTCCCTTTGCACTGCACAGGTGAACTCCAGGGAGTGGAGAAATGCAGCGCTAGAAACAATGCACTTGTTTCCATCCACCCACGGCAGTATTCCAGCCTGAGATTTACCTAGCCCTAATCCTGTGTCTAGAGCAGTCAGTGGCAATTGCAGGCACTCAGGACCTTGAATTTTTGAGCCCCCTCCAGTAACTTTCCATCAGCCTGTTTCAAACTGGTATTTCCAGCTGTTCTTCATTTTATGCCTGATCCCCACTGCTGTAAATCCACAGGGCCCCACTGCGGCCAATTCATGCCCACCAAAGATCTGCCTCCTCCGTTTTTGTGGGGTTGTTGCTCTGGCTTCCCAAAGACACCACCCTGCTGCAAGTGATGGTGCATCGTAAGATACTGAAACAGCCCCCGCATTGTTCATCTTGCAAAGGCTATTCGAGATCAACCAGTATTCACTGTGCCCTTGTGGAGGAGGGAAGTGTAAGCCAGAAGCACTGAGACCATTGACAGGGACGTTGAAATCTGCTCAGCAACCATAGCTAAGGAGCAGCTTACATTTGAGTCTGTGTTCAACAGGGAGCCAGTGTGGACATTGGGTACAGGGCTCAGGACACAGCAGTTAGGATCATCTGCTAATTGCAGCTTTAAGGTACCTAGGACCCGGGAACCCCTTAGCTATGTTTTCTCTGCTTCATTTCACACTCTATTCGATGAGCCATTTATAAAAAATGTTGCATCCCAACAACCCTGCTGAAAATCTGCATTCAAATGCAGAGGTGCATTTCCTGTGTCTTAACACGCATCATCTACATCAGGACGGCAACTTTCCGTGTTCGTGGTTCAAAACCCTAATGAAGCCACTTCAGAAACAATATATTTTGGTGACTTCATGTTATGAAACAGATTTATGAAAGTTGTTACTGATGCTAATTTGGGAGCCAATGGCCAAGTTTCCCCAGGTCTCTTTGGAAGGGATGAAATCCCAATGGAAAGCTGGAGAAGGATAAATTCAGCGCAGGGGTTCAGTAGATGAGGGGAAATCTAGAAAGATGTTCTACCAAAGGTGGCAATGTATAGCACACAGTCTGTGTTGCCTGGGGTGGGTAGGGCATCCAAAGCAACCATGATATTGGGCTGCAGAGGTGAGCATCAAGGAGCATAGGAAATGTGACACTAGATCAAATCAGAGGTCTGTCTAATCAAGTATCTGGTCTTCAAGAATGTCAAATACCTTATAGGTTAGAACAGAGGCAGGAAAGATACAGCACAAGGGCAGGCTCTGCTCCCCTCCCCCGTCTGTGGCTGGTCCCTACCATTGCAGAAGGGGGAGACCTTTGGATGCTGCCCCTGCCCCCAGCAAAACCTCTCAGCTCCCATTGGCCAGAAACTGAAATGGGAGCTAAGAAACTTTGCTGAGGGCGGGGGCGGCACCCAAAGCTCTCCCCACTCCACAGCCTCAGGAGCCAACCCAGGGCTGATTAAAAGGCTGGAAGGCGTGGGGCAGATCTGGCCTGTGTTCTGTATCTCGCCCATCCCTTCCCTACAGCCCTCTTCTGCACCCCAGTCTCCTATCCGGAGCTTCCTTCCACACCCGGCCTCCATCCCGGATCCTGCACCTCCTCTATAGAAAAGCGCGGCCGTTGATCACTTTCGGAAATCTTAGAGCGCTCCCCTGTGACGGGGCGTACCAACCCCGCGCTAGCCAGAGGGGTGGGGGCCAGGCTGCTGAGTGGAACAGCCCCCCACATGGCCCTACTGGGCATGCTCCAACTGCAGCCTGAGTATAAAGGCCAGCGAAGGCAAGCAGAGGGGGCTGTCACTAGAGGAGGAGCTGCCCCCTGTGAGACCTTGTAGGTAGTAGCTGCTGCCAGAGTCAGGAAGGCACATCTCAACTGGACCCAGGTAGGAAGTGGCTCAGGGTGGGGAGCTGGAAGGCATCGGTGCAGTGTGTTGTGCTGGGAATCCTTGTTGTGCTGGTGGTTAGGGAGATGTGCCCACAGCTGACAGGGCTGGGGCTGGAGCCTGGTGGAGTGGGAGGGCCCAGGCTCCCTTATCCCCCTGTGACCCAAAGAAGGGGGAGTACTGGGTCTGCTAGTGCTGACTGGGGCCTGATGGGGCTGTTGGTTAAGACT
Source organism: Carettochelys insculpta (assembly GCF_033958435.1). Lineage (NCBI taxonomy): Eukaryota > Metazoa > Chordata > Testudines > Carettochelyidae > Carettochelys > Carettochelys insculpta. The sequence continues at coordinate 12,429,437 of NC_134157.1, forward strand.
GCTGAGACCTGACTGCTGCTATTGATGAGGCCTCTGTGGCCTGACTAGCCTATGGACAAGGCTGCTGAGGGCACTGTGTAAGTCTTCAGAAGAGGTGCAGGGCTGGAGACCCTCTCATGCCCCACCCCATCAAAATGATTACACACCCCTGCTTTAGAGGAATGTGTTTTCAGTTATCTTATATGCTTTGGCTCAGATCCTAAATGGCTCTGGTGCAACTGCCTGAGTTGCAAGTCTTTTATTACCAGAGGGATGCAGACAAACTGGGAGGTGCTTGAAGAGAAGTGCAAATGACTGGCTTGAAGGACTGACTTGTCGGGCAAGGTGAATGGAACTAGATACATATGGCTTGGATAACGGCAAAAAGGGGGAGATCTCTGGCTAGAGGTGGTGTGTAAATACCACAGAGGGAAGAGAACTTAGCATGTTGCACAGGGGTGCAACAAGTAGTGATTATACAACAGAAAAATAAAAAGCAAATGTTGACTAGCTGTGGGGTGGGGGGTGGAGCTGTCTCAGTGACATCTGTAGGGCTGTGGATATTTTCACTCAAGATTGGGTAGTAATGGAAACCTTAGCTCTGCAGACTTTAGACTAGACAAAGCACTGGAAAACTGTAAGGCTTAGTCCAGCTTTGCATGTGGGGACTGACTCGATAACCAAATTAGCCTGCACCTCACACCCCATGGTTTTCATGTTGTGCTTAGAACCTCCTGCATGTTATATTGCAATTGTCTTCTCTCAGTTCTACGCATGCTCTTTCCATTTTGGGAAGACTCAGGTAGTGGCATTCCACCACTGTGTGGACTTTCTGCTCCTAAGGATCTGTTAGCTTCAGCTGCTTGTGGATTAAGTTTGGGATCTACCCTAAAGGATTCTTAACAAGATCTTGCTAGTACTAGGGACTGAGTGGTCCTCAATCTTAGCACATCCAGCTTCCTCTTGCAGCCTTCCCAAAGGCTTTATTGATTGTAGAACTGCTTAATCTCTAGGGTTTTTTTGAGGAAATCCCACCTATGTTCCTTGGAGACAATTCTCAACCCACAGAATCAGGATGGGAGCTGATTCCAAAGAACAAAACCCAAGCCTGACATCTTGTGGCCTTTCTCCTCCTTGGCATGCTCTGCCAGGTGGCAGGGTTTCTCAGGTCTTCTCAAACAGAGCTCCAGAAGACCTGCTGCTGCTGCTAAAAATGTTTCTGCTCTGGCAACTTCCAGCAGAAAAGGTACCAGGAGGCATGAATGGAACCTTGTATCTTCTTCCCAATCACAAGTGTTTCATGTCTTGTTTGGGGTTTTTATCTCTCTTCCCTCTGCTTTGCTGCTGTCTAGACTTTGCCATTGGCCCATGCTGAGGTGGGGACATGGGCATCTCTAGGAGGGTAGAAGTCCTCCCAAACTTTCTTGTGATGGTCTTGTCCTGGTCTACTGCAATGTTGAGATCTCTGGTGTGGGCACTGGCCACTATCAAAGGCAGATGCTGAATTATATGGACTCATGATCCAGTCTGGCAAGTCTTATGTTTCCAAATGTTGTTTTACAGGCTAGGTTTGGCAATTACATTATTGCACTTAGAAATAATGTCTTCAGGCAAATTCTTGACTATACATAGGGCATAATGTGTAGTCATTCTTATGTTCCTGTGTAACTACTAACATATCTGGCCAACTCTAGACCCAAAGAGTTGGGTTGACATAAGTTGTCTTGCCTTGACCTAACTCCATAAGTGTCTGCCCTAAAGCCTTGCTTCCACTGACATAACTGCTATACTGTGCTTATGTAATAACAAGACACAGTCAGGACCAATGTGGTTAGATCAACACTACATTCTTGTAGATGCTGTGTTGCTTACATTAACAGCTACTGTCTTTCATGAGCTTCCCCACAAGGCCCTTCACTGACCATACAGTTGGTATGCATGCTTGTGGAGAGGGAACACCGGTGACATGAGGAACCTAGTATGGATGCACAAAAGTGACTTAGTTCTTATGGTGTCTGTATGCTGATGAACTTTGGTTGAGTTGTCCTATTTTTCCCCCTCACTCAGAGCTTTCTGGAAGCTTGTGGACACTTAGTCTGAGATCACAACTTGGTCCTGTCCCAGACTTAAAATCTAGATCTGGGATCCAAATTGGGACTCATCCTAGAGGCATGAGGGGCTGAGCTCTGGGTTTAAAAGCCCACAAAGCTTTCCAGCTGTAGTTGCCCTTCTTCTTGGCAGACCAAGAAGAGGGAAAAATCAGGCAGAAAGGATGTTGAGCTCGAGAGCCCCTGAAAACAACCTCACCAGGGTTCCCTCAAGCATGGGAGAGACCTCCGGGTATGAGCAGCAAGATGGGCTGGCCCAGCTCACCTGCCCTTTTGTCCCACATGGCAACAAAGGCTGGCAAGAGTCAGGCACTCCAGGATCAGAAGGTCACTGATTGGATTTCTGTAACGTCATCTTGAACACTAAGTAGGGAGGCTTTCAAGTCTCACTCCTTGGAAAGGTGTGACATCCAGAATCTCTGGCAATGCTTTCCCCCTGTTCTCAGCAGAGCCTTTTGCCTATAACAAAGGGTCGTGGAGGCATCATTCACTTCAAATACTTGCTAGTAAAATTTAGCAAAACTGATCCTGGGCAGATAGCACTAGAATACCTCCTACCACTGTTCACACTTCGCTTTGCCTCCTTTCCTTGTTGATCTTCATAGTTTCTCTAGCCCTGCTCTGTTTTTAATTTGGTTTAACCACTTGACTTGCTCTGATATGATCAAACCCAATCCCAGCAATCTTTGATCCCGAGAGGTGCACATTGCTCAACCCCTGCTTGAGTGCCAGGTGTGAAGGCTCTAGCCTGACCCCCTGTATGTCACAGCCACTAGCACCTGCACATCAAACACAACAAGCAAAATTAGTCTACTGTGGGTTGGGATATTTTGGCCTTTGTGCAAATAGGAGGGACCCTAAGATGCACCAGGTAAACTGAACTTGTTGAGCAGCAAAATGGGTTGGGCCCTTGGTTTGCTGAAGGCAGCTCCAAAGGCATCTCAATCTTTTATAAGTGGGGAAAACTAGGACTTGCATTTGGTTGTGGTGCAGGAAGAGCTGACTGAAGAGCTGGGGCCTAGCTGAACGGGGGAGCCTGGTTCACTCAGCCTCTTTGAATTCACAAAGACTTTCTCTGGTATCATGTTCTGGATTTAAACCACATCACAGCCTCCGTGCACCCGTTAACCACAACTGTCTGTGCTGGCTTCTCTGCTTTCTCTGCTGTGTGGGGGACCACGCATGTTCCTGCTGTGGCTCAGCCACTGAGCATTGGGAAACCTCTTGGAACAAGGCCCTCTCAGCCCCTGTGGGAGATAAGGGATGTGACATACCTTCCTTTGCTGCTGGGAGTCTCTTCTGAGATGGTTGTGCTGCCTGAAGCAGTACAACCCTGCAACCTCTGGCCCAAAATGCCATTCAACAATTGATTCCCTTTGGTGCCTACTGTTCTCACCCCTCCTGCCCACCCAGTTTTTCTCTTGCATGTGATCCATTCAGTATAGCTGTACACATGGTGACTGGAGGAAGGGGGAAGATGCAACCCAAACCCTTAGCTGACAGAAGTCAGTGGGGTTCTGACTATACCATCTGTGGATCTGGCTCAATTTGCAGAGGCAGAAGAGTGGGGTTTAGACTCTGAAGTCAGCAGTTTAAATGATATGGGGCATTTCACAATTGCTGGTCAGTAATGAAAGTGACATGCTGGTGCAGTGATCCCCTTGTTCTGTAACCAGCAGCCTTGTCACAAAGCTGTTCTCTTCACTGGTTGCTTTAAAAACCCAGCAGAGTGGTCTTAACTTATGACCACTCCAAATCCAGCATCCCTCCTGGTTCAGAAGCAGAGGAGCACTTACATATTCAGTCTGGCCCTGAATCTCCCTGGATGAGCTGCCCATCCCATTCCAATAATGCCTCCCCCAGCAGGTGTAACCAGGCACACATCCTCTCCTATGGCATCCATAATGACCACAGTCCTCTTCTCCTAGCAGGAACCATCCAGGAAACCACTAAGTCTCCGATTATCCTGTTTATAAATCGAAGAGGTAGGGTCCGTGACCTCCTATTACAAGCCTCTCTGCTCTTTTCCGTATGGTACCCATGTACTGCTTGATGGGCTCTTTGATCCAGACCATGGACTCTTCGTGGCTTCTCCCTCCAGTGTGCTGGAGATCAGAGCTCATCAGTGTTCCCTCTGCTCTGTGCCAAACCTGTTCTGCTGGTCCCCCAGTGGGGGGGAGTCTAGGTCCCAGAGGTTGAGCATATCCTTATCTAGTGCTTCCCCCTACAATAGCTTCTCCCCTTCTGACTCTGGGGAAACAGATGTGCCTGAGGATTGCTTGGCTGGCCATGCCATGGGGGTTTTTCCTTCACAGTCCTGGTTCCCATGGAACAAAAGTGTCTCTACAGGCAAAGCAGTGTATGTGGGTGGCAGGCCAACCATCAATTGCCGGTTGCTTGGCATTGAACGTCCTAGGTTGCTAGATAGCCCAGGTGGGAGAAGCTTGCAGGGTACCCATTCAAGGGTTACTGGGTACCCTGGATGACAATTGCTTTTAGCCCAGGTCTAATTTTTCAGTCTAAGACAAACACGGCTTCAGGTGCTCCAGGTCCCTATGCTACAAATCCAGCTTGCTGTCTTCTCCACATCTGCTGGGACACATTCCTGAGGGCACCTACCACAAGCTGCTGCTGCTTCTGTGTGGGCTGGGTTGATTTGGAGGAAGATCCAAGCTGGATGCAGACCAGGGTTGTGATAAAAGAATGGAATTCGAACTAAAAGCCTTTTGATGTATGGGCTCCACAGGCTCTTGCAGATTGATTTCTGGGAAGTGATGTTCTTGGGCATGGTAGGTATGAAATGGAAGCACTGAAGAATTAAACTACTGTTCCCTGCTGGGTTGCAGCTTGGTGACATTTGGCACACGTGAGGGATGGCAAGGGCAGGACTCTGCTGCTGGATGAGATCCTGTTGCCTTGATTTGGGAGCTGCATCAGCAGTCATAGTCACTGAGCCTTTTTGACAGTTGTCAGCAAAGGAAGCAAATGGCCAGGAAAACAGAACTGGACCCATTTGTTCATTCTAGAGCTGTCTTCCTGTGTGCTGGCAGGGCTCTGACATGATGGAACAGGCAGCCTGCAAGTGGTGGGAGGTCAGGCTCTCTGGCCACAGAAGTGTGTGCCCCATGCGCCCTGCACCAAGTGAGGTAGGGTTTGCTGGTGGCTCCATCACTGAATGCTGTTGCCATCCTCTGCAGAAGGAAGTCCTGTGGCTCTGCAGCAGTCTTGTGGGGGAGAAGAGTCCATCTCCCTGGTCTACCTGAGACCCCTGTGATTTCCTCTCTGCCCAGCATGGCTGATGCAGTGGATATTGGCTTTTTTTCCCCTCAGTGGCTGGGATGGCATTTTGATGGGATCCCAAGGCACAAAGTGCCCTAAGGAAAAGTTGCCTTGACTGTAATCTAGGCTTGATGAGACTGGGGTTTGCCTGTGCTCTGGAAATCAGAGCTGGAATGTTCCTGTCAGGAGCCTCTAACCCCTCACATCTGTACTGTAGCCTGGTCTTGGTCCTTGGAGACTGTCCCTTGCTAAGTCTTATTTAGAGCTAAAAGCTGTGCTGCCTTGTTCCCTGTGCTTTGCCAAGGACTCCATGTGGCAGCTGCTCACTTTCCAGCAATTGGTTTCCAGACTGGGCTTCACCCTCCCCTCAAGAGATGGCATTGTCCAATGGGTAGAGCACTGACTGAACCATCCTGGGACTTAGGTTCTAGCTTCCATCCTGCCAGGGAGTCTTCGGATCAGTTTTTCTTCCTTTCCATCTCACTACAGATGTGTGTACAGTATCTAGCCCAGAGGGGCTGAGCTGTTAGGGTCTCTACATGCTACCCTGGTAGAAGTAACCTGTAGGTTGCTGATCACTCCCATGTGTGGGAGTCAGGACAAGTTGTATTCCCAGTCTTTCTCTCTGCCACCTTTTGTTACCTGTTCTATTGAATTAATGGTCCATTTTGGTAAACTTCAGTTAGTTTAAAAAAAACTTAAATCTGAAATTTCTCAGTGGTGTAACTGGGGGGGGGGGTGTTGGTCCTGACCCATAAGGGCTGTGGGGCTATAAGGATTTTGTAGGGAAGCCATAATACTGTCATCCTTTCTTCAACACTGCTTCTGTGACACCGCTCTCCCACCCCCACACCAGACTTCATGGTCTGTGACCTGTTTTCATGGCTGTGAATTTGGTATAGCTCTAGGGCATCCCCAGGCTCATTGAGCCAATGAATGAGCTCACCTGAGACACACCCTGCTTATTGATGGTGTTGGAGAGCCAGAGTCATGGGGACTAGATATATGGTCTGGCATGGAGGCAGGTCCCTTAAAGACTCTGCTCAGAATCGCAGGTTCTCAGCTGCAGGTATAAAGCAAACTGTTGCCCAGGGCCTTGCTGTGGACAAAGGTCTGAGATGTAGAGACAGGACACAAGGCAAGTGGGAGCTTTGTCTCGATGGGGAGTTGGACATTGAAGACTAGCAGTGAGTACCCCAGTTGGAATGTCCATTCCTGACATGGGAGTTACTTGCCTAAGGCCTGTGAGGGGGGGCACTGTTGGCTCAGTAGGGCCCCTCCCCATGGAAAGCAGGGGAGAAGGTGAATGTGAGGCCTGTTAATCTGCCAGCACTGGGTGCCCCAACCTACCCTTCCCAGCCAGGTTTGGGGTTTCAGAAATGCTCTGCTCAGTCACACTTTGTAATTGTTTCCCCGTCCATAACAGGCAGAGCAAACACCTGGCACTGAAGATGTTTGGATTCCAGATCCAGGGCCCGACTGCCTCAGCCCCTCTTTGTGCTCCTTGAGAAAAGCTCCTGCTGCAGCTGAGACTCCAGTGTGTTTTAGTGTCCCTGCAGCCATCCCCCTTCACACAGCATGGTCTGTCTCTCCCTCCCACTCCGCCTCTTCCTGTGTGACTCAGCAGGGCGCTGAGAACACTTCCTTTCCTCTGGCACTCTGTGCAGCACACAGCACCCGGACCTCTCTTTCCCCCTTGCAGTTCAGTGCCTGATGCTGTGCTAAGACACAGCGGAGTTCTGGGCGTGGGCACACACACAACCCCTGTGGTTAAGCTGCAAGTTCAGTGTGAACTCAGGATTTCCTTTTTGAAGTTTGACATCAGGGATTTCCCCCACCCACTGGTGGGACTGAATATGAAGAAAAAAAATCCAAAACCCCCACAAAAAACACCAACCCCTTAAACTGCTGGCAGCAATGTGTGCAGAGGCAGAAGTAGAAAGGGGGAAACTCTTCTCTCTGCCTGGAAGGCTGACCTCTGACTCATAAGCACATGGGCAGGTGAAAACCTTCCACTTCTCCCAGCCATAGCAAGGTTTCTGAATGAGCCTTCTCTTTAGGGGAAGAGGAGAGGGCTTGTGGAGTCAGGATGAAAGCTTGGAAGGAGAGAGGCTTTTCACAGACTTCCTAAATAACAGAAGCTGCTCTTGGCAGTGATGTGGCCCTGCCCAAAACTCACCCTCCCCAACTTTGCAGTGGAGGGGTATCAAAGGAGGTGGGAATTCAGATCAGAATTTCAGCCATTCAACATCTGTTTAGATCCAGGGTTTTGGCTCTGCTCTTCCCTGAAAGTTGACTGAACAAAGCTGGAATCCATAGCTGTTTTGCAGCTGGCTCAGTGTCTCTCTCACTAGCTGTAAGACTGTGTCCCAAGTAGTTTTGAAGTGTGGGGTGGAAGGATCTAGAGCAGAGGTGAAAAGCGGAGGGTGCACCCTGGTGCACAGCTGTGGCAAGGGCTGGCTGAGCTGTGGTAAAAGTCAGCTGGGAGCTATTTAAAGAGCTGGCAAGGACCAGGTTGCAAAAGGTCAGTACCCATAAATTTAAGTTTCTTTAACCCCAGAGCCACATGCGAGTTGCTAGCTTGAGCTTAGTTTGGACAAATCACCTTGGGTTGGATTCTGACATCCTACCTCCCCAGGGGTAGAGCCTTGCAAAGCAACAGCAGTTGAGCTCTTGTGCAACAATGAGGGAAGGAATCAGAATTTGGCCCTAACTGATCGTACTCTGCCTTCTGACTAGGCTTGCAGGATCAGGCCCCCAAACTAAAGCCTCATTCATCAAAGGTGTATGGAGCAGTCTTCTGTGATCAAGGTCCAGATAAAAGGTGTGTAGCATTCTGGTTTCTTTCCCTGTACTTAGCTCTATAATCAGAGGGTATGATAGCAGCTTGCATGGACACATGCAGGCAAGCTTGGGTACCAGAGCAGAGAAGCCACAGCAGCATAGGCTGAAGTATGGCTGGTATGAGTCCCCTTGAATGCTGGGTAGATAGACACAGGCTAGCCCATGTCAAAGCTCATGTAACCATGCTTTCATAGCTCCAGTAGCCAAGCTAGTTTGATCATGTGTACACAAGCATCAGTCCCACATCTGACTGCAGTGTAGAAACACCCTTAGCTGTGATTTGAGCCCTAAAAGCTAACTTGAAATCTCCTGGTTCCACTTCCTCTCTGCCCCCTTTAAAATTAACAAACCCTCTAACAAAGCTATAAAGGCCTGTGATTGCCCTGGAATTGTTACATGAACCTGGTCTCAAGTATTGGCTTGTTCCCAGTGCTGCATTGTTACTGGGAGCATTAGCACTGCTGTAGGTGAAACCTGACTAGATGAACAGAAAGGACCATGGGATCCTAAACTCCACCCCAGTGGCCCTTCGCAGATATGGGCAAAGACTGTGGATTTGAATACAGACCCCAAGGATCTAGAGTTGTCTGGACTGGGTGTTGTCAAGACCAGTCTGAATCCCTCCCTGAAGCTGGGAGGCTGCAGATCTGCACATTTGCTTCGTGTACCTGTAGCTTCATTGTAGCATATGGTTCTACAGCATGGGTTCTTTACCTATAGCAGTGCAGATTACATTCTAGGTGCACACATGCCTTAAGTCTAGAGTTGCTTTTGAATGTGTGTGTGTGTGTTGGAGCCTGCATGCAGCCAGTGTCTTTGTGCTCTCATAAGGGTTTAGTGGGTAGGGTGACTGCAACTCTCCCTCAGTTTTCTTAGTGCACGTGGCAGGAAGCTCAACCTGGAGAGAGAGAGAGAGAGAGAGGCTAATCTTCCTATAGGACTTATAGGACTCATCAGATTCTGTGGGGACAGTGACAGACCCATCTGAGCTGAGTATTGATGGTTAGGCTGCTCTCTTCCATGCAGGTACTGAACATGACCAATTCAGAAGCCCACAGGCTTAGAGTCTGTCAAATCCTGCAGTGGGCTGATCCACCTGATGATGGATACCCCAGGTGACTCTTGGGGTTTTTAGTGAGTCCCATGTATCTTGCAACACCTAGAATGCCTATTGTCTTCCAAAGGATGCACGTGTTGTAGAACATGGGGCATAACTGGGACGTTCTCATCCAGGCCCTGAGTAGCTGAGCTCCAGCATCCTGCTAGCAGGCAGGCAAGCTGTGTTCAGGCCTCCAGGATGGCACACTCTGCTCCTATAAACACCTCACAAACTTGAGGGGACTACTGGAAGCCACCTCTGCCTCCACTGGTAAGACCCATTCCTCAGAATGGAAGCAGTTTTCCAGTTAGGCAGTACAAAACAAGACCCAGCATGGAAGAGCCTTAGCTAGATGCTACTCCTGATGACTAGCGGTCAATGTTCAAGGCTCATCATGCAGCAACATTGGTGTGTCTGACATCCATACAGATCTTCTCACAGTGTGGTGAAACCCACTGACTGGGATTATTTTATCCTTTTAACAGGGTAAGGACTGATGGCAAACTCCGGAAAGCAGTAATACAATCACTGGCATACTGATGCTGAGGAGTTTCAGCAACTCTACCCTCCAGGGAGAATGCACAGGGGGAGAGAATGGCTGTTTACCCTGCAGTAATGATGGGTTTTCAAGGATGTTAGTGTGGATCCAACAACTCACTTTCCACACTGCTCTGGGACAACAGGCTATGAATGTCAAGAGAACGGAAGTGGCAGCTGGCCCACCCATGATGCTGTAATGGAAGCATGAGGAGATACAGGACACATACCCAGCCCTGACTAGTTTCTTGCAAATGGGATGCATTGCACCAGCCAGGGAGCCATATGGATTACAACATCTCAACTGCCATTACTACAGGTAACTGCTCTGTTCAGAACAGTATGCTGCCTGCAGCCTGTGGTGGGAGTCTGCAGAGTGCATTGGTACATGGTAAGCACAGGACTCCTGTGGGCTCATCCCAGAGAAACTTTTTTAATGCCAGTGGCCACTTGATATCTGCACAGTACTGTACTGCCTCTCAGATGTATCTAACTGGGTTTGTTTGACTTGAAGACCCTCTGCATTGGCAATGAGTCTAGGGCTGGACTGAGGTAAGGAAGCTTTTTGCTTCTTGTGATTCTTCATAGATGAGCCTGATCCAAGGAGCTCTCTGCACGTTTCCCACTGAGAAAGCATTACTGCAAGCAGGTCACTGCTTGAATGAAAATGTGGGCATTGCTAATGCCCTGCCCTGTGCTCTACCCACTAGGACAGGCTGTCTCATGCTAGGTCTGTTGTGAGGCCTGCTCTTTCTGTGCGCTATGCTCTAAGGGGGTATGTAGCTTTGGGGAGATTCTTATCCCTTTTGGGAAGCTTAATCTTCTGTGCTGTCTAAACTGAACACCTCAGAAGCTGTCCAGCTAGACCCACATCTCCCTCACATGGCCCCAGTGACCATGAAGTTATTTGCTGCCTATAGACATTCCACTCCTGTAGATTTGCTGACAGCTAGAAGTTTTTCCTATGCTCACCTGAGTTTCTGGATCTGAAGAAATGGGTTTGCCCTACAAAAGCTCATCACCTAATATGTAGCTTTGTTAGCCTTAAAGTACCACAGGACGGCTCTTTGTGCTGAAGGGAAGAGAACCAACTCAGGTGAGGAAAAGAGCAGAGGCCAGTAAAGCCCATGAGCAGGGATTCTCCTCCAGGATTTGGCTACAAGCAGGTTTTGTGGGGTAGCCAAGCAGGGCCAGCCTTAGACTCACTGGGGCCTAAGGCAGAAAGCTAAAGCCCCATCACGGGGTGGAAGTCTGGTGCCCTGATTTCCTCTATTGCAACTTTGTGAGGGGATCCTGTGGAGTGGGCCCCTGGCTATTGCCTTGCTTGTGAGCTGACTTTATATGCAGAAAACCAGTTCTTGTGGCCCAGGTGGGCTGTAGAGTTTTCATAGCATGTTGAGGACGCTTGCCTCAGGAGGCAGATGTGAAGGGCCTTGCCTTAGGCTTGGCCCCAGCAGATCACTAAGGGCCTGCTGTGAGGGGGCAGCTGTTTCTCCAGTGTGAATACTTTTTCCAAGTGGGAGGGAACAAGTGACTATGGCACACTCCTGCTGCAGACTAAGTGCCTGGCCAGAAGGGGCGCTCCTGTAGGCAGCTTAAAGAAGCTCCATTCTAAACCCAGCTGTTCACTATCTCTTTTGCTCTGTCTCCTCCTAAAAGCTGATGGGCTGAGAATTCTCTTCACGTATTGCAACAGAGTCCAAGTTAAACGGGTCTTGGAATTAGCATTAAGTTTCAAGCAGGCAGATCCCCTGCTGCTGAGTGATATCACTTTAGATGCAAGTGGTACTGAAAACGTAAGGCCTGATTTATTTTTTTTAAAGAGAAGCCTAGATCTGCAAGCTAAAAGTAAAACACAGGCTCAGGATGCCATTTGCAAGTTCAGTTACTAGGGGAGTGTCACAAGATGAATAAAAACACAAGCAAATTACCTTGCTTTTGATCTCATGTGCACAGTTCTCTGGCTTGCATGTGCAGTTAGGATCACATGCGCAAGCATTTGTGCGCACACACACTGCTTCGTACAAATTTTTGCACCCTGTTTTCTTGAAGGTCTGTTGGTGACAGCAGAAGTAAACTCTAACTTTAATCCAGAAATAAACTTGCATCATACTTTTTGCTCTTGGGGGTTTTTAAGGCATGGTTACTTTGAACCCTCCTCCCCCATTAACAGGAGTGTTGAGAGCAATACATGAAGTCATTCTTTTGCTCTCAATGTTCATTAGGCCTCAAATGGAGTATTGTGTCCAGTTCTGGGCACCATATAACACAGATGTGGAGAAATTGCTAAAGGTCCAGAGAAGAGCAAGAAGAAAGATTAAAGCTCTAGAGAACATGAGCTATGAGGGAAGAGTGAAAGAACTGGTCTTTAGTTTAGTAAAGAGAAGACTTAGAAGGGACATGATAGCAGTTCTCAAGTACCTTTAAAGAGGGTTACCGGGGGGCGGGGGGGGGGAATTGTTCTGCTTGGCCTCTGGGATAGGACAAGGAGCAATGACTTAAACTGTGGCAAGGGTGGTTTAGATTAGCTGTTAGGGAAAAACTTCCTGTCATGGTGCTTAAACACTAGAATAAGTTACCTAGGGAGGTCATGGAATCTCCATTGTTGGCAATGTTAAGAGCAGGTTAGATAGGTGTCTGTCAGGGATGGTCTAGATGGTGTTTGGCCCTGCCAAGAGAGCAGGGAACTGGACTTCATCACCTCGTGAGGTGCCTTCCCATTATAATCTAGGATTCTATACAAAGGTGAACCAACTTTAAGGTGGCACTGGGTAACTCATCATTCTCATCACCACGAGAAATCTGCTTTCCACCATCTGTTTGTGCAACCTGATCACACAAGTGTTCAGACAGCAAGTGGAAAAGGAGTCCAAACCAGGAAGAGCTTATCCAGCTCTAAGTGTAATTCACTCCTGTGCACAATCATGGGGCTTACTCTGGTGGGACTTAAACAGTGCATAGACTGCCTACACAAGGACAAACTTCTCCTAGCATAACTGTATGGCAAATGCCTCTGAATGAATTGCAGGGAATCAGATCCCTTGAATTTCATGTCCTAGGTTTTCAGTGCAGCAGCAAGACTGGCTAAACCTCTAAATACTCAGCACTTAGGCTGGCTATATTAGTTTATCTTCCTAGATAAAAGCATTTGGAAGAAGACAAATGAACCACTAACCAGAATGATTAGGAAAATGTACATGAACATGATTAATATTTTACCCTTCCATCTAAGCTACAGGAGAGCTGCCGTAATGGATGCACGGAATTGTGTGGGCAAAGCACTTGGAGCCTGGGAAGTGCTATAGAAGAGCAAACATTGCAGGAGAGATGGAGACTTGCAAACTTATCCTGTGAGTTGAAAGCAACTGGCAGCAGGAGCTGATGCCTTAAGCTGATGGGTGAAGGCATTATTGACCACTGGAGGTCACTTTCTCAATAATACAATACAATCTAAGTTTATATTGGCGAGTATCTTTCATGCAAGCTGCTCTGCTGCAATAATGAAATTCAAACTGAAGATGAACATAGAGGGGAGGGAAAATGCTTTTGCAATGACAATCAAAAAGAGGTGGAGACAGAGTGGGAGGGAGAGCGGGTGCAGAGAGGCTGCTTTGAATGGGCCTGCTGTAGGGGCGAAGGCTCTTGTGTCCCCAGCTGGGTGAGAGTCTGAAGGGAAAGAATGACTTGTGATAGGGTAAAAAGCTTTTCATATAGACTTTGACAAGGCCACAGAGCTTTTTATAACAAGACTGTTTGATCCCACAATGAATGGGGAAGCCAGTGGAGCAGTCAAGGTAGTTAAAAGAACTTGACAAACAGGTGGTAAAGCAATAGCTGGCTGGGCAATTTAAACATGAAACTTACTGGGCTTGATTAAAAAATGACTCTAATTCCTGGTTGTTCAGCACTTCTACTGCATGTTCTGGATTGCTGGCTACAAAAATGTTTCTCAAAACAGAAAGGCCACTGTGATCATCCCCTCTGGCCCCACTATTAAACAAAGCCATAGGCCTTCTCCAAAATAATTCCTAGAAATGCTTAGAACAAATCTCATTTAATTTTAAAACAAGAGGTTGAACCTTTTTCGTCCTGCACTCTCGTTCACGATCAGGCAAATCGAAGGTGTTGGACTAGAGGTTCAACCTGCACTTCTATTTGTAGATGGACAGAGATGCGGCCTTAGGTTAAAGTAGTGATACTCCATTTTAGTGAGGCAGCCATATCTGTCTATTTCAGCACAAAGTCTTGTGGCACCCTAAAGACTAAGGAACTTATGGGGGCATATGCCATCACATGTCACAGCTTGCTTTGACAGCTTCCACTTCACATAGCTGCCAAAGTGAGCTGCAGCCCATGAAAGCATATGCCCTGATAGATTCCTGAGCCTTTAAGGTGCCATAGTACCAGTACCCCTCTAATCTCTTCTGCCTGGGTGGACCGCTCCATCCAAGTGGAGAATAAATTTTTATGTACACCAAAGCATGTGTGAATGTGCACCATCAGCAGAGGCAGAACTCTCCAGCTGTGGCTGCTTTGCTAACTAGCAGGGCAGCATTTGAATCTCTCCTGCATGCACAGCTTGCAGTGAATACTGCACAGGACTCCTTGTCAGACCTCAGTGGTTCAGGATCCAAATTAGAAATCCACATTACCCAAAAGACCCACAGTCATGTGACTCCGTTGCTTTATTTATGGCTGTGCCTGTCATTGAAACAATGTAACAGGGAAAATATTTAGTTTTTTATATATACTGTCACAGTAAACAAGTTAATAATGTAGGGCAAGTTAACTTAATTTTTAATAGAGTAAAAACACCCTGCCTGGTTAATAATTAGTGTTTTTAATATTGTGGGCTGCAAAGAGCCACAGTAAAAACATTAGGAGCCACTGGCAGCCCGTGAATCAGTGTCATTCTAGTAAAGTCACCAGTGGCAGGTGGGCCTCCTTTTAAAATGGTTACCAGCCTGGAACTAGAACTGGTAGAGACAAGGTTAAGCCCAGCAATCTTGCACTTACTGGGACTTCCTGAAGTTAGGCACTGAGACATGTCATGGACCTTACTGCCTGCTGCTCCTAGCTGTAGGCCTGCATGTAGGTGGATCGGGTGGGTGCGGCAATCCATATAGAACTCAAAGGTCTGGAGTGACTTCCCTGGGCTTTGCATCAGGCTGTCAGTACTCAGCATCCCTGTCACTACAGGTAGTGTGAAACATGCAATCTGCTCTCTGGTGGAGGAAGGAAATAGTTCTTCCTTGGTAGTCCCCGTGCACACGTGCCGCCCCCCCGCCCCCCCCCCAAAAAAAATGCTGGTTGGGAGGCTGGGGCTCATGTAGAGTTGATACATCCCACAGCATTTCCTCTAACTCTCCATCCATGGGCAGAATGCACTTTGCACCAAGGCATAGGGGGATGTGCACCACAACTAAACCTATGCCACTGACTGTAGGCATTGCAGGTGCTCTACTAATCAGCTGAGTGGCACCTCCCGCTCTCCTGCACAGCTGCCCAAGCACTCAGCTTACAGGGAACACTGATTCCAAACCTCTGCTCACTCTAAGTCAGGGGTTCAGACAGGAGGTTCTGGCTTGGGTCAGTACTAATTTAATAGTCACTGACCCTTTAGGTACTATAAGGGAAGAGAAGCTCTCTGGCCCAGTGAGCATAGTCCAGCTGTGGACAGACAAGTTGACAAACTCAAAAGCAAATAAAGCTTTTGCCAATTCACCTATCATGTAACTGCCTTTTGACAACCCCCTCGCCCCCTTCCCCTAGTTCTGTTCCCTTGCTGGGTTTTTGTTCAACCAGGGTCTGTCCACCCAGCTACAACTCCCCACCAGCAGTGAGTCGTGGAGTTGGGGCAAGGGTTTGGAGTCCTGTGATAGGACTAAAACTAGCCCTGTTCTTTAGGCTGGAGCATGGGCTCAGATCTGGTGGGCAAGGAGGATCTCAGGGCTTCGCCTGCAGCCCAGCAAACGTGGATATTGTTTCTAGCCTCACAGCATGAGTCTGAGTCTGATGACCCAGGCCCTGAGATGTGCAGCTGTGGGGGTTTCTTTGGGGACATGTACCTCCCCCTCCCCCAATTCCAGCTCTGAAGTGAGTGGTGGGGTTTGGTTTAACTCTTTCTTTCCAACAGGATGTTTGTATGGGAGATGCTGCTGGCTCCATAACTGCATCATGTGCCTGTAATAAACCTTTCCATGCATTGCATTGTGGTTTTAGCTGTCCTAGAAAGTCTAGCAGGGAGAGCGAAGCTTCCAACTTGCCTTACCCTTCCAGCTGTTTGGATCTTGTTAGGTGGAATGAAGGGGGTTCCTGTGTTCTTTTCTTGGTGCCCGTTGATCTAGTGGGAGGGGGGAGAGAGGGGAGGGAGGTTGGCTATCAAATGTTGCTTGACATTTACATTTATGAAGACTCGCAGAAGAAGAGTGACTCACTGCTCCCCTCGGGTCTGCAGCCCACAGGCTGCTGTTCGTTTCACAGCCTATGTAGGCAGCAGAGTGGCATAAATATGGTCTCAGCCCTTTGAAAAGGGGGTCTTGGGGATTTGCAAGGGTCTGCAACTTTGCCAGACATTTACATTCTGCTTTGTCTTTTGAGGGGCATCCTCAAAGGCAGGGGCTTTGCATCTTGGGGGAGGAGGGCTGGCACTGGGGGACTCTTCTCTTCCACTGTTTGTGTGCAGCCTGCTCTCTGTTGGCAGCTCGGGGCAAGATATCCATTTTGGGGTCCCCAAGCATTGCATGCTGTCCCCAGGCAGGAGTGACACTTGCTCAGCAGGTAAATGAGAACTGTTTTAGTAGACAGAGGCACAGCATGGTACAGAGGTGTCAGTACAGCAGGCCACCAGTCCTTCCAACCCATCTTGGGGAGAAAGCCTGAGGGGTGCTCCAGCTGGGGTCTAGTTTCCCCTCAGCCCAGGCTGGATGCCTTCCCCCGCCCCCAGCTTCCATCTGTGACCTCTGATTCAACACCTAGCTTGGCTCTTCCCTGCTCTCTGTTCAGGGACAGAGGTGTTACCTGCCAGCTTAGGTTACAACCCTGGGAGCGGGGGAGGGTCATCCTGAGTGGCTCCATCTGTCACACACAGCCAGCCTGACTCTCTTGTAAGGGTGCACACCCAACTCCATCACAGCAAGAAGCCCTCAGCAGGCCTCACCCCCTAGAGTGGCACTAGGCAGGGCTGTGGCAAATGAACACCAGACATTCACAATTCAGTGCTTTTGAACAATGGGGCTGCAGGAAAGAGATGAGGGGTGACATAGGAAACACTGACCGGCAGTTGTCCTAGGGCCCAGTGGTTTGGTGATGGGGCAGCTGGAAGCAATGAGCCCTTTAAATTGTTACCGCAGGCTGTGGGTATTTCTCAGGGCTGGCTGGCAGGTGGGCTGGCTGCCCTAGCTCTGCCACTTCTGCATGCATAGAGTTAACCCCAATCTGCTGAGACTGAGTATAATCAAGCCAATCTTCTGTGTCCCCATTAGGCCGTGTTCTGAAGCCCTTGCTTAGTGCAGGCTTACTTGACTAAGGGCTTTGCCTCAGGGCCTCGAATGAGAGCTTTTTGTCTCCGAGAAGAGACTTCAGCGCTTTGCCCTTTGTAATCTGGGGATTCTGTTTTGTACGGCTGACAGGATGGCGCTTTCCCTTAGCTTTGTAGGGCTCCCCAGGTGAGCTTGGGGAGGACGGGCCATCATCCTACATGTGCAGGAAGGGACTCATGGGGGGGGGGAGAGTGTGAGTAAAATACAAATAACAAGGATGTCCTAGGATGCTGGCAGAGCCTGGGGTTGGTGTAGGGACCCAGCCAAGCGGCAAAGCACTGGGTGCACTGATGTAAAGCTCAGCTGTGCTAGCAGTGGATGGAGGCTGGATAAGTCCTTGCCTGAGCTGAGTAGCAGAGTGTCTCCTCTTCCCTTTTCCATGCTGGCAAATATTGCCAGGGAGCCATCAGAACCTTAGGTGGGCTGGGAGTCTTGCATCCTAGGAGTAGAACAATGTTGCTTTCTCCTCATCCCTCTTGCCCTCCCAGGGAGCGGCTTTCCCTGCTGCCGGACGGCAGGGGTGTGCTTGACAAGGGTGGGCCCTGGGCCCCTGCACTTAAGGGAAAGAGCCCTCTGAACCAATTTGTATTCTGGTGCCGCTGGGCCCATGGGTGCGATGGCTCCATTGTCCTGGTTCCCCATGGGCTGCTAAGGCTCTCCGCCGTCCTGTGGCCCAACCCCTGCAATGTACACCCTTTCGTTCTGCCCCCTGTGCCCCAACCCCTGTGCTTTGCCCTCTTACGCCTCACCCCCACAGGCGCCTATCTTCCTGCATATCCCACCAGCATCCCCGTGGGGAAACTGACCTATCGGCTTTGCCCCAGACAGTGTATAGGGTGCATAAGGAAAGGGAGGAGAGTGCTGCTGGGGAAGTGACCTGGATGTAGGGAGCCCTGGTGAGGGGGTGAGCCTGCATATCTGAGTAGGAGCGCGTTGTCTCTTCAGAGAACTCAAGGGCAGGAGCCTGCAAGGTTGTATGTGGACGCAAGCAGCAAGAGCACTTTCAGCTCCAGAAAGCCAGGAACGTACCCAGACACTCCTCCACCCCAGCTTGGAAGGCTTGGGGAGGGGGTTACCCTGCTATCAGTCTGCCCATATCAGCCAACAGGAGGAGGTTCCCAATCCGGAGGGGTCAGGGTGGCTGCAGGGAGCAATGAGTGGGGACAGGAGCAGCAGCTACACACTTGTGTGGGGGGCTGCCCCTACTCTGGACACACAACCTGCCTTAGCTGGCTGGTCATCCAGCTGACCTTTGTAACTTGGGTCTCCCCACTCCCAGCACTGCTGCTCACCTACCTGCCACCACCTTCAGCCCAGCTGCTCTTAGCAGGTCTGGTGGAAATCCAAACCCTGCTCAAGGTGCCACTGTGAGGGGCTGTCTTGGGCCTCACAGCCCACCCCAAAGGCTGGCTCTGGATGTGCTAGTGCTGCAGTACTGGGATCCTGATCCAGTTGTCACCACTGAGCACAAGGGTTTTGGCTCCCTTGCTCTGGCCTCTCTGGGCCTTTCTCTTATGCTGTCTCACTGCTCTTTGCGAACGTGACTTGGTCGCTGCCTCACAGAGACACAATGAAGTATGATGTCCCCAGTTTCTAGACTGGAGTGGAAGAACTGAGTGTCTGGGACTAGCCTGAAATCACCCCATTAGCTGGGAGTGGGAGCCAGGGTCTAGAGTCCACACTCTAACCACTAGGTGACATTCCTTTCCTTTCCCTGGCTCTCAAGGGGTGCCTGACCAGTGGGATGGACAGTGTGCATTAAGCTGCTTATCAGAGACTGGCCCCAACCCCATACTTGGGCACTACCATCAGTGGTTTTCTACCAGCTTCTGGGAGTGGTGTTTGACCTCCGTCTCTCCTGCTGCCTCCTGGACAACCATCCCTTGTCTGCTCCTGATGGTACTGGCCAGCCTTTGTCTTTGCTGAGCCTCCTTTGTCTCCTCTGAAGCAGCTGTTGCCTGCTTCAAGTTAGGCTGCAGGTGGTGTTCAGTTGCCTGGAGGGAAGGGAGCTGCCCCCACCCCTGTGCAGCGTGCAGGAAAACGCTTGCAGCGGTACAGGTGCTGTGGTCGTGGCGGCGACAGGCTGATCTCGCCCCGAGTGACTGCAACAGCCGACGAGGCGGCACCAGAGACCCACCCAGCCCTGAGCAGTGTGAGCCACCCGCAGCAGCATTAACAGCAGCTTTAGGCAGAGGCTGCTAACCTCCAAAGTCATGGTGCAGCTTCCCTTCAAAGGCAGCTGCAGTCAAACCCTAACCCCTCAGTACTATGTGCTGTTTCAGCTGGTGTGTGTGTGTGTGTGTGAGAGAGAGAGAGAGAATGGCACTTTACTCTCACAATGGCTCTTTGCAAGGGTTGGGGTCTTTTTCTCCCTAGGTGTGTCTCCCCTGGGATTCCTGGCCATGTCTTTGACATGTTAAGGGTGAAGCTACTGGAGTGTAGACCTACCAGATGTTGGTATGTTCCTCACTGATTAAACACAACTAGGAATAAATGGCTTGCACGTAAATTTGGAGGGGGTCGTTAAGATGCAGTGGAAAATTCCAGGGAAGACAGATTTTTTTTGCCCTCTCTTTTGTCTCCAGTACTTTTGGGCTCTCTTTCCAGTCTCTCTCAATCTTCAGGTTCAGTCAGTTCTCTGGGCTGGCCAAACCCAACCGTGCTATTCTTCGCATGGGCAGTCTGAGACCCAGATGTGTTATAAGACCTACCTGTCCCCTTCCAGCTGACAAACAAGTGCCCATTGTGCCAGAGTGTCCTATCCGTCAGCCCTCCTCTTTTCTTTGAGATATACAGACTTAGATCCAGGTCCTCTGAGCATTTGATTTAAAACCTATTTGACATTATGGGCATGATCCAAAGCCCAAGACAAGTGCTGGGCAGCCTGGTCCATAAAGACACAACTCTGCACTCAGCCCACCCCAGCCAGTTCCAATGTCTGCTCCACCACTGATAAGCGCTATTCAGAAGTGGAAAGAGGTGAATTTTACTACCACTCAGAGGAGTGACAAGGTGAACTCTAGTGTGGGTTGCTATAGCCAGCCCTCAAATCTATGGCTGGATTCCTCTGGCAGAGGATATGCTGGGCTGTCTCCCTGAGGTCCTGGAATAATTTGTAGAATGGGGATGCTGAGAAATGTTTGAACTGAATTATAAGCTCCATGTATAACACAAACCACTGCAAGCCCAGAGGTGCTGGTTCACCCCAACACCTCTAGTTCCAGCACCCATGCCATCGTCTTCCTTCTTGCACAGGGATTGTGGTCTGTGGGGGATAGTGATATTAGGGGTCAGGCTTACTGAGCTCTACTACGTTTGAGCTGTCTCCTCCTGTGCTTTCTTGACTTCTAGACCACCTGTGAGTTTGAGCTTGTCCACACCAGTGGACTGATGCTACTAGGTCAAGGAAAGTTCAAAACTCAGAACACTGCCGTGCTCAGCTGCAAACTCCCGAGGGCAAGGAGCACAGCTGCTGTGCAAAACAGAGCAATACACAGGGCCTCTAAACCAACCGTCTCCAGTCTGATTCCCAGAAGACTCCCAGTTCTGGACCAAGTTACTCTGTCAGCAGTGGAAATGCAAAATCACACAATTGAAGTCAGTGGCTGCTGAATTTTTATACCAAAAAGTTACCTTTTTGTCCCCTTTTTTTTTGGGTCTGTGTATTTATTTTGTTTCTATCTGGTAAACTAGGGATGGCCTAGTGGTTCAGGTGCAAGCCTGGGATTCAGGCTATGCATGTTCTGCCACAAGTTTTCTTGAGGGACCTGGGACAAGTCATTGCTGTCGTGGACAATGCAGATAATTTTCCTCTTACCTTTTTGTGCGCTTTGTTAAGACAGTAAACTCTTCTGGGCAGGAACTATGTGGGTGTTTATATAGCACCTGGTAGGTGTTGAGGGGGGGGTTGATTTCAGCTAAGGGCATCTGGGGTCTACCATAAAAAAACTACTTGGAGGTGACCAGTTGGATAGGATGCTTCTCAGCAGCTTCAAGAAGTTGGGCTGTGGAGGAGAACCTCCTGCTTAATGTGGGGTGGTGTCTTCTGAGGACTGTTGTGTCTGGGTGTGGCTGGCGGTCATTGCCAAGAGCTCACCACAGGTAGCCAGATGAAATCTGGAAACTTTGGCCCATTGCATACAGTGACCAGATCTTCAGGGAAGTAAACAGGTTTGACATCTTCCAACGTTTCGCTCCAGAAGGAAAATAGCTCATGAAAGTACGTGTTCGGGAAAAGGCCAGCAAACATGCCACTCCTGGGCTTCCACGGTTTCCTCCAAATGTAATCTCTGCTCAGTCTATGGAGCCAGTCAAAGGCTCTTCTTCTCCTGAATGGATGATTCTACACCTACACTTGGGATCTTGCAATAAAAAGCTGTGTTTTGATTCCTGCTCATTACATCCCTTGTCAGTAACGATAAAGGCTGTGAAATTGTGGGTTAACTGGCAACTTGGTGTAACTTAGAGATCAATCTGGTGAGTAGAATCTGCTTTGCTTTATGCTTCAACCAAGTCCACACTGTCCCCTTCAAATGGGGTCAGCTCAGTGCATTGGAGACAGAATTAAGACCTATACTGTAGCTTGTTCTCTGGCAGCTGTAGTGATGCATGCTAGGGCTAGCTGTGAGGAGCCTTTAGTATCTGAAGCAGGTGTGACTCTGAAGACCGTGGAGGGAGCAAATATTTGAAGAACCATTTTTATAATGTCAGTTTTCTGGCTGCAAACCACACACCTAACCAGGGCCAGTGCAGTTGCTGTGAACTCAACTGTTTGCTATTCCTACTGCATTGAGAAGCAGCCCAGGTACAATGCGGCTCAGGGGGTTCAGTCAAATGTGCTGGGCTTGTCTTAGGTCTTCGTCATTTTTTGTTTTTTGGAAATGCATGCTTTTTTATCTGTCCAAGGTGAAACAGGAGGTGAGTGCTTTAAATCAGGTGATAAGTGTCAGAGATAGCTGAGTTAGTTAGTTTGTATCTACAAAAACAACAAGAAGTCCTGTGGCATCTTGTAGACTAACAGATATTTTGGAGCATTAAGCTTTCATGAGCAAAGACCTTTTTAGTCAGATGCATGAGTAAGGGGGTGGTCTCAGAGAAGGATTTAAAGAGGGGGCCCTTAGTAAAGGGGAGGGCCAGAGCTGGCAAGGTCTATTCAGTCAGGGTGGATGTGGCCCATTATCAGCAGTTAATGTGGAGTTGTGGACATTGAGAGGTGGTCACTGAGCTGTAGGTTCCCCTCTGCCTTCCTAGAGCTCAGTGGCTCTCCCTTTCCCCCATATACAATGCTCCTCTGACTGCAAGGTTACGTTTTCCAGTCCCCTTAAAGTGAACAGAACCTAGCCACAAATGGCTGAATATCCCTTGTGGCAGGGAACACTTTGCTGGGGTAGATCCATCCTTGTGCCTGCTTCCAAATCCCTGGTGTGGGATGTTGAGAAGGGGTGGGTGTGTTCCAGTGGAACCTGGCTAAGCCAGTCCGTTCCTGGCCTATGGTTATTTCAGGATACTTCCACAGTGACATAAACTAGACTTAATTCCTCAGCAGCTCTAACGAATGCTGTGGCTGGAGGTGCAAGATGAGGGAGGTATGACAGTCTCCCTGAGGCCTCTCCCATTCCCTGCATGCAGGCAGAGTTTGGCTATAGCCTGTAGGCTGTATTCTGCTTGGTGAGGTGCTGAATGGAGCCCTTGGAGAAGCAAGGGCTGGGAAGGGAAGGGGGCTCATTGTGGCACTGTCTGTTCATATGCTGTGTGGAAACCAGTCGGAGGATGGTCTTGTGGCTGAGGCATTGGGTTCAATTCCTAGCTCTGCCTCAGGCTCCCTGTGGGCGAGGGCACCATTCTGGGAAGGCACGGCTGCAGCTGAGTGCATGGGGACGCTGCCCTTCTTCCCATCCCCCAGGGGGGAGCAAGAGGAAAGTGCGTGGTTCGCATATCTGCCTCTCTCTCCTGGCTGGGGATGTGTGTGGGGGGTTAGGGAGTAATTTGCCCGATCGGTGTACTTTCCCCTCGCTCCCTGATAGTCAGGGGAACATGAGGAAGAGCCAGCAACGTCCAGATGATAAGCTCGGTTGCTGCCCCTCCCCCACCCTCTCAAAATGGCCCTTGTTTGAGGGATCTGGAGCAAATCCCTTAAGGCCAGGCTTTCACAAGGGCTCATCCGTCAGCAGCTGCCCCTGAGTATCAACTCCAC